>NC_051154.1:334424327-335060589 GCF_013339745.2 Dermacentor silvarum | reverse complement strand
GGCGGCAGAATTTTGACCTAGAGTGTCCATACAATTGCTATCGTAATAAAACAAAAAAATGATAGTTGCACAAGGATAAAAACACCCGATGCATTTTGGGTAATGCAGCTTGGTTAGGCGAACTTAGCTGTGGCCTGTTTGTCTAAGAAGAGTAGCCCCTCTGGAGACTCCCTTCAGCCTGACACATAGCTTGAAACGATGTTGACGTCGCTACGATTGGCGCGCTCGAATAGGCAGTTGGTTTGCGGATGGTAAGGCGTGGAATGGCGATATTGAGTTCCACAAAGGCGCAGGAACTCTTCCACTATGTCAGCGCTGCACTATCGACTGCGATCACTTATCACCACACGAGGAGCTCCGTGACCGAAGAAAATCGAATGCTGCAGAAACCATGAAACTTTGGATGCTGTAGCAGAGACAAGAGCCATTGTTTCAGTCATCGTCATAATCATCATCAGCTTGTATTTCTGTCCACTGCAGGACCAAGGCCTCTCCCTGTGATCTCCAATTACCCCTGTCTTGCGCTAGCTGATTCCAACTTGCGCCTGCAAATTTCCTAACTTCATCACCCACCTAGTTTTCTGCCGTCTTCCACTGCGTTTCCTTTCTCTTGGTATCCATACTGTACCTCTAATGGTCCACAGGTTATCCATCCTACGCATTACATAGCCTGCCCTGCTCCATTTTTCCCGCCCAATGTCAACTAGAATATCGGCTATCCCCGTTTGTTCTCTGATCCACACCGCTCTTCCTGTCTCTTAACGTTAGGCCTAACATTTTTCGTATTTTTCATTCCATCGCTCTTTGTGCGGTCCTTCACTTGTTCTCGAGCTCCCATGAGGTTCCTGTGGTGTTGTGGTTATCACGTGCGCCTCACACGCGCGCCTCACACGCGCAAGGTCCCCGCTCGATTCCGGACGGGAACAAAGCTTTTCATTGTTTCAGTATAACGTGGTAAATAATCCGCGCATACCGTTATCCAGCTGCAGCCGGTGGAACCCTTGGGGAAGGGGCTGAGTAAATATATACAGACTTTCCCAAAACATGAAGTAGGCGCCCTAACCGGTTGTAGAGATCCTGCAGGAGCCGTAGTCATTCGTTTGTGGTCTTGGCACCCATCGCAGCTGGCGGCGTATGCTTGGTTTTAACCCGATAGCGTTAAGGGTCCCGTGTCGCAGAAAATCCGGCGTCAGTGTCGGTGTCGGCTTCGGCGTAAGCATTAGCGTCCGTGGCATCCGTGGCGGAGAAAGCATTCCCGAACCGCCCCTGCCACACAGGCCATCGGCGTGCGCATGGCGTTAGTGAAGAGAAATTGAATTGCTCAAAGTAAAATTCGTCAGAAAAATTTTAAAGTACGACTTAACCACAACCTACAGGCGTGATAGCGTCGGACTGTAATTTGAATATACGAAAAAAGAGCCCGATAAGCAGCCAGCAATTTTGTATACTATCGCGTTCCACTCTTAAAGACGAAGCTTAGGCGTCTTCCAATTCTCATCGTGTTTCGCTGTACTTTGGTTCGAGGCTACATTGAGGGGGAATGCTGCAAACCGGGCCTTTCTAACTTTTGGACACGCGCGCGCCTCGTGGCAACAGCGAATAATTAATAACATAATAAAGGCCTTAGGGCCTTTTTTCTTCCACAACTGAGGCTAACAGATAACAGAAACGTTGTCTGAGGCGGTGGAGCGTGCGAGCATATCTAAGGGACCCGGAAGTAATGTCGTCGTACAGGGCCCGAAGTACCACAAGGCGCAGGCATCCTGGGGTGACGAGAATAATTCTTGTGGTACAGCCGGCCGTCACGAATCACAAACAAATGGCGAAGCCCGGTCGCACCGATAATCGGCTTTAGTGAAGGGCCGCACTGTTATTCTTTCTTGAAGACGGTGGAGTCAGGAAAGTGTTTCTAGCAAGAACTTCAGCTGATCGAAAGCAATCTCGCACTGAGCGGTCCATATGTAGGGAGTGTCCGTGCGAATCAGGTCTGTCAGTGTATAAGCAGGTTGGGCGAAGTCTTTAATAAACCTGCGAAAATAAAGGTCTTTCGCTGTCTTCGGCTTCTTGAAGTTGTGAACAGCAGAAATCTTTTGGGGGTTTGACCGTATATCGTCCTTGTCGACAAGATATCCAAGATCAAGGGCTTGACGCTCACGGAGACGGCACTTCTTAGAGTTTAAAATGAGGCGAGCCTGTTGCATGCAGTCCAAAACAATGCTGAGCCGCTGGACGTACTCGTACAAAGTTCGGCCAAAAATAATCACATCATCTAGATAACACATGCAAGTCTCCCATTTGAGACCTCGGAGGATAGAGTCCATAAATCGCTCGAAGGTGGCCGAGGCGTTATATAAGCCAAACGGCATGATGCTAAAATCAAAGAGTCCGTAAGCCGTGCCAGACGGGTGCATCGCAGTATCTTCAAGTACCCGGATCGGAGGTCAACCGACGAGTAGTACGAGGCGGAGTGAAGGCAGTAAGCAACATCGTCAATGCGCGGTAAGGGATATACGACTTTCTTTGTGACGGCATTGAGCCTGCTTCTTCGAAGGTCTTCTAGTACTGGATTGTCCAGGGCGTCCAGTACCCCGCACGGAAGTCACAGTTTTTATGTATGTAATGGAATTATTACACTGCGAAGGGTGAAAAGTATAGAGAAGACATTGGGAGGGCTCGAAACAGTCGATCACCAAAACGAGGCGCCGCTCCTTCCTGTTCTTCTACGCTTCTGCAGGGCGGCATTACAGTATCATCTCGCGTCGATCATTCTAAACAACTTGGTGCACCCTCTTGCAGCATCAAAAGTTTCTCGGACTCATCCGTACGAAAAACCTCGGAAGACGGGAACCACCTCCCCGCCAGCTCTCTGCCATCTTCAATTGCAAGAACTTCGAGGCAGCCGCTAATACTTATGTCTGTTCTTGGCCCTGCTCCCTGTAAATCCTTCTGGTGATTCAGAGAACGAAAATAAATAAATGAATAAATACATAAATAAATTATTTATTAATTAAAATAAATCAAGAAAACAATAAATCTTCAGTAGCAAGTCATAGTGTAATTCTCCCTTTCTTGTTTTTTGTATGTGTGCTGTTTTTGTTGTAAACATCAGGTACCAACTAGCCCAACAACAATCTCGCCCGTAAGTTTAATTACGATAGCAATTATAGGGGCACTTCAGGCGATTATCAACGTTGCCATTGCCGTGATGTTCAGCATAAAGTTCAAGGGATAAGGTCATATCGCGCACCACGCACCGTATGCTGTGGGCAAGAGAAAAAAGCGTGTGAGGGCCAGCAGAGAAGTTTGGTGGCTTCATGTGCACTGTCTTCCTGTCGCCTAGCGCTGGAGGTCACGTAATCTGGAGTTTCGGAGACGTGTTGAACCGAAAGGCAGCAGGAACCTTTCGCTCTTCTCTGTTAGCGCTCTTCATCATGATAGCGTTGTGACAGCAATTGTTCGTTGTCCTTGGGTGAGATTATGTTTGCCTGTGTTTGCCTGACATCATGTTTGTTATTTTAATTAGTAAGAGAATATTTACTGCCATTTATACAGCCAATAAAACGACAAACCTTACTTTGTATAGTTGTATAATACTTTGCTATCGCTATCAAGTCTTCCCATTTTGGGTTAAACGGTGACTTTATTTTTCTTTTTATTGAGCGACCGCCTGTATTAAGCCCCGCTAAGCCTACTTGGAAAGCAGTTGATTGACAGACATATTCCAAACCCTGGAAGGTAAGCAAAAATTGCTTCGCTTTACTAACACCATTAGGAACGACAACATGTCCCCAGCACTTTGGAGGTGCAAGCGTTGTAAAAAACGGGCGTAAAACATACACTATACTTGTTGAGCTTGGTAGAGTTCATTAGTCTCGTTTGGTACATAACTGCGTCATAATATGATATTAGAAACCCTAGTTCCCTGTCTTGCAATACAGATCTTAGATTCCATTACAAAGCTTAGTGCGCTGCCCTACCTTGGGCAGTCTAACTTATTTAACGCCTGTACTGACGCCGTAAGTGCACCTCATTTTGAAGCATCTCGCTGATGGTACACGCGCCGAGGTGGAGGGCCCCAAGTAGCGGCGTGGCCATTGGGTTGAATTCTTGGGCGAGTCTAAACACTACATTCGCTTACTCCAGGCAGCTATATTCCAAGCCTCTGCCATTGCAGCCGGTGGAACTCGTCCTTTTATGATAACAGGACAGCATTCTAGAGCGCCCCTGGTCACTTACTCCCCTCTTCCCCCCTACCTTACTCCATCGTGTTCGAAAAGTCGTACATTGCTGCCGTACATTAGTGGGGCAGATTCCTAAAATTGGTCCTAGAACCTAGAACTGCTACTACATTCCTAGAACGTGAGTGTAGGCTCGCGGTCGCCTTGTTACTGAGCGGGTGTCGCGTGGTAGCCAGACAGAATGCGCACTTGACAACAGTCTGTTTTTCTGTGGATTCAAGTCTCTTTTTTCCTCCTATACGTTTGAATGAGCAGCTTGCCTAATAAGGTAAAACGCGACAGGCAAGAGCTGCCGTGTAAACCGTACGTGCAACAAGGTGGTTTGAATTTGCAAGCTAAAAGTCACATGCCAGTGGTGGCGCGCACCCACAAATGCCAACAAGTCGGCAAATGCCACACAGGCAAATTAGACAAGTCACGAGCGTTATTGTGTAAGCTTTTTTTCACATTGTTTATTCAGAAAAAAATCATGTACAGGCAATTATATTCACTCGTGCTGTGCTGCAAGGTTATACTGACAATAGGCGAATCGATATTTGTTACATGTGGAAAATGCGTGCAGGGTGCTCGTCAAAGACGCATGTCATAAGGACTCCTGCAATTGGTTGGTTTACTGTGCAGGTTCCTTCAGCGACAAGTGGTGCAAATACTCACGCAAATCGACCCATAAGGTGGTATATTTCTTTCTTGCACAGCATTTGCACGCAAATTCCAGAGCCGCAGTGCTGAAGACGGGCGATAGGGTGGTCGACCCCGTGCGTTATTTCACCGTCGCGATAACCTAATGCAATGTCTCTTTTATCGCCGCTCGAATGATGTTCTTTATGTGCACATTAATTCTCATAAACGGATAAAGGTATAATCCTGCCCTGAAGTCGAGAAATCCAAGGTAGTATCAAGCCCTTAATGGTAGCGTTTGAAATGGAATATGCGCCGAAATAAAAAGAAATGTGGACGTCATTTAACAACGACGAAGTAGAAGTTGAGCGTTTTCTCACGACCATGCCCCTGATTGTGGCCATGGTGATTTGCACGTTTGTCGCGGCCGAAGTAAATTCAAATTTCGTCTGAGGATTCTAACCTGTTCAATACAGTTCACCTCGAAGTTGTTGGTTGACCTAGTGGCTTTGACCAACACTATAGGCGAGCAAGAGAAGCCTCAGCCAAGAGACGTTTCGACACGTGCACTTTTCTTCTAAAACTAACTTCTTGCTACGCATAATGAAAACTCCAGTATTCGCGATACAGTATAGTCGTTTACTTGGTCGACTAATAATGTGTGACTGCTTGCGTTGCTTTCAATGTTCCTTGCGGAATCCCCAAGAATTCAACAAAGCAGATCCCCTTCGGGCGTCGTGTCCACATTTGTGGACGCGACTTGTTTTGGCCGGTTCTGGTGAGTGGTCTCCCAAGAAAAATCGGCAGACACTGAGCTTAAGGTGATTTGAACCTCTCGAGTAGTCAACGTGCCTTGATTTCACTTCCAATGTGCTCCGTACTACTACTACAGAACACCACTTTGCTGAAGGCACTACCACTTTTGACGGGGCGCTTGACGTGGCGCGTTCTGGTAGACATAATGTTAATACCAATGAATGCATGCAGTCGATAATAAAATTGTGCATATGTATGAAGCATGTCATTTAATATTTTTATTGCAAGAACGATGCATTACTAACTGCATAATAATTAGATAATTGTCTCTAATTACGATCATTCATCAAAAAATGCGCACACCACCATCCTACCCCCTTGCCTACCTTGCAGTAGAGTGCCGAGTACGTTGGTATGAGGCTGTGCAAATTTTACCCATTTATGAACAGTCCTACATAATTCACGCCTAAGGGGGGTAACAAGTTTATGACTTTCATAACTTTGACAAGGAAACGAATGCGCCTAGAAAGGCCAGGAAACGATGGGAAAACTCGCGAATGCGTTCAGAGTGTCGTTTATATTGATTTTAAAAATAAATTGCAGGACGGCACTACACAAACAACTTGTACAATTTCTGTCGCTTGTATTTGGTGGACGAGACCAAGATATGGAAAAATACGAAGCTTCAAAAGCCATCGGCAACTTCAGGCCGGCCTCGATTCGCCATCGTGCAAGTTCGCTCGCTAGGACGAGCTTTTTTCACCGCAATCTCGCTAACAAAAACGGCCAAGGAAAGGGATAGACCAAGCACTAGTGACACGAACGCTCCTTGAAGGTCTTCGATGCGGTAAGCAACAGCTTCGTCGGGATCTTCAGCGTAGCATTTCGATGCATTGAAGGTGAAAGCTTGCATCGGTCTCTCCTGCAGTCCCATCTCGGAAGCCCTCCGTATGCTGGAAGAGACAAAACGTTCGCCGTATCAAGCCAGAGCTTCAACCTGCAGCCAATGTGGGCGGCAGCCCCACAACAGGCCATGCACATACAGATTAGCAGTTAAGACTGCTACTGGCGACGCCATTGAGTGATGGGTAATCGAATGCTTAAACATTTATAAAAAAAAGGGCAGGATGGCGGTAGAAGATAAAGAATTGTTGCTGAGAGCAGCGTAAGTGCTTCGCTGTTTCTTTTTTTGGGTGGGGGGCAACTTAAAGAGGCCTTAAAGCACTTTTCAGTGACGTCGAGAAATGCACTTGAAGTTTTAATAGAATATTTCAAAAATAATTTACAGCAAAAAGTAATTTAATGCCTTGCAGTAACGTACCAGCTGTATTTCAAGTGGGAGGCAACCTCCCTCTTTCTTCTCTCTCTGTCCCTTTCGCACTATATATATATATATATATATATATATATATATATATATATATATATATATCAGTCAACAGTTTCGGTCGGTCCACCGACCGAAACTGTTGGGCAAATAAACCTAAGATAACCGCGAAGTTGTGCGTCTCATTTTTCGAAATACGCTTGGCCCATATATATATATATATATATATATATATAGAACGTTAGTTCCTTTCTGTTTGATTTTAAAAGATCATATTTATATTTGAGATTTGCGGATTACCATTTCACTGAAAGTGGCTGCAAAATGCGTCTGTGAGATCTATATTTGTCATTGACAGACCTGATTAACAATCACGCATAATGAACATTCCAGTACAGTGTTACAAAATGTTTCTGCAGCGTGTCGCCGATGTGAGACACAGAAGTCGCTGAAATTTTTGCTTCAACTGTCAAATGGATTTTAAATAACGTAGGCGTTTTCGAAGACAATAATATAAGTTAACGAGATGTGAATCATTTACCTAGACATTCTATGTCAATGTCTGTGAAGGTGACGGATTAACAGTGAAATGTACCAGAAGGGTGTATAAGAGTTTTATTTCACTAATATATGTACTATCGACCAAAAAAGTTTACGGACCACGTGATCTCAGAAAACGCTTAATATTCGAGCAGCCTTTAAAAGTAGTCAGTAAAACCGTACATCACAATGTTGTTCGCATATACCAGTAGAGGCTGGAAATGGGGATACCAGGCTGCGTTTTGAGGCTGCGAAGATATTCAGCTTTTTGTCAGATCCCTTGGTCCGTAAACTTTTTGGTCGATAGCGCATAACGGGTGACGACCGCTCACATTCTGCGTTTACCTTCAAATTATAAGGTCGCAAGTACAGCACAATTCGAAAGAATACAAGTAACGTAGTTCTTCTAGCACGAAATAGCACTTAGTCTACATTATTCCTAAACTGTTTTATGCATCTCTTCGTTCGTGATAAAACTAAATGCTGTGGAACCCGCTTGGCCGCATGTTGTTAACACGGTGTAGACAATCACCCGAGCTTTATCCAGGTGAACTACTAGGCTTCCGCCCTGCATCTACCTGATAGCCGCCGAGAATGAAGTATAGATTGAAAGCGGTGAGAAACAGAAGCGGTTTGTCCAGATTCACGTGAGCAGGCTCAGCCGCTCAGATATCTAGCTTTTCTATACAGTAGATCTGTCTTATTCACTTGCTGTGGTATTTAATTTATTGCTACGCTTTGGAACGTACACCAGTCAAATGCACTTAGTCACACTGAGGAACCCGCAGCGTTTACACCCATTCAAATTGGTTTTGTAAAGAATAACAAAAATATTAATTTTCTGAGCCCAATGTGAAGTCTGTTATGACCACTGTACTGTGAAGCCCGCTATGCTGTGTCCGCCACCAACAACGACCGCACGTAACATCACTCTACTAACCTGTTAAACCTAACCTACCGAGGCTGACAAGGCTGCCTTTGACGAAGACAATTCCTCATATCTAAACGTTGGCCAGCCTTTCTGAGGCACCTTAAACCTGTTTATAACTTTTACTCTTTAGGAAGGTTGATCTATTAAAAGAATTTGAAGATTATTTGCAGGAGGCAGGTTTCAGTGCGTCAAATTTTGCGCTAAAGTTGCTGCTAAATAAAAAAAAATGGGGCAGCTTCACACAAGTGGCGCGAAGGTTGGGCAAACAGAGAAACTGGCGACGCCACCTAGCTTTATCTCGGATCGGCTATGTTTTGCGATGTTATTCTTCGGGCCTCGACCAAGTTTTCGCGAGAGGGGTCACACCAGGAACGGCTGGTTCTTCCCTCTGTAGTCAAGCCGGGGTAGGTGGCACCTCCCGTCGTCAGCACTTCCCGTGGCGTTCCGAAGTTGTCGCTGGAAATTTTCCATCACCCGCAAGCCTGAGTCGTTTTGGCGTCGCTTCTGCATGCACAAACGAAGTCGCTCGTTCTCACGGGCTCGCAGCTCTGGATCCTTCGTGATGGTATGGCTTAGCTCCGCATCTGCGTATGCGCGGCCAGGGAAAAGGTACGGCGAAGCGGTGCCGTCGTGGGCAATGACGTCACAGCTAGCAGAGCTGTGGCGGAGGCACAGCTGGGGCGAGGCGTTGCGTGGCGACGCATGGTGACGTCATCGCCAGGCGGACGTTTTGCGGCTCACGCGTAACGGAGGAAACTAGAGCTTAAACAGCTTCGCTGTTAAAAGTAAATCCTTTAAACACCATGCTAGTGCTTTAAGGTGTGATATTGTCACGAGCTGAGATCCTGTGGTCGGTGCTTGGACGACGACGACGGTGTGGCTATCTGGTGGGCACGCGCTCGCCTTAACCTCTAGCGTTGTGCGCCTGGCCTTGTAAATATATCCATTGTATATAGAATCTCCCCGTAACATCTTTAGTGGAGGTGCGGGTAAGCTCGCTACAACACCGGGAACCGGATCTTCGCAGCGGACGCCACGTTGCTGCCACCACAATGAGCTCCCCAGTCTGAGCAAGGCCTGTCACCGGTCATTCTCTTGCACCCTCGCGATCCCGGGACATTCAACGGCACAAGCGGCGTGGACGTCAATGAATGGCTGGCAATGTATGAGCGCGTCAGCCACACTAACAAGTGGGACCCGACGATGATGCTTGCGAATGTCATCTTTTATTTGCGGGACACTGCGCGACTCTGGTTCGAGACGCGTGAAGTAGATTTGTTAAGTTGGGACGTCTGTAAGCAGAAATTACGCGATATATTTGGGCGACCTATCGGACGACAACTAGTGGCCAAGAAAGAAGTCGTAATTCGTGCTAAGACGTCCACAGAGCCGTACATCTCCTGTATTCAGTGCGTGTTATCTCTGTGCCGTAAGGTCGGCAAGGACATGCCTGAAGCGGACAAAGCGGGACACGTACTGAAAGGCATAGCCTAGGACGCGTTCAATCTGCTACTGTGTAAGAACTGCTCTGCAGTGGAGTCGATCATCGCTTAATGTCATCGTTTTTAGCAGGCCAAAAGCCAGCGTATTACTCACCACTTCGACCGACTTCCCAATACGCCTGCCACGTCCTCATGCAAAGGTTTAGCCACGCTCTGTCAAGCGCAAGCACCAGAAAACGTCACCAGGATCGTCCTTCAAGAACTCGAGGTCATGGCACCCGTTACCCCTCATGACGGCATTCAAAGCAACAACCTGGCTACTATTTCGCTAATTCAACCGTGGTTCGCCGAGAGGTCGCGAATATGGGTATTTTACCCGCCTTTGATAACGACAATGCTACTACCAACCCGGTCTCCCCTATCGTAGCTGCTGCTACACCGAACACGACCTTCCAGCCGATTGCTAATCCAGCCGATTGGCGCACGCCTCATGACCGGCCCATCTGCTTCACATGCTCTAGGATTGGACACATCGCCCGTCATTGCCGCAGCCACTGGCCCACGTCCTACCGACCGAACCCTTACAATCGCTGGCGCCCGGGTTGCGCTCTGTCGTTCCGTCCTGACGCCTCAAGTGCTGAACGGCCTCCTAGGGAAAACCGGATCAGCGCCTCAACGTCGCCCCAACCTCGCCGCTCTCGGTCTCCCTTTGACCGCCTCTCGAAAAACTAGCCAGTACAGCCCCGGAGGTGACGCTGCATTTACGACCCGGCCTGAAAATCCTCTGATTGTCCCTCATACCCGATGCAACCTTCTTGAAGTTCTGGTTGATGATGTGGCAGTTACAGCTCTTGTCGATGCCGGTGCACAAATTTCTGTAATAAGCTCGAACCTCCACCGCCGCCTCCTTAAAGTCCTGACGCCCATGACTTCACCTACCATCCGAGCGTACACCTGCGGTGCTTGGAATGTGCACTGCACGCATCACCATTTCTGGTCACCACACATCTGTTCTTTTTGCTGTCCTAGAACAGTGCCCTCATGAGGTCATCCTTGGAATCGACTTCCGGTCCACCTACGCTGCCCTTATCGACTGCTCCGCGGGACTTTTCCGGCTAAAACTTCCTTCTTGCTCCGACAACGTCGATGACGGCCCATCCCGCCTACGCTCCGTCGAGTTTCTTCGACTGCCTCTGCAAGCCGCAATATACGTCCAGCTTTTAGCCATTCCGCCCCTACACGACAGTGACTATGTTGCCTTCCCTATTCATGAGGTCGCCATGACACGCAACGTCGCGCTCCCCTATATGGTGGTGACAGTTACAAACAACGGCACCTCTTTTCCCATCCTCAATTTTGGCTTATCGACGCAAGTTCTCCCTCGTGGCATATCACTCGCTCATCTGACCCCATTGGCCGGCCACATGGTTTCTGCCCTGACCACAGAACCTCCACCGGATTTTTCCCCGCCGTCATCGCAGTCAGGTTCGTCCTGCGACCACTTCGCCCGCATGATATCAGGAGACCTCGCTCCGGCACAGTCCGCCATCCTTCGCCGCGTGCTGATTTCCTACCAGGATATCTTTGACTTTGGCGACCATCCACTGGGCCAGACTTCCGTCGTCACCCATCGCATTCATACCGGCGATGCGGGTCCTATTCACCGACGGCCTTACCGTGTGTCAGCTCCGGAGCGTGCTGTCATCCAACAGGAAGTGGAGAAAATGCTGGGCAAAAGCATAATTGAGCCCTCGTGCAGTCCTTGGGCCTCGCCCGTCGTACTTGTGAAAAAGAACAATAGCTGGAGATTCTGTGTAGACTACCGCCACCTCAACCAGAGTACCAAGAAGGATGTGTGTCCTCTCCCACGTATTGATGACGCGCTGGACTGCTTGCACGGCGCCAGATATTTAGCAGGGAAGAAGTTTGGGCGTGTTCGTAGGTCATTGTAATTTTAACTTGGATACATAGCGCTGAAACGACACAAGGACGAAGAAGAACACAAGACGCTCGTAGCGCTCGTCCTGTGTTCTTCTTCGTCCTTGTGTCGTTTTAGCGCTATGTATCCCAGTTAAAATTACAATGGCCAGATATTTCTCTTCCATCGACCTGCGCTCAGGATACTGAGCGAGAAGATCGCCTTCGTGACTCCTGATGACCTCTGTCAATTTAAAGTTATTGCCTTTTGGCCATGTACCGCTCCGGCTAATTTCGAGCACATGATGAACTCCCTTCTTGGAGGCATCAAGTAATCCATATGCCTTTGCTACCGGGACGATGTTATCGTTTTTTCGACTACGTTCGAAAACCATCTCACTCACCTGTCCACCGTGCTTGATGTTTTTCGCCGTGCTCGTCTTCAGCTTAACTCGTCGAAATGTCGCTTTGGACATGGTCAAATCTGCGTCCTCGGCCACCTTGTTTACGCTGCAGGCGTGCAGCCAGACCCTGACAAAGTCCGTGCGGTTAGTCATTTCCCAACTCCACGGTCGGCCAAGAGCGTCCGCATTTTTCTTGGGCTGTGCTCATACTTCCGTCGTTTTGTCCTGAACTTCGTGGAAGTAGCCCGATCTCTCACTGGCCTACCCAAGAAGGACGTTTTCACTTGGGGTCGTGAACAAGCGGATGCCTTTTCATCGGTCATTGCCATCCTAACGAACCAACCTGTTCTAGCACATTTCGACCCGTCAGCCAGCACGGATGTTCGTACCGACGCCAGTGGCCACGGTATAGGCGCCGTCCTTGCACAACAGCAGCACGGCCTACACAGCGTGGTCGCCTACGCAAGCCACCTTCTGTCGCCGTCGGAGCAAAATTACTCCATCACAGAACGCGAGTGCTTAGCTCTTGTCTGGGCCATTGCGAAATTCCGACCGTACCGACCGTACCTAGTTATTACAGACCACCATGCACTTTGCTGGCTTTCTTCGCTTAAGGACCCCACTGGTCGCCTTGGCCATTGGGCACTCCACTTGCAAGAATACTCATTTTCTGTGTTCTACAAATCTGGACGGATTCACCAAGACGCCGACTGCTTGTCACGATACCCGGTCAATCCCCCTGATACACTGGAGGATGAACCTGACACCTTCGTTCTGGCCATTACAGACTTCGTCCACATAGCTGACGAACAGCGCTGCGACTCATCTTTGTGGCCTATTATAGACAGTCTCAACTCACCAAACCCTGATCCTTCCTTACGGGTGTTTGTGCTGCACAACGACACCTTACATCACTACAACACCCGGTCTGACGACGCTGAGCTTTTGCTTGTTGTTGCCGCACATCTTCGCTCAGCTGTTTTGCGCCAGCTTCACGATTCACCGACCGCCCGACACCTAGGCGTGTCACGCACGTACGATCGCATCCGTAGACGCTTCTTTTGGCCTGGTCTCTACCATTCTGTGCGACAGTACGTTGCGGCTTGTGACCTGTGCCAGAGACGCAAGACTCCTGCCCTAATGCCTGCTGGCAGCCTTCAGCCCCTTGATATCCCTGATGAACAATTTTCCGGGTGGGGCTCGATCTTCTAGGGCCTTTCCCTATGTCAACCACTGGCAATAGATGCGTTGCAGTCGCCACTGAATAAGCAACGTGGTACGCTGTTACACGAGCACTTCCCACCAGCTGTGCTACTGATGTAGCCGATCTCATTCTTCACGACGTCATCCTGCGCCACGGTGCTCCTCGCCAGTTAATCACGGACCGCGGCCGCTGCTTCCTGTCTAAAGTAGTCAACGACATTCTTCGTTCCTGCTGAACTAATCACAAGTTCACCACTGCGTACCATACACAGACAAACGGCCTTACAGAACGCCTCAACTGTACTCTCACAGATATGCTTGCTATGTAAGTGTCTCAGGACCACTCAGACTGGGACATCAACTTGCCTTTTGTGACCTTCGCCTACAACCCTTCCCGGCACGACACAGCTGGCTACTTACCTTTTTATCTACTGTTTGGCTATGACCCACCATTGCCTATGGACACCATACTTCTTCCTCACGTAGACACATCCTTTGTCTATGCTCGTGATGCTCTTGCCCATGCTGACATCGCCCGCCAGGTTGCCCGCGATCGCTTATCGGCTTCATAGGTCAATCAGAAATGTCTCTATGACCGCCGACACCGAGAGGTGAACTTCCTTCCAGGATCGCTCGTCTTGCTGTGGTTCCCGTCACGTCACGTTGGCCTATGCGAAAAACTCCTCTCACGTTATGCTGACCCTTACCGCGTCATACGCAAAGTCACTAATGTGACCTATGAGATCGCCCCACTAAATCCCACGTCAGTCTCTGCAACAATCGCGAGTGACATAGTCCATCTCTCGTGCCTTAAACCGTACCACTCTCGGCCCGAGCCCTAATTGCACCAGGACGGTGCTTCTGCCGCCGGCGGGTAATGTCAGGAGCGGCGATCCTGTGGTCGGTGTTTCGACGATGACGACGACGCCGGTGTGGCTATCTGGTGTGCACGCGCTCGCCTTAACCATTGATGTAGTGTTGTGTGCCTTGCCTTGTAAATATATCCATTGTATATAGAATCTCCCCGTAACAATATGAACGGCCCTACTAGACTTTCGAACTAGTTGTGCGGCAATATACGCATAGCAGAGGCATAGATAGGTGAACAGTCCCGTACCCACCACTAGCCATTTCATCCTGCTTTTGAATTTCATATTTTCGTGGCGATGTACAGTGATAGAACTCAAGCCAACAAACTTGGCTCGAATGTAAACTTAAATACGCTGGTCTGTTGGCTTTCATAAATACCATAATTAACGGCCATATTAGACGCGCTGTTTCATTAAACAGAAAGTGGGGACCCGCAAGCGTAACGCTCATGTGAAATCATATTGTCACATGGAACATGCCATTTTATTACGTTATTCAGCTTCACTATAATGGTGTAAGTTTTTCAGTCGACAACTTATGCATCCTCGTCTCGCAATATGAGCTAATTTGGACTCTGTCTACTGTTGCTTTATAATCTAATGTGTTAAGCACAGTGCATGTACAGCGTAGGCAACGTAGTTTATTTTTCTCATCACATACGGGTATGATATGATTGTTTCGTCCCGTAAATTCGCAGGGAGCCAACCCAGTGCTAGACAAACATATACAAGGCTGTGAACACGAGCGTTTAGCCATTTATCGTGTCAATATTGCATTTCATCAAACGCACTAAGAGAGTAACATTTTCTGCGTTCTGCTATCTTTTTCACATGCCTCTTACCAATCTCGCAAAATTCTGCAGCATCCGCGTATGCTTAAAGTATTTATCTAAAAAATTGTCACTTGAAAATTGAAATTTAATTAATTCGTCTAATTGTGCGATAAGCTATGACAGAATATTAAACTGGCTTGAACAAATAGTGGAAAAAAATAATGAAAACCAGTAGCGATTTGGTACTGGCCTTTAACGCACGAATTATTTGTTGATGAATATTTCAGAATTCACTCGATACCGCAGGAACATGTCGAAAATTTGTTTAATTTTGTTTTTCTTTTAAAATCATCATGTACAAGGCAGTGCTAAGCGACATATCAAGGACTCTGGTGGGAAAATCTACACACTTTTGTGCAGCAACAAATTATTTTAAACGACTCTGCCTTTAGGCACGCTTTCTGCCTTGGTAAAATGTAACTAGCTGCACTTTAACAGCTTTCAATAAATCCTCTTGTCGCAACAATATGAGGATACTTTGGACACCTGAGGACATAGATAGGTGAACAGTCCCGTACCCACCACTAGCCATTTCATCCTGCTTTTGAATTTCATATTTTCGTGGCGATGTACCGTGATAGAACTTAAGCCAACAAACTTGGCTCGAATGTAAACTTAAGGTTTACATTCCTTAAGGTTTTCCTCTTTTTTTTGCAGTGAGCCTCTGACCATCCAAATAGTTTCCAATATATTCAACGCCATTGCAATGTAAATATCTTTCTAATCCTTTTTTTATCCGACTCTATGATGTCTTGCCACTCTTGAAATTCGTCCTTTGCCGCCACCCCCAACCACCCTAATGCTCTTCGACTTGTTTAGAGGCGCGGCCGCTGTCAAACTCACAGCGCCACTTCCATTTGAAGTTCAGGTCTTTCGTCAGTCGCTTGAGCACAATCACCTCTAGGAATCCGAGGTCTTAGTAACCTGGGAACAATGTTGACCAGAGTGTTTTATTAGCAAATAAGTTCGATAGAATCTAGCAAGGTGAAGGAAGGGTCTTGACAGGGATAAGTGTCATTCGCCCGAATATAGCACAAAGCTACAAAGGAAACCCATGCGGGTTTCTCTGACAGCACGTTTCGCAGTTGAGGAAAAACATTCTCCTAATCCGGTATTCGAACCCTGGACCAACGCCTTTGCGGGTCACTCGCTCTACCATCTGAGCTAACCAGAAGGCAAGCACATAGCAGCGCGAGGGCGAATTAATCCACAACTCGAAGCACGGGGACACAGAATATGGCAAATCAGTTCGGCGTAATCGCGCAAGGTGGAGGAAGGGTCATGAAAGGAAAACTTGTCATCCACTCGAGTGTAGTACGCAAAAAAAAATCAATACTGGGCTTTTAAGTGGCAAAACCATCATTTGATTGTGAAGTTGTATTTTATTTACCACATAAGTGCACTCAGTGTACATCGTACATCGGATGTACATAAGCGGTGGGGATGGCAGGTTAAAAGATGCATAACGGCAGCTTGACTGGTCCCACCTCCCCGAGGTGGCACGCCGTAGTCGCGGACTCCGGATTAATTTTACGTCCGTATCCCGATTAAGGGATACGGACACAAAAATTGGCGGGTGGTTTTTTGCGTCGGAACAAAAGTTGAACTGTTGAAAATGACAAATGCACCAAGCTGCTTGGAAAAAAAGAACGAGAAACATCATTTTTTTTTTGTTTTTTTTTTGCTATCTTCTGTTGCACCTTGCCTCCAAGCGGCCGCTGGCAGAAGCTGAAATTTGACTTCATAACACCCACCCGCGCGAGCGCGACCAAGATCGGCTACAGCTGTCGCAGTGTTTCCGGGGGTGTCGGTCCCTTGCAGCGTTTGTTTAACCCCTTTCGGCGATCTCCGCACGTGGTCCGTCCGAAACATTATGCCCGTTGGCGCTCCCCGCAGGTGGTACGCCTTACATGCGCCTTCCCGCGGTCGTCGCTCGATATTGACGCGTTCATCGCGGCGGAAGGAAATGCCCAGACATTGCTCTTATAACAGCATCGTCGGTCGTGACGTGCCGTCGCACACGTTTCCCAGAGACGAGAAGGTGCGTAAACTTTGGATACCTGCCTGTCAGCCATCACTAGAAGCCTGGAGACCTCTAAAAAATGACTTCATTTGCTCGGACCACTTCGTCGACGATGATTATGTGACCAGCCCGGCTGTGCTGAAAAGCCTCGGCATGCCGCTCAAAAAGGCAACGCCTAAAGCCTGACGCTGTGCCATCGGTCTTCTCACGAAAACGCAAGGCAGAAATGATCAGCGGCGCGTTGAAAAAGAGGAGGCGAAAAGATGTCGGTACTGTTTTCGTTCACTTGCAGCCTCCTAGTGCAGTGTGAGGGCGAAACTGGGGCGAGATGCCTGAGGCTGGGCACGAAGGCCGTAATGCCTTTAAAAATGTTGGCAAAGCATAGTAAAACAATACAAGACTAGCGCACGAGCGCGACTCACGAGATCAGTCCTACTAGGCAGCGGGGCAGACAAACACACAGCTCTGCTTCTCCACAGGCTAAAAGCGGGGAAAACTGGGGAGACCGCCAGACAGGTGCTGCCGTCTGTCGGGCGGCTGGCGAAGTGTACGTGAGAGCCTCGGAGGTACTGATACCTCACAGCAGTTGCTCACGCCGACGGCATAAACTACTATTCAGTCATCCACGCAGTACTGAAGTACCCCGCATCTGCCTCGCCTGCGTGTTTTCTTGAAAAAGCAAGTTTACAGAGGAAGTGACAAATAATTCTTGCACAAGTGTGTGGTGCAGAGCGAAATCTTCGTGCTACGGTTCGCGAAAACCTGACCGGCACTTCCACGGCCGCCTGCTCTTCTTCGTCGCTTGACGCGGAAGGCTCGTAACGGTAAGCGCTAATATTTCTTGCCAAGTTGGAATGGTCCTCGTCTTCAGACGTGTACTCATTGCTGGTAGAGGCACCAGAACTCGAATCCGTGTTCGCGATGGCGGCGTCGGCGCGCTTCGAATGACCGCAGCCGGCCGGCTGGCTTTCCGACGCGGGTGTCGTGACGTCACGCCTTCCAACTCCCGCTGGTCGGGCGGCGAGGCGCGCGCTCACAAAAATGCCAAAAAAAAACATCGGCTCAAAAATGAATTAAGTGACTACTTCGTTTCGGTGTAATCACACACATCATTTTCGTAAAATTTTCTGATTTTGTCCGTATCCCTTTAATGTGCACCAAATGCACGGTATACGGGCGTTTCTGCATTTCACCTCCATCAAAATATGATCGCCGCGACCATTCTATCACTTTTTTTTCAAAGGCGACAAATTTAGACTCCCGCTTGTAATCTTAACATCCTGATCACTGTTGTGGCTTAATTTCATTCGTGATCAGGACGCATGTTGTTCTCCAGTGTATCTTCTTCTTTACACATTATGTCATCCTAATATCTCTCCTATATTCACACATTATGCTTTACGTACCTACTTCCTTCCATACATGGTAGGCGTTGTGCCCCTCCTGTTGGCATTTGCCAGCCAGCTTTTTCTTTCGTTTCTCTGTCATCATTTTTATGTCTACAAACCTAATAGTAATAATGATAACATTAATTGGCATGGAATGGTCCTTTTTTTCGGAAAAATACTAAGAAACTCTTCCTAAAATGCGAAATCAATTATTAAGAGGTCAGCGAGTGCATAATTACCGTGCGCAAGACCTTGGCGTTCAAAAATTGTAGAGGAAAGGTGAATGAACCTAGGTTGTGCCGAATCGTGAAGGAAGGCTGAGGTTATACAGTCAGTACGCGGACCCTAGAGTGAAAGCGCGTTCCGCGTTCCCTTGTCGCCCTCTCACGCTGCCGGCCAATCGTGAAGATAGCCATATTGTCCTGGCTCATGGCATCACGATTACTTCAGATGGAAAATGACTTAAAAAATTTGAGGCAGCTACCTTGAAATTATCTGGAAGCAAATGTGTATTTAGCTCGCGTGACTTCAAATAACATGGCTGCTTTAGCAGAAATATATGTGCGGCAGCGGCGACGGAGACAACGCGGCGAGCAACTTAAGTGCAATAAAACATCGCTGGGCTGTTTGGTGCCCGCTTTCGCATCTTCGAATTATACAGCAGAGTCTGTACGGGTAATTAGCAGTGGCTGGAACTGTGCTCGTCTACATCACTTAGAGTACTCCAAAAATGATTTGCTGTTCTGAGCAATATGTTTCGGGAGCGTGGAATATGAAGTGTACAAAAAACTGTTAAATGGAGCAGCAATGTAATTGACGAGATATTTTTCAGCCCGTATTTCTCGAAACTAGTTCCACGCTCACAATTTCTAGCACAAGTGTGTGTTTTGAGCGCTTGCAGACTTTCATTATGCAGTTAAAACAGAACGGTTAATTAATAATTACATTGGCCGCACTTAAGCTGATTGATCACATATTTTTCGCAAGAATACGGTCGATTCCTCTAAGTTCTGGCTTACGCCGTCTCTCAAGTTTGATATGCTAGCGCCTCACAGCCCCTTATTTTCTCAAGGAAATCGAGGTGGGCTCGCGTTCGCCATTCGTTAAAGTTAAAAGGTGTAGAGTCTTGGGTGGCACTGGGTTCATTGTTTAGACTCCTCGTAGTGCATGGTTGGTTATTAGATATACCAGTTTACATAAAATTGCCGTATCATAAAGCAAGCTTTAGAGGCTGTCATATGCTAGCATTTAGTGACTGGGCACATTCATGGATTTTGTGATAAGTGTATCTTGTGCAATAAAGGGACCCTGAACCACCCCTCGGGCTTATTGAAACAACACAGTTCGCGGATAGCATACGATGAGGTCAACTTCTTAGCCAAGTTCTGCTGCCGTGGGCGGCGGGTGGAGCTCGCAAGTGGAGCAAGAAGTCATCTTTCTCCCAAACGCTCTCTTTTCAACAGAAGCCTGCTCCTCACTCTTTTCTGTGCGATTTATTTCGTAATAAATCGGATTCCCATACGCGGCAGTTATTGTCCAATAGCTGACACCAGTCAAGAAGGGTGTTTAGATCAGTGCGCTTCTTCCTGCTGTTACTGTGTGTGTATTTATTGACGCAGTTGAATACATAAGCAAAAATCTGTTTTCGAATTTTGATAACAATTACGCACTTCCTGAAGACGCCGACTATCGCCTGCTCACGCTTGGCTGCGGCCGCGCGCGTAGGAATTAAAGTTTGGCCACCCGGCGTAACTGTATCGCTAATTTTGACTAGCTTTAAACACTCAGCTAGCCTCAAACCACCTGAAACTTAAAGGGCCCCTAAACCACCTCAGATATTTTTTGAATATTTCAAGTAAACACGCGCATCGAGTTCAGAATGACGTCACGGTCAACGATGCAAAACGCTGCAGCGCTACGCGCAGCGGGCGCGCTCACAAAAAAAAGGAAGAAAAAAAAAGGAAAAAAAAACGATGCCGTCCTCCTGTCCTGGCCTTTCCGGTATCCCTATCGGTCGTCACGATGTCACCAGGGTGCACCTGGTGATGTCAACCGGGTCGACGATGTCGATTGCTCGAGCAAGAAACTATGACTTCCAGTTAGTGTGCTAGCAGATACGCGCGCTCCCTGCTCTTCCTCGCCGTGTTGCTCCCTTGTGCGCGCTTGCGAATCGGTAGTTCCAGCCCGCAACGCAAGTGCCAAATCGCTCGCGTTCCAACACAGTCGTGCTTAATTAGCGGTCTGATTAGCTGCGCGAACTGAGTCCTACAGTGTTGGCCTTTCTAGATGTGCCCGCAACACAGGGTCCATAGCGGCACGCTTCGCATGAGCACAGGCCGGCACGGTAGCAACAGCCGGTAGCTGAGAAGCGACAAGTAGTGGCTAAGGCCCGTCCACGTTAACGGCACGGTAACTCGCCGCACGCCGTTTGCCATTTACGAGCCGCCATTCGACAGCGGTTTTGCTCGCGAACGGCGAGATTTCCTTGTCGTATGTAGAGAGGATGAGACCGGGACTCATTTGAGCGGTAGCCTCACCGCCGCTGATCGCTCGACGGCGCCGATATCGTCGCTAGGCCTTTTCCGGTTTCCTTCAAAGCTAAAGCGGACGGCGCTTCAGAATTAATTACCGACGCTCACGAGCCGCAATATTTTCTTATCGTTGTTGTCACTGTTCGCAATAATTGTACACAAAGAAGAAAATAAGCTGATATTAGCGGCGCCGTTCGCTGCGATGCGAGCACAGCCGAGCCGATCCTCTCCCGTCGCAGTAGCCGGGGATTGCAGCTGAGCTCGACAAGTATCGGAACTCTCGTTCATGTTTAACGTTTGACAGTGGATATCGTTTTTCATAAAATCTACAATTTCTGCATCGCTTTATCTAGCAGAAATTATTTTGCTTGGAACAGAAGCTGCAGCCGATGTTTTCGTCGCCGGTGGCGGAGGCGCGCAGCTTCGCGGTCGTCGATTGGCCCGTTGATCGTGCTGTGGGCGGTGCGCCGGCCGAACTGCTGTCTACTTTGGACACCTCTCGCGCGGCAGACGTTCTACGGCACTGGAGGCCGGTTCGCCGTCGGTATATTTGCCGCTAGCGTAAACGTGCCTTAATTAACCGGAAGTAGACAGTGTTTTGAGAAGCGCGTTGGCGATGGCGTATGTCACGTGACATTTGGAGGAGCACTCGGCGAGGAGGAGAGTCCAGCCGACGATGAGAGTAGCGAAGAAAAGAGCGAAACGAGCGAGGGCCGTGTTTCGATCATCAAACGCGTGTAACTCCACTATTACGGCACCATTTCGAAAAATTCTCGCGTCTACGTGTTCGTTGTAGACTCGTGCACAACTGTAACACCACAACTACATTTCGACCTCTGGGTGGTTTAGGGGCCGGGCCCTTTAAGTCAGACGACACGGACGCTTGGCAGCGCGCACTCACTCCTGGCCGCTCCTTGTTAGATGCCTTGGCACACTTCGATTCGTAATGAGTTATCGATGGCGCGATATAATATGCAAGTTTTATGTGCCTACTATGCGTTGGTCAAGCTGGTGCAGGACAAAGCCGGTTCCCACCACGTAACACAGCGAGACCGGAGCATATGTGCGCGAGCGCACACTCAAGCCAAGTCGTGCAAAAAGCAAACGATGCAGTTGCATGTAGCTGCGCTCTGCTACGTAGCGTAGATACTGCTGCCGCCGCTGGGTGTCGCGACGCGCCCACTAGCTTAGGGTGCCTCGATACCCTCCTCGCCGGCGGTCGTTAGGGTCCCGAAAATTTAGATAAGGGTGTTTTTAAAATAGCCGCACGTAACACCCCACAATTTAATTAATTTTTTTAGCCGCTTCAGAGTTAGGGACACTGTCGGGCCTGCGTACAAAAAAGAAAAAGAGTTCTGCAGATCCGCAGTCTCGCGGAGTTATTTCTTGGGTACGCTAAGGGCCACTTAGCATACAGAAGCTACTTGTGTGCGCTACTTCTAAAGCCTTTTAGTACGCCTTTGATACGGGAAGTCATTGCTCTAGTTCACAGGAGAAGTATACGGCGGCAGTGGATGTGACCATGTTGACATACACAGTTGTTATGATCCTTTTCAGTTCTGGTTTCAGCCCTTTCCGCATAATCATGCCCAAGGGCTGCATGCTGAGGCTCTGGCGCGCTCGCCTGAACCTGCAGCGACCGCGCTCGACGAAGCGTCTGGCCAATGTAGCGTCCTGGAAGTGCCGCTCGTACAGTATCACGTGACTTCCGCGCTCCACGCGGTCGAAAAATTCGTCCTGTAAAGGTCCGGGGGCAATGCTCCCCGCCACGATTTCCACTTGTCTCTGGATTCGCTTGAAAAACGCTGTCTTCGGTTTCTGCATGGAAGGAATGATTGAGCCGTATCAGTGCTCCATCAGGCGAACATTTAGCGCTTAACAAATGGTAGACCGCAGCGCTGACACGGTTCATGAAGCCCCCTATTCCTCCTCATTGAATCTTACTCCACTATGAGGCTGCATAGACACCATAGCGAAAGGGAACCGTTTTTGTTCATGCAGATGCAGGCTTACAGTAAAAGCCCTGGAGCAGGATTATAAAACGGCCGAGTACAGTCGTACGTATGCGCAGATTATGGATAAGTTTCATCCGGCTTAAGCTTTTCGAATGTATTTCCGTCTTTTTATCTCTAAACTTGTCTGGACAAGGTTCAGAATAAATACGGGTAACATTCACACAAAGGTTGCTTTGTTACTACACAGCATGCTTTTTTTTTTTTGACAATGCAGATTATTTATAAAGAGGCTGTAAGCGCAGCGAACGTGGTGTTTAGGACGGCGAGTTCCTAGGTGACGCGGACATACTTTGCCGCTAATAGCGCGAGCTTCAGAAGACTAATTAACAAAAAAATAACTACTTTTTTCTTAGTGCAGTGGGGGCCTGTTTAAATGTCGAATTTGAAGGCAGTAAGATTTACATGTCCCCTCATTTTTTTATTCCTGAAAGTCGCACTAAAGCGAGATATTCATCATGGAATTTCAACTGTAAAACCAGGCAATAGTAAAACCTAGCGCCGCGATCAAATCAGACAGAAACGCCCCGGGACAAGAGCGAGAAGGTTGGAAACTGAACGTCTCGGCAAATCGCGGCAGCTACTGATACGACACCCTTTGCCTGGCAAGCATGTGCGGATGTGTGTCGGGTCAGGATTTGCCACCACATGCTATTATTTATACTTCACCCCACACATATTTACGGGGTGTTGCCGTCTGACGCACAGCGGGACGCACTCAGTCTCGATATTGCCACGATTGAGCTTTGGAATTTGATGATGAATAGCTTAAATTACGTACGATTTTCAAGATTATTAAAAGATTGGTGTGCACGAAAATGTCACTACCTCCAAATTTTTCATTTAGACAACTGCCTCCAAGGCAGGAATAAAAAAGGTAATAAATGAATTTTGTTAATCTTCTCAAGCTCGCGTTATTAGCGGCAAAATATGTCTGCCTCACCTAGGACCTCATCAGCAAAAACGTAACGTTCGCGGTGCTCACTACATTTTTGTGAAAAAGATGTATGGTCTTAACAAAAAACACCTTGCCTTAACATTGGTATTTACGGAACTTCGATGGCCTTAAGAAAACACTGGAATTTATATACAACAGAAGGAATTCAACGAGATTGCCTTTCGCAACGAGAAGGGAACTCCGGCACGCCCACCCAAAGTAAGGCTATAAGTCGATTCACAAAACTTAAACGGCCATAATACCTACCGACGTAATAAGAAAATTCTACGATAAAGGGGTAGCTGCCTTTCAAGCCTAATGATGCCGTTCCGCGCCTGTCGAGCTGCCACCAATAAGCCATGGGACGCACCGTCGCAGGCGATTGGCTGGGAAGCCACGACTGTTACTTGAAGATGTCGGTTGCTTTCTTGTTGCCGAGGCGCTTTGATAGGGCATCTAAAAGCGCGTACCGCAGTTTTAAAGCTGGACTAACTTAGGCATCCACAGCTGCGACAGACAGTATTGTTGCTCTCTGTGCTTGAAAAATGGTTACAGTTTTTCCTGCTGCTTATGTCCTGCAAGTTGAGCTTTGAGTGTTTAAGTGTTTGACGAGCACGAAAGCTGGTCAGTGTATTTACCTGGAGGGGTATTCTATGAGAGTCCACCTAGTGGTTCCTTACAGAATACTGTTTTACGCATTCCTGGTTGTGTTGGAGCCCACACTGATAGATTTTTATGGACCCAGCACACAGACGTCGAGACACGAAAGCTTCGAATTCGAACTCTCTTCTTTTAATAAATATGAACGAGACTCCACGCTGTCTCTCTCCGGGTGGGCCGAGGTGGTGATAATATTGAGGGCCAGAAAAGAGAGCTTTACATTTTGCGTACGTAGAATTGGAGGACGCAAACCGCTGCTCTTACAAAAGGATGCAAAAAAGGTACACAAATGATCCCCAAAGAAGTACGAGTACAAAAGAGCGCAAGCCGTGCGCGGAACTTTGCTTGCTCAAAGCTCCCTTCAGATACCCAAAGCCGTTTGCATACACAAAATCTCAAACTGTGTCAAGCTCGGCATTGCCGCCACCCCCGCGGACATCCGTGCCGCGACGGGCAAGGAGGGGGGGGGGGGGGGGGCCTCCATTTTACTTTCGGGAGTCGCCCACCGGTTCCTGACCTGACGTAGACGCCGGCGTGTCGCGAGGGGCAGAATCTGCTTGTAATCGTTCTGTTTACTGCGCTATACTGTTGCACAAAGATGAAACAGAGGAAACTGACACACCTTTGTGTAACAGTACAGCGCAGTAAACAGAACAATGTCATGCCAACTGGTCCCAGTCGAAGCCTTGTTGATTTCGAAATCTGGGGGAGCGGTCGTACCTTGGGGGTCAGTCAAGTAGGCTGAAAGGCCGAGGAACCCCAAAGCAGGGTACCTCAACAAGAAGACCGAAGTGCGGCCCGAGTCCGCCACCGTCTTAGCGAGTGCCTCAGCGTGGAACCAGCCGCCTGGCGCTTTTCGCTTTTCTGCCCTGTATGCACTTTGCAGAGAAGCCCACGTGTTCGCGCGCTCTCACACTTTCCGTGGGACTTTTATATCGCGTTTAATCCATCGTTATGTTAACCACTACGTATTCGTTTTCGTATATTCTTCTAATTTAGAGTTTGGCGCGTTTATGGGCGTTTATATTTTTCGATTTTCTCGCGTTTTGGGTAATTTTAACTCTTAACTCTGCAGGATCACTTGATACTGACTTTCTGAATAGTTCGTTCTTGGTAAAATTACTGTTTTATGCTGTTTTTTGTGTTTTCTTAAGGTTTCATTTTCTCTAGCAATGTAATATTAGCGTTTTAGCCTTTTGTATGCAGATCTACCAGTGCACCTTGCCCCTCCTACGAGGGCTACAAGGCCTGCAGTATGATGTAAAAAGTAAAATAAAATAATAAAATAAAAGAACGTTATCGGATGTAAAGCCACGCGTGGTGGACTTTTTGAATGTTTCGATGGACATAATTTTTTTCCTTTTTGTTTGTGAACATATCTCGCCGTTCGCTAAACATTGTGTGGCGCTTCGATGGCTGATTCATTTGGCACTCGTCTGAAAGAAAAGCCAGGAATACTCATAGCGAACAATTCTATGAATAATTATTCGTCGGGATGTTTAATTTCCGTAATTATTTGGCACATTGCTACTCACCTAAATATAAAAGGTGAGAAAGAAAAAAAGCTTTGTGTCGGCATTTCGCTTCCCATGCGGTAGCAAGACAAGAACATCAAGCTGACCGTTTTGCTAGTCGTTCTAAGCTGGTGATAGCGCAATAATACGAGCGAGTTCTCATTTTGCAGTCCATTTTATTGTTTCCGTATGTTCGCGTAACTTTCCATCATTAGGTCAAAGTAGCAGATTAAATAAATGCTATTGCGCTGAAGCACACACTGCCGGCACTTTCACCTTCGGTGGGGAAAACTTGTACGTGTGTGCAGAAGGTTAGTGGAACAAAAAAGTAAACAAGGAAGGCAAAGGGTAAGTTTCCCGTCCGTCTCACCGTGAGAAGATCATCGTATGCGGTGCCCCTTTCAGCGAGGATCTTAAGCTTTGGGAACCGGAACACGTCTTCAAGATTGTCTACGTGGTCTTCGATGCTCTTGGTTAGCATGGTGCTCACGAGTCGGCTACTCAGCAGGATAGCCACGATGAAAACAGAGAAGCTCCAGGTTGCAAGCATGATTCTTGTCGACACATTTTTTGCTCGCTTGTGTTTTGCTGCAGGATAGAGGTACAGTGACTAATTATGCAAGATGCCAGTGTCTGGTCTCTTCGGCTACGCACAAAGATAACTATGACAATAATATATGCATCGAACTTATACCTAGGCTTGAATTTTTGCAGCGTTGTTTTTATCCCAATTCAGCACCTCCAGTGCAATTTTCATTTGTTAGGGACGAATTTGCAGGCTTTGAAAACAACCACCCCCAAATAACAAAAAGCAGCAGTCATTTTCCCGCGAACGAATGCCTGTAAAAGAGCAGAATATGGGAGTTCTCGGGCACCTAGGAACGCCGCTGAGCCTGTTGGTTCTATGTGGATTTCGATGACAGGCATATTGTGGTGCAACGCGTGCAATAATAAAGCGACTAAGAACAGCTGTCTTTAAAGTAAGTAACTGGCTGGTACGATGCAATCATTGGATAAATTAGACTGATTCCTGAGCCTTGCAACATGCAAATGCAAACACAGTGAGTTTTAAGACCTCTGTTTGAGAAGATTGCCAATACATGTTTGAAGCAGATACCACAAAGCGCTCTATCATTGATCAGGATGAAACATCTCATTTCAGGCAATATGTACGGAGTATGGCGGCACACAGGACAAAACGGTCTACCGCAGGAGCACAGATACTATAACAATGTCACTGCTGACCACATCGGCAGAACTGTAGGAAGGGTTCACGATCGTCCTAGTGTGACGGCACTCAACTAAAAAGAAGCAGCAAACAAACGACGGTGTAGTCGATATCAGGCGAATTGTTGGTTGCGACACTTCACGTAAAACGTTCTTTACTATTCCAACAAGGTCAGACTCAAGAAACAATTCCGAGGTGCCGATAGCCCTTTCGTGATGCGTAGCTACGTGCAAGGTTGAAATTGGCAGTACATGTTTAATGTAGATGATTTTGTTAAGTCTTAAGGAACCTTTTGAAGGGATGCATAAGTTTACTGCAACTGCAAAATTTAAATGAATGAGGAAAGTTGTATAACAGCAGATGATTTGTCGCCGTCTGCTGTCATATTACATACCTGCTCAAATTCTTGCCACTCCTAATTGTTACACTGTGAGAGACAAATCTCCTGTTTTTGTCTACTGTAGAGTTCGTAATAACTGTAGCACTAATTTAGAGTCCGAGTCATTCGTGGTATACAAATAGTTAACATTGTCAGTCCAGAAATAACATAATTTAAAAGGACGATAAACTCACCAGAAGTAAAGAAGTACGTGCATGATACCCACAGGCAACTCCCGAATTTCCGAAGAAGATTCGTGGTATCTTTTTTTCGGACACACTTGTCGAATGTCAACATCGACGTTATAAACAGCAAGGAGAAAAATACACCAATCCAGACCTGAAACACAGTTCTTGGTTGCATTAATTCGTTACGGCTCACACTCTGAAATTTCTCACAAGAAAGCAAAAAGTGCCTCACTCAAGTAAAAAAATTAGAAAGCTAGACTTGCAGCCACAAAAATTGCGTCCACAAATAACATAATGTCGCACGTACAGAAACAAAATAGCAGTGTTTTTATGAAAATTGTGTAAGCAACTATATAGTTAAAACACCGGTAGTCCAATTGCTGGAGTACCCTTCTCCTAATCATGAAGAAAAACAGCCGTTAATGGCTTACATTGCAAATCCCCTCTAATGTGTTAATTCTTTTAGAGTCAGCTGTAAGCAGCGGGCGCAAAACACTACCTTAACGTGTATTTGCTGTTTGACATCAAAGTGGCAGTGCTGCATCTGGCCGAGAAGTAGGTTTTGCATTTCTATGCCTACCCAACGAGAAAACTTGTCTGCGCGGGAGTGACGACTGGATCACATTGCGCTCTGCTTCTTGAAACAATCTCATGCGAAAATTTCACCACAACCCACCTAAGAAATATATATTATTTTTCGTGAAGTTGAGAGGATTCGAAGGACACCAATACATGGGACCTGGACCCGCTTCACGAGGACCTATCAACATAAGAAGAAACGAGTTGCACAGACGGAGCTAACCCTAACAACGGCTTCGGTCGGCGGCGCAGCGCCGGGACGCTCGCATGTGCGGGGTGCGGCGACGAGTGTGTGAGCGTGGACTTTCTAACAACCATAAAACAGACTTTTTCATACATTCGCTCGCCAAGTAAGAGCCAAAGGTGACCGACATTTACCTCACATTTGGACTTTTGAGCGCGAAAACCCACGTATTTGGCAAGAAACGAGTAAACCTAACTGTAGACCTAGCATGGCGGAAAGCGGCGCTCCACAGCATGTCTAAAGAGGCCTAACGATTTTTCGACCATATTGAAGTCGACGAGGAGCTTCACGGCCCCTCTCGGGCGTCGGAGGACAATGCAAACCCAGCGAGTAGCGTCTCGCAACGAGTGGAATTAAATGGGGAAACGCGGGCGTTGAGCGACGCGTCTCTCGACAACGAGAGGAACGCTGCCGCGGGTCTCGACAACGAGAAGAACGCCGACGCGGGTCTCCCTCGTGCCTGGACGGAAGACGGCTGGTACACCGTTCTTTTACGCCGACAAAAAAGAAAAATCGAAAAAGTGAAAAAGAACCCGAGAAGGAGACCGAAAAGAAAAATGAAAAATCACCGGGCAACTCGTCCGCCGCCGCAGGAGGAGAGAACCAAACCAAGCGGGATTTCCGACGTAGAAAACGCCGCGGCCCCTCGCCCCTCCCAAAGGAGGATATAAAGGTTATTCTGAGACCACACAAAGGTCTCATATTCAAGAATCTGCTCGGATCAGAGCTCTCTGTGGCAGTGATAGAGGCCTACCGGAAGATTTTTGGAGGGGACAGCTTTTTACTGCGGGTCCACCCCGGATCGAACGCCGTAATATTATCTAAGCCACACGAACAAGTGGCGGGCAGGCTGAGAGAGATCAGTCAGTTAAAAATCAGAGGACAGATTCACCTCTTTAACGAGTACGTGCCAGACCCTGAGGACGTCTTGAGCGGTATCGTTGACGGACTACCACCCGGAACCATCGAGGCCGAACTTATGGCCAACCTACGAATACGGACTCAAGGGGGAAACATAGAAAGAGCCAGCAATAATAACTTTTACAGGCAACGTACTACCGAGGTGCGTCTACTTCATAGGTGCAGAGGTGATCTGTTACCCATATAAGCCCACCATACAAGCTTGTAAGATCTGTCGGTCAACAGGACATCGAACTGACGTGTGCCCGACTCCGAACGCCAACGTGTGCTCCAAATGTGGGGCATCTAATCCGAACCAAGGACACGAATGTGCCCCGAACTGCGCCATATGCGGTGAGGAGCACGCGACGGGAGACAAATTGTGCAGAAAGAAACTGAAAAGCGTGCCTCCCCGAATATTGCGAGTGGAGCAGCTCCGAAGAAAAACAGAATGGACCAACAAGCAGAGGGAATTCTCTCAGTTCGAGCAACACCAGCAAAAACCTCATCGCTGGTTTAGCTCGGAGCGAGAAGAAGCGGCGCAACAGAGCCGGCAGGGATCCAGATCGCCGTCAATATCGAGATCAAGATCACGGAGCCAGCAACAACGAACTACAGCCAATAGACCCGAGGAGACCCCTGGGAAACGCAACATGAAGAAAATATCTAGTAGCAGCGGAGAGAAGAGCTCCCCCCAGGCCGGGAAAGCAGAGGAAGAAGCCGCAGCCGCCGGCCGGACAACCAACCAGGTGAGCTGGGTGAGGGTAGTGTCTCCCAGTGCTCCAATAACTGATAACCATCATCATAGGAAAATTATAGAAGAGAACAAAAGATTAACACAAAAAATTAAACAGCTTAGAAATCAAATGACCGCGGAACGCAAGAGTATCAATTGGCAATGTCATCAATGGAGAAAAAAATCCAAAATGCCATTAAAACACTGCAAACCTCAGGGTTGGTAGGCAACCCCAACGAGGGCAAGAAAGAGGCGCAAAAGCGTCCTACCCTCGAGGAGAAAGCAGAAACGAGCGAAGGGATGGGTGAAGACGTATACGGTACCCCGTCCCAAAGCAGCGAACTAATACAGTGAGTGCAGACCCAGGTTCAGGAAAACAGGGAAGGTATAGCAAATTTCAACAAACTTTTAGGCGATTTCATGACGGAAATTAAAGGGACACTAAAGAGAAACCTGAAGTTGAGCTTAAATGGTAGATTATCCTTTCACGATCACAGCCATACCATTCTTACTGCAAACAGATGTTTAATAGGCAAGAAAATAGCGAAAAACTGAAGGATAGGTGCTGACGCCCCTTCGAATTTCCCGCACTACACGTTCTGACGTCGGAGATTACAAATGCAGGCCGGTCGCGATTGGTCGAGAGCGATTTATCGCTGTCAATAAAATGCAAAATGAAACACACCTTAAACGTACATAAACAGCATTTGCCAACTTTTTAAACCGTTTCAAGCTAGGAAGTACAAGTTTAGCACAAAATTAAATAAATAAGAAAAAATCACATGGCAATACATCCGGTCGTGATAGTTTCGTAGTTTCGTTTTTCGTCAATGCATCGTCGTGCGCGCCTGTTCCGCTCTACGGTGTTTGGTTGCGTGTTGCGTGGCTCAAAAAACGTTGACTTCGCGGGAAACAGCCAGAAAATGCCTCGTGTGTGTAGTGTTGAGGGCTGTATAAACTGCCCAAGGCGCTTGCTTAGGGGAAGCGGCAGTGTTGACCCGACTGTGTCCTTTCATGTGGTGCCGCGCGATGAGTCCCGGCTCCCCGGCGTTCGCAATGGCTCAGTGCTCTGCCGATGATAAAACGGCAAAAGAGCCAGAGAAACAGATGGTGTGCTCTCTGCATTTCTCGCCCTCGGATTATGTGTATAATCCTGCCCTCGGAAAGTATCTTGGCGTGCCCCAGAGGCCAGTCCTTTCTCGAGCAGCTGTTCCCTCAATGCGGCCTTCATCAAACCCCCTTCCGGTGCCCCTGCAGCAGCAAACTGGCGGCTCGGTGAGTGCTGAATGTCATTAAATAAAGCCACGAAATAACCATACCGAGTACGTGCGCAACTTTCTACGCTTGTTCTGTCGGGAACATCGTCGCCTGGCGGACCGGACGCTAAGCCTTCCGTCGACGAAAACGAAGCTCTCCGCCGGCGCGGCCGGCGGCTCACCGCCATCGCACGCGGAACCACCTACCGCTCGAGCACGGAGGATCATTTCGCGCTCCGTTTCAACGAATATCGCTGAAATGCAGTCCTGCTTCCCTGGCGAGCTCGTCGTTGCAAGGTTCAGCGGCAGCAGCGGTGAACGGTGAACGCAACGGTGATCGCGGCGAACGCAAACGCAGCGACCATGCATGCAGCCATGATGCATCCAGTGCCTCGGCCGTTTACGCAAGCGGTGACGTATCATGGCGCATTCTGATTCGCCGAGAGCAATGAAATCTGTGACGACACTGCTTCAGCGCCAAATCTGGGGTGAGAGAAATTCAGGAAGAGATATTTGGTCTTTGTTTACGAATTTCTCCGCTAATAACTCATATTTTTGCACCCAACAAAAACTGCATGCATTCCTGAAGGTCCCTCTTTTATTCCAGCTGAACTTCCTTTTTCTCTTTAGTGTCCCTTTAAAGCTTTCGTCGGAGAAGAACTGAGAATTCAGAGGCTGTACGTTAACGAAGCCGTGGGAGGATTGCCGAGGGCAATAAATAAACGCCCCCTCTCCACCCCAGTTAGTGAAAAGCCTTCAGAAGCGGGCCGCGACGACGCGGATACGCCCATGCAGCATGGCCAAAAATATTACGAAAAGTGCAGAACAATTAGACATTTGGCAGTGGAACGGTCGCACTTTTCACAAGCGCGCAGCAGCACGCCCAAATTACATAAACTTGGCTCCGATTCAGCCAGACGTAATATGCCTGCAGGAAGTTGGCCCAAAGATGGTCAAACTACAGGGATATTACTGTCTTCAAGATCTCAGTTATCCTCGCGTAGCCGCACTGGTTAGCAAGAGCATTGCAGCAAGAGTAGAACATATAGAACGTCTAGAGATTAATCAAATAATTAGCCTTCTTCCTCTAAAGAGAGGCAGGGCAACGACTGTGATAGTAAATCTATATAGTCCTCCTAAATATAGAAATGAGGACGTTGCAGAACTCCTTACGAAGGCAGTCAGAATTGCTGGGGCCAGAGACAGACTCGTTGTGTTGGGAGATCTTGACGCACCCAACACCACTTGGGGGTTTCCGAGGGATTTCTCCCAAGGGAACGCGTCTCGAACACGCCGTATCCAAAGTAGGGTTGAGCCTAATCATGCTCCCCACCACGCCTACGAGGATGGGCAACAGCTTAAGTAGAGACACGTTCCCAGACCTCACCTTTACACGTAATATTAAGGACACCAACTGGAAAAACCTCGAAGAGAACCTAGGCAGTGATCACCACATAATCAGCATTATGTCTCGACCCCCAAACTACACAGGGTCATAGGAGACGTTGTGATCACTGACTGGGAAAGGTTCCGACGACAGGGTACCCCACCCGACTCCGTGCTGGAGTCGATGAGGGACTGGTCAGAATACATAAGATTGTCACACAAACAGACATCCAAACGCATTTCAAGAACAGCAGAGACGCCTGCAGTAGACAGGCACCTGCTCCACCTTTGTGACAGCAGGCGCAGCCTGCTGAAGAGGTGGAAGAACCAGAGACTGAATAGGAACCGCCTCCGCAGAATCGCTGCTCTAGCGGAGGAGGCGAATCAATAGGCTAGCAAAATTGCAACCGAGGGATGGATCCAGTTCTGCAGCTCCCTACAGTACACTCTGAGCACTGCAAAAACTTGGGTCATCCTGAGGAACATGCTCGACCCAGAAAAATCAAAATCGGTGGCGAGCAGAACATTACAGAGAATCACGGACGAGTTTTCGGGTATGGATGAGGAAATAATACAAGCCTTTAAAGACAGATACATCGGAGAAGACACCAACGCAACCAGGATTCCATTTAACTACACGGGTGTAAAAAAACGAGAGACTCGACGCCCCAATAACCAAGGGAGAGGTCTTTGTGGCAGCTCAGGCGGCCAAAAGAAATACTACCCCTGGTGCAGCCCAAATTACAAACGCAATGATTAGGAACCTCAGCGATAAGGTCATAGAGGCATTGACAAACCATTTTAACGAATACTATTGGCTCAAAGGGAAGATCCCCGATGATTGGAAAGAAGACAAAATTATAATGATACCGAAATCCGGGAAGAAGCCATCCCTGCAGGCACTGAGACATATATCTCTGACTTCGTGCATGGGGAAGCTTTTTGAACGTGTTATTCACACTCGCCTTCAAAACTTTATAGTGGACGAGGGCCTATTCCCAGCCACTATGCTGGGTTTCCGCAGTGGCCTCTCCACTCAGGACGCATTCCTCCTACAAGAGGAAGTGCTGCGCTCCGTACCCAAAGGAGGAGAACATTTAATACTAGCCCTTGATCTAAAAGGAGCGTTCGACAATATCTCGCATAAGGCCATGCTATCCGGATTAAACAACATCGGATATGGTGAAAACTCCTTCAATTACATAAAGGCTTTCCTAACAGGAAGGAGTGCTACAATAAGCGTAGCACAAATCACGTCGGCGCCTTTTCAGATGTCAAACAAAGGTACCCCTCAAGGAGCCATCATCTCTCCTGTGCTCTTTAATATCGCCATGAGAGCACTCGTGCGGGCCCTGGATGATGTACCGCAGTTGAGATACACCTTATATGCGGATGATATCACTTTATGGGCAACGCGCGGATGCCTGGCTAGCAAGGAGCAGACACTCCAAGAGGCTGCAACAGCAGTTGAAAATTCCGCCAGGGCCAGCGGGCTCAGTTGTGCCCCAGATAAATCCGAAATTATCAGGGTACATGAAAAAAGGTACAAAAGTAATGGAGACAGACATACAAATTGAAGTAGTAAAAATAAAAGACGTAACCGTTGCAGGAATTCTGGTTTACTGGGTTCAGAGCAACGGAAGAGCAAACCACACAATAAACATGTTAACATCAGCGATAAAACAAGTTGTCAGAATGATACAAAGAATAACGTATCACAAAAAAGGAATGAAGGAGGTGGATACAATTAGATTAGTACAGGCGCTTGTAGTGAGTAAGATAACGTGCACTCTACCTTTCCACACACTAAACAAAAGTGAGGAAGCAAACATCGAGTCTATAATTAGGAGCGCCTACAAAGTGGCCCTAGGGCTACCGGTAGGGCGCCAACCAAAAACTATTACAGCTCGGAATACATAGTACCTCATCAGAGGTAAAGACGGCGGTACTGACTGCGCAGAGAAGTCGTCTAAGCCAGGCGAGGGAGGGAAGAGAGATACTCACTAGGGTGGGCTTCCCACCGTACCCCTAGAACCTGGACGGGGTACTGGTAGCAATCCCGGATTCCGTCTGATGCAAGGTCCCGGTCGCTCCTCTGCCCAAGAACATGGACCCAAACCAAAACAAAAAGCGGAGAGAGGAGAGAGTAAGATGGCTCCGTAAACACTTAAAAAACAAAACAAATGTTTTGTAAGTGGACGCTTCCAGGTACAACTGGAAACGGGCCGTAGCAACAGTAATTGGCAGCGACAAGAGACTGTTGACGAGTGCCTCCCTGTACACGTCCTCGATCGCCAAGGCGAAATGCTTTGCCATTGCCCTGGCGATCAAAGAGCAAGAACGGAGGGAGGAACCACAAACAATTATCATCTCCGACTCGCAGGATGCGTGCCGTTTCTTCTTGAACGGCCGCCTCCCGATAAAAGTTAAAAATTTCCTAGCCGGGAGATCGACAAACCGATACAAGTTGATCTGGTGTCCTGCACACACAGGCCTGGAGGGAAACGAGAGTGCGGACGCTTTTGCTCGAGGGCTCACGAACCGAGCAGAGTCTCGACAGCACTGTCTATCCCCCCAAACATTCCAGGAGGAGTCAAGCGAGGAGGACAACGACCTATCCCGAGTGGCCCCTCGTGAAGTTCTTGCTCACCAGTGCGGCACGAGACAAAAATACAGCACCCTCGACAAATCACTAGAAGGGGAGGATGCCGTAGACCTCCGCAGGATTCAAACAGGGGTCTTTCCAAACCTACAAAGATTAGACCAAATTTTTCCAACGCTGTATGGGCGCGCCTGTCCGTGGTGTGGCGGATCACCATCGCTGTATCACATTTCGTGGGGCTGCCAAAATAGACCACCAAATTTAAATACCTTTTGAGGTAAATTTCAATTGTCGAATACTTTGGAGCAATGGGAGGCACAACTCGCCTGCTCTGACCCGGAGGTGCAGCTAGCGCTTTTGGGTCACGTCAGGCAGGCGGCAGAAGCAAGTGGATCCCTGGACTTGGGGCCCCACCCATCGAGCTCATAACCTTCATCACAACCCCTTTCCATAAAGTTATTCCTTATTCCTTGTCTGTGCGCGACGTAAGGCGGATCTCTATAAAGATATTATTGTGCGAGAGAAACATAATAAATTCGAAAGGAAGAACGTTGGCAGGGGTGAGTTTCAAACCTACGACCCCACGCTGAGCAGCCTCAGCGTGGTGTCTATCCACTAGGCTAAACACCAACTTTTTTTTTCTCTATTACGTGGGAGCAGAATTTGCAACAAAAAAGAAAGCGCTACAAAAATTAAAGGTGACTGAAAACGCACTCAAACGTCAGGCAAGCACGTGCAAGCGTCCAAAAAAGAGATCCAGTCCGGCGCTGTTTCTTGTGCAGCGTACACACTACGAACTTGAGCAGCAGATTCCCGAAGAAACGACCGAGTGTTTCACGGTGGTTCAGCGTGCCTGTCGCACGTTCTACAGCGCCAAGTAACATGAACATGTCACATGGAGGGTCACAGGGATCATTAAAGGATAGGAAACGAATTGGTATGCTGTGCTATCTAAATCTTTTTAGCAGCGAAGCTGTTTAAGCCAGCCGTAAAACGTGCGCGTTTCACGAAAAGCCAGCTGCGCCGTAGCCGTGGCAATGAGCGACGCCACAGCTGCCTGTCACTGCGTTGCCTAGCAACCACCTCGCGGAGCGTCGCGCGCTATGCTCGGGAGAGAGAAAGCGAAAATGAGAACGAGAGGGAGGGAAACAAATTGTAGCAGCACCAGCCAGGTAACGCGCAAAAGTGCTGCCGACACCAACCCCGCTTCTTCGTTTCCCCGCATTAGCGCCGAAGGCTCGCGGTGTCCGTGACTGCAGCAGGCGCCTCTGGCGGCGGCTCAGCCGAGCTCGCACCAGCTGCCACGGCCGGGCTCGACTGGCGCGCGCGCGCGCCAGTCGAGCCCGGCCGTGCAGCTGCGCACTACTGCGCATGCGCCGTGACGTCATCCCGGCTTTTCGTCTGCTGCGCGCCGCCCATACACTGTGCATAGCTTTCGCCCCATTTCCCCTACGAGTGCTCGAACTGCAAGTGCTTCGCGAGGCGTTTCCCGATGCCATGGACCACGATGAAATGCTTATACACTTCGTATAACTTAGCATCGCTTGGCATTACTTCGTATAACTTAACATCACTTCGTATAGCCATGCCCAGCTAGGAACCTTGCGCCACTAGTGCAAGCTACCCCGATTTTTTAAAGTGTTCTTTGGATAATGTCCCAGAAGGACACGTCATCCCTGCAATCTACAGAACAGTGATCAATCGTGTAAGCATGTGGACACAAACGGCAACTTTTTTCTTTAAGTTACATTCGGCAACCCATCCTGTCAAAACCTGGTTGGAAGAAAGGGCACCGTGGTCGAAAAACTGGGCTATTCACCCACGCTTGCAGAAGGTGAATATATCTGAACCATATGAATGTGCAGTACTGGCTGTACAAAACAAATGTCAAAGGAGAACAGTTTCTATGAAGGTGTTCTTGAAAGTTCTGATGATGGTGGAATAAAAGACATCTCTGGGACCCCATGTATACCCGGCTTGGAGCATTGTAGTCATTAGGAAAATTCCCATTTTGCGAAAACCTAATGCCAAGCATGCCACATCCCCGATGCGTTTCAGTGTTCGCGCGGTGCGCCTTCCGTTGGGCCGTTGCTTCACCGACTTAAATGCCACCGATCACTGAGAGCTCATGCGCTTCGCGTCGCACAACACAGAAAGATAACCCGCCATTAGTTCATAAGGATGATAAGGATTGATGAGGGGTTATATGGGTCTCATCAGAGTTGATAATGATTCTACGCGGATGGATAAGGTGCGAAAGGGCGATAAGGACGTATACTTGTCGGAGCAATTCTGATGAGGTTGACAAGAACCGATCATGGTTGATAAGGGTCGGATCAAGTCCTATAAGCTTAATAAAGACCGATAAGAGTTTATAACGGTGGGATCATCTGCGATAAGGTTGATAAAAACATATCCGGGTTGATAAATATCGGATCAATTGCAATAACGTTGAGAACGACCGATAAGGATTGATAAGGGTCGGATCAAGTTCGATGGGGTTGATATCAACCGATAAGGGTTGATAAGTCTTTATACTGGGTGGATAAAGTCTGGTAAGATGGATAATGACACCGCATTACACGATGATGAGCAAGCAAAAGTCACAGATGAAGTATGCTTAAGCATACTTCATCATCATCAGCCTATATTTATGTCCTCTCCCTGCGATGTCCAATTACCCCCGTCTTGCGCTAGCTTATTCCAACTTTCGCTTGCAAATTTCCGAACTTCATTACTCCACCTAGTTTTCTGCCGCCCTCGATGGCGCTTCCCTTCTATTGGTATCCATTTTGTAACTCTAATGGTCCACCGATTATCCATCCTACGCATTACATGGCCTGCCCAGTTCCATTTTTCTCTCTTAATGTCAATCAGAATATCGGCTGTCTCCGTTTGTTCTCTGATACACACCGCTCTCTTCCTGTCTCTTAACGTTACTCCTAGGATTTTTCGTTCCATCGCTCTTTGTGCGGTCCTTAACTTGTTCTCGAGCTTGTTTGTTAACCTCCAAGTTTCTGCCCCATATGTTAGCACCGGTAGAATGCAATGATTCTACACTTTTCTTTTCAACGACAGTGGTAATCTCCCAGTCAGGATTTGACAATGCCTGCTGTATGCATTCCAGACCAATTTTGTTCTTCTATACATTTATTTCTCATGATCACGCTCCCCTGTGAGTAATTGACCTAGATAATTACGTACTTCTTTACAGACTCTAGGGGCTGACTGGCGATCCTGAATTCTTGATCCCTTGCCAGGCTATTGAACATTATCTTTGTCTTCTGCATATTAATCTTCAACCCCACTCTTACACTTTCTCGGTTAAGGTCCTCAATCATTTGCTGTTTTCGTCTCCATTGTTGCTGAAAAGGACAATGTCATCTGCAAACCGAAGGTTGCTGAGATATTCGCCGTTGATTCTCACTCCTTAGCCTCCCAGTCTAAGAGCTTGAATACTTCTATACACTATGTGCATGTAGTGAATAGCATTGGAGAGGTTGTGTCTCCTTGCCTGATCCCTTTTGGCCTGACCCTACGTATACTTAGGGAAGTTCATTGGAGTTCCTGCGTGAATTTTTTAGGGCGAAGCTGTCTGTGGCCAGGCCGTGGCGTCCGCGCGAAAAAACTGTCATCATCAGAATGGCTCGAGCGTCGTCGTCTTTTTCCACAGCTGGCTCCATTGCCACTCATCATTCCAGCGTAGAATTTCACTTCTGTCTTCGTAATGGGGAAGCCGCGTTTATTGGGGTGTGAGCCATTGCTTAAGAGAGCATGAGCCATTCATTGTCGTACGTGACGGACAGAGTTAATAACAGAGGTGATGCGCGAATGTGTGTGTGTACCTATCGTCACGACGACCACCGATCAGGATAATAAATATGTTCGTATCTTTGCTCAAAACTCTGTCACCTCGGTGTCGTGCAATAAAAAGCTTCACTGGTCATCCACCTTCACAGAGTGGAATGACTCATGAATTTGTTTTTCTTTCTACCGGCTGCAGCAAGTTCACGATCTCTTCTTGACGCCCTATACTCATATCAAAAACCAATCACATCAGGTTTATAAGAAAAAAAGGGAGACTCAACTTTCAGTTGACGTTTACGTAATGCAAAACATTTATTTATTGTAGATAATGGTTGTAGGATTATTGTAATTGTTATATAGCAAAATTTATGTAGAAATTACGTGCTGCACTGTTTATATTTATAATAAGCAAAAGACAGTGTTTGTAATAGCAAGATATAACATTGAAAGCAAACTAAAACTCAGTGGCACATAGCCAGTGGCCCCAGGGGCACATACTCAGTAGCCCCTGCGGTACATAATTTAGGCTGCACTATCACCAAACAGCGAGATGCTAAGCCCGCCCAACATAATGTGGTGGCACTCAAAAATCGTTTCATACCTGAGTGATACTTCCTAATTAATTCCTAGAGCGAAAACAAAAGCCTGAAAGACGTTTCTGCCCGAGCACAAGCTCATACATATACTTGTGTGGGGGAACAGAAAAGTAGGGTAATGCTCAACACAGTCACTGTCTCTCTGCAGAGGGCACTTGTGCCGTGCTGCAGTGGGTGAATGGGAATGAAGAGGCTTTGCATGCATTTTTGATACGACTTCGAAAATCCTTGGCGTTATTACTGGTCGCAAACTTTGAAAAAACAGGTGCAAACGTCTTAAAATTGATGGCCAGCTTCCTGTCCGATTACTTACAAAGGAACACAGTTATATCCTCTAGATTTACCTAAACAAGATAATAAATATGATCGCCAAGACAGAAAGGTTAGCCGGAACAGAAAGATCGGGTTTCCTATACTGCGCTTGGATAGGGGCACATGGAGATATAAATATTGAAAGTAAAACGCAGAAAGAAAGCAAACGCTTAAAAAAGGCGTACAAGAAGCCCGCGAATACACGCAAAATTGCCTCGTGATTGGATAGTGGCACATGGAGATATAAAGTTTGAAAGTAAAACGAAGAAAGAAAGCAAACACTTAAAGAAAGGCGTACAAGAAGCCCGCGAATACACGCAAAATTGCCGCGTGATTGGATATTGGCACATGGAGATATAAAGATTGAAAGTAAAACGAAGAAAGCAAACGCTTAAAAAAAGGCGTACAAGAAGCCCGTGAATACACGCAAAATTGCCGTGTGATTGGATAGGGGCACATGGAGATATAAAGATTGTAAGTAAAACGGGGAAAGAAAGCAAACGCTTAAAAAAAGCGTAGAAGAAGCCCGCGAATATACGCAAAATTGCCGCGCGATTGCCCTCTCGAGGCACTTTGCGTGTATTCGCGGGCTTCTTTCACGCTCGGAAAAATACCTTTATGTAGCACGTATGCTGCAACAGAAAGCTGGATCGGGAGTTTTTCATATTGCCGTACAATTTTCTCATTGACTCTTTTTATCTAATTGTAATATTTGAGTTGAATAATTAATAAAACTAATAACGCTTCAACTTTGTGGTGAATTAAAACTATGAGCTACATAATAGGCACAGCACAGAAGACGACAGCGAATTGTGCAGCAGCAACATGTTTTGATAACTAGAAACCTTTAGGCGTTATTTCATTATTTCATTTCGCATGGAGAATTACAGCCTCTAAGCGTTGGAAAAAATAATCATCCGCAGCCCTATCAGCAAGGCAAAGCTCAAACTAGACAAAAATACGATAGAATTGGGCTCCAAAAGCATCAGTGACAAACTTGACGGTTGTGAGGGACGGACACTGCACTTATGTTTGCGAACACCCAATAGAGTGTCATGACGAGTATGAAAATTCAGGCTACTGCGCGCATACAGAAACACAGCCTATCAGACGTTAGGCAGAAGTTCGCCGCACAGCATTAATGTTACTGCCTTCCACAGCAGCGCACGCTCGATACAATTATGCACTCAAACAGCTCAATGCACTTTGATATGACAAATCAGAGTGCACCGCGAAGATATAAGCACGCGCCATCCTCGGCTATCAGTTGTGCCATCTGGCCAATCAGCCGCAACAGCACGTTCCAACGCTTACCTGCGTCAGCTGGAGCGGTGCAGATAAACATAATAATGTTCGTAAGACTGCTACACCCTATCGTAGAAATTTCTTCTTAAGTGGTAATCTGCGACGGCTGTTTAGGTTTTGCGAATCGACTTACGCTTACTATTGGCGGATGCACTCAAGTTCGCACCTGTGCCATCCTTACATAGATGTATTTTTCGACTACAGCGCTCGTCCTTGCAGCGGCGGGCATCGCAAGCTTGCTGATCTTATGAACAGTTTTAGCTTTGTGAATACGCTTTTTTCGTAAGATTTTTCTTACGCCAAAATTTGAATTGAAAGTGAATTCCACCCCAGTTTTTTTTCAGCATATTAGTGCATCTTTTAACACGTATTTTCGTTGTGTTGTGACGTCGTGTGACGGTCAAGCGAAGTGGGTGCAGCCCGAAAGCTTTTGAAGAATAGCCGAGGGCTAATGGCGAAAAAGGCGCGGAATCAGAAATAATTATCTTTCTTTCATTCGGTCTAATCATGCATAATCAGTGTGCACATATCAGATGGGGTGTTTTCGTGGTTTTCATGACGTCGCGTGACAGACAGGCGAAGTGGGGGTGGCCCGAAAATTTTTTGCCCAACCGTCAATGGCTTATTGCTGAGTTGGAGCGCTATAACGTAAAATGATTTCAAATTGTTTTGATTCCAAACTCCTCGCGTCAAATTTACGTAACCACCGACGCAAGCATCGGGCGGTGACCCGCAGAGTCGTCTGAACAACCCAACCAAACACTTTCCACGTTTATAGGAGGTCACCTTTGTTTGCTTTCAAAACCAATAACATTGTCTACACTCAGCGATTTTTCTTATCTAATTGGCTGACAAGAGGCGAGGAGCACGCTCTAGTGGAGAGGGTTTTGATGGGGCCGAGCCAGCGCAGTGAAAATAGATGACCGCATGAAGAGGGTGGTTCTGGCTTCTCCGATCGGTCCGCTTCGCCTTACTTACCTTGCGGTGGCTGGTCGAAAATCGCGGCGGTGTGCAACGGAAGGATAAGATTGCCGCTAAAACGGATCCTCAGCAAGGAAGAGTTGGCAGAGCGATGTCGTATGCATGCCGAAAGAGCTCGATAACGTTTTACTGCCAGGCAAAAAAGTTTATCATGCGCAAATAAATACGTGCTCACCGGCAGGTGCGAGTAGCGAGGGCCTGAGCGATCGGCGGGCAGCCATCTTCTATTCCTTTATAGTCTGTGGCTATTCAGAAAATTTTTCAGTTAGGTCGGCATATTAATGCATTTTTTGCGCGTACACGTCACTTTGACGTGGTGTGTTTTCGCGGTTTTGTGAGGTGGCGTGACAGACAGGCGAAGTGGTCGTAGCCAGAAAACATTGGACCAATAGCAGAGGGCTAATGGTGAAACGGCGTCGAATCGGGAATGATTTTTTTTTGTTTTGTGCGGTTAAATCATGTATAATCAGTGTGTACACGTTATCTCAGATGGGGAGCTAACGCGGTTTTCGTGACGTCGCGTGACAGACAGGTGAAGTTGGGAATGGCCCGAAAATGTTTTCACCAAAATTATGGGGTTTTACGTGCCAAAACCACGATCTGATTATGAGGCACGCCGTAGTGGGGGACTCCGGAAATTTGGACCACCTGGGGTTCTTTAACGTGCACCTAAATATAAATCGTGGAGGCTGATTGCAGAAATTGGAATCAAAACAGCTCGGAATCATTTTAGGTTATAGCGCCCTTGGAATGGAAAAGTTTGGAATAGCTTTTCGTTATAGCGCCCAAGCGCGGAATATTCCGATTGCGCACGAAGCAAGGAGCTTAGAATTTCATCAGAAAGACGACCTACTATTGCCGTCGACGTCTTAAATCTCTGTCAGTTTTTCTTTTTTTTATGTGATGTATCAATATGACGTCTATTGGCCGGAGTTCAGACGTCATGATGGCAGGACAAAAATTACAGAGGAGGATGAGGAGGAAAAGAAGGAAGGAAAGGCAGGGAGGTCAACCAGACGCGATCAGTCAGACGCACGTCAGGTTTTCCAGACTGACAAGGTTGTGGTGGTCATTTAATGACCTCGGAGATGTGACAGCGCGACAGGCGAATTTCGCAGGTCACGCTTTCACAATCAAGCAATCAATCAATCAATGAAATTACACTTTATTTATTTTCTAAAGGAGGAGGCTGGACTAAAAGCCATAAGAACAGCTTGACAAATGACCTGGCTTCTTTCATTTCGGCACACACAGCGGATGATATAGGCTCCTATCACGCATAACACATCTTTACCACAAATACAATACACATGCCACACGAGCTAAGAGCACGGATATGTGCAGCAACTAGGGCATCGCTCTTCGTCAGAACAGGGGTACGGCGTAGAGCGCATGAAGAATGACGAAAAGCAAGGAAATGTCGCGGAATGGTGGCCGGTGCAGGTTTTTATTACCGACAAATACACTCATATGAGGTTTGCCTTTGTTGCGCCTTTTTGATGCGAATAGCATTCTTGGCATTGTGAAGCACTTTTGTTTCCTTGCGTCTAACCATTTTCAAGAAGCACGAAAAAAATGACGGGAGCACGGCCATTTGGCAAAACTACGCACTGATATCTAAGTTCTGCAGAAATTTTAAATAAAGGACTCTCATGCACGAATTTCTTTTGTCGGTCGGCGCAATTAGTCTTCATTTTAGTATACATAATGAATGACTTACGTCAAATAAAATTGTGTATCCGACGCACTTTGAGAATAAGTATAAGCGAAGCTTGCATTGTTGTTTGGCAAGAACGCTGTTCTAGCGTAGTGATTTAGCAAGTAGTGACCGCACGACTCAGTTGGACACATTTTTTACTGGAAACCACCTGACTCAACATAAACTTATGGCACTCGATTATGTGTCTTATACAGATGGAATGACTATGACGGTATGACGACAATGGAATAACGACACTCTAATCCCTGCGACAACAGGACGATAGAACAACCATGACTTCATGACAATGACTGGATAATGACGATGCCATGCGAACATCGAATGAATGCTGAAGTGATGGCGATGGTACGGCGTCGACGACGGGACGATAGCGTGATAGCGATGCTGAAGTGACGGTGGCACAAAGAGAATGACGGAGCTGGAATGAAGAGGACGGCGTTACGACAATAAAATGACGATGTTAAAATGATTACAAGGATATGACGACGACGGTATGATGGAAACGGTATAACGATGCTGGAATGCTGACGTCTGTATAAGGAAGGTGGAACGGCGATCACGGAATTATAACGACAGCGTGACGACAATTTGACGCCGAAGGAACAACCACGACTACAGGACGGCGACTCTTTGACGATGACGCAATGACGACAATGACTTGACGACAACGGCTCAAAGATGGCGGAGCGATGGCGACGATGTAAAAACGACGCCACAGGGTGAAGATTGTGGAAGGATAACGCTGACATAACAGCAACGAAGGAATGATGTCAATGGCGTGCAGGCGATAAAATGATGACTACAGCATGGCAAAAACTGCATGTTCGTGTTGAAGCTCCCGCCCAAGCTTAGGTGCATCACCTGCCGACGTGGGTCACCTCGATTCTTACTATACTGAGCATTATCTTGCACAATATCTGGTACTGGCCAATCTTCCAAGACTGTAACCACCAGCCAGTAGGGATGACAATTGTACGACGCGACGTCATGTAGAAGACATTACATTCAGTGAGATCCCCGCATTCGGCAAGAGCTATTCGGCAAGGCAGCAGCCAGCAGCAGAACCACGGCGAAAGTCGAAGGAAGAGGCAAAGCACACTTGTAAGCTTGTGGTAACAGCTTGCGACATTAGCAGCTTATGACAGGTAAGCTTGTGACACTGCAAGAGCCCGCTCGAGTGCGGTCCCGAACGCTCTAGAGACGCACACGGCGCTCGCTCCGCCCTAGGCGCGTCTGAATTTCTAGACACACATCTACGTGCGTGTGGCGTCGAGTCCCCGTCGAGTCCCCGTTTCCCGCCAACAGTTTGCGCCACATTGCTGTGCAGCAAGAGGTGTTGCACTCCGTCCCAAGGTGCTCTGCAGCAAGATGGCGCGTCCCAAGACTCGCGTCTATCACCCGTCGACAACGAAACACTCATTCGCAACACCGTTCAAGATATTGCATAGGCCAAAGCATTTGTACGATAGGGCCATCAGGGAATTTCACCCACTCGCATACACCTCGTGTAAATAGTGTAAAAGGTGTACATATAAATATAGTGTATGAAGTGCAACAAACATCTATTCAGGGTGCAATAAATGCATTTTCATCTCAAAATATTTGTATTCGCATTACCTCGACAATCATCGTAGATTAGTTTTGCCCCAAGTTTTCTTGGACGAATTTTTCTTTGGCTTGGAAAGAAACATGCTGTTATATATATTTACCGTTTCACTGACGAAGATTCGTTGTTCTAAATTAAGTCTAAGAGAGTACCAATTAGTCGCGATGCTTCGACTTATGCATATAATAACTCACTTACCTCAAGGCTAAAGGACATTGCAAATGCAAAAGGATCAACATATTTTCCTGGCTTCCTCGTGAGCAGGAACATTTCAGTGCAGACGTAAGGCGCCGTAGGTTCACCTATTTCGAGTCGCTCGACAGTGGCCATCAATGGTCCGAGGAACACGTCAATATCCTGAACAAAAGTTCAGGCACCGTTTGCAGCAACTTAATGCTTCTCTCACACGTTGTCATTATTATGTGTGTAACACGCCTATGCGGCACACGAGAGAAAGTGCTTTCAAGTTTGGTTCAAACACCAACACCCTCATCTGAAGAAAAAATTCGGACACCCATAAAGTTGCATTAGTATTGCTCTTAAAATATTTTCCCTCGTTATCTGGATCTCAGTGTTACTCTGAAAATAACAGAGCGTTGGCATCACGAAAAGAATAAAGGGACCATGTGGCTTAACACTGAATCAAGTGCCAACCAACAGAGAATTATCCTAAATATGTGCAAATATAAAGTGAACTATTTTTGTGCTCTCCAAAAAAGTCAGAGATGAGAATTTATCTATTTAGTACTGCAGGCACATTGACCCAAGCAGGAGGGGAAAAATACAAACCACATAAAGCACTTGTAAAAATACATCATGCCATATGAATGCGTCAAAAAATCACTTAAGCATCAACAGATGCAAATACGTAAAATTAACAGAAGCGACAGGAACTCTAGAGAACATGTTTTAACCTACAGGACATACGTTTCAACTGACTCTGAAGAATTAAGACTACGATTCAGTAAGTGTTTCGAGTCAGCAACGATTTCTAGAGAAAAATAAAATTTTGAACAAACAAGTCTTGGTAACGCAGGGTGTTAGAGATTGCGAATGAGTATGCGCATTTGGCGAGTTGACAGGGGAGTAACATATAAGGTAGTATTGAGGGCCTGCTTCTGCTGTAATAGTGAGCACAAAATGTTATGGTGTAGGAATTCTTTTTTATATGGTAATTTGCTAGCGCAGTGGTTCTCCATCGCTTCAGTAATATAATCCAGAACAGATTGATGGTGAACATTTTTTTAATCTTGATGTTTCTGCTGCAAGGCCAAGGGCAATGAAATTGGCAGTTAACTCTCTGTGCCACCGGTACAGAGGACGGAAGCACTCCTCCTGCAGAACAGAGCGAATGACCGGTTCCAATACGTTACTCCACATGCACAAGTAATATACGTAGTTTCTCGAGCGTTAAATAACACCAGTTAAGGCGCATGGACCTAGCCATTGCCAGCCGATGAGTGCTTTACCAACTCCCGTGCCGTTATTGCTCACACTGACCCAACTCACTATACTCGACCGCACTCTTTCGTCAGCTCACCAAAACTATTCTAGGCATCCCGATGTAGACATAGACCAAAAGAATACGCAACATCCCGATCCTTCCCAATCTAGACGAGCTGGCACAACTACATCACGATGCCCAGTACCCCAACATCAAGCAAGCGGCTCAAGACCATTAGCTCCTCAATGAGCTAGGATGCGACGTCCCCTGAACTCCACACACGTCTCCTCCACGACGCACTGAACTACCCTCGAATAGAATACGCGACAATGTGATTCTTCGAAATCTACCCCTATCAAGCATGAACCCCGCATTCCCAGCGCAATAGACAAGCTGAAACTCAGTCTCTCACCGAGGTGATTGGCGATTTAATCCTGTACTCGCAGGCAGCCCTTACTCTAGACCACAGCGGTTACCGAATTGATGCCGCTCACTACAAGGCACCTAACACCACGGGCTATCATTACGGATTTTCGTTACAGTGTACTAAATAACTGACTGCCGTTGAGCAGGTTGTTACCACCATACACATTCCTCATACCCATAATATCTGCATACAACTTCAGCGTAAGGTCATGCTCTCGCCACTGACGACCTACTTAACTCTATATGTAGAATATTCTCGCGAAATGTCCGCATCGCAACCTTCTAGTGCGCGCCAGTAGATCCTTGGTAACTCGGGCAGACGAGAAGGGACGCGCCAACTTATCATTCCGGGCGCTCCCCTTTGGCGACCCAACGCGCTGAGCCGCACCGAGCATCTCTCCCTTTGCAGCGCACTCTTCGTCGTCACTCTCGCCTACTTCATACATAGCTGGCAAGACCCCTCTGCTCCAACTGCAGCGACTATTCCCACGTCTTGTGTCACGGCCGTATAGAATAGTACTGGTCAGCTTTCCGCCTCGCAAAACCTGGGAATCTGGAGGGTTGGTTCGCCGACTGCTCTTTATGCACCACATTCTTCATCTGGGCCTGGGTGTGACCTAGTTCTTGGCGCACCCTTGTCTTCTTGCCTTCTTTACCTGATGACCTGGATTTGGGTCTTCAAGGCAATCAAGTTTATCTACCCCCTCTCTTTTTCTGCCACAGTAAATTGATCAATTTAATGAGGTTGTGACTTACGCCTCGAGCAATGAGTCCAGTGTAGCCAAAAAAACTGCCATTCACCTTGAATCCCCAGGTTGTGGCATTCTGGTTGACAACCAGGATTCTGAAATACAATCGCTAGGTCATTACTACCTTCCTTGCTTACACATGAGGCAACGAGAAGAGCAATTTCAGCTCGTACTTCCGTGTACGTATTTCTTGTCGCATTCTGTGGAAATTAGGTTAGCGTCCTTTTATTTGTGCGACCTTTCGTTTTTATCACAATATTTTTTCTGTTCACACGTCTGGGGTATACAACTTGCGGGACTACAAATTAAATTCACTTGAATATGTTAGGATGGTACTTGCGGAGCGCAATGGTTTAAGAAAAAAAGAAAAGCACATATGAAAGCAGATATATTTTTTGGCCCAGGGCTTTTGAAGGAGTGTTTTCATATAATTTTGACAGGAAACTGCTAAATCAGCCCTCGTCACTCAGATGTCCGAGTAACACATGTTACTAAGCCCGCTCGTAGATACTATGCATGCATGGAGCAGAGAACCCGTGTGTCATCGTACTTCATTTTAGTAGCTCTTGCGAACATATCCGCCAGGATCGCGGCCGGACCACGCAGCAAAAACCCACCGGAGACAGGCGTCCGAGTGACGTATGGCGTTATCTGCAATGTGAAGTTATAAGTGGTTTTAAAATCATTCAATCTGCTGTAGATTTCAATGCATTCTACGACTGATAATCAACGACTAAGACCAAATCACAATGGCGTAAATGAGGACAGCAGAAAAAAAACTGAGGAGTTTCACGAAAGGTCCATGAACATCGAAATGTTCCTGCAAAAATAAAACACTGTAGACCGGTACGCAAGTTTGCGCTAAATGCATAGGATGTGGGTACGGCTCCTACCTGCGGAAAGTTATTTTTTGTCCACTTTCATGTCCCTTTACATTATTATTTCTGTGTTTCTATTAAACGTTAAAAGCACTTCTCCCTATGGGTTCTCTGGCTTCTATGCCTGTTCATTCGTATGGTTGGGACTAATATAATATCCCTCCACATTGATCCCCTTATTCTTCAGATTCATTTCAAGGTAAGCAATGTCTTTATTTTTTAATAACGAAAGGATGAGTCACAAGACATATATTGTCGTAACCAAGCAAAGATACATGTTGTCGAACTTGCTCCAGCACTTTAGTGTAGATTTTAGGATACACAAAGTAAGCAACACATTAGTAGCAGCAGGTCTTCTTTCACTCTTAATGTACAAACGCCTAATACAAGGTCAGATGAACATTCAGGAACATTTCCCGCGTCATAAGGACCAAAATGTCCTCTTAATAGGAAGGGAGGTAATCAGATTTTTTTTAAAGCAAGGTAATGGAAGGTTGCACGGTCAACGCTAAGTGACAGTAAAATTCGTATAGGAGATTTTTCTGTATAGTCTACTTACGTGTGGCACGGCGATTCTTAATGTATCTTCACTTGCACTGACTGCGCCTAGAGCACTGGGAACGAAAATGGCTTCAGTCATTGTGAGGCAACCAGGAAACCTGCTTGGTCCTCAACACGCTGCAAGCGTGGTATGTGGTTTCGGAAGACTTATATGCCTGTTTTCTTCAGCCGGTGGTGCATGACAAATTGTTGGCGGAAGGCTGTAAATCAGTCCAGGCACCGTGCGGAAAACAAGCGGGATAGCTTATTGAACCTCAGTCCAATGCTTCATCAGATATTTCACTGTGCGCGAACATAGTGTATCTATCATCGTCGTAAAAGTATGTTTATTCAGAAACCAATAGCGATCCTGTCTGTGTCTACCACTCGCTTCGGTACGGATATCGTCATGATCACTGTCTACGCTGACAAGTGGGTCTGAGAGCTAAGTCATAACATTTGCCCCACCGTAGCGGTATCTCCTTTCATCTCGGACAGCGCGTCTAAAAGGGCGACCGTGCGCAACCGCGTTGGTAACTACGATTGCTAGTTAGCCTCTACTAGCTACTGTGGCTGCCCGAAGGAGCGACGAAAACTGTAACAGAGTTTACCGAGCGTAATGCTTATTTCAGTGTTCACCGCAGCTTCGCAGATGTTTGCACATTGAGAACGTCAGGCTGCAAGCTGGTTCTGCGATCTGTAAACTGATGAAGGAACTGGGAATCCCTGTTTAGAAAAACACTGTTAATCTGTCAAGGACGGCAAAGGTAGGTGTACAGATCGGATCACACAACAAATATATTGGTTGTCGAATTCATTTTTTGCATAACATGAACTAATAAATGCTTGTCCTTGTGCTGGACACATATTTGGTTTATCAACGCAGAATTACGTACACAACAGTGAGAACAGACAAAAAAACATACGGCTGGTAAAACGCGCAATCAATATCTAGGTAACAGCGTGAGCACGTCACTGAAACCCTCCCGCATATTTCGCTTGCATGGTTTGCAAGATTTTGTGCAAGAGCCACTATCAAGTTGTGTTTATAACAGTGACCACTCTAAAGAACATTATTTGTTCAGGAACTGCTGAACTGGCCGTTGAAGTTAAGTTAACCTACAGAGTACCAGATTTCAGCGCTCAGTCCAGGGAATATTGAACTTTAGCGTGCCAGGAGTGCGGGGAACGCCGTTTCACTATCATATCAGACGGAAACGCTCCGTGGCGACAAGCGCGAAGTCCGAAACGTAACGTTGAGGCCACTCGCAGCTGATACTAGTGCAGCACGTTTTGCTTGGAAAGCATGTGCCGCGACGTGCCCTCATTATATCTACGTCACGCAATTCGTCAGGCGGCGTTGCGACACTGGCGCGCTCGGTTTCGATATTGTCTCTATTGTACGTTGAAATTGAATGATGAATGTCTGAATTGATTGCGATTTTCAATGTTGTTTATAAGATTACCACCACACGTGAGTGCCGCCAAACGCGCCACATAACAATTGCCCCTAAAGTTCAAATAAAAGGTTATTTCACAAATATTTCTGAATTCATTTCCAAAATTACGTTATAAGCGGCAAAGTATATCCGCCTCACGGCCGAACGGCTATGCTCATTGCCGTTTTATAATAGGTCTGTATATTAAAAAACACCCTGTATATTTTTTTTTGCGGCTAAGAAACTGAAGTGGGGAAGTCGATGCCGATGCTTGCCTGATATTGCTCATGTCTCCTGAATAACTTAATGGGGATCAAAACAATTATGTGCACTTAAAATAATATAAAAAATCATTAGAAAATCACTCTACCAATATCCTGCCTCACCACACATTGTGTAAGGGTTTAAGTGTAGTACTCTCTCGGATAGCGTGTCTCCGAATTATTACCACGGGTGAAGGTGCCCTGTTTAACGAGACGGGGTCGAATTATGCCACTGTCTGCAGCTACATCGGTTAGCTGAAAAGTTGCGTTTGCCTCCTACTGAGCATACCACGGATCCGTTACCCTCTAAACTTGATATCACTGGTACATACATGCATGTGTGTTTTACCGTTGCTGTTCAAATCGATTCTCTCGTTCCATTGTGATCCCGGCTACTGATACGATGGCCGGCGTGTTGCGTGGAGGTTACACCAGAGGCAGCGGCGGCAGATAACAATGGTTCATTCGCAACGCATGTATGGCCAGCGAACGTGCCCGACTTCAAGCAAATTATCGTGGACTGGAACCACAATGGTTATTTTTTTCCCTTCGGTTGTATTCCTTTCTTAGTATCCGCCGCAACCAGTAGTCGACCTAGACAATAAAGGTCGCATGTGAGCCAATCGCCGACGGCGGAATGAATAAGGAGAAGAAATGAGTCGTTGCACAGATCTGTTGTGCGAGCGTATTTTGCAAGTATTCGTTTCATTCTTTGTGCCCTTCCTCATTGGCTTGGAAGCTTCCGCGTTGCCGTTATCTTCGGCATTGACCATTCGGCGCGAACGGTCATACGAAAAGGATGGGAAATGAGGTGGAACGTAACAGTTCTCTTCGTTCAGCTTTATTCATTATTCATTTCCGGTCGTCCGTCATACCGAGTCACTGATTCAAGCAACCGCAGTGGCGTGCTCTCGTGCGAGCCAATGAATGGTGAGAATAATCGAGAATGTACATACAATTGTGGTCCCCCGGTCAATGAATGTTCTCGCCCTTTGTGCATTTCCATGGCACGGCATTGTTACGTGTGCAACGGACGCACTGAGAATCTTATGGGGCGTAATACGTAAGAATTTTCTCCGTCTTTTTTGCCTCCGTCATTAACTAGCATGATGCCAGGTATCCGCTATAGCCACGATCGGTCACTTGCTGCGACGCTTCATAACAAATGTATAGAAAAGGGAAGGAAAAGAATTACTGCGTTATACGGTCCAGGGGTGCGATTTTGTACAAGTGACTTTATTTGCACCAAGGCCTTTTTGCGTGACGTCAACGCTTTTGTAAATGGTGGGGGCATATGAACGACGTTTTTTGAATAGTCGAATCAAAAGCTCCCTCCGTTGGGCGGAAGTTTTTTTCATGTTCTCTTTTCTTTTTCTGGGGCTGTATAGCAAATTTATTTTGTAAAAGGACACTTAATAAAAGCACGCGTCCGTCCTTCGTAAAGCAAATTTGTTTTATAACCTTACAACGCGAAGGCTGCCGTAGCATAAAGAAAAGCAAACGCAAGTGCTCCTATTATTGAAGCCGTAGCCACATATTTGTCGAATCTACATCCAATCCATGCCGTTGAGCGCACGCAAAATGGTGGCCTCTATTGAACCCGAACAGCTCACTGTCGCATCATGAGTGTTTACGCTAGTCCGTAATGTTCCGCAAGTAATTGGGACCCACGACGGTGTACTTTCGTCTGTGAAGAAATGCAGACGCCGCTTCCGGGAAACGTGAGATACAAGAGTGAGGTGAGTAAATAATCTCGTGTAGTGCTTGCATTGTTGTGTGGTTTTCGCTGCATGTATTGAATGACGTGTGATCCTTTCTTTTTTTTGGAAGAGCCAACAAGAATTATTCACAACACCGGAGGAAAAAATGTGGAACATAGCTAGTGGATCGAGAACTGTCAAGGCACCGAGCACCTTTCAGTAGGGCACCGCCACGACAGGATGGAAATAAACTTTATTTGTCCAACGGTTATGGCTGTTGGTGCCCGGGGCTAGGCTGCCAGGGCTCCATCGCTGGAGAAATATCTTTCGAGATCATCGGCAATGGCCCTGGCCCGCTGGACGGCCCACTCCTGGTCCTCGGGTGCCTCGCTGAGGAGGGCGGCTTGCCATCTCTCAGCGAGGCGCCCCGCTTCAGAGGGTCCAGCTGTTGTCTTCCCCCTTCCTCTTGGTCCTTCTTCCTCAGGGCGTTGGCATTCCCAAAGTATATGGGCCATATCAGCCCGTTCGTGCTCGCACCACAGGCAGCCGGACGACGGGTGCAGCGCGGGCCACAGGCGGTGCAGGTGGTAGGGGTTGGTGAAAGTGCCCGTCTGCAACCACCTCAGGTTGACTGCCTGGGACCTGCCCAGCCGCCCGTGGGGTTGTGGATACTTCATGCGTTCTTTCCTGTAGTGTTCAAAAACATCTCGGTACGAGGCCGGAAACTCCTCGATATCGCGGTCGGCGTCTCCATGGCCCCCAGCTCCGTCCGCCGCGATTTGGGTTGTGTTGGTAACTCCTCCGCTGGGGTCCCGCACAGCAACGGCGGCTGCCCTCTGGGCGATCGCGTCGCGGCGGGTAAGCTGCCTCGCGACGAGATGGGTACGCTCGTTGTGGTTGGGCGGGACGCCGGTGTGTTTTCGGCCGGTTGTATTGTTGTTGTTGTCGCGGCTGTTGTCTTTTTAGTGCCAAGCTCCCCGATGTGCGCGGGGAACCATTTGAGGGACTTGTTCGTAATCGTTCCGGACACGAAGTCCCCGGCTCTGGCGTTAAGCATGCGCGCCACATCCGCGGACACCCAACCTTTGGTGTAGTTCCGGATCGCTGATTTGGAGTCGCTTATGATCAGGCTATCCTCCGTACCTCCGTGGAGTACCGCGAGGGCTATGGCCATCTCCTCCGCTGCTTCGGCCGACGGCAGCCTAGCTGATGCGGTGACTCGGATTCTTCCCTTCGTATCTACGACCGCCATGGAGAAGGCGGGCTCCACTGTTGCTGGTGCCGTTTTTGTCGTAGTAGTAGTAGTGATGGTAGTGTTGGCATCCCCGGTTCGTCTCGCACATTTCGTTGCAGTGGCGATGGTGGTCGTCGTTCCTCGTCGCCATCAACGTTACCAGCGGGCCGCGGATACCTGGCTGCATCGATGAAGAGGACGCCTTCTCGTCTTCCGTGCTCCTCGAGGATTGCTACCGCCCTTCATTTACGTCTTTGCACGTCATGCGCCGGGTGCATGTTTTTCGGCCACGACAGATCAACTCCGAATTGAACAGATAGCTCCGAAAAAGAAGCTCCTACAACAGTAAATGTGAGTAGCGACTTTCACATTTTTTTACATTAACGGTATAAAAAGGTAAAACATAAAGTAATCAATTTGAAGTGAGCATTTTATGCGGGCTATAAGCTTAGACAAAATGTTTGCCTTACGTGTTGCAGTCAGGCTGCAATTCCCAAGTTTTTAGAAAGGCTTCAAAATCTCGGCGAAAGGCCCACGCGTGTCGAAGGAACAGGCCGTTATTCTGTTGCAGTTTATTGAGCAGCATTCACACCTGGCGAGAGCTTCTGCCGAGTTCTCACAACGTATGAGTGCTGCTCTAAAAAAAGTTGCAGTGGCTTAGCTCGGCTATGCCAGGATATACGTAGCGTTAGCAAAGGTTCAGCTGATTATTCTTAGCTTTCCTGGTTGTCTAGATTGTCAAGGATTAGCTTGATTGTCATGCTTACTGCTGCTCCAATGACACACACGCGGTATACGTATTATGTGGCACATGTATATAGCCTTCTTCTGTTCATTCCTCCTACGCTCAACCGCTAATTGCCAGGCAACTACTTCGGGATCCGATGAGTCAAGCTTCTCCGTTCTTCTGCGCTGTTGAGCAGCATTTGCACTCTCCTTCTCCATGGCTATACCACACTGGCAAACGCCAGTCAGAAGCGCAGCGGCTCCAGCGCAGTGTCAGACGGCAACTGCACAGCGAGCGCGCGCCGGCGCCAGTGCGTCTACCACGGCTACGACGTCACTCCTCTGGAATGCGCAGACCGGCGGCGGTGAGTCGCGCGCGGCGGCGGCGGAGTGCGCGAGAGGTGCCGGCTCCGGTGCGCAAGCCGTACGACATCACTGATCCTTGCGCATGCGCAGCACGGCTCTTGATGTGCCGCGCGAAACGGGCTTGGCTAGGCCAGTGTAGCTAACGCTACAAAAACGAGCTGTGGGAGGAGATAGTGGCTCTTCTAAATGAACAGCGGTAAAGACTACAAGCCGCTGGCGGAATCACTGGGCAAGCATGTGCTGGCCTCTTAATTAAATGTATCGATCAGTAAACAAGCATAAAATTTGCATGTAGCGTTATGATGATCATTCGTTATGACATATATTTGCATTTTATAACTGGCAATATCTAGGCACTTAACTTAGACATCGTAACAAGCGCTGATGAACGGCAACACAAAGAGACAAGTAGACTGGACGGGCGCTAGACATCAACTGAAGGTTTAATGACACTAACAGCAACATATATACCACCACAGAAACATACAAAAACAAAAATCATCAGGCAGAATTATCAGAGAAAGCAAATCATGTTTCGTTTTAAATACATTTTTTCTTTTGCCTGCAAGGCCAGTGAAGGTGCGCTGACACATTTATTAGCTTCGGTACTGATATATAAGGTTCAAAGATCTCCCTTGCTTGCCTTGTCGAAAAGCTGTGCAGGACACGTGTGCCCTCAAAGTCAGGCTTGCATGAGGCGGCAGTGCACCGCCGACAGTGATCTGCCAAATGTCTGCCCCCCGCCAATGAGTTAACAGCTGCGCGGTGCTCTCTCAATCTGTCGTTGACGCAGCGGCCGGTCTGGCCGACATAGCATCTACCACATGAAAGTGGGAGGCGGTACACAACGCCAACTCTGCACTCCACGAAACGAGTAGTGTGCTTTGTTGTGCAGCCGGCCTTGGAAGTGCCATTCACAACATTGCACATACGTGCCAGCTTACCAGGTGCCGAAAAGGCGACCGGGATGCCACATTTCCCGCAACCTTCTTGAGGCGGTGGGACAAATCATGAACGTAGAGCACAATCACAGGCCGCGCCTTTTTGTGAACAGGCTGATTGTGGCTTGTCAGACTCCGCGAATTGGCTTCTTTAATCAGGTTTCCTGCAATGGACGCGAGCTATTCCACGGGAAATCTAGCATTGCGCAAGCGTATCAATTGGAGCTGAAGGCTGCACGCAACCTGGTGGTCGCAAGGTTTTTTGAGAGCAGTGCGCATGCAGTTTTTTGCAATACCCCTTTTCACAACCTTGGAGTGGGCCGAATTGAAGCTTAGAACTGGTTTTTTGGACCGTGGATGGTCTCTCCCGCAAACCTAACCGTCATGCATCAAGATACAAACATCAAGATACTGGAGGTATCCCTCTTCAGATAACTTAAAAGTTAATTAAAGCCCTTTGCCACAGGCTTTAAGAATACCCAGCACTTGGTTCACAAGCTCTTCAGAAGTGTCAGGTCGCACATCCCTCAGGATAACTAAGTAGTCATCAACATATCTAAAAATGTTTATAATCTTGGCTGCGCAAGCGGTGTCAAGGTACGTAGAAATACGCTTGTCACAAAACGATAAAAAGAGATCACTTAGTACAGGGGCAATACATGAACCAATACAAATCTCCTCCTTTTGAAGGACAGGGTTATGATTAAAATCAACTATAGTAGATGACAAGTAAAATGTTAACAATTCAATAAAATTTTCGATGTACAAACCAGTGGAATTCTGAAAGGAAACGGGACCAAAGTCATCGATGCTTTCTTGAACAGCGCATAAAATTTGGCTTTGTGGTATAGAATAAAACAGATCTACAACATCGATAGAAAAGCTGTACAGAAGCTGCTGAGGATACTCAAACGTGGAAAGGTAATCTAAGACACTTTCGAAATTGACGACAAGGTAAGGGTCATTCACTTGAAGCAACTTAAGGTGCTTTTGCAGAAATCTAGAGAGGGCTCCTTGCCATGAATGTTGCTCAATCACAATCGTCCTGAATGGCATTCCTTCCTTATGCATTTTTACAGAGAAAAACAAATCCAGGAAGTCCTTTTTTTGCACTACCTATGGTCTTCTTGAGGCTTAGAAGGTTCATCTCATCACAAAGAGCCAAGGCTTTCTTCCTTGACTCCCTCCGTGAGCACTTGACCGGCTTGAAATTCTTTGAAACAGTCTGTTTCAGACAGGAAGCCTGGTGGTGCCTGGTGGTACGAGCATTCTGACCGTGCCACTGAAATTTCCAGGCGCCTGATTGCTGCCATGTCATCACAAAACCACCTTCTTTATCGGACAACCAATAATGCTAAGTTACGTTTCTGCAAAAATTTAACGGTGTCCCGAACCTGTAAGCTAGCGTTACTACGCGGCCGTCTGGCCAAGAGGCAGTCAACGCCTTCGGACAGAACTCGGTTTCGATCATCAGGCTTAACCCTATTAGCAACATTCCTCACCAAAGAAAGCAATTCAGCAGGATTATCATTGACCACAGTACAAAACTTTGGTTCATTGTCCAAGACATTTACTACATTCTCAGGCAAAGTGCCAGTTCCAAGACACGTCACCTTTCCAAAACGGCATTCATTCTTGACACGTCTGCTGGTCCAGACAATCAGTGAAGGGAGAGTAGTTGCCCACAGGAATTCTGTCACATATGCGGCCTTACGTGACCAGCTCCGGAACACGACTTCACCCTGTTGGCCGCTGCTGACCAGGGATGCCGAGAGAATACGAAGACAGACCTGGTAGTGACGATTCTGGTGACGGAGCTCAGAGCGCCACAGGTTCAGTATCCTTTTAGAATGGCGAAGCGACGACACACACGGCGCAAAAAGCTTGAGCACCTCAAGAGGGATTAACTGGTGTTTGATGCAGAAGGTCAGCGCTCTTGCACGGCAGGCTGTTAAGGCGACAAGGTTTACCAAAGACGCAGAAGTTGCGGATGGATTCGTACATAAAAAGTTAGGAAGAACAGGGCCCATTGTACTAGAAAGCAGACTATTTAAAGCAGAAATTTGGGCTAGTTGGTTGTAACCTAGCGCCCGTCCTGTCTCTTGTCTCTTCTTTGTGTTCCCGTCTATCAGCGCTTGTTACGATGTCTAAGTTCAGTTACAACGAACTAGCCCAAATTTCTGCTTTATCTAGGCACTTATGTAGCTAAAAGAAAAAAGTCAAGTTCAAGTAGCCATGTAAGACATCTTATGAAATGGGACGGCAGAATTTTGATGGGCCAGAAATATATTTCCGGTGTCTTAATATAGACTGACTAGCATTATTGTAGTAAATCCAAAGCCTGCGAATGCCGTCCAATACAACATACCAAGGCCTTGTTACGGAGCTTCCGTAAGTAAATTAATTTTAATATTTTGCAAACAGCACCATAACGCGCAGATGGCTGGCCTGCGGCAGCTGACAGAGGAAGTGCGCAGCCTACCGGACATACAGCAGCATGTGCCTCGAGCAGGAGCGCCGGCCTCAGGGGACGAATCAGCGCCTCCTGCAGCTGTTGCTGGCTGCACTTGCTCATGGTGCAAGCCAAGCCCCTCACCCCTTTCAGCCCCCTCATTAATTGTAACGAAGCATAGGCAAGGAATTTTTCATCACATTTTTTTATTCGCTTTAAACATTTGCTAATGTAGTAATGATGATATGAATCAGTCAGACTATTGCTGGTTTGCAACAAATAACTGCTTATGCCATCCTTTAATGTAGCCACAAATAACATAGCAGATGCAGCATGATTTTGTGCTTAAATTGATATTACAGCAGTAGGCGTGTCCACACCGTCAGGCTCACATACACAAGTGCCAGTAAGCCTGGTGGTGCGAGCATTCTGACTGTGCCACTGAAATTTCCAGGCGCCTGATTGCTGCCATGTCATTGTGCGCATGAAGCCCCACCACAATTGTTCTACAATTTTATCCTGTCTCATCAAATAGCGACAATCAGTTGTCGAGAAGTAGGGGAATTCGGATCTTAATATAACCTCGAAAGCAACCTATGAACACACACAAAAAAATGTGATGAAAATTACTTACCTATGCTTCTTCATTTCATTTGTGAATATCAAAGTATGACATTATGTTCTTTTTACAGCGTAAGCTGTTATGGACTCATTCCAATAGCCGTTTCGGTTCGCGATAGTGTCCCTGCCGCCACCGCATCCGCCGGCGGCGTCCGGTGAACGTAACCGTTGTCGCTGGAAATGCGAAAAAAGTACCCTGTTTCCGCCGGGATCGAACCCGCGCCCGCTGCGTGGGAGCCATATCCACTGAGCCACGCAAGGGCTTGCTATGAGGCGCCGGAAAAATCACCTTTAAAGCAGGCGCAGACGATCCGACCCTCCGCCAGTATGGTGGCGCCATCTAGTTAAGGCGCAGGCGCAGACGACGAGATGCCATTCAGACGCGGCGCGCAATAAAAAAAACGTGATCCCCAGCCTCCGCCAGTATAGTGGCGCCATCTAGTTAAGATGCCTGCAAACGCAGCGTGACCGACATGTAAGTTGTAGTTGTAAGGCTTGATTGGGCTCAGCATACTGCTGTGCAGAGAGCATTACAAGCCGCAGCTCGCCGTCGACGCCGGGCGGACCGTTCAGATCGTTCTCGTCAAAACGAGGCGAACAGACTGCCGCGAAGACCCTGTTGTGCGTGTTGCCCAAATTGGAGCTACTCTTGGGCCGCCCCACCAGCTTACGCTATGACTGTGCTGCGTGTGCCGCGCAGACCGGTGACTTTTTTTATGTAACTTCACGACAGCACATTCCTTTCAAGTGTGATGATGTGCCTACACATCTGACTGTGATAAATATGGTTTTGTTAGTGCGTGATGATTTATGCAGCTGTACATTCTTTTCTGGTAGAGCTTAAACTGGGTGCTATTTCTGTCTAACTATAGATTGCACAATATTTTTCTGAAACAATGCGTGTCGTTACTTATGATGTTTTAGATGCAAGTGCAAGGGGATGTGATCTTTATAGAAGGTGATGTGATATATGCTGCATATGTGCATATATGTTGCAACAAGAACCGCGCATATATGTTTCACGGTTTTTTACTGTAGGGGCTATTGCATGTGATGTCTGCATAAACACGTTTTACTTTAAAGAAAGGCTGTAGGTTTAATAATAAAGAAAGCTGCAGTTTTGTTTAATACTTTTATTTACACGTCACTGCTACATTTGCAGTGCTAGCTTGCACTGTAAACATACTACTGTATATAAATATATAAATATATATATATATATATATATATATATATATATATATATAGACTTTATTTGTGTGGAAAATATTTTAAGTATAGCGGTGGTCGGAGCCCCTCAGTCCAGGGCCCCATTGGCCTCTGCCGCCTGCCTGACCTGGCTAATTAAGGACTTTTGTCCTGCCAAGTCGGAACGGGCGAGCTGTGCCTCCCACTGCTCCATTAAGACATTATTAGTTGGCCTATGAGGGTGCTTAGTACACTGCCAGGATACATGTATTAGTGTAGGTATACTGTGTAACATTTCAGTTATTGATTCTACAATTTACAATTGAGGGCGCTTTGCTGAAATCTATCAACTGCTCACGCGTGAACACACTTCACGGGAGCCACAGCGTTTGACATGTTCGATCACCACTAATTGACCGCATTTTTGTCACTCGGAGGAAACTTTGCGGTCGTGGCGAGAGAAAATGGTGGAGGACCTAAAGTGTGCGTGTAACAGCACGTTTGATGGAGCAGAAGGTGTAATGTGCACTGTGCATTTTGGTTATTGTGAGCTTCTCTGCCTGAGTAGAAAGCGAGGAGACGAACGCTAATGTCCTTCATTACATAAGGGGAGCGGAGAACTGTCAGGGATACCAGGAAGAAAAAAGCCTAGAAAACAAAACTGCACTCTACATCCGTGGCACACAGGGTATCTACATGACGACAGCAGCAGCAAGCAAATCATATAAAACACACTTTTAATAGCGACTTAATTTTAGTTTGCTTTCAATCTTATATATCACACTAAGTATTCTGTTTTACTTATTATAAATGTAAGGTCTACATAACCATCGACTACACAACTTTTACAGTTCTCTACAAATTGTGACTGTTTTGCATTACGTAGACGTCAACTACAACTGAGTATGGAAAATGTTGTGTCAGCAATTTTACAGCATAAAATGCAATTACTTCGTATCTGTTAGACAACCCCATCTTGCTGACACAACAGCGTGTATGCACCTAGCTATGCTTACACTGCTGTTGACGTCGTAAATGCAGCCACACACTCCTCAAGTAATGCATGTGCTGCGCACGGCGTCGAACATGCCGATTACACTGTCTCGGACAGCCCGCTTTCTCAGGTAATTCAATCGTGATCCCCTGTCACATGTAAGAGGCCGCCTGTGGCGCGAAAAAGAAGAGGAGCACGCGATGCCCGGTGTTCCGAACTGCGCGAGCGCGCGAGGCGCACGAACCGAGGCATAGTCGAGGGATGAACGGCGCTGTCCGTGGAGTTTCAACGTGGCACCGGGTCAGGAAGGTCGCATCTCCAGCTATGTTCTGGCGACGGGAGACTTGGGGGTCTGGTTGAGTCCGCGACGCTGGCCGTCCAAGGCGTGGCCGTCGACCTCGGCAAGTTCGGGCGAGGCTCCTGGACGAGCTGCAGCTTCTCACGGCAGGACCAGGCACCCCAGAGAGGATCCCCCTTCTGCGGCAGACCGGCACGTTTGATTCTCCTCGGGACGCCACGTCGGCACTCTTGAAGAAGTTGCGACGCATCCCGACGCTAGGCCTAGGCAGGTGGGCCTAAGCTACGGCGAACGCCATCGCTAACGGGCACATCACCGACGAGATACCGACGAGCTCACCACCCTCAAAAGAAACAACGCGAGGCGCCGACACCTACGACACCCTCAATGCTGCGGACGAGAACTTCGAGTGAAGATTTTTGTTAAATCATAGTTTTAGTTTTGCGTGCCGTTAGTTTGAGTTTCAGTTTCAGTGTTGTGTGTTGCGTGCGTTCATCGTTCTTGTACGTATTAAATCCTCGTTTGCCATGCCGCCGGTCGTGTCTCTCCTCCATCGAGAGTAGCGCATGCACGCAACTCTCCACACTCCCAAGTAAAGGTGACATCCCCTGTTTCAGGGCATACCGCGTGGTATGGGGTCGCCGTTACTGTCAAGCTCGCTACTACTGCTGCTGCTGCTGTCGTCATCACTTTCATCATCGTCTTCTTCGTTGCCCTCAGACAGCCGAAGCTTGCGCAACTCAGCACATGCTGCGACAATGTTGGCCGCACGTTCCGGCTCGTAGAGGAGGGTGCGGTACCACTGCAGACAGCGGAAATGTCTCATCAAGTGCCCAATACACCTTTCTAGTATGGAACGCATGGCGGCATGCGCTGCGTTGTACTTCCCCTCGGCTGTTTGCGCAGGAGGATGGCCGGGAACCGTGGTCAGGAGCCACGGCTCCAAGGGGTAGCCACTGACACCTGCATGAAGATGGAAATGGTGCACTGAGTACTCCTCTGACGAGAGGCAAGTTGGAAACTGAGAAAATTTACAGCATCATTCAAGAAAGGAAGGGTTGTCAGCCATGTCATTTTCGACCAATGGCAGCCGGGGGATGACGCCAAAAGGCAAAAACAAATAATAGAATTCCTACAAAATCGCACCCCAGTTGAGCGGTTGTACAACAATGAAGGGCCAGTTTCCACAAATCATATCTCACCAGCCCCTTTTAGAGTACCTCACGCCGCATTCGGAAGCAGCATCAGCGTAACCACAAAATACGTGTGCCTTTAACCCTAGAACAAACTTACGTTTTGTTTTGTTTACCCGCCGTGGTTGCTCAGTGGCTATGGTGTTGGGCTGCTGAGCACGAGGTCGCGGGATCGAATCCCGGCCACGGCGGCCGCATTTCGATGGGGGCGAAATGCGAAAACACCCGTGTACTTAGATTTAGGTGCACGTTAAAGAACCCCAGGTGGTCCAAATTTCCGGAGTCCCCCACTACGGCGTGCCTCATAATCAGAACTGGTTTTGGCACGTAAAACCCCATAATTTAATCTTTTTTGTTTTGTTTCTTTTTTTACAGTGCGTTTGATCACCGGTTCTGGGTATTTTCGCCTACGATATCAACAGAATCCCACTTCCAGAATTGCTTTTTCCCATATCTAGTCGCAAGATGCACCACTGCGTAATCTGTCTGGTGCCAAAATAGTCCGTGCCAGTGATGGCCCAGAGACCCGACTATGATCGATTTAATTCTGTGGCAATACGAACTTCAGTTGTTAAATTCAGGCACCTGTGTGGGATTTTACCCCGTCAGTAACCTTCCCAGCGACAGCGAATCGCACATCATCTGTGCCACTGTAGCTGGTTCCGGACCCGACATTGACCCGAGATACCGCAGCTTTAAAACAGGGGTGGGTAAAAATCTATAAAGTTTAATGAAAGAGCGCATAAGGCATAACGTTGTGAACTCATAAAAAGTACTGCAAGAAAACACTTTAAGAAAACCGCTTTCATCTCTATTGTCAAGCTTCTCGAAGTATTATGTCATTTCATTTCATTTCATTTTATTACCTTAAAGACCCCATTGAAGGGGTATTACATAAGGGGTGGGTACATAGATAAAAAAAATTGAAAGCCCTATTTTATTACAATGCAAGGCAATTTGTGACGGTGTTCAAAAATGTGGACGGACAAGTTATGACTGTGATTTCATTAGAAAGGCCGTTCCAATATGTTGCTGCACGAAAAAAGAATGAAGACGAAAAAGTGACGGTGCGCGTACGCGGGCGCGCAACTTGTTGCGGGTGACCGGTGTGACTGGAGATGAGTGCCGGGGGGAGAATATATGGTGGCTTGCCGAGCGAGCTGTAAAAAAACTTGTGAAAAAGACAAACCCCCGTATTCTTAAACACGCCTTCACTCAACGCTTCTCCTCGACTCAGCCAAGTCGAGGCGACGAGCGTTCCTTCACTCAAGGCGCCGTTGCGTTTCATGAACACTACTTCATATTTCCTCCGCCAAGGAACGCCTTGAAAATGCGCCCTTGACTCGAGTGAAGTGCGCCGACCGAGAAAAGCGCCTGATATCGAGGCTATTCTTAAATGCGCTTAGCAAAAGCCCAATTATTTAAGACAGATATGTGTTTCCGTTAATTTGGCTTCGTTATCAAATGACAACCCGGCGCAATGCACAAATTTAGCTAGGCAGCGCTGCCACTGTTAGCGTTAGACTGATAGATCAAGCGGGAGCTGTGTTTGAGGTCTGGCAACGATCGCACCCCAGCAGCTGAGCATAGCGCATGGCTGAGAAACAAGAAAATTTGCGGCCGCATTTGTCTGCAGCTCATTCTTTCCTTGTGCTTAATTTGTGGTTCACGTTGCAGTTTTTAATCGTAGTTATCATGGATGATATTGTCCGTGTGTGTACTGTGACCGAGCCGGAATGACTTCGAAGGAGGCAACGCATGGAACGACCGATGGGCAGCTTTGTTTACCTTCAAGACCAAGTGCTGCTGAAAGCTTTCTGAAAGCAGCAACAGGACAAAAAATAAGGGTGAGTGAGCAGTTTATGCACGGAACCACATTACGCTGTTGTGGGTTTGGTAAAGTTACCACCGCGCTATCAATAAAAGGTGTCCGATGTATCCAAGGATGACTGGCTCCAGTTGCTCATGCTGTGGGCATTAGCACCCGAAGCATACTATTCGAGGCAGCATAAGATTGCGCGAGACGTTATTTTTTTTCTTTTTTGCTTTGGAGCTTGTGGGATATTCGGCGCGACAATCTGTTATCGGTTCAGCTGTTTAAACATAAATGCACAAGGCACCGCTCCGCGCCTGTGTCCGATGATCATTCCAGTAGTGCGTAAAAAATCTTTCAGTAGAGAAGAAGCAGTTGTAACATACATGTGGCAGAATGCATATGGTTGAGTGCGTAGCTCTGGCAGTTTTAAGGAAACAAACGTTTTTCACTCCTGTACTTTATTTTAGGAGCCGTGGTGGTTAGTCGGTTTGTTCAAATTGTAGCACATATCGTCAATGAACCAGCACTGGTGCCTGCATTTCCAGTGCTGCTTCACTTCAAATATACGCTACGCAATCTTTTATTCGTCCGAAAATTCACTTGTCAGTAGTTCATTGCCAGCATTAGTGTTTTTTTCGTCTTACCTTTTTTCAATGTGCTATGTCGTAGCATCTCCTGCACGTTCCATGAACAGTGCTTTCAAGTTCACGCAACGGCTACGTTTTTTTTTTTTTTTTAGTTGAGCTATGTCTCTTCATTTCAGTTGCTTAGCTGCACTGAACTTGGCGTGCGAACGCCCTATGTACATATCATTTTTGGTGTTCTGCTGCAGGATGTGGGCCTTGGAAAGACCAGCTGATGGGAAAGAAATCAACGTCTGTGTTGCACGGTAAGGAATGTTACTGACGTTAAAGCATCGACAGATACGGTGCCTGCCTGTTGGAAATGCACCATCTCGCTTCCCCTAAAGAACCTAGGTGCTGCGGAAGTACTTGACTGATCTTCCCGGTAGTTAGTCTGTGGTTATTTTTCATACTTATCACTAATAATATTGATGTTTTGTCAGGCCACATTGATAAAATGGTGAAATGCACGCCGTGTTATTTAAAACCGCAAACATGAAACAGCTATCCCATAATGAAATCAAACTCATATTTCATTCCTCTTCAACAGTCATGTATTATTGTTTTGAAGAGCATAGTTATTATTATGATGTGTGAAGTCATGAGTTACTCGTAATGTGTTACGGTTGAGACGTGAGCTTTGTTACTGCCCACAATTTGTAATGCAGCACTTTAGTATTTAGTGGAATGTTGAAGCTACGTTTGCATGAGCAAGTGTACATCAAGAAATATACCATAATTGTAATGGTTGATCTCAGCTTTGTTGAACTCATGGTAGTAATGCGCTCTATACTGTATTTTTCAGCAACGCCATTGTGACTGTCTGCATCTCCATTTGGCCTGTTGTGGGATCCCACAAGACACGCTTTGTTTCTGGGTCAATTACTGAACTTCTGCAAGCCCCACGGAAGCCAACTGTCATCCGCATCGAATGGAACAAATTCATGGTTCCGGCCTTCATAATTCATCTTAGGCTGAAGTTAGAACCGGAGCTGAAACAGCGTATATTCTGTAAGGATTTACCACTGCATACCGTCCGGTGGCCAAACCCGACGGTATGCTACTGTCTAGAACACTGCTAGTCTACTGTCCCGAACACAGATAGTGTTTTATTCTAGAATTAAAAAAAGTTAAATTATGGGGTTTTACGTGCCAAAACCAGTTCTGATTATGAGGCACGCCGTAGTGGGGGACTCCGGAAATTTGGACCACCTGGGGTTCTTTAACGTGCACCTAAATCTAAGTACACGGGTGTTTTCGCATTTCGCCCCCATCGAAATGCGGCCGCCGTGGCCGGGATTCGATCCCGCGACCTCGTGCTCAGCAGCCCAACACCATAGCCACTGAGCAACCACGGTGGGTGTTTATTCTACAATAGCTTTGTCAGTAGTACTACTCCTTGTGTTTGTAGGATCATAGTCCACGCTCTTTTTGCAATCCTACACCAGAACACAAAAAGATGAGGATAATTTTAATTTATTGTTTCAGAGATTGACACTTGGATTGACCAGAAATAATTCAGTGATACAGACTGCTTTATTAAATATGGGTTAAGAAAAGAAACCTGGATGAAAAATACAGACTTAAGCGGCAAGGTGCCTATGAAGGCAGATGTATGCAAAATGCCTTTAGTGGTGATGTTTGAGCTGTTAGGATGTCGGAAAGGAGATTGAGGTTTTAGCCAAAATAGTGCGACAACTACAGTGCAGCAGGACACTTTAACTGGAGCTCCACTCTTCTACGCTTGCACACCAACGCAAGCGCAGCACCCTTGAAACTCTGCGTGGTTGCGTTGGCAGCCTGGTTCCTGCATAAGAGAAGGGGTTGGTTATAAACATACAATGATGTTAATGCACATAAAAACTAGCTTAAGTACAGAATTCGTTTTCATCAGTTTACTTTTCGAAGTAAATACATTCATTAAAGATTTTCATTGTGTTCAGGAAGCCGATTTTTTGACATTGATAAGTTCGGACTGTTTTCATTATTATTTGCAAAGATACAGTTTTAAGCTGGTCTGGCGTTTGCTCAGCCAGACCGACATACAGCAATCTAACACTTACATAATGCACTCACTAATAGTTGGAATATGCGCAACCAATATATGTGGCATATATCTGCTACCACTTGCTAGCGTTTTCTGTATTAGGGGCTGGGTCAACTGCTACAGCTTTTTTTATTACAATAAAGATAATGTGATGTACAAAAACTATCCTCTCTTGTATTGTTATTCAATGTTTTGTACTGGAATAAAATATTACATTCCCTCTGTATACGTGCAGGTATAATTATGAAAACCATGTCACGGTTGCGCACTTCCTCGTTGGGCTTGGATGTTCATAAGCATGATAATCTAATTAAACTGAATATTTTGAAGCAAGGCTCACGTAAATATTGCTAACGACTGTAAATAGCCGCTACTGTCACATCTCCCACGCAAAAAAAAAACAGTATACTTTTTTGGTTTCCCTAGAGCAACTAACTGCATGAAATTGTAGAGAAACAGAAAAGTGAACGCACCTGGTCGTTTTTAGAGAAGCTCGCCTTGCTGCGGTGCGCTACGCCGTCCTTGGAATGGCGTAGTAAGGGATGCACCTGAGTACAAACCGCTCAGGCGGAGCGAATTCCGGCGTTCGCGCATCCAGACCAGCATCCAGCAATCGAGCACACAGCCAATACACCTACTAACGGCAGGAATCTTCGCAGTTGTTTTCTTTTCATAGGTTCAAGGAGCTTTTCAAGTGGAGGGTCGAGTCGAGGTGCGTTTGTGAATACGGGGGTGAGTCTCGAAAAAGGGCATGCAAACAATGTCCTTTACTGATGGGTCGTCTGGGGGCGCTGAAATAGTGGCGAGATCACGCGGTTGTTTTTGTATTTCGCGGGCTTTCTTTAAAGGCAATTACAAGAAGCTCCATCTATGGTACTTATCAGAGGTGGTCATAGCGCTAGAAGACACGGACAAGAACGAGAGAACAGGACGAGCGCTAACTTTCAACTGAGTGTTTATTTCGAGAAACAACCGTATTTGTAGGCCCGCATACAGAAAAGGCCCAATCATCGCACATGGTTGAAAGTTAGCGCTCGTCCTGTTCTCTCGTTCTCGTCCGTGTCTTCTAGCGCTATGACCACATCTGATGTATATAACCAACTAGCCCAAAAAGCCATACTTCTATGGTACTTAGTTGCAAACACTTCAGTCGGCCCTTTTTAAATGTGATCTACAACTTTCGTATAGGAACTTTCTTGGTGAAGCCAATATTTAAAAAGTTAGGCAATTAGTTTATACGAATTAATGGACTTTGCAAAACGAAAAAATACATCAGACTAGGACACGCGATCCTCAACACAACTGAGCTGGTTTGAGCCTCCTCGCGCACTCCGTCGTTTTTAAATCATTGGCTACTTTTAGCTGGGACACTCTGTATAGACGCCCTATAGACGTTCTAGAGCATCACTCTATCACTTTAGCTTGACTTTTTAATTTGCCTTTGTGTTCCTTTAACTTCTATCTTGTTTTAACTATGTATGCGGTCGATGTGCTCAGATTAGCCGCGTCGCGCATCGCTTCCATGCACAGGCCTAGTGTCCTTTGCAAAAAGATGGCGTGGCACAACGTAAAGGAAGACGTCGCGATAACGTCTGTTTGTTATTCGGCCGCGATTTCTTGAGCTCCGCTCAATTATGTCCTCCGCTTTCGGAGTACTTCTGCTCTTCGCCTTTGCATTCCTGCTCTCCCTCTGAACCTGTGTACCGCTGTTGGAAGTGTGGGCTAAGGAAATGGAGTCCAATTCTATGGTGTTTTCTGGTGTGCCCAAGATAAAGCCTCAAGAAACCACTCTTACACGAACAACTTTTATTCTTTCGCGTTTATTCAGTTCGTTGCTCCCCCCCCCCCCCCCGTGCGCTCGAATTCGTAAAAATGTTCTTGCGCTAGAGCAGTTCGCCAGAGCGCGTGCCATCCAAAAGTGACGCTACGCGTATCGTTAGTGAAAGCAGCCGGCCAATGGCGAAGTTGCTTTGCGAATGGAAGCTTCGAATTGAAGGTCAGAAGCTTGGTGAATTGGAACCCTGATCCTCCTGCGTCAAAAGTGAGATGTTGCGACTTCAACCTCTGACCTTGTGGAACGCACGGCATAGTGGCCGAGTGCGAACAAGCAAAATGTTGAATTCTAGAACTTCGGTGAAAAAAAAGCGCTCATGCCTATCTGGATAACCTACAGCGACAAGCTCGACAAGTGTTAAATCCTCCACAATTACTTCCTGAGCATGCGTAGGATCTAAGACGAGTCCGGCGGCAATTCTTCCCAATTCCACGGCAGCCATGCATTCTTGTAGAAAAGCAGTGGAGAGCAGCCGCTCCTTCCTCTAGCGCGCCTTCTTTCACAACTCTAGTAAGCATATTCTCTGATAACGCACCCATAGGAATGCGAAAATAAACAGCCTACGTAAATCAAAAATAAGAAAAAATATAAAACGCAGCAGCTTTATTGATATGAGTGGACACTTCTCGTTTGAGGGCTCTCTTTTTGAGGAGATCGCACATGGATGGCTTCGCAGCTTGGTTTCGCCTCTTTATCCGCACCTCCTGGTTTCCGGATTGTAGGCGCAACGCACCGCAGCCAGGTACCGCTGGGCACAGTCGCCCCCACCTCGTCCGTAGCGATTGGCCTCCTGGTCGGCAGCACTGTCGGCTCCCCCATTGTCGGCTTCTTCGCGGCAGTCGCTGATCGCTTGAGCGGCGCGCCGAGCATCCTCGGAGTTGTTACACTCATAGACGGCGCGGTAGTTGCCAATGCAGTGGAAGTACCTGGACCAGACAAGAACTTATGAAATGCAGGGAAGGAAATTACAGAATTGTGTATCGCGAACACTCACAGATAACGCGGACCGCTGCTGTGCTTCGACTGAGCAAAGTGCACAAAATGCACTACGCTATTTTGCGGAAGAATTCTCTTATATATGTTGGCCACATCACTTGCATACTGGCGAGGAATGCCATTTGGCGATGTCGACGCAACTGCCAGAGCGTGCTAATTGTGGAAACACTGCAAGCTTCAGATTTGACCGAGGTCTGGTTCGCCTCACGTGTGGGGATTTCGCTACTATCGATTGTAATTTCCCAAGCACTCGCGCAGATCAGAACTGATGCGACTGACCAGGATGTGGACTTTTCCCATAAATTGCCCGAGCAGGTAACAGAAAGAGAATGTTACGTGTGCCCCATACGTTGTGTTTCGCAGAGGTCTTGCAATACTTTTTGAACACGGTAAGCATAGACCGTGTTCAAAAACATTAGAACTGAGCCAAACATTGTTCTTGTACGAACAGCATGGAGCCCATGCTTTCGCTCGAAATGCACCTGCCCTCTCAGCGCCACTTATCTAAACTTAATTTCACAAGCCACAAAGCACGATGGCTAGTGAGCTGATTTCTTTCCATTGCGACACCTCATCAGTGCCCCCAGAATAGATCAAACATCCTCAGCACTGTCATTACTGCAGTTCGGTGCGTTTTTACAAAATAAGGTTTGTTTGTGTGTTGCAAACTAAAAAGCTCAATGAACCACACACTAAGGAAAATTGCACTCTTAGGTGTCTTTTCTTGTGTCTATAACGCACCCCTTTACACCCATAGCAAAGGGTGTTTACGCGAACCCATTTGAAAGGGAGTTTTTTTTTTGGGGGGGGGGGGGGGGGCAGCACCTTTTCCCCCATGTTTTTTTAGTCGTCATGCACACTGTGTTATTTTCACAGCGCCATCTTTTATCCTATAATTATCCTTTCGATTCGGATTTCCGCCTAAAGTAATACCAAATTCTTTCCCGAGACGTTTTGAATCAATAAAGCAATGAAAAAAAGGCCACGCAGCCTAGATTCCAACTGTCGACTTACAAATTGCCAGTCGGAGGTGTTACCCCTCGAACACTCTTCTTTTTCCTCTTTATTTCCCTGGTTTCGAATTTCCACTTTCCACTCTTTCCACTTTACGGCCAGGGCGCGCCACCTCCACTATAAAGGATACGTTCTTACCGGAAGAAGCTTCATCCGCCATGCACTTGCGAATGTTTCTTCCAACAAATACTGCATGAAACCGCACAAGGCTTACTACGCATCCCGTATAGCAATTGCAACTGTATGCACTACTTGTAACGAAACATATCCTTGAGCAGCTCTAAATGTTCAACAATGTGACGTCCGCATAGGAACGACTATTGCAGGCATCTCTCTGCATTAGCACAGTATCCAGCTTGCTAGGCAATAGTAAGAACGATAAAATACCGAGAAAAGCTTGGCAGAGGCAACACCTGATAGCCAACAGCTTTGTTCATACAATATTTATTAAAGAAAATTTAGCCGAGCAAGCACGAAAAATTTTGCAGCATATTGCACACTCATAGGCAGGCTTAAGCTTGATAAATTATACCTACTATGACACAGTGAGCTCTCTCAAACACTATCATTCCTGCCCAGGTGGCAAGCGTACTGCCGAGCTGTGCCTCTCTGAACACCGCGCGCGAGGCCAAATTTGCGTGAGGCGTGGCGCATCAACAATGCCATTTCAGCACGCGGCACATGCATGCTATAGACGGTTTCATCCAGCGCCACCGCGCTCTGGCAATGATGTGCGCCGGCATCCGGCGCCCCTAGGAAACTTCCGGTAGCCGTTCCTTTTGCTCGTTTTTGCTGGTATTTGTTCGCTCGCGCGCTCGTCCTGCGCATATTCTGTGTTATTTTTCGGGTATATAAATATAAGTGCGACTTGTGGCATACAGTGTGTTGCGTGACGGCGAGTAGCTCTTGGAGCATCGACTGGTTTCATTACGTTTACTCGTCAACGGTGTTTTTAAAATCTGGGAGCCTACCAAGAGCTCCCAGATTTTCTCTACTCACTTCATCCAAGGTGCGTTACTACGTGGAGTAGCCGGACTGCTATAATTCTGAATAATAAAAGTGCTACAGCGCGATTTTTCTGGCCGTATTTCGTGTAAATCACGCGAGAGCAGCTCCACTCTCGCCCCGAGTTTGCCCGCTCGTCCAGTGTCTTGCCTCAGCGTGGATCACCATGCTACGAACATGAGTTTAAATTATTCTTTAGCGGGTGCCATGCTGCCGCCGTTTTATTTTAATGTTTTTCGTATCTGCGGCAAAAGTGCACCTCTGCATCTTTACTACCTAGGTACATGTGCGCATTGGTTTATCATGTTTAACGTCCCAAAGCGACTCCGGCTATGACGGACGCCGCAGTGGAGGGCTCCGGGTAATTTCGACCTCCTGTGGTTCTTTAACGTGCACTGACATCGCACAGTATGCGGACCTCGAAATGCGACGGCCAAACCAAACGGCGTCTTTCGTGTCAGCAACCGGGCACCGTAACCGCTGAGCCACCGCGGCGGCATGTGAGCATTCGTATCGATATCGCAGAGCAGAATCGCAGAAAAGTTAGCGATTGCCGTGCATGCATGTAGGAAGTTTCGGCCACATTCTAAAAGCATTTATGAATTAATGGAGGCCAATTGTGGATTGCAATCTCGTGCCCAACACTACAGGTTTCATTTTGTTAGAAGTGTGGTAAATTTGTGAGCATTTAAGTTAGTCCCATTTCAGTCGACCTAGGCTTCTTGCACTAAATGACTTTTGAGAATGTACAGTTATTTGTGAATGCATATTGAAAAGCAGAAACAAGGTATATGACGCAGCAAACATGGGTATGTACACATGCACAGCTTACCACTTCATCCTCCATCATGCAGCAATAAAAGTGCCATTGCGAAATGCAAAAACGCCCGTGTGCTTGTGTTGTAGGGCACGTTAAAGAACACCAGGTGGTCAAAATTAATCCGGAACCCTCCACTACGGTTAGCCTTATAATCAGAACTGGTTTTGGCACGTAAAACCCCAGAAAGAAGAAAGTTTTTCTAGTTTTCGGCAGTCCCATTACCTGCCTTGAAGACAACAGTCTGAATTCATTGCATGTCCTCACTAATAAGATGCTCCGCTTGTTGCTCCGGGGTTGTAACTGAGGGAAGGTGTTTGGAGCCCGGCGAAAACGAAAATCGCACGACATCATCGTCCAGCGGATCAGGCAGCTATCTGCCTCTAAACATCAGCTTTTGGCGATACCGATCTTTTGCTTCGGTGCTAAGCGCCTTAAAGTAGTCCCTCGTCATCTCGGCAATATTCGCGATGTAGAATCAGCTCATCACAGATTCCACCAAGCAGTGCAAACATCGACACGCCAGCCTCACGTCGCGCATGCCTTCAAACAACATAGCCGGAAGTGCTTCTAGCTCTCCTGCCGGAAGTTCCGATGGGGCAACCAATCAGCGGCAAGCGAGGTTTGGTTGTAAACAGTGAAACCGTCTATTGACCCTTTTCGCGGAGCAGTTTGTTTTAGAGAAACGAGATGGCGCTTACGGCGGCGCGCCATACGTCTCCTCAGCGACCGCGCACGAATACGAAACCATTACCGCTTTTACCTTGCTTCTGTGTGATCAGCTGTCGGAAATGCAACTGAGTTTTCGCTAACGCACTGTGCTCTAATCATGCTAGATTGAATCATGTGGATTGAAGGCGTGTGCAGTAAGTGGCTGCAAAAATAGTGACTGGCATGTTAAGGAATAGAATGACTCTGTGTGGCGAAGTTCGCGGACCGCTACTGAAACTGTCCGAACGTGTTACCGGCACTTCGTGATGTAGGGCTTTCCTCGAGGATACAGAAATTTGCTCATCTGCCAGCATTGAATCGCTAACCTTCAAAGAAAGGGCTTCAGCAACAGAACGTCGGCAAGAGTGAGTACCACTCGTTAAACAATAGACAGTTTTAGCAGAGCGTTCGCGGTCCGCTCCGCTCAGACCATCGTGTCCTAACGATTCGCGCAGAGCCGCTCAGCCGAACGCTAGCGGGAACGCTAATGCGCGTGCGCACAACGCTCATATCGGCAGCGGAACGAAGAACGCGGCCCACGGTCCGCTACGAAGCCATTTGAGCGGAGCGTTTGGGTGCGTCTACTGGTTGCTTTGCCTTTTTACAGTCGCGCTGAGCGCGCGTGGCCGGCGTCTCTGGCAGACGCGCTTGTCAAACAAGCCAAATCAACGCAGTTCACGCAGCCAGCGGTGTGCGTGAAACGTTAGCGGAGCGGAGCGTAAGCAACGCCCTGCTAAAACTGCCTATTGACAAAGGGAGTAGCGCCGCTTCCTGTCATAGTAAGCTTCGCGCACGTTATTTATACGCATCTATCCCAAATGGCAGGAAAACTTATGCCCACTCTATCGCCGACGTATCAAGAATAAGTGAAAGGGCGAACACATGAATATATTCACACTATATACGCACAATAAATGAAGGACTACACCGATGGCGCACGAATGGTCGAAGCTGAATGTTTCGTGACGGTTCACAAGAGTAAGCGAGTTACTAGCGGTAATATATAGTTGCTACAAGGTATTACAATGTACAAAACAGCTAAGTTCCAAGCCTTGCGCGCAGCAAGAACAAATCTATCGGAACTGAGCACACCCGCGAGCGTTTAGGCAGAAAATAACCAGATAGTGACTGCACCGAGGAACTTCACTGAGTCAGAAACTGACAAGCCGCTGCTTCAAAATATTTGCCAAATAAAGAACAAAGAGCAAAACACACTAGTCCTGATTCAACTCATGAGCGGAAATTTTGGATAGATTGAAATATATTTAGCCCCGCTTTTAGAACAAGCACGTTATACGCTGCTCGCGCCGTTAGGACAAAGCTTAAAGAGCTTCTAAAGCGCTTTTACATGTTCTCTGAAGCTGTGGTCAAAGCTTCGTGTCGTCCACCCAGCTACCGTCTACGATATCTCCCAAAACAGAGGCTTTCTAAGCGGCGCCGGCGTCATATACTTCCATTGTAAACAAGCAGGCAACGGAGGCAGTTGAGGCAAGCGATGGACGCGTCACCACGTGATCAAACATGGCAGCGCCCGCGGGATCGCCGCGAAAAGGGTCAATATATAGTCTAATGGTTTTTACAGCGAAGCTGTTAAGGGCTTACTCTTCGATGGTCGCGACCGGCAATAAAAAAAATTACTCCATCTCCCGCTAAAGGGAATGACCATGTGTGGATGCGAAGCAGCGGGGAGATGGTTAGCTTGATCCGCCGCTCGACGTTGACGTTTCGATTCGGCTTCGCGAGCCCGAAGTTCGGGATCACCACGTCGCCGCTCCCGTTTCGCGGCACGGCCCGAGCGCTCATCGTGGCGCTGCGCAGGAGAGAGAATAACGCGCGCGCGCTCTGTCATTTTCATACCGCGGAACTACCGTGGCGCCCCCAGCGGAGTATGTAGCTGTCGCACCACCTGTCGTGCGCGCTGCTCCGTAGAGTAGATGATTCCTAGAGGAGAGAAAGGGGGAGCGTAGGAGAGGAGAGAGAGGGGGAGGGGACGCGCATGCGCTGTGGGGGTGTGGGACGCGGGCGCCGCTCCGTAGAGTAGAGGATTCCTAGAAGAGATAAAGGTAGCGTTGAAGAGAAGAGAGAGGGGAGGAGACGCGCATGCGCTGTGGGGGTGTGGGACGCCGCTGGACGGAAGGAGGGACGGACAAAGCCCCTTCGCATCTAAAACTCTCATTGGCCGTAAGCTGTATGTGCGAGTGAAAGCGCGCGAGGGCGAGGGATGTCCGCTTTCACGGGGAGCAAACGCACGGCGGAGAGCAAACGCGGCTTATGTGCGAGTGAACGCGTACGAGGGCGAGGAACGCGCACTTTCACGGGGAGCGAACGCACGGCGGAGAGCAAACGCGACTTACGTGCGAGGGAAAGCGTACGAGGGCGAGGGACGCGCGCTTTCACGTGGAGCGAACGCACGGCGGAGAGCAAACACGACTTCCCAGAGGAAAGGGAGCGGTGGGCGAGGAGGGCATCGAGGCACCCTAGACTGTGCGTGTGCGTGCCCGCTCTCCCACTGCGACACATGCGCGCAGCCCTGGCTGCCTCTGCCGCCTGTGCCGCAGACTCTCTCTGGGCTATCGCCCGCCTCTCCCCTAAAGCCCAGACCACACGTACGCTTGCGGACGCGCGCAAGCTCGCGTCTAGGTGCCTTGCGCCTGCCGCGTCTAGCGAGGAATGGCGGTTTGCATCCACAAATACGCGCAACATCGCGCGCTCACTGGCCTCGCTCGTTGACGCCTTCGCAGACGCCACTTCGTACTTTAGTTATTCACAGTGTTTCAAAATGCTTCGATATCTATAAACGTAATTGTTATATTTTTAGAGCTGTTAGATCAGCACAAGAAGTGAAGAAGAAGCACTTTCTTGCATGGTATAAATCTGCTTCCCTGCGAGTTAAATGTACCGCGCAGTCCCTGCGTAGCCAGGCGCGCCGACGCGAGGCAGCCCAAGCACGCGGTAACAGAGAGGAGCTGTTCACCGAGATCGCGCCGCGTGTTGACGCGTACGAGCCGTGCCGCACCGTCTACGCATGCGTGGGCGCGCGGTTGCGCGCGTCCGCAAGCGTACGCGTGGTCTGGTCTTCGACAACGGCGGCGGCGTTTTGCCCGCGCTCGCACCGAACGCGCGCGGCGTTGGTGACGTGTTTATGAAGAACGTGCCAACCTTTGTCATGCACCCTATGGCAATGTACCGTAGCGACCATAAGGCCATGGTTCCTGTAGTCACTAAATAAATGAATACCACCGGATCATATATATTTATCATTCTTTATTAGTTGAAATAACCAATTACACCATCACATCGTAATAGTCATAATTGGAAATACATAATTCCCACCATAATACAGCTTCGCTGGTCTTCCATCTCCACCCCAGTGGAAGGGCCAACAGTTCTTTTTTTTTTCATCTACACAACGATACAAGAAAAAGGTGCTTGGGTAGTATGGTTACGAATATATAAGCGCTGATTCTATATGACATGTTTTCGTTACATTGGTTTCAGCAAGCGACCCCCTTTAACCGTTTTAAACGACTTTTCACCTTTCCTGAAATTGTATGCAAGATCAAAAATAAACATTCATTCATCCATTCCAAAAAATATACAGGGTGTTTCATTGAACACTTTCAAAATTTATTTAAGGTTGCCTGTGGCAGATAGCCCAATTCTAGTTAATGAGCTGGTCTACTCGAAGAGGCGGACATTACTTGCACAAAAAATTGAAATGCAAAATTGACTAATTAACAAAAACACTAATTAAGTTTTTAACTAATTACCTGAGGGCCCATATTGCAATTTACAAATTGTAGCCCTGGAGTTCGCAAAGCGGATCCACTTGGAACAAATTCTCGGGATGACACCAGTTTGGAGATATTAATTCCCCAACTTTGCGGAGAAATGCATTGGCGTTCCAGTTAATTTTGTGCTTCAATGCAAAAAGGGACGTTTTTCTAAGAACCTAACTGGAACGCCAATGCATTTCTCCGCAAAGTTCGGGAATTAATATCTCGAAACTGATGTCATCCCGAGAATTCGTTCCAAGTGGATCCGCCTTGCGAACTCCACGGCTACAATTTGTAAATTGCAATATGGGCCATCAGGTAATTAGTTGAGAACTTAATTAGTGAACTTCTGTTAATTATTCGATTGTGCATTTCAATTTCTTGTGCAAGTAATGTCCGCCTGTCCGAGTAGACCAGCTCATGAACTAGAATTGGGCTATCTGCCACAGGCAACCTTTAATAATTTTTTAAAGTGTTCGATGAAACACCCTGTATATATTAGACGCAGCTGTCTACTCTGTTTCAGTAGTGCGTGCAGCACTGTGGAAGGTACAGGCCTCTTCGACCAATCAGGAGCGCAAACACATCTTAAATGTGGCCTTCCGCGCCCTCTCGTCTGCTGGCGGCAAGCTCTGCATCGCCGAAGCGGCGGTCTCCGAAGACTGTTCCCCTTACCAGTCTCTCTCGAGGTGGTGCAACGCAACGTTAGTCGTATTTGCAACTCATCGCGTGCAAGTGACATTATTAGCCTTTATTATTATTTCGTAAGTTAAGGACGCAGTATTCACGCTGGGCGTGGAGAATCGCAGTGCGCATACCTGCCACACTTGCGCTCCGGTGGCTCGCGCTCCGGCGGCTCAAGCTCATTGCGACGCGATCCTTGCGAGACATGGCGTAGTACAGCTTTCGCTCTAAAACGAAGCAAGATTGCAGCTCTAACATGCAGAGAAGCCTTCAAGTAAACATGCTAGCCATTCAAGCAAGCAACCGGTTCCGAACACTGGCACTACATCTCGCTTCGCAGGAATCTGCGCTCGATGGTCACGTAGCCTATATAAGCTCTGCTGCAAAGAACTAATGAAACAGAGTATAGTTCCAAACTTTAAGGCATAGTTATTGGCTTGGTTTGAAATGAAATGTCGGGACCAGTGTATAAGTAAGTATATCAGAATTCATTTTAAGCGTTTTTGTCTAAATATCCAGATAGTACGTACATTATCTGTATTGTTTGTTTTCTATATACCACGGAAAGCCACGCAACGTGCCTATACCTGCCGGGGGCATAAAATTATTCTGTTAATAGCAAGCACTTCTCGTTCTACCTACTTTCTCCGAGTATATCAAATCAAGTCTACAGATGAAAAATTAAAAAGGCCTGGATATACAGCTCTCTTAGGCCTAAGGTTAAGAGACAGGAAGAGACCGGCGTGGATCAGAGAACAAACGGGTATAGCCGATATTCTAGTTGACATTATGCGGCAGAAGTGGAGCTGGGCAGGCCACTTAATGCGTATGATGGATAACCGGTGAACCGTTAAAGTTACAGGATGGATACCAAGAGAAGGGAAGCGCAGTCGAGGACGGCAGAAAACTAGGTGGGGTGATCCCACCTAGTTAGGAAATTTGCAGGCGCAAGTTGGAATCGGCTAGCGCAAAACAGGGGAAATTGGAGATCACAGGAAGAGGCCTTCGTCCTGCAGTGGACATAAATATAGGCTGATGATGATGATGACGATACAGCTGTTCTCGTTCTAAGCCTTGTAACAAAAGAGAAGATCATGACAGGTCAGTGTATCTGGGCTATCATAATTTGATCATTGAGTTTAACGCCCACAAAAAAAAAGAAAGCAAAACGTCCCAGACACCACGCCGCCTCGGTGGGTACTATTCTATTTGAAACTAGTTACCTATACAAGGACCATGGAAAACAAAATTTTTAAACAGAGCATCGTCAAGCCCTATTTCAAGGTCAATCTTGTAGCACCCCGCCGCGGTAGCTCATCGGAATGCGTTGCGCTGCAGAGCACGAGGTCCTGGGTTCGATCTCGGCTGTACAGTTGTATGTGCAGTTGTTTTCATTTAAAAAAAACACTTGTCATTTCTACACAGCTTATGCAAATGACACGCTTGTGTTGTGAGGCACACAACAGTGAGATCCTATGATGTTCGGGGTGGAGGCAGGGATTGTAGAGGGCTATAAAGCACGCTTCGCACACTTTGCATGATGAAGAGCTGTGTGCAGCGCGTGCACTTCAGCCGAGGCATGCACTCAACGTCGCAAGGATACTTCAGCTCGGATACAAGTCATTCACTGAATTGTCACCTTTCTTGAAATCGTATTCAAGATCAAAATAAACATCAATTTATCCATTCAAAAAAAATTACACGCAGCTGTATACTCAGTACCAAGTAAGCTTCCTCGCGCAGTCCAAGGAAAGAGCACAAATGGCCGTCTAATGAAAACCAATGTGACACAACCTGAGAAGGTGAAGTAGGTACGCCGGCGTCATTGCCACGTCGTGCGTTTCTCCCTCGTTCGCACATATTTCACTGTGAAAATCATGGGTATGTGTCTTTTTATTCGTATAGAATATGCAGCTAGAGTAAATATGTATGCGCAATACTTGCATCTTCAGTTTCTGACAAATAGCCTCGACACTCGCTTGTTGGTGTCGTTCAAAATATCGCTAGAAAGGAAAATGCCGTGCAAGTGCGCGTGTCACCATAACATGGAGTATGTTCCCGACAACAAAAAAGAAAACCGTCTTTGCTCTTCGATGGAGCCGCTGCCTGGAAAGCACCGACCCTTACCTATAGGGAGAAATGTTCACATTTAAACCTTTTTTTTTTCGCAGCCTCAAAACTTTGCGATGTCATACCCGAGTTCAGAGATTGCTCATAAACGGACGTGACGCCTGCGACGTAAAATGTGTCGAAGTGCAGAGGTCAGTTTTGAAGCAGGAGACGAAAGTGACAGCCGTTATCCTGGTCTTTTAAAAGAGGCGCAATACAAATAATATTTGCACTCGTACGCCACTGGAGATCCACCGAAACAGGCGGGCAGTGTACATTTGTGTACGCATTGCGCGTGATTAAAGATTAATAACGTCTACGTCATTACTTTGCATGATGAAGAGCTGAGTACAGCGCGTGCACTTCAGCCGAGGCATGCACTCAACGTCACAAGTGTCGGTAAATGCCGGAAGAGGCGCAGCCGCGTAAACTATCAATCTGTTTCGCGCAACATGATTGCTAAGGGTGGAGGGCGCTGCGATTTCACTGCACGTATGTAATAGTATGCCTCCCCAACGCAACAATAACAAAACTAAATGGGGTTAGACGCGAACTTAGAAAGGAACAAACAGCATAGAGAAAAGGCGAAATGGAGAAGAAGCCACCGATCGAAATACGTCTCACAGTGAAAAATTAAAGCGAAATAACAGTTTTAAGATAATTCGAAGGACATTGCACTACTGTTGAACGCAAGATGACAATATCTGAGAAAACAGCGTTAGACATGAAAATTTGCCTGTGACGAATGTAAAGTGCATTCAAATTTAAAGTATCAGTAACTTCAATAAAAAGGCTATTATAGCTACGGAAATGCTGCTGACACAGGTACTTTACGCGAAAAAGTAAAAGGAACAAATACAAATTAACACAAAAATTTGGTACTTTTTTGAGTTTCGCGAATATTGCAATGTTTATACTGGAAACTTTAAGCTTCGAAGAGAACTCGTTTTTATTTGACATTTCTGAAGCGTTTGCGTTCCAAGATATTCATCATCAAATTTAACGCTCAGTCCGCTAACTTCATAGGAACGCTGCCTATTTCAGGGAAAAGGAGGAAGCCAGTCTTGTTTTTTGTCAGCAGAGTAGGAGGCCAGCTGTTATCGGCTCCATGCGGCTACTATACGGAAACAGTTACGCCACATGTTTGTGTGCGATAGGGGTGGGGGGCTCATTTTTGCGTCGGGACGTCTGCCTCTGAATGCAAAATTAGCGCAATGAGCTTTAAGCTCGATGATTAATATATTAGAATACAAACGCGTTGAAGTGTCATATAAAATGGAGTTGTCCTCCAATATTAGCGTCTTCAAGTTTCTAATATAAACATATGCCATATTCACGAGATGTAAACAAGTAATTAACATTTTTTTAATACCGTATTGCTGGCTCACTCGGAAAACTGCGTTCGCCCTGACGCATCAACCACCAGGGAAAGCAGCATTTGAGCAGATATCATTGTCTTTTTTGTTAATTACACATAGTTTAACTTTGAAGACCCTCTATTAGCCCTGCCCCCCCCCCCCCCTTAACCCCGGGAAGATTGCGCAGAAACCACACGGCATAATTTGTTGGCGCGATGACGTATCCATACAAAAGTGAATGAAAACGTTGTAACCCTGCCGAAAGCCTTGTGTTTAGGGATGGTAAAGGAAAAGGTAATGAATTAGCGGTGAACAATCGTAAAATACGGATGGAGGATTGCTGGCGCAAAAGCAGAGAATGTAAAGAGTAAATTATGGGCAATCAATTTCTATTGGGTCTTAAGGCCCATAATAGGCGTAGAAGAACGAGCTTAGAAGTATCCGCCGCCACCGCGTTACATTGGGTAGGGGCATTTTATATCCATCCATCCATTAGGAGCCCGCTTAGTGCGCTTACGGTGAAGTACAGACAAGTATTTAGGGTTTTACCCTAAAGACGAACTAAACTTTAAAGACGAACTAAACAGCTGCACTGAAATCGTGTACATGTAGAATTATTCTTTCAAAACTCTAGGTTCGTACATTTTGATATACGAAACAGTTGATAAGTGACACAGAAAATAGAGGCGGAATATTTATAACTGAAGTTGGCGCTTAGGGTGCCTTCGCATCACGTCTCTGGCATTGAGGTATGCTGTTCGTGCTCAAACCGGAGTGCCACATGCACATCAGTGAGACATCGGAGATTTTGAAGTATATTTTGTAGATTACGCCGTTACAATGCTGATAAAGTATCGAACCTTACTATGTCGAGTAGGCCTTTCTTGTCGATAAGCCATTGCAAGATCCGGGTTGGCGCTACGAAAATGCATGGCGTTACGGGGAGTCAAAACTTCGTGCATTCCTTGCGTTTTTTTATGCCTCACCAATTCTCTGCTGGCCATAACAATGAGGTGTGTTTACGAATGCAGATTAAATAATTTATTTTTTAATGTCGCTTTAACGCTGGCACTCGGATAAGGTTACATATACGCTTGGGCTTAAAACGTTTGAGTAAAAGCAAGAACGTTACTAAAGCAAACCATGGTTTTGTGATCAACTCGGCCCCTTGTTCGAGGGTGAATGCGGTGGCGCCAAACTGAGTTGGTCCCGAAACGTTGGGTATGCTGTCGTAAACGTTTTGCCTTTACTGAAGTTTGAGTTTGTGTTTACTTATTTTTTGTTACTTATCATTTTCCTAAGGTGACGTGTTTTTGTCCTATGCTTACATTTGAGAACCTTGTGCTTTATGTTTTGTGCACCTGAACAACTCTCCCCACTCCGCCAACCTTTAATCCTCAAAAACCACAACGGGAGGAGCCGTTAATACGAAGTGAAACTGTGTATCGCGTATCTGCACGCACTGTCTTTGTGGCAGCTTGTGACTGTTTAATATCTATCCATTTTGGAGACCACAAACATTCAACGTCAGCGCTAACTGAATGCGAAATAAAGTGTGTCATAAAAGCAAAGAGACACGATGGAATGGACAGTTCTCTGTGGCGCGTAGTTATAGTAGGAAACGGTTAATCGTTCCTAATAAACGGACGCGTTGCAACATGTTATGAAATCTGAAGCGGTAAAAACCAAAGAAGGAACTAAGGAACTAACACACTATACAGTCGGCTCCCTACTTTTCGGTGCTTCAGTTTATTATGGAAAAGGACATCGCTATTGGGGGGGGGGGGGGGGGGTGAAACGTCCTACTGTGAAACATTTCACGTCACTACGTCATCTGGTGGCACATGCCGATGTTAAGATTGATTAACAAAATATTTTTACGCAACCTACTTTCATGACTTGATGAGGGTACGTTAGTGAGCACCAGAGAAGCAGTTGGTGTTCCACGCGCTAGGTTAGCTAAATGCTGGTAGCATGAACCACCAGTGGGAGACGTTAGACACTACAAATTCTCCCGCTCAAGTCATTCAAAGCTCCATTGACCACTCGAGGATAAGAATTGAAGGGCTGTACAGAGGCAAATTAACACAGCATGCGAGGTAACGAAACATTTATCACAGAAGTGGCGCAACAAGCACTCGAAGCAAAGGGAATAAATTCGTTCAGAAAGAAGAGCAGCTTCCAAGTGTAGTGCAGGGACGTGACAAATAAGCGAAGAGGTCCCGATTCTCTACGCGGTGTAGACGTTGCTGCAAATCGTCATGCCACCTGCTGCATCGATTCATTCGATTTCTTTCTTCGAACACCTCTTACCTTTCAACTCTCTTCTATAGGCTGTTTTAAATTAGTTTATATCCTCCCCCGTGCGGTTGCGCAGCATTCCCATTGCATGAGCAGCCAGCGAGAAAACACCGCAGAGAAACAAAACTCGTGACTGCCACTCCCAGCGGATACTCACTTGTCGCAGTTTATGCAGTTAGCGTCTCTCAAGGCGCTGTAGGCGGCCTGAAGCTTTCCCGCGGCGCACCGGCCGTCCGCGGGAAGGAGAACGGCCGCATTTCTCGTGACACATGCCGCCATGCCGAAGATGCTGGAACGACGCAGTCGATCGGCTGCGGCCGCTAGCGCCAGCGAAGACGCGAGCAGCAGTACCACGAAGGATGAGCTAGAACCCCTCATCGTGAAGCGCCGGTGCTTTCAGTGCGGTCAAGGATTCTACGACATGCGAGCGCGCACGCGTCCCGCAGCAGCTTTATATATGTTTCAGCCAACCCGAGGTCGGCAGTCGATGAACGCTCTCGGACGGACGCTATTTTATTTTTCTTTCCTCCCGCACATGCGAGATGGGTGGGTTTTTGCCAAGATTAGACTCTCTTCAAACAGCCGCGCGATGGCTGTCAAGTGCCGCTCCGCTTTCGAGGAATGATTACGCTTGTCGCTTCCGGTCGAAAAAAAATAAGAGCAGCTCCTTCAGCTGTGTGTTTTGACATACTCGCGATATCATGAACGACACGTGCACAGTTCCGTTTTTTTTTCTCTCTTCAGAAGAGCACGCCCAGCTGTGGGAATAACCAAGGGTGTTCAGTAGCAGCAAAATAGTGATTTTAACGCGATAGCGTTAAGGGCCCCGTGTCGCAGAAAATCCGGCATCGGCATAGGCTTCCGTGGCGGAGAAATTCACCCCGATAATACAGGCCCTCCACGTGGCGCAAGGCGTTAGTGAACAAAAATTTAATTTCTCAAAGTAAAATCCGACAGAAAAATCGTAAGGTACGACTTAACTACAACCTACAGACATGACAGCGTCGGATTGTAATTTGAATGTACGAGAAAACCATTCTGTTACGAGGTAACTCAAATACACACCCCTTTTTGAGCATTTCTACTATAACAACAGCGGCGCGCTCGCGTAGGTTACTTGCGAAAACCCCATCCAGATGGCACTCGCCACCACGGCAGCGTAAAACGGTAGCGGCGCGCACAGGCGAAGGTTGCAAAAAAAGAAAGCTGCAGCTGCCGGGAAGCCTGACAAGCATTCAGGGATCTTCGAATGCTAAAGCGTCCTTCAAATTTTGGACATGCGCACGCCTCAGGGCAACAGCAAAATTAATAAAATATTAAAAAAGGTCCTAGCACCTCCACATTTTGATTTAAGACGGCTTATATTGCACCTGTTAAAATGTGATCACAGCGATGCATTTGAGTTTAAAAGTGAAGCAGGCTTAATGGGGATCGGTGTAAGCAAGCTTGGTCTTTGTAAGCTGGCTTTCCCACGGTGTGGGTTGGAGTGAAGCCTACTCATAAAGAAAAATGCGACGCGAACGGGTCCCGATAACGCTATTGCGTTCCACTTAAGCTTAAGCGTCCTCCAATTTTATTGCGATAGCAATTATATGGACACTCCAAAGCAGATTTCTGCCGTCGGCGTCGCCGTCGCCGTCGCCGTGAGGTTCCGTATGACGTCAATAGAGATGAAATCGTCGCCGCGCGCCGCCGAACGCTGTATGTGCGAGTGAAAGGGCGCGAGGGACGCGCGCTTTCACGGGGAGTGAACGCACGGCGGAGAACAAACGCGCGTTCTGTGCCGTGCTCCCTTAAGGGCTGCAGAAGTAGGCGTCTCTTTCCTCCTTTACAATCACCATATATGTAGAGCAAACGCGCCTTCTTCTGACGCACGAAATGCCGTGGGGGGAGGGGGAGGGAAGGGAGGCGACGTATAGCTGCGGCACCAAGTGCCTATTTATATCAGAGGCTCCGGCAACACTCACCAACGCCGCACGCATTTTGTGCGAACGCGGGCAAAACGCCGACGGCGTCGACAACAGTTCTGCGTGCTGCCGGTGCTGCTGCATGTCCAAGTTTATACAGCTGATAAAGCTACTATCATTACTCCGTATAGCTCTCTACAAATTTGCTATCGCAATTGATGCTTCGCCTTTCAGGTGAAACTGCGACCACTTTTTTTCAGCAGCTGCTTTTAATTGACAAAGAGCAACCAAATCATAATAAAACAAGCCATAATCACGATGATAATCAGCCTAGTTTTTGTTCAATGAGGACAAAAGGCCGTCCCAGTGATCTTTAACTCCCCCCCCCCACCTGCGCCAGCTGAGCCCATCTCATATACGAATGCTAATTTCCTAATTTTAACACACTACCTACTCATTTTCCCGTCCTCTACTGCGCTTCCCTTCCCCCCTTGGCATCCATTCTGCAACTATAATAGAGCGCTGCTCATTACGGCGAAAGCCTTATATGTCTCGTCGTTCAGTCGACCTTCAATGTCCTTGCGCGAAAACCGTGTCGTCGATGCGAAATAGTACACGATGACGACTCTGTGTAGTATTTGTAGACACGCAACGGCATCCTGTCTTACCTATATGCAAACGATCACGCAACAATTTTGATGGTGCGCAGGTCACCGTCGTCATCCTGTTAATTAAGACAGAGTCAATTCAGGCACTCGAACCCACGGCCTTCAATGGGAGTCGAACCCACCACCTTTGGCGTTAAGGCGGATTTAATTAGGGAACTGTTAATTAATATACAGGTGAGTAAGACACACGAATCCACGATCTTTGGTGGGAGTCTAACCCACGAGCTTAAGTGTTAGATAGGCCGAGGTTAATTCAGGCACAGTTAATTAAGGTAGCGTCAATTAAGGCACTAGAGCCTGCGAGAAAAAACAAGTAATAAGAAGTAACAACGCATTCGAATGAGAATGTCAAGTAATTTAATTAATGTCTCGAGCGCGCAGGCTTTCGCCTTCATCTTTGGCGTATACTAAAGTGACTCAGTTTTTGCAATAAATGTTCTGCTGAACTCCATTATTCTCTTCTCAATGTCCACTAGGATATCGGCTACTCTCTTTTGCTCTCTATTCCATACCGCTGTCTTTCTGTCTCTTGACGTCATGCAATAATTTCGCGCTCCATCACCTGTTGCTCGGGCCTTAGCTTCTCAGAATTTCTGGTTAACCTTAAAGCTTCTGCCGCACATGTAAGTACCGGTAAATGCAATGAGTGTGCTACGTGGTACAATGATAGCGGTACGCTGCCGTTCATGACTTGGCAATGCCTGCCGTATGCAGCAGGCATACGAAAAAAAAAAATGAGCGCAGCTCCTTCAGCTGTGTGTTTTGACTATAGCTCCTAGAATATACTGGCTAGTGTGCCAACCACCCGCTCTTTTCAATGGAGGAGCGTGGCATCGTCTGCAATGAATGCCCACGGTGGTCGACAGGGGTCGCACCAATACAGGTGGGTGCAGACTCCGCGTGTCGTCTGCATCGCACAGCAGCGGTTGCGTCGATTTCTATGATTGCGTTTTCAGTGTTATTACAGTGTTGCGTGTTTGGTATTGGGGTTGTCAAAGAGTGAGTGCGTGGTTGTTGTGTTCCTGTGCCTGTCATTACGAGAACTATGTGGTGGCGGTGAAAAAATGGCGAAGCCAAAGCGACAGTGCAAGGAGAGGACCTGCTTTGTGCCGTTGTGTAGAAGTGGTTACCGCTCGAACAAAGATCGTGTATGCTTGTTCACTGCACCATCTGATGCCACGCAGCTAGCTGAATGGGCAAGAATGACCAGGAGAACGGATAGAAGGCTGACGACAACAGCTGTGGTTTGTGAAAAACATTTCGAAAGCAGTTTAATCGAGCGCGCGTTCTATATCATATCACGAGATTCCCCGCGATAAACCGCACCTGAAACCCGACGCCATACCCACGATATTTCCTGAGTATCCTAAGCACCTTGTGCCTAAAGTGCCAGCAAAAAGAAAAACAAGAAATCTGTGCGAACAGGATCTAGAGCTTCCAGCAAAGCGGCGCAGGTGTGCCGAGTCAGATGCCTCTAAGTTGTGCTCAGCCGTTGAGAGTGTCGAATCAGAGAGTCTCGAAAGATGTGGTGACCACCTGAATACTGCTTTACCTGAAAAGTGCACCCCGCGCTGTAGCTCTGAAGCATCAAGCGCGCAAAATGATGGAGCTCAGCGCCTGCAAACCACTTGTGAAATTCGCCACCCGTTCTGCGACCTCCCTATTCCGGTCTCTTAGATGAAAGTACCATCTCCGCCAGTAGAATCAGTAGCTTACGCTTTTTGTGAAGCCGCCGTGAATAACTTCGCCACACTTTTCAGTGAGAAAATGGTATTGTTCGAAAAGCCTTTGCCTGAACGACAATCAGTGGTTGCCACGGTGTACCTGAGAGGAAGGGAGAAGTCGAAACAAGTCCTCAGAACTCGCGATGAGGCCGAATCCCTGATCAAGGACGTTTCCTTAACAGCTCTTTGTGGTGGATGCGGCCTAAAGCCTGTTCAAAGAAGCACACTTCCTACAGAGACATGTCTTTTGCGGGAAAATGCTCGTTATCTACGCAGTATGATGAAGAGTCTTCTGTTTTTTGCAAGTACCAAAGAATTCTGGCTCAAAGCCAAGCCTGCAGGAAAAATAAAAGGGAAAAGGCAAGCGCAGGAAAGCACGGTGAAAAGAAACACTGTACGAACATTTCTCGCAATTTGTCCAGAAGCAAGAAACGACTCGCAACTACAAAAGAACAGGTGGCACACATGAAAGAGCAAAACTAAATCTCTTCCCCCAAAACAGCAACTCGCTGTCAAGAGCAGTTTCCTTGCTGCAAGACGCAAGTCACATAAAGGCGTGCGATACAATGATGAGTGGATAGTAGAATGCATGATGATGAAGATGCGCAGCCCGAAGTTATGCGAACACCTCCGCAGAGAAACCATTATGGTACTGCCTGGTAGAACATGCCTGCAAAGCTAGCTGCAGCGCTTCAACGGTGGCTTTGGCCTCAGTGCCAATATGTTCAATGCCTTGACTGAAAAGTCGAAGACCATGGATGTTTACAGTCGACACGGTGGCCTCGTCATCGATGAGATCAAGCTTTCCGAGCACCTAAATGTGAAATCAGCCGGTGAGTAAAGCTTAATTACAAATTCTTTCAAAGTCCTGCGTACATGACGAAAAATGTGCTGTTCTATTAATCGCTCCGATTTTCCTCAAACGAAATATACGATCGAAAGCCAGTATGCCTAAGGTGTTGCTTTTTATTGAGATCTCAATTATATGACCACGTACTCCAGGTAAATTTTCGCCACCTCTGTAATCTTCTGGATAAAGTTCAAGTGCGATAAGATCCGATCACACCTTGAGTGCCGTATGCTGTGCGTGCGAGGGTGAGCCGAAAATGATAATAGTTTGATGCACACCATCTTCCCATACGCTCAATGTTGGAGCTCACGCTATTAAACGCGAGCTTGGGGCGGGGGTGGCAGGCGACGGAGCGTCTGCTCCTCTAGCCCGGCCGTAGCTGCACATGGATGTGCACGCGACGTATCTTGAAGGCTATATGCGGCGGGTGCATAGCCTAAAGGCGACCCGAGATGGCTTGTAGCTACATAAACGCTCTCTGTTCCCGCGCGCCTAGAGTTAGAGGTAAAGTAATCTCAATTCACCGAAAGGTGGTGACGCGAGAAGCAGCACGAAGCGTTACCTGTCCGCTGCTTGTGCTCAGGCGAGAGTTCTGACAGTGAATGTTCGTGGTCATGGAGTGATATCCGTCCAAGAAGTGCCTGGGCATACGCGACACCGCTCTTGTAAATTTAATTAGTTTACTGCAACCTCGACGGCCGATAAAACAACGAACATTCATACTTCGTGTGGTTGTTTAACGCCTTTGTCGTCACTATAAAATTCCTCGCCTTTCATGTGAAGCTGTCATTTTAACATTGTTTTAGAGCGATTGATATATTCTAACCGTTTTGAGAGATGTCAAAGTAAAACTGGATGTTCCTCCTTTGCTTCTCTTTTACTATTAAGGCCACGTTGAAGGCTTTGTCGACCTCGGGGATCATACACCTGCTGACCAGAAGATTGTACTGGCAGACCAGGGCATGGTTGTGCTGTTTCAGCCATTGACTGGTAAGCTGATTTATTTTTATTTTTTGCTTCTCAACCATAAAATACGCAAAGCCTGTGCTCTTAGAAAATACTTATACCTTTATGCAGGAAACTGGACACAAATTTTTGGCGTTTTTGCCTCCAAGGGCAATGTGAAATCCGCGACACGGGCGAAAATCATTGTGGAAACGGTTGTCCTTGCTGAAAAAGCTGGCCTTTTTGTAGACTGCATAACCTGCGACGGTGCCAGCTGGAAGAGGAGCATGTGGCGGCTGTTTGGAATACAGGGGGATATTTTATTTGAGTGTAATATGCTAAGCTGTTCTTACAACGTGGTGCTACTGCAGCACACGGTTTGCGATTTTTGCAAGTTATGATAATGTGATGACCAGCGTGGGCGCAGTGGCTTTTGTGTTGCGCTGCTAAGCCCGAGAGCGCGGGATCAAATCCCTGCCGCGGCCACTGCACTTCGGGGGGGGGGGGGGGCGAATTCGAATACAAAAACGCTAATGTAGCGAGCATTGGGAGCCCGTTAAAACACTCTAGGTGGTCAAAATAATCCGCAGTCCGGATCGCTGACAGGAGCCGTCCTGTAGTGGACATAAAAATATGCAGTTGATGATGATGAATCTAATTTTCGGAGTCGCGGTGACTCGCATGGCTGCACGAACCATTCGTCCCCGCTGCCGGCATTCATCATAATGCCAGCGTTGTCATAGCGACTGCTCGTGGTCATACATGGACCGTGCATTGCACGATGTTTGTTATTTTAATTAGTGAGTAAATGTTACTACAATTCATATAGGCGATATAACCAACGTACAGACTCGTGTGAAGGGCGCACTTTTTTGCCGCAATTTTGACTAGCCTTACAAGAGACCGGACCACTTTATCTAATTTTTCCGACTACGTGTATGAAATCCGCCGTAAACCTCCGCCATTGCCTCGTCTCGCCATCTATAGTTGTGTACAACTTTAGAAGGCAGTGGCATTTGCCCCTGATTGGCTACGTTGCGCACAAAAAGCGCGTCGCTGCAAGAATAAAGGTGATTGTCTTCCTGGCACTGCGTGGGTCGTCTGTTCCTTGGGTCGGTCGTCCTGCCGCTCCTGGCGTCGAGCCGCCGAACACGTAACAGCTGGTGGCAGCGGTGACGGCGGTTGGAGCGCACGTCGGCGGTGGCCTTGGCGTCCAGTTTAGTGAGAGCACGGCTTACTTGACTTCATTGGGAGCATTAGCAACATTTACTTGGTAGTCGAGGCATTTTGACTTTGCTAAATATAAGTAGTACGTGTAAGAATAGCACTTATCAGCAGTCATGAACCTCACATCGTTAACGAAACCCAACCTAGTGTCGCTAGCGGAAGAGTTAGGTATCCCAGTGCAGAAGTCGATGCGCAAGCCTGTAATTATTGAAGCAATATCCAAATGCGGAGCGAACGACGACGAATTCGAGGAATGTTGGAAGGCAGTTTCCCAACAGCTAAAAGAACGAGAGGTGGAACTGAAGTTAAAAGAGACGCAGCTGCACAGCCTTGAACGAACTGACTGTTTCGACATGCGCGGATACATGCAACCTTTTAAGGCTGGTAGTGACATCACTTTGTACCTCGTCAACTTTGAGAGGACGTGTACTAGAGCAGCACTTGCAGTAGAGACCTGGTCGCAACGCCTATTGACTCTACTTCCAAACGAAGCAGCGGACGTAATCGCGAGAATGCCAGATGAGGATGCGCGTGACTACAATAAAGTAAAGCTCCGGCTGAGGCGAAGGTACAGCATGTCTACAGAAGCCTTAAGGATGAAGTTTCGTAACACGAGGCGTAGTCAAGGCGAGTCGTTCTCGGAATTCGCCTATAAATCCATGAGCTTGTTGGAAGAATGGCTTAAAAGTGCCGACGCATACGAGAACAAGCAACGTCTGATTGAAGTGTTTGCGCTAGAGCAATTCTATGCGTCTATTCCGGAGCAAATGCGCCTGTGGATTCAGGACAAGTCAAACGTGGAGACGTTGCAAACGGCAGCTAGTTTGGCTGACGAGTACTGTTCTCGCAGAATGGAAAGTTCGGAAGAACTGCGAAAGGGGAAACCGTCGGGAGCATTCAAGAAGTTTCAGAAAGGAGCGAAATAAACTAACCAAGGAAAACCCGACAATGTTCACGCCCAAGTGCATGCAGTCAACTCGAGTGAACCAAGAAGTTCCAAGTTTGAAGAAAAACGACCGTTAGTCTGTCACAAATGCCTACAACCAGGCCATATCGCAGTGGGGTGCCGACAAGCAAGTGTGTCCGTCAATTTGCTAACCGAAGAGAGCGATTTACTCTTGCCTTACACCTATGACATGACGGTGAACGGCATCAGTTGCAAAGTTCTACGTGACACAGGAGCAACATTTGATATCGTCCACCCATCGTTTGTCAAGCCCGAGGACTTTACCGGATCGTGTGTATGTGTGCGTCAGGCACTAGAGCCCGACACGAAGTGCTTGCCGGTAGCCAAAGTTGAAATGACGGGCGCCTTCGGCAAATTTCAAACTGAAGCTGCTATTTCAGACAAGCTCCCTCAAAAGACCCCTTACATTTTTTCCACCAGATCAATGAGGGACTTGCAAAACGCTGGAATGGAACTTCATGCTAACCCTGTAATAGTCGTCACGAGGTCCCACACAAGAGCGCAAACTACTAACGCTACTCGTGCCGCCGAAATTCCAGAGCAAAGTGATCCGTCACAAGCTGCCCCAACGAGCGAAACCGTACCAGTCGCACAAGCCGTTGATAACAGCTCGCCGGTCGCTTCCGCGTCCGGAGACAGAACGATAAGCCCAGTCAGTGAAAATTTTCAGCTTCTTGCGAAGGTAGACAAAAGCGTTCTCAAAACGAATCAAGCGAACGACGAGTCGCTGCAAACGTGTTGGGAACGATCAAAACGGCAGCAAAATGTACCAGCATCGTTCACTGTCAAAGACGGCCTCTTGTACCGAAACTTCAAAAACAAGAAAGGCCGATTTTCGAACAGCTTGTAGTTCCCCAAAAGTATCGTGCTGCACTTCTTGATTTGGTTCGCAGCAATAGCTGGGCTGGCCATTTAGGAATAAACAAAACTAAGAGCAGACTATTGACCGACGACTACTGGCCTATGTGCTTCAAGGACTCTGAGCTATATGTACGTTCCTGCAACGTTTGCCAAAGGACCGGACGGCCAAACGAAAAGCTCAAGGCACCTTTGGTCCGAGTGCCTTTGATTGGCGAACCTTTTCGCAGATTGGTAGTCGACATTGTTGGTCCATTACCAGTAACAGCGACGGGCAACAAATACTTGCTAACACTCATTTGCCCTGCTACAAAGTTCCCGGAAGCAGTGGTGTTACCGGAATTAAGCTCCACAGCAGTTGTAAACGCGCTACTCGGCGTCTTTGCCAGAATCGGATTTCCCAGTGAAATCCAATGCGACCAAGGTTCTGTGTTTACAAGCGCGCTTACCACGACATTCTTGCAGAAATGTGGCATATCCATTCACCACAGCTCTGTCTACCACCCGCAAAGCAATTCAGTCGAAAAGCTTCATTCAGTAATGAAGCGAATTCTGCGCGCGCTCTGCTTCGAGAAGGGCACCGATTGGGACGCGGCTGTTCCCGCAATGCTCTTTGCTCTGCGCTCCGTCACTCATGAAGCAACTGGATTCACCCCGGCGGAACTTGTTTACGGTCGAGCGCTTCGCTCCCCGCTCACCTTGCTAAAAGAGAAGTGGGAAGACAAATTTGTAGACAAATCCGTTGTAGAGTACGTGCTGACCTTGTTGAAACGCCTACGTGAATCGCAAGAACTGGCGCAGATCAACATGGCGGAAGCACAGCAACGCGCAAAAGTGTACTACAACAGATCTGCACGCACTCGAACCTTCAAGGAAGGCGACAAAGTGCTGATTTTGAAGTCGTCGAAGGCAAATAAACTGGAAGTAGCATGGGATGGGTCGGTCACGGTTAAGCAAAAGCTTTCCGACACCAATTACTTGGTAACGACGCCCGGTAAACGCAACGACGTGACAATCTACCACTGCAATTTGATGAAGCCGTTTATCGAACGCACGAAGACGTTGAGCATCGTTCTAAACGAACCGGAGGAAATAAGCATTCCAGTCCCTCAAGCGCCGCGACCCCTTGCTCTTCCCCGTCGACAGAAGAAATACTCGAATCTGTCGCTAAACAAGCTTCTTTAACAATCAAGCAAAGAAAGGAGTTTAAAGAGCTTGTACACAACTTCAGCGATTTCTTCAGTCCTTATCCTGGTAGGACAAACCTTGTGGAACACGATATTGAGCTGACATCTGACCAACCCTTCCGTACAAGGATGCACAGATTTTCGCCACGTCATGAGAAGCTGGTAAACGATTCCGTTAAGAACATGTTGACACTGGGTCTAATTGTGCCGGGGAAAAGCGAATACGTATCACCGATGTTTATAGTAGAAAGTCCTGGCAAGGAACCCCGACCCTGCATTGACTATCGTAAGCTAAATGCGATAACAAAAACGAAGACGTTTCCCATTCCTAATGTTGAGGCCTTGATCGAGAAAGTTTCCGCGGCACAGTACATTTCTACGTTAGATATGGTACGTGGCTTCTGGCAAGTGCCACTCACGGAGAACGCCAGTAAGCTCGCCACTTTCATGGCTCCGACAGGCACATATCGCCCTCTGGTGCTCACTTTTGGCCTCAAGAACGCACCGTTCGTATTTTCAAAACTAATGAATCAAGTGCTCACAGGCACCGAGTCTTTCGCTGTGCCCTACCTCGATGACATCGCTGTTTTTTCGAGCACTTGGCAACAGCATTTGGAACATCTGCAGCAGGTATTCCTTCGAATTCGTGAAGCAGGCTTGACTCTCAAACTGAGCAAATGTTGTCTTGCAAGCACTGAAGTCCACTACTTGGGGCATGTTGTTGGCCAAGGGAAGTGACGTCCTTCCGAACTAAAAGTTCAGGCAATCACTACCTTTCCTTTGCCAAAAAGAAAGACTAACTTGCGTTCCTTTTTGGGTTTAGCTGACTATTACAGAAGCTACATTCCAAACTTCGCACATATCGCTAGTCCTCTTACGGACGCTTTGCGCAAGACCGAGCCTACTATTGCGCGTTGGACTACGGCGCGTAAGGACGCATTTGCCGCGATTAAAAAGATTCTTGTCAGCGAACCGGTTATCGCGGCACCAGATTATTCTCTCCCTTTCTTAGTTCAGTGTGACGATAGTGACCGCGGAATGGGCGTTGTTCTAAGTCAGGTGAACGAAAAAGGCGAGGAGCACCCTGTTGTCTATGCGAGTCGAAAGCTAACGTCACGCGAGCAAGCCTACAGCACAACAGAAAAAGAATGCGCTTGCTTTGTGTGGGCTCTCGAAAAGCTCTCGTGTTATCTGAAAGGTTCTTCCTTTGTTTTTGAATCAAATGTCAAACAAAAATGGTGGCTTGATGAGGTGGAGTCTAGCACTTCAACTGTTTGATTTCCTAGTGCGGCACAGGAAAGGCAAACTCCATGCAAATACTGACTGCCTTAGCCGCATTCCCTAGTGTTGTTGTTGCTGTTCTTTGCTTGTGTGCCTGCAAGTCGACGCAAGCCTTTGCATTCTCGTGTTCGGTTTTCATGTGTTCTGCTCCCAGTGAATTCAACTGCCGGGCTTTCCTAAACTTGGGCGTGAGGTTGCTTCTGACGTTGTTACTGCGTTTCTTCCGCTCGTTCACTAAGCCACTTCAGATCCTGTCATGATGAACCCTGCGCCAGACGTCTGCGGCCCGCTCCCTGTTGCTACGTGCTCTGCAGCCTTTCGGCACTCGGCGATCAGTGCTTGTTATGAGCGTCGCCCCCTCCTGGGCATCCCAGCCCCTCTCCACGGGCTCATTGTTCGAGCCTGATGATGCACAGTGCCTTCATCTTTTCTGCGATGGCTACCTCATCTTGCCCGCTTGTGCCACCATGCACCTCGGCGTCTTCACCCATCCGAAGCGCAAGGACAATGTGATCGTGCAAAACGCGTCAGTGCTGTGCTTGGACAATCTTGTTTCTAACGTTGGCTACCTGTTCGCCCCTACAGTTCTTCAAGAAGCGTCATCCTCTTGAACGCCTTCCGAAATGGGTAGCTTTGGCCGAGCTGTAACATTCGCGGTGCTGTCGCACTATACGTTGGGGCCTGTAGATAAGATTGCCCCGCTTGCCGCGATATCTTTTCTTTTTATTTTTGCCACACCCTGATTGGCTACGTTGCGCACAAAAAGCGCGTCGCTTCAAGAATAAAGGTGGTGGTCTTCCTGGCGCTGCGTGGGTCGTCTGTTCCTTGGGCCGGACGTCCTGCCGCTCCCGGCGTCGAGCCGCCGAATACGTAACACCGGTGACCCCGCCGACGGAGGACATGGCAGCCCGCGCTTCCAGCTGGGCCGAGTCGCGTCAGTGGGACTATTTCTTTAGTCGCGGTGGAAATCGGCTGCTGCGCTTGAGTGGTCAGGGCGGGGCCTCTCCTGTCTTAAGTTATAGCCGACTTTTTTTTTTTATAGTTGCGACGTGCGAAAGTACGCTGCGCGAGAAAATTCGCAATGAAGCGCGATCGCAAAATGCACAGATAGACAAGGGAGTTTTACAAATAGCGCAACCACGCGTCTCTTCTTACCCAAATGCCTTCACTCTGCTGCAGCAGATCGCAGTCATGCGCACTCTGCTGGGCATGACTGCTATTGATTCTGATTTCGAGTGAATCTGCCTTGGCCTCACTTCGGTTATTAAGTTAATTATATAGATTTATGGCCTCTGCATGCACGTTGCGATGTTTCCATCCCCAATAATTGTTGTATATTATTATAAGTTTTTTTTCATGAGTCGCTAGCATTATCTACTGGAAAGAGAAGCAATGCTGAGACACGTATCATTCACGTGCATTTCACACATCGTAGATAAAAAGCTCTGCCGAAGGGGTCACTGAAGTCTGCAGGTCTTTTTCAGTGTCAAAAAAGTGCGCAAAGCAATTTGTAGCGAGTTGAACATAAGCAACATATTGATTCTCTAGACATAGGCTATCCATATCATTAGAAATAATTGTTAGTTGGCTACCTCTTTCTCTTTCAAGATATAATAAATTTTGCCATGTATACACATTGAAATATAATGTGTCTGTGCATGGTGTTCACTCTGGAAATTAACATAACATGTTAAAGAGAAAAAATACGGATCAGGGAGCCGCCGTTGGTGCTTCTAATGCGCTTGTTTTCCTATTGCAAGGATTTTCAGAAATAAAGCTAAATTATGAATAAAAGCCGTGCACGTCCGCGTCGACAATGATGCAGTTAGCTTTTAACCACAATAACACTTTAAGGGAAAATGTAGACCAAGTGCAAAAGAAAACATAAACGGTTTCGGAAACAAGACTCCGGTAATGACATTCCAGGAGCGGGGGCTTCGGCATCGCCGGAGGGGGCTCGAGCCCCGGAGCCCCCCCCCCCCCCCCCGTAGTCGGCGCCTATGAGTCTCAACCTGTCATACCGGAGCCAACCAAGGCACTTCTGGACAAAATGATATCTCCGACTTCTTACCTTCCCAAAGTGAAGCACTCCATGGTGCCCTATTTTCTTACCTTGACGTTTTTGATGTTGAGAACAGTCCAATAAGCCGTACACATGTCGTGGCCCACTGCATTGACACTGGAGATGCCAGCCCCCTTTACAAGCACCCTAACCGCGTGTCTCACGCTGAGCGCCAAGTCATCCAAAAGGAGGTAGAGAAAATGCGTGATAAAGATGTTATAGAGCCTTCCTCTAGCCCTTGGGCATCCCCTGTAGTGCTTGTGAAAAAGGACAACAGCTGGCGGTTTTGCGTCGATGATCGCCATCTCAATCGGGTAACGAAGAAGGATGTGTATCCTCTCCCTCGAATTGATGATGCGCTCGACTGCCTCCATGGTGCCAAATATTTCTCGTCGGTAGATCTCCGCTAGGGATACTGGTAAATTGCCGTATAGATGACCGCGACCGCAAGACCGCCTTCCTCACAACCGATGGCCTCTACCAATTTAAGGTCATGCCTTTTGGGTTGTGTAATGCCCCTGCAACTTTTGAACGCATGATGGACACTCGTCTACGCGGTCTGAAATGGTCAACCTGTCTTTGTTATCTGGACGACGTCATCATTTTCTCGTCCAGCTTTGACAGCCACCTCCCTCATCTGTCGGCCATTCTCGACATAGTTCACCGGGCTGGCGGCCTCCAGCTTAATTCGTCTAAGTGTAACTGTGGGCGCCACCAGATCGAATTACTTGGACACCTAGTAGACGCTACTGGTGTCCCAGCGGACCTGACAAAGTCCGTGCCGTCCGCCAGTTCCCGGTTACATGGTCCACACAAGAAGTACGCAGTTTTCTTGGGCTGCTCCTATTTTCGCCGCTTTCTTCTCAACTTTTCGCACATTGCTCGACCCTTCATGGGCCTACTCAAAAAGATGCGGCCTTTTCTTGGGGCACGGACCAAGCGACTTCCTTTGCGTCGTTCATTTCTGTCCTCACTTCACCACCTGTGCTGGCTCATTTTGACCCGGCTGCTAGAACAGAACTTCGGACTGACGCAAGCGGCCATGGCATTGGTGTTATCCTCGCCCAAACACAGAACGGAGCCAACCGTGTGATAACGTATGCTAGTCGTCTTCTGTCACAGTCGGAAAAGAATTGCACCATTACTGAGCGGGAGTGCCTTGCTCTCGTCTGGGCTGTCGCGAAATTTCGGCCGTACCTATATGGACGGCCGTTCGTGGTGATAACAGACCATCATGTGCTCTGCTGGCTCTCAACACTTAAAGACGCCACAGGGAGGCTCGGCCGTTGGGCATTACGATTACTGGAGTACACGTTCCCGGTAGTGTACAAATCTGGCAAGTTACACAATGACGCCGACTGCCTCTCCCGCAACCCCGTTGAACCATCCGACTCCACTGAAACTGACCCCGACACCTATGTCTTAGCGATAACACAATTCACCCATGTGGCCGACGAGCAACGTAGACATCCATCGTTGCTCGCTCTTATTGACCGTCTGCTATCCGGCAGCCTCGACCCTTCACTCAACATGTTCTTGCTTCAGGATAACGTTCGTTACCGCCGCAACATACACCCTGCTGGCGCAGAACTCCTGCTCGTTCTCCCGCCTCATCTGCGCAGGGATGTCCTCGTCCAGTTTCATGACGCTCCCACTTCCGGGCACTTAGGCGTCTCTAGAACTTATGATCGCATACGCGACGTTTTTTCTGAAAGGGCCTTTATCGGTCCGTTCGCCGCTACGTAACATGTTGTGACTTGTGTCAGCGTCGCAAGAAACCTGCGACTCAACCTGCTGGTCTCCTTCAGCCAATTGACGTTCCAACCGAGCCGTTTTATCGAGTGGGCCTGGACTTGCTCGGCTCCTTTCCAATTTCCACGAAAGACAACAAATGGATTGCAGTCGCTACGGACTATACCACTCGATACGCAATCACTCGAGCGTTGCCAACCAACTGCGCCACAGATGTAGTCGACTTCCTATAGTGTACGACGTCATCCTCCAACATGTTGCTCCACGTCACCTACTCACAGACAGCGGTCTCTGCTTCCTGTATCATGTGGTTGACGATCTACTTCAATCATGTGCTACTCATCACAACTTCAACACGTCATATAACCCTCAAATCAATGGACTCACTGAACGCCTAAACCGTACACTGACTGACATGCTTTCCAGGTACGTTTCCGATGACCACCACGATTGGGACTTTGTGCTTCCGTTCGTCACATTTGCATACAACTCATCGCGTCATGAAATTACCGGCTACTCACCCTTCTAATCTTCTCTTTGGACGCCATCCTTTACTAGCCTTTGACACCTTGCTCCCTTCTGATCCGGCCTCCACGTCCAAAACTTCCTATACGCTAGATGCCATCATGCGTGTGCTCGTCGCGCCCACCGTAGCGCGCACTCAGCTCTCGTCATCGCAGACCGCACAAAAGTCCATTTACGATCGTCGACACGGGGACACTGATTTTCCACCGGGCTCTCGTATTTTTCTGGCTCCCATCTCGTCGTGTCGGCCTCTGTGAAAAGTTAATGTCGCTGTACGTCGGGCCCTACCGCGTGCTGCGCCAGGTGACTCCTGTGACCTATGAGATATCTTCCATGCCCCATGGCATCCACCTCATCGACTGGCACAACACGAAGTGACACCGTACATGTTTGCGTTACAACTGTGATAACCCACGTTGACCACTACAAGCACCGGGACGGTGATTCACCGGCCGGTGATAATGTCACCAGCAAGGGTGTAGCGGGGCTAGGTCAGAGGCTCTCCTGTCGGACTGAAAACCTGCTGGAAGCTGTGCGCTCTGTGCAGTCTTGACTAGACAAGCGCTAGCCGTTTACTCTTGAGTAAATACTCCGCGTAACAATATATACCAAATATTTTTGCGCCTAGCGCTTCATAACTCTGCTGACTTAACCTTAAAAGATTCGTCTTCAATGTGCTTAAATACGCACAACTTCCGTCAGAAAATTGCCCTTAGGCCCTGTCCCAAATTCTAAAAAAAATGTACCAAAATGACAATTTTTTTCTGGCAGAACTACCATTGATATATTTATTGTAATTATTTGACTGGATTGTCCCCAAGCATTATATTACGCTAAAATTATTTAATTGTCGATACACTGCAAGAATATTTTTGTAATAGCATGCCAAACATATTTCGTCCACGATTTTTGCGATAAGCTACTCCTTGTAAATATATCACAAAGCGCAGTAGATACACCTGCTGATTGACTTTAGATTACTGTCGCTATCTCACTTTGATTTTTATTTTAAGCCAGATATGTTTTTAATGGGGCCCCTAGGCTGGCTATTGTTGCGATTGACGTGTGACGCCCCGTGCAGGGGGGATTATCCGAGGACCATGCCTAAACCAACGGAGGGTGAATCCCTGATTTGCTATGGTTGTCTCGAGTGGTCCTCAATCTGACGGACGAGTCGCAGTGATTGCTGGCCCCTTTGTGTGCGTGCGCCCAGGAGGCGAGGAAGTCCACCTTCCACGAACTGTCTACCACAGGGGCCTCGAGTCGCCGCTAGCGGATGCAAGGCCGTGAAACGTCGCCTAGGAGAGAGGGAGCAGCCGCCAAACCCCCAACTGGACTCAGTACCTGTCACGTGACGTTGACGTGAGCGAAATCCCTCCTACGATTTTAGCGGGCCTATTTAAGCGGCCCCGCCATGTATTTTGCCATTATTCTCTTCTTTTTTTATTCTTCATCAACCATGAAATAAACAGTGCAAGTTTAGCACTAGAAATCATCTTGCCCCTGCCTGGTCGCCATGGTCTACCGGACGCCTGCAGCCTGCCGACAATGCCACGCTACCCAGCTGTAACGCCGGTCGAGCTTGAAGTAACCGGCGTCGCAACATTGGTTGGCAGCTAATGGAATCGACCACGCTCCATCCTGGAAAGAAGGTCTCTGGATAGCAACTTCGGAACGATCGTCGCAGAATTCATGATTGCAGCTGGTGGGTGCACGGCCTTTCTTCACTGAGATATCACCAGGCTTTTCGTAATTTTGGGGGAAGTACACAAAAGCAGTGATAGTAGTAACCGTTGACGAGCGTTCTTAGAGTACGTCACGGTCGTGTAGAAGGGAAGAAATAGAAGCACTAAGGACAGCCATGAACCTGAAGGCGTTAAAGAAGCCGGAATTGCTAGAGTTGGCCAGTGAGCTGAACATAAAAATTTCAGAGCGACAGAGAAAGCCAGAGATAATTGAGGCGATTGAGGAAGTCGGGGCAGGCGACGAGGAACTAAAAGAATGCTTAATTAGCATAAGAAAAAAGAAGACCGAATAGCACGTGAGGCCAAAGAGGAACGCGTAGCACGTGAGGCCAGAGGGGAATGCGAAAGACGTGATGCGCTCGAGAGAGAGGAACACGAAAGACGTAATGCGCTCGAGATGAAGCGTCTTGAGCTTGAGATTTTGAGGGCTCAGAATACCGGAGAAGCGAGGCCCATCGCTTCTTCAGAACGCGAGAAAAAAAATGAAGGACTTGATGCAGTCATACCGAGTCGGGGAGGATATGGGCCTCTTCTTGGTGAACTTTGAGCGTACATGTGAGAAGGCTGGATTTCTGAAAGACTCGTGGCCGCAGCGTCTGCTGACGTTTCTGCCGTGTGAGGTTGCAGACGTGATAGCTCGCATAGAAAAAGAAGAATCAGAAGACTATGAAAAAGTAAAGTCTAGTCCTCTAGACTTTACAGTGCAGGTTCTATACTTTACAGAAAAAGTACAGGTTATCGACAGAAGCATTCAGAACAAAGTTCAGGGAGGCCGAAAAGGCCAGAAACGATTCCTATGTCGATTTCACGTACTCGTTGATGGCCAACATGAAGGAGTGGCTAAAAGGATCCGGAGCTTTTGGTGACCACGACAAAGTGGTAGAGTGTTTCGGGCTGGAACAATTCTTCCGCCGACTGCCTGAAAACATAAGATATTGGGTGCAGGATAGGCCCGGCGTAGAGACATTCGCAAGGGTGGCAGAGCTTGCTGAGGAATACGTATCGCGCCGGGGCCCCGAAAGCAAAGAGACGCTCAGGCAGGAGAATAGATTCAAATCCAACAAGCAGGAGCGTTGGTCAAGGTCGAGACCGTATAAAGGAAAGGAGACCACGGAGTCAGCTACCAGTAATGACGAGAAGAACAGAGAGGGAAAGGAGGAGCCACCAGAACTCAAGGCTGCGCAACAAAAGAAGGTTTTCGAAGCTAGAAAGCCAGTTGTGTGCTTTAACTGCCAAAAGACAGGACATATTGCCCTCGGTTGCAGAAATTCAAAAGTTGTCTTTTTGTCAGTGAGCAATACCGATGACAATATGAGATTGTTAGAACCGTACATTCGGGATCTCGCAGTGAATGACAAGTCTTGTCGCGTACTCCGGGACTCAGCCGCCACGATGGATGTCGTTCATCCCTCATACGTAGAACAAAGTCAGTTTACAGGAGAATGCGCTTGGATAAAGCAAGCAGCAGATGCTAACAGTCTTTGTCTACCCGTAGCCAGAGTCCGCGTTGAGGGTTCTTTCGGAACACTTGACACAGAAGCAGCCGTGTCAGCGCACCTTCCACCGCAATATCCATATTTGTTTTCAAACAAATCCGACGAGTTGTTGCGGAGCAGGGGAGTCGTTTTCGGTGAAGGAATAGTGCAAGCTCTAACCAGATCAAAGGCACGACAACTCGCGGCAAAGGTAGCATGCGCAAGCCCAGCAACGGAGAACACAGCCTTACACAAGGAACCCTCAGAGAGCGCTAAGGAGGGAGGTTACCAGTGAAAGCGGGTCGTTGAAGGCGCGTCGGCTAAAGAACAGGCCACCACACTGAGTCAGGAAGAGGCGGCAGTTTTGATAGTGAACAGGGAACCTGTAGTATCTCGGGAAACGGAATGCAGGTGAAAGTTGCTAAACCTAACAACTTGCACTTTGATTAGCGAGCAAGAAAGGGACCCCACTCTTCGGTACCTTAAGCACAACGGTGAGGTGGGGACCGCTAAGAAAAACATAATGTTCCAAAAGAGGGCAGGCGTTCTCTATCAAAGGTATCGCGATAGAAACGGAGTCTAGTTTGATCAACTAGTAGTGCCACAGCGTTACCGCCAGGATCTGCTGCACTTGGTGCACGGGGACCTTTGGTCCGGACACCTTCGCATTCGAAAAACCAAGGACCGCTTGTTGCAGGAATTCTACTGGCCCGGGTGCTTTCGGGAAATAGAAGCATTCGTAAAAAGCTGCGACACGTGCCAAAGCATTGGAAAGCCCAGGGACAAGGCTAAAGCCCCCATGAAACTTCTTCCAATAATTACGGAGCCATTTCGCAGACTAAGACTTCTAATAGATACAGTAGGGCCTTTGCCCGCAACTCAGTCCGGCTACCGCCACATTCTTACGGTACCGTGCCCCGCAACCAAGTTCCCTGAATCAGTGCCCTTAAAAGAGCTAAGCTCGGTCGAGATCGTGAACGCTCTTTTCTCCACCTTTGCGCGAGTCGGTTTCCCAGCGGAAATTCAGTCGGACCAAGGAACCGTTTTCACGAGCGCCCTAGCCTCGACATTTCTGGCAAAATGCGGTATCAAACTTATCCATAGTTCGGTATATCATCCCCAGTCCAACGCCGTAGAAAAGGTTCACTCGGTCATGAAGCGTCTGTTGCGAGCCATGTGTTATGAGCGCAAAACAGATTGGGAACTCTGCTTACCAGCAGCTATGTTCGCCCTTCGAACCACCCCGCATGAGTCGACAGGGTTTTCACCGGCGGAGTTAGTCTATGGTCGTTCCCTGCGATCGCCACTCCGGATCATTCGGGAAGCCTGGGAGGGCCGGGCACACGATCCGTCTGTCATTGAATACGTGCTGGATTTGTTAGATCGGCTGCACACGACGCAAGAGTTGGCAGGACGAGAAATGCGTAGAGTCCAAGGTAATGCCAAGCTTTACTACGAAAGAACGGCTCGGTCGCGACGCTTCGAGGTAGGAGATCAGGTAAAGATAATACGTCCCTCACCAAAAAAACAAGCTGCAAGTTCAGTGGGAAGGACCGGCTGACATTGTTTCGAAATTATCTGACACGAACTACTAGCAACAGTTCCGGGTAAGAGAAGAACTCATCAGGTATACCACGGCAATTTACTGAAGCCCTATCGGCAGAGGGAGGCCGTCGTAAACATGTCCCTTAACATGCCAGAGGAAATGCCGCTTGACTTTCGGGAGTTGGCGCCAGCAATGGAAGCCGGCGTAGGCGAAACTATAGATAGCCTCGTACAGCAAGCCTAGCTCGACCTCCATCAGAAGACGAAGCTGCGGGAATTCATGTATGAGTATAGAGATAGGTTTTCAGACAAGCCGGGACTGACGACCGAAGTTGTCCATGATATTGAATTAACCTCATCAGAGCCTGTGCGTTCGAAGGCGTATCGCGTTTCACCACGCCAGCGTGAGGTCATGGCTGCGGAAATAACAGAGATGTTGGAGCTAGGCGTAATAGAACCGGGAGGGAGAGAGTGATTATATTTCACCTCTTATCTTAGTTGAGGTCCCCGGAAAGGAACTGCGCCCTTGTATTGATTACCAGAGGCTTAACCTTATCACGAAGGATCAAACCTATCCTATACCGCATATCGAAGAAAGGCTTGCGAAAGTGAGCAGCGCCAATTTTATCTCTACACTAGACTTAGTCAGGGGTTATTGGCAGGTACCGTTGACAGACCAGGCGAGTAGGTATGCCGCATTTATTTCTCCACTGGGAACGTTTCGATCAAAGGTCCTGAGCTTTTGATTGAAAAACGCTCCCTATTGTTTCTTTAGGCTTATGGACCGGGTGTTGCGTGGTATGGATAATTTTGCACTGCCGTATCTCGATGATATCGCCATCTTTTCGGCATCATGGACAGAACATCTGACGCATCTGCGAGTCGTACTGGCCCGGCTGCGCGAAGTTAACTTAACTGCCAAAGCGACAAAGTGCCAATTGGGGCGTGCCGAAGTAGCCTACCTGGGTCATGTGATTGGTCAAGGCTTGGTTTGGTCAAGGTCAAGGAAGGTTTGACCTTCCGAGGTCAAACCAGCTGTGATCGAAAGTTTTCCACAACCTCGCACTAAACGGGAAATTCGGTCATTTCTCGGAGTAGCAGGATATTACCAAAGATATATTCCGCGTTACTCCGATGTTGCAAGCGCTCTGACAGATGCGCTGAGAAAAACAGAACCACAAACCATACAGTGGGATGAAGTCAAGGAAAGGGCTTTCTGTACACTGAGGAGGGCTCTGACGAGTCAACCAGTGTTAAGCGCACCGGATTATTCTAAGCCGTTCATTGTTCAGTGCGGCGCGAGTGATCGTGGAATAGGTGTTGTGCTTTGTCAAAAGGGAGATAATGACAAGGAGCACCCTGTACTCTTTGCCAGTAGGAAGCTCACTGCTCGCGAGGAAGCATACAGTGCTTCTGAAAAAGAATGTGCCTGCGTTGTATGGGCGGTGCAGAAGCTAGCCTGTTACATTGTGGGTTCGAGGTTCACCATCGAGACGGACCACTGTCCTCTTACGTGGGTGCAATCAATGTCCCCAAAAAAATGGCCGTCTCTTGCGCTGGAGCTTAGCACTTCAGCAATACAATTTTGGCAATCGCTACAAGAAAGGTAAACTCAATGGAAATGCAGATGGTCTGAGTCGTTTCCCCTAGTGTATCGCTAGCCTCATGTCCACTCTGGTTTCCGTGTCAATTTTTACGTTAGTATTTTTATACGTTTCTTTATTATCGCGTAGTTGTAGGTGATTGTTAGCGGATTTAGTAATCACGTCCTAAAGCTTTCGGAAATGGCGGTTCTTGGTGTTTGGGGGGGGGGGGGGAGGGAGGACGCGCGAAAGGGATGAGAAAGCAGTAGCAGTTTTTCGTTTTTTTTTTTTTGTAAAGCCTGGTGTGTCTTGGGGGAGAGTGGCCTTGTGCTCGCCTGTTTATGGTTGTGTGTCCGGCACTGTTCTGGAGTGATTGCGTGCCCAAACAGGAGACGAAAAGTTGCGAGACCTGTTTGCAATTCCTGTTTCACCGGACCGGACCAGGGAGAAAAGGCATACAAGAGCGCCCCGAGAACTGATGAACGACTCCAGGGAATCTACAAGCTACGAACCAAGGGTTCGTCACCACGGAGGGAAATTCTGCTGCTGAAACGCCGATCCCTCGCCCAGTGGCTGCTGGCCCCTACGCATCGGGATCTTCCTCCCCCGTCGGAGATGCTGTTGCGATTGACGTGTCACGCCCCGTGCAGGGGGGATTATCGGAGGACCATGCCTAAACCAACGGAGGATGAATCCCTGATTTGCTATGGTTGTCTCGAGTGGTCCTCAATCTGACGGACGAGTCGCAGTGATTACTGGCCCCTTTGTGTGCGTGCGCCCAGGAGGCGAGGAAGTCCACCTTCCACTAACTGTGTACCACAGAGGCCTCGAGTCGCCGCTAGCGGAGGCAAGGCCGTGAAACGTCGCCTAGGAGAGAGGGAGCAGCCGCCAAACCCCCGACTGGACTCAGTACCTGAAGAGCACTGCACGGGCCGAGTTTTGCGGCCCGGGCCCGGAAATAATCTACGTTACCCGCCCGGCCCGACCCGCCACCCCTTTACCTTAAGCCCGAGCCCGGCCCGAGCCCGGCTCGAAACCGGCCCGAACCCGGCCCGAGACCGAAAAATACATGTTTTTCAGAGTTGAGAAGCCCGAGAATAACTCGCAGAAAGCCCGAGCCCGGTTCGGGCCCAGGTTAAAAAGCACACGCCGTGCCAGAGCCCGGCCCGAGCCCGTGAAAAAACTGCTCTACCCGGCCGGGCCCGGCCCACGGGCCGGGCCGGGCCCGGGCTTTCGGCTAGGCCCGAGCCCGTGCAGTGCTCTAAGTACCTGTCACGTGGCCTTGACGTGAGCGAAATCCCACCTACGATTTTAGCGGGCCTATTTAAGCGGCCTCGCCATGTATTTTCTCATTATTCTCTTCTTTTTTATCCTTCATCAACCATGAAATGAACAGTGCAAGTTTAGCACTAGAAATCATCTTGCTCCTGCCTGGTCGCCATGGTCTACCGGACGCCTGCAGCCTGCCGACAACGCCACGCTACCCAGCAGTAACGCCGGTCGAGCTTGAAGTAACCGGCGTCGCAACACTATTGACCCTTTTCGCGCCGATCCCGTGGGCGCTGCCATATTTGATCACGCGGTGACGCGTCCATTGCTTGCCTCAATTGCTTCCGTTGCCTCCTTGTTTACAATGGAAGTGTATGACGCCGGTGCGGCTTAGAAAACCTCTGTTGTCAGAGATATCCTGGACGGTGACTAGGTGGACGACACGAAGTTTTGATCACAGATTCGGAGAACATGCAAAAGCGCTTTCGGAGCCAATTAAGCTATGTCCAAACAGCGCAAGCAGCGTATATGGTGCTTGTTCTAAAAGCGGGCTGCTTCACGCAGTCGAGGACCATTACACGTGGCGGTAGAGTTAGTATTTTGGTTCGAAACGAATTACGGGCTAAATATGTATTCCAAGTTATCCAAGCTTTCCGATTATGAATTCAGTCAGGATTAGTGTGTTTTGCTCTTTGTTCTTTATTTGGCAAATATTTTGAAGCAGTGGCTTGTCAGTTTCTGACTCAGTGAAGTTCCTCGGTGCGGCCACTATCTGATTATTTTCTGCCTAATCGCTCGCGGGTGTGCTCAGTTCCGATAGATTTGTTCTTGCTGCGCACAAGGCTTGAAACGTAGGTGTTTTGTACATTGTAATACCTTGTAGCAAATCTATATTACGGCTAGTAAGTCGCTTACTCTTGTGGACCGTCACGAAACATTCAGCTTCGACCATTCGTGCGCCATAGGTGTAGTCCGTCATTTATTGTGCGTATACAGTGCGCATATAATCAAGTGCGCGCCCATTCACTTATTCTTGATACGTCGGCGATAGAGGGGGCGTAAGTTTTCCTGCCATTTGGGACAGATGAGTATAGATAATGTGCGCGAAACTTACTATAACCGGAAGCGGCGCTACTCCCACTGTCATTGCTTAACGAGTGGTACTCACTCTTGCCGACGTTCTGGGGATGAAGCCCTTTCTTTGAAGGTTAGCAATACAAGACTGGCGGATGAGCATATTTCTGTATCCTCGAGTACAGCCGTACATGACAAAGTGCCGGTAACACGTTCGGACAGTTGCAGCAGCGGTCCGCGAACTTGGCCACACAGATTCATTCTATTGCTTAACATGCCAGTGACTATTTTTGCAGCCAACTACTGCACACGTCTTCAATCCACATGATTCAGTCTAGCATGATTGGACATTGGAGCACAGTGCGTTAGCGAAAACTCAGTTGCATTTCCTACAGCTGATCGCACAGAAGCGAGGTAGAAGCAGTAATGGTTTCGTATTCGTGCGCGGTCGCTGAGGAGAGGTATGGCGCGCCGCCGTGAGCGCCATCTCGTTTCTCTAAAACAAACTGCTCTGCGGAAAGGGTCAATACACTGGGCATAATTCCGTGCTGCCACTTCACCGCAAAGCGCCGCTGCCGTTTTAATTGCTTAAGACAGTCGGCGCGCGCACATTGATTTGGTAGTGTAGCGCGACCTTCCTCAGCACGTGACCGCTTTACTGTGTTGCTCAAACTGTTATAAAAATTTGGAGGATGCTTAAGCTTCGCCTATAAGAGTGGAACGTGATAGCATTCAACGATACCTGACTGCTCCTCACGTTTCCCAGCAACTGCAGCTTATGTAACCGTAATGTTTAGCAGGAAACGCTGGCGGCGTACGCTATTCACAAAGGCAAGCTTTCTGGTAAAAACGCGACCTCTTGCGTGAGTCGATCTTCTGTTATTGTTTCGAACTTTTAAAATTTCAGTCTGAGAATATTTAACATAAAAGGCATGCACTGTCGGTGTTTTGTTTATGCCATTTGTTAGTGGGCTGTCATCATTTAAAATTCCGAAGAATAACTTTTTCAAGAATGTAAGACAAGATATGAATAACTCAAGTGATAGAAGAACTTTACTGCCGAATTGAATATGTACGGCACTTTTCGCTCACGGGGCGCCAAGGCCGGCTACGGTGTACATTACGATTTACACGCCTGACCGATAGGTTTGAAAACACGCATTTCAGAGGGCATGACCGAGAAATATTGGTACACATGTAGTCTTTCAATCGGTTAAACGATGCTAAGCCCGAGAGCGCGGCATCAAATCCCGGCCACGAAGACCGCATTTACATGGGACGAAATGTAACATCGCCTGTGTGCTGTGCATTGGGTGCACGTTAGAGAACCCAAGGGGGTCAAAATTAATCCGGAGTCGATCTACGATGTGTCTCATAAGCATATCGTGATTTTGGCATGCAAAATCCCAGAATTTAATGAAATTTAATCCTGGTTAAACGAGCAGAGAGCGGCGAAGCTGTTCCGGGGGTTTCTGACTTTGCGGCTGCATTTTAAATTTGATGAAAGTGCGCGTATCGGCAGTTTGGGCGAAAACTGAATCTAATGTCATATTCAAGACAGATTCAGAGTCATTGTCGTTGTTATCATCATCATCATCATCATCATGTTTGCTTACACTATGGATGGATGGAAACAACTTTATTAAAATCCGGCGAAGTTTAACGACCCGGGCTCAGGTCTCCTATGAGGGGACTTCGAGGCCTTGCCTCCTCGCCGCCTCCCGGGCTTAAACTATTTGCAGTGCGGGTAGAAGACCTCCCATTTTTTAAGCGAAGCTTTATAGGCTCACAAGTTTCGGCAGTGGCGGTGGTGGTGTCAAGCTGAAAAGTGGGCCGATCCTGGTGATTGTGCAGAAAGGGTCCAAGGTCAATGGCACATACCAGGGACAAAAAAGAGAGAGACACAGAGAGAAAGACAGAGAGAAAGAAAGGAAGAGAGAGAGAGAGATAAAGAAAAAAGATCACCAGCCCTTTCCCTGTCGAGAAAATGGGGGTAAGCGAAGGTTGTCGTGTGTGTACTTGACCTACTACTTTCCCTTCCCTTTCCTTCTACTTTTGCTGCCCTTTCGTGCAACTTTTCCTTCCGTTGCGCTGTACGTTTCCTTCCCTCGATGCATACATGTAATAAACGTTCACGTTTTATTACCGTGACATGCCGTGAACTTTACGTTACCCTAACGAAGGTCAGATGCACACTCGACAAGCTTCGCTTACCCCAATTTTCTCGACCGGAGAAGGGCTGGTGAAGTGTACTGTCCTGTAATTTTCTGAGTTTATTTAAGCAGCTCAAACTCAAACTTTGCTATAGACTGGCAAATTCCAGTTGCGAATAAAAGGTTGATTGCAAGCTAAGTTTTGTCCAAAGCGTCGTTCTATGGTGTTTTTTTTTTTTTACTCTTTCTTCGCCGAGTACAAAATGAAGCTGCAAACCCCCACCTGTGCTTGAGCCCGAAAATTTGCGCCGCAGAGCCGTCTCGTACTCAATTCTTCCCATTGACCGTAAGTACACGAGTTGTATCGACTATCGCGCTTCACATGGCTGCCGTCACAGCATTGAGCCGAAATAGACATCTATCGGCAGCGGGTCTCAGGAGTTGTCCGATTCTGAAAGGAAAACAAAATCCCATGCCGGTGATACTGCGCAGTTTCACCGTTCGTTAGAAAAACCTCGACACGGCTTACTACAAAAAGATATGTAATAGCCTTTTCATTAGCGCGTCTCCTCATTAGCTTTTGATTACAGCTGCGTGTGGGAGAGGTAGCGGGCGCCGCTTCCTACTCCTATGTTCTTGGACGAATACTCCACGTGTGCCACAGGTGTTTTTTTTGAAGTTTCTGAGGCAGGAGTGTGAAGAGAAAAGTACGAAAGAAGACAGGACGCAATAAAAGAAGTGAGCTCTCAGAGCTCTCGCCTGACCTCTCGGTTACTCGTGTGCTTTGGGACTAAAAGACAACGCAAATATCAGTTTTATAATAGTTAATGGGACTGGGCAGACACAGTCGAGCTCTTACGTCCTTAGAAAGGTCGCGTTAGTGCATGCGCCGACTGTATGAAGCAAGACAGCCACTGCGCTTTGCGGTGAAGTGGTAGCACGGTATTGCACGGAACTATGCCAAGCGTAGCACAGGGGCCAGATTAACAAGTTTAAATCTCGCTTAAAACAAAAATCAAAGTGAGATAATCACGGAAACCCAACGCCATTAATCAGGCTCATCTAACGCATTTTGAGTCATACCTTTATAAGGAGTACCTCACTGCGAAAAGTGGGAATGGAAGTGGAACAAAAGCGAAATTTTTCTATGTTTGGCATGCAATTGCAGAAAATGCATACATTATATGTGCGCTTAAATACTTTTGGTGCAATGAAGATATTTGGAGCAATTCAGTAAAATACTTAGAATAAACAAGCCTATATTAGCGTTGCGATACAGAAAATCACCAATTTTGTATACTTTTGTCAGAATTCGGGACTGTTACGGGACTTTTTTTACCGAAGTTTCCATTAAGCCCCTTTACATATTGAAGAGAAGTCATTGCAGGTTAAGTAGACGAAGTTGTGATGCGTTAGGCACTAAAATACCTTTTATAATAATTTTCTTGCAAAGCAACGTTTCCCGAGGTTGAGCAAACTTTCAAAGCACGTCACGTGACAGGAGAATGTTTTTCAGCAGAAAGATATTGAGAAATACCTTTAGCAACGTAGCAGATAGCCATGAATTATTAAAGAAAAATCCGAGATGGTCAAGCGACACGTTTGGGTCTTCCCAAGAGAATTGAAAGAGAAGTGTATGTGATTACTTCGTTATAGTAAATAGTTGTGTTATATCCCATTTCGTTGTCACAACGTCTGACCGCAATATTAATAACTACTCGATGCGCCTACCCTCTCTCTGTGCCCCTTCCGCATTTCGATAAATAATTCTCTAACAGATTCCACCGGCATGAAGAGGATTTATAGGACATTTCCCATCGTTGTTCAGTAAAACTAAGCCTGATACGGTCTATAGTACAAACAGCCAAACTCGGTAGGAATATGCTCATAGAGCCACCGCCCAAACAGGTATCCTTAAAAGTGATCTGCACATAGTATTCCGTGACTTGCTCTACTATAACATCCTCGTCAGCCGTCTCCACCCCCCAAAAGAATATGTATCACGGACCGCCATGGCCCCAGTTGACCCCTTCAAGTGAATACGTCGGTGTCGCTCAAACTTTACCAACAATAAATTCCCCTAGCAGTTTCACAACACCGCAGTGCCTGAACACGGCGATGTCGGTAGCCAAATTGGGTCTCTTCTCTGAAAATGTTACCGAAAGTTGGTTAATTAATTACAAGGTTGAAGTTGGGAAATTTATAACTACGCAGTGCGTGAATTTCTCACCAAGATCAGATGTATGGCGCACATGTATATGATTGCCGTCCAAAGTGGACTGCAATCAATTTTTATTACTTTTATGTATTCGGCAGTAATTGTAAATAGGTCGGAGAGCTCATCAAAAATCTCCTCGTGATAAATTTTTACGACGCTCTGTACAAGAAGGCAGTGCTCGAGCTCGCTGCTGTGCATACTTCTGCTGAGGCCACAACATCCTTAAATCTACATTTACTTGTCTCTGTGCACCGCGTACCTATTCTGCGAATATAGTTGCCTCGTGTTTCGTCTCTCCTCCGCACTTCGTTGGAGGTGCAAGATGGAGCTCCGTCTTGCTCCAAAGCCCAGTCATACACTCGACATGAGTCGAGGTTATGGTTGTGGCATGGATTATGTTTTTCGACCATTGTGGCTTAATAAGTGCCATTATCTTCAAATTAGAAGCGCAGGCAGGCGAGGAGTCTTACACTGCCTGACAATGTGGCTTTCCGTTGTCCGTTTTGCCTGCTAGCTAGGCTGCTAAATTTAGCGGCCTATATATATACCATCTTGACTGCGATGACTGATGGCTCCCAATATATTAGCACTTGAATACGCACACGTGGGACCAGACCCTTATGTTGGCAAACATAATATTAGGCCTGAAAGGGATGGCGCGGGTCTGGTTTGAGACCCACGAGGAAGAACACGCGAGCTGGCCGAAATGCCAGCAAACGCTCGACGGCTTGTTTGGTAAGGCGGACGTCCGCGAGCCGCGAAAAAGAAACTTGGTTCCCGTGTAGAAACGTCATCCAAATCATACTTGTCGCATATCCGGGACTTTCTCGACCTTTTGCCACAAGCAGGACGAGCAGATGCCAGAAAAAAAATTCACCGACGATTACGATACTGACTAATGCGAAATTTGAGCGCAGCTCTATACGTGTTTTCATTTCGCGTTATATTGAGGCAAAGAATTGGAGAGATACATGTAGCGGAGGATCTGATCTGCGTGTCAAGCGCGTCGACTTTTATACATGACTCGTCGAAGGGCTCCAGCGTAATCGCTGGTGTCCGCGTGGCTTCCAGAACGTACTACACAATTCACGTCGACCCGCCGCGGTGGCTCAGTCAGCTAAGCCGTTGCGCTGCTGAGCACGAGATCGCGGAATCGAATCCCGGCCGCGGCGGCCGCATTTCGATGGAGGCGAAATGAAATAACGCCCGTGTGCTTGCGTTATAGTGCACGTCAAAGAACCCCCGGTGGCCAAAAGTAATCCGGAACCCTCCACTACGGCATGCCCCATAATCAGAGCTGGTTTTGGCACGTTAAACCCCAGAAAGAAGAAGAACAATTCATCTCTCGCATACAATCAGATTACAAAGAACTTTGGTGACAACAGCCAATGGATCGAACTGTCGATAACATTCGAGAAATTCTGATACATGCAGGTGCATCGTGCGTCGAGGGATAACGTTTAACATTTGTTACCCGGCGGAAAGCAGTGACCGAAGAAGGATAAAGAAGTCATCGGTGAACAGACGACGGCGCGCTACTCTGGCGCCATCTCGTAGCGGTCGTCACTGCAGAGCGTCTTGAGCGGCACTGCGCTTTTCTTCTCACGCTTTCGCCATACCCTTCTCCTCCGCTTGCCATCTCATGCTTCCACTGCACCCTCCGCACATCCTACAACACTATCGACTTTCACGAAGAACACTATGGTCGCCTCACAATGCTCTGACGCGAGAGGAAGGCGTAATATAACGAAAACTCCAAACAAACACATAGCCACATTTGAATCTCTACCACGCCATACACCCTGCGCTGTATTTCCATAAATCCCCACACTGCGATCAATGCGCAACGCTTTACCACATGGCATGGACTTGCGCAAACACACCACAACTTACATCGATAACACACCCCACCACACGGCAATGGGAGGCAGCGCTGTCCAGCTCCGACTCGACGAACCAGCTCAACCTGGTCAACCGAGCGAGACGGGCAGCTAAAGCCGCTGGACTCCTGGACTGAGGGGACCACCCACTGCAGAGCGCAGGAGCTATCTACGCTCGTGTACTCTTTTGCACAAAGTTTATTCTCTCTCCTCCAAATATTAAATGGAGCCAGGGTGTCCACGGAGCGGCTACTGCTCGTGTGGGCGCCCGCACACCAGGGTCTCAGGGGAAACGAAGAAGCCCACAAGGTCGCCCGAGGTCTCACCATCCCGGTCGGCCCCTGGGGCACATGAATCCGCTGAGGACGTATACAGAAATGGGGAACTGAGAACATATCAGGAAATAACTACGCATTACAGACTGAGTATAGACAGGCTTTTCCGGCGGCGGACCGCACGCTCAGTAAGAAAGAAGTAGCTTGGCGGAAGCTGCAGACAGGGGTCTTCCCAAACCCCGCGCATTCCATCCAGAAGTCTTGAAACCACAGTGCAGATTCTGCAATGAAGTAGAAAATATGGTACACATGTTGTGGACGTGCGAAGCAATATATGATAGCTCAAATACTATAGAATCCTGGGAAGCCTTACTACGCAATACGGACAGCAAGACTCAACGCGAAATCATCAGCCAAGCTCTAGCTGTCGCTGAGTCCGAGATCTCGGCCGACGGATAGAGGCGCTGCGGAGGAAGACCATCTTCTGCGGCGTGAATTGACTGGTGGAAATGCTATTTCTCTCTCTCTCCTCCGCTTTCCGCTCTCTTCGGAATCGCCGCTTTTTTCAACCCCTGCTACATTCGCTCTGTCATCATCTGCGCTCATTCGCTTGGTTACGCCGACACTCGACACAGGAACGGGCGCCTAAGAGCTGCGCTCTAAAAAGACAAGGTGAACCATGTGCTGAATGGCTTATGGCAGACGACACGTTTTACCCCCTCGTGCAAAAGAGCTTCTCCCAGTGCTGTGGAAGGGGCGCCCCCATTCCATTCCGGGGAATTAGAAATTGCCCCAATTCCATTCCTTTCAATTCCTCGGAATGAAAAAAAAACTGCCCATTCCCACTCCGGGAATGGCCAGGCAGTTCAATTTCATTCCTGTAATTCCTCAACGTAGGAAAGGCATCTTGATAGTTTTATCGAGTTAACGATGAAGGCACTGTAAAGCTGATGTCATCAGACACATTAAGTACTGCAAAAATACGAAAAACACGCTACCAAGGTCGAGGGAAAGTAGCTTGGTGACATATCTCGTACAGTACAACCACCCTACAAATTCCCATAGGGACAGTTCTCCCGCTACCTATAGTATTTGCATGGTCAGCATAGGTTTTAACGGCTTGTGATGTTTTATTATTGATTAAGCTTAAATGTGTTAATGGTAAAATGACCACGTAGCATATTTTTATGCTGACTAACGTAGTGTTCAAGAAGACCTTATATTACAGCGTCAAGAGCAGCCTTTCAATTAACAGGCACAGAGCTGCATCCAGCGATGAAAGCCGACGTTATCTTCGGCTGGCTTGGGCCAGCCCTTTCCCTTGATGCGTGTAATCACGTTAGTGCTTTCATTTTAGGTGCCGAATCAAATTAGATGAAACGCCGACTACAGCATGTATAGTTTCGGAGCAAAGCTTGCAGCGTGCAGCTTGTTTGTTTTCTTTACGGGTAATTTAAAAAAAATAGTTTCCAATGTGCCATGATGGCGGACTTACTGCGTGTCTGGGCCGCTGGGCGCACGAGCCAGTGTGGCAATGTGCGTAATGGAAGCGTTTTTTTTTTATTTGCAATAGAAGGCTGAAAAGGAGGGCGAGGGTGGTAGCACAGAAATCCGAGGGGGATGCTCCGAAGCATTGTCTAGCATTCACAGTATGAGCGAAATACTAAATGAGCCGTTGGCCTTCTCTAGCCGCCAACAGGCGCCAGCGCGGCGGCGGCGCCACCCGGACCTCCCCACCCAAGAACAGATCTCCCTAGAACAAAGCGAACGTGGGTTTCCTTCGGCGCGAATCGTCGCGTCGGTGCTCGAGGAGCGCTGCCGTGGCCGCAGTTACTTTGGCTCTCCTTCTTCGGCTGGCTCAATGCTTTCGAAAGTTTATTCTCCCTCTCCCTCTCTCTCTCTGTATGGAGGGAGAGGGCGCACAGTGTGCTGCCCTGACCGACTGTGTGCTGCCCTGACCTGCAGACCTTTGTCGACAGAGTTTCGGGCAAAGGCGCCCGTTGTCTAGACATGGGGGACAGTATTGCGGAAGGGTTTATGAGGGGGGGGGGGGAGGGGGGGTACGAAATGAGACGGCGCGTAAGCTGGTATGCGAAAGCTTGCAGTGAACGCAAGCATCGCGGCCAAGTCAATAGAGAGTTTTAGATTAGGGGGACGCAAGCATTGGGGCCCGCTAGCGCTTGGGGCCGCGGTACTGCGCACAGTACCGCGGCCCCAAGCGCTAGCGGGCCCCAACGCTTGCGTCCCCCTAATCTAAAACTCTCTAATACGTATCACAACTTAGCGAAGCGCTTTTTCGAATATGCGTCCGAGTCGCCGACGGTGACAGAACAAGAAAAGTCGCAGTTTCGCCTGACAGGCGAAGCATCGATTGCCATAGCAAATTAGTGGAGAGCTATACAAAGCAAGGATAGCAATTTAATGGGATGTATAAAGTTGTAAACATTTGCTTACTAACTCAATAGAAAAGCGCGGTGCCACGTGCGCACAGGTAAACATGAATACACCTCACTCGATTAAGGCTTAGAGATTGACTCCAACCAAATAAGGAAATTTACTAGACCGACGTTTCGGAACCAATTCGGCTCCTTCTTCAGGGGGTATTCTTCGGAGGTGGCAGTGTGCCGCTTTTAAAAGGTCCGTCGTAACAGAGGAGAGGAAGGGGGCAGGGCACCTGTTCTTGGCAGGGCACCTGTTCTAGACAGACAAAATAGGTGGTGGGGGTGGGGGGAGGGGCTTCGGCGTCGCTGGTCGGCTGGGTTGACCAATGCTGGGCGCCCTTTAGTCGCGGGAATACGTTGACGAGGGACAGGGGGGGGGGGGGGGGGGGACGAGTTGTTTTGGTGTACCTGGTACCTTTGACGTATGGAATGGACCAGCGAAGCTCTCAGCGAATGGACCAGCGAAGCTCTCAGCTGAATATTGAAAAAAGAAGGCCTCAAAGTCGCGCATAAACCGATGAACACTTTGAATACCCTCATTCCTAAACCAAAAGACCGTCCACCAAAAGAAAAAGCTCAAGGCGTCGTCTATAAAATCAGCTGTGCCGACTGTCCGGCTATTTTTGTGCCCCTCGTTCCAGAAAAACAACCGAAATAAAAATGAGGGAAACCCGCACCACCACAGGTATCGCAGGTTTGAACCAATGAAACATAAATGAAAAGGGGTATGAACCCAAAACAGTTTTGAAGAAAAGCCAATGGTGAAAAAAAAACCAACTGCGAGAAGAGCTGAACGAAATGTCAAGATGAGAGCGTTGGCAATGAAAAACTCGATATTCCCAAAGGTCTGCATTGGCAAGGTGGGACGCATCTCGACTGCATTTATTAAGCAAAGCTCACAAAGGCACTTGATACAGAAAGGAAAAAGGAAGGGCTGTAGGAGAAATAGGAAGGGTGTCCAAGGCGGCAGGCAGGCCATCGAAAGCAAAGGCCAGGCAGGTGCGGGCAGGTGGTAGTATGCGGGTGGCCCAAAATCCAGGAAAATGAGGTCAATGAAGTGCTGAAAAGGCTTGTAGCTGTGAAATATTTAAAGAGTACGAGGAAGGTAAGCGAAAAGAAAGCACCAATGTGATGTGATACAGAAAAGAAACGAAAAGGCGTGTGCAGGGGAGCGCGAAGAACGATGGTGATGATGACAGGTATGAGGATGGAGTCCAGTCATTCCGCGAATGGTACCCCCGGAGCAACGCCCCACCTTAGTTAGCGTAACCAAGGGCACCAAACAACGAAAGCAGGAGAAAGATATGAGAGAGAAATGTGAGGGCGAGAAAAGATGCAAGTAGTAGAAAGAGAAATGAGTCAAGAAGAAGATGGGAAAGTAAAAGAAGAAATGAGGCGATAGAGGCGAATTAAGAGTGCTCTCTTCCGCTGGTTAAGGAGAAGTGAAGGGTAGTGTGAGGGACTGAGAAGAAAGTCATTGCGGTCCTTAAGTAATGTAGCAACCTCTGAAGTTAATGGGCAATGGTTAAAGTAATGAAGTAGGTCGATACAGGAATCACCGCAGGCACAGTTACTATGAGGGGAGAGATGAAACCGGAAAAAGTAAAAAGCTAAGCGAGCATGACAGGTGAGAAGTTGAGCAAGAGGTTTACGGGGCGGGAAGAAGGCAGGTATCTGTAACACATTAGGAACCCAGTGGTAAAGCGCCGTGTCCGCGCTGTCGCGCGACCAGGCAACATGCCACTGGGCGTAGGAGGATGCACGCATCCTAGATTTAATTGAGGCCTGTGAAAGAAGAATGGACCTGGAAATTCCCCGTGCCGCAGCCGAACCGGCGATGCTGTCTGCAAGCTCATTGCCGACAACACCCCGATGGGTGGGCACGTGGAATAAGAAGACGGGACGGAATGATAAGATAGAAAGGAGGAGTTGTTTAGCTTCATGGACGTAGGTATTTGTGGTGGTTAAAGCGGATATAGCGTGAAGAAGGGAGAGGCAATCAGAGTAGATATGAAGCGGGGTAGTATGAGGTAAAGTGCGGACGTAGATGAGGGCCTCTAAGAACGCGATGACCTCAGTAGTATAAGCACTAGTTGCCCCGATGATCCTGTATCGACCCACTTTGATGATGCGACCATGAGGGTGAAACAAGACGAATGCAGAACCAGCGGAGAAAGAAGTGTAAGAACAATCTGTATACAGATGATAGACAGGCAGGGACGACACATGACGGACTTGACGGAGTTCCAGAATTTGAAAGTGAAGGCGAAATTTGAGACTAGGATGAATGAGCCAGGGATTAAGAGGATACTGGGTGTCACGGGGGTCGTACGTGGAGGGGCCATAAAAGGTGAGGGTTTTGAGACTAAAAAGGGAAAATTGAGCATTTAAGCGATCCAATTCAATAGTTAGGGGGAAAGCATGGGCGAGAACCTGGAGGGAGGAAGTGCGGGTGGTGCGAAATGCGCCAGTCATGGTTAAAAGGAGAGTGCGTTGTATAGAGGTTAATTTAAGTTTAAACTGCGAAGTCGGGAAAGTCGGCCACCAAACCGGGGAGGCGTAAGTGAGAGAAGGAAGAAGCACCTGAGTGTAAAGTAAACGTAAAACGGGAGGAGACAGAGAATAATGCATACGGATGAACAAGAGGAGACGGGTGGAGAGAAGATCTGATTTCGTACGGAGGTAATTTAAGTGTTCGTTAAACGTAAGATTGGTATCGAAAATAACGCCCAGAATCCGAATACTAGTTTTTGAATGCAGAGAGGTTCCATTTACACGAACAATGGGTTGGCGGGTGCGTGATGATGATGAAGCATGACTGTTCGGAAAGTATAGAAAAAAGGATTTGTCGGTGCTGATAAGGACTTTACATCGCGAAGCCCAAGCGGAAATAAGGCTGAGAGATTCAGAGGCTTTGGCCTCAAGTTCTAGTCTACTGGTGGCGGAAATCACTAGCACCATGTCATCCGCATATGCTTGGGCGAATACATCTGGAGGAAAAGGAAGTTCGAGCAGGCCATAAATCACAATGTTCCACAGTAATGGACTGATAGGGGAACCTTGAGGGCTGCCCAATGTGGGAGTAGTGGACACCTCGCCAGCCTGGGAACGGAACGTGACTTTACGGTTATGGAGAAAGGAACGGAGAAGGTGGTAGAGGTTGTTGGGGCAGTTGTGGGAGCGGGGAAAGTGTAAAACGGTGGGATGCCAGACGCTATTGAAAGCGCCTTTAAAATCCAGGGAGATGAGTAATGCGTGAAGTTTCTTATCCTTAAATGAGTCGAGAGTCCTACGGAGGCGGTAGAGGGCGATTGGCGCACTTTTCCCATGCGTGAATCCAAACTGATTCTTATGAAGCAGGTTGGAGGAATGGAGGAAAAAATAAAGGCGGGAATTTAGTAAACGTTCTAAAATTTTGCCGAATAATGAATTCATAACTATGGGTCGATAACACGAGGGAGAGTCGGGAGGGCGGTTGGGTTTTGCGATAAAAACAATACGTCCTTGGCGCCAATGAGAGGGGAAGTAGGATAAATTGAGACATTGATTGAACAAGAAAACAAAAAAGGCCGAATGATATTGGAATAGAGTTTTCAGCATGGGCAAAGTGACGCCATCGAGGCCAGGTGAAGCGTGTAAATTTCCGGAATTAAGTGCGTGCTCGATTTCGCCAACAGTGAACGGCAGATCATTGACAGGAGGGTGATAAGGAGTGGCGGTAATAATTCGAAGGTGGGAATGGTACAAGTCATCTGTTGCAGGGGAGTCCAGGGAGATCTGTTGCGTCAACAAAAACCTGGCAGAATCGAGCACGCTCGACGTAAAAGTGCCATCGGGAAGGGGAAGAGAAGGGAGTTGATGTGAGACATGAAGTTTGTCAAAAGAGATTCGGAATGGAAGGCCAAACAGATTACGTTTTGAAAGGTCAGAGCAAAGCGATTTGGAGGCGGAAGTTTTAGCGCGATCTATATGAATTTTATAGGCGGCGTGAGCGTCGTAATATTCGTTCTTAAATGTCTGGCGAAGTAGTGGGTCAGGGGTTCGTTGGAAACGCCGGCGTAAAGCGCGGATTCTCTTACGCTCAAGAGTGAGCTCCGGTGTCCACCAGGCGTTATTAGGGCAATGGTGAGGTTTAACCCAACGCGAATGAGCTTTGTAGAGCTTGTCAAACATGAGGTAGAATTTCGCGATGACGAGGTCAACAGCGTCGGAGGAAGAGAGCGTCGTGGTCACCACCCTGCTAAACCAAGGGGATTGCACGAGCGACTCCAAGAGCTTTGATGTGCCAAATTTGGTGAGCCGTTTAATCTTCGGTTTTGTGTGCGCGAAAAAGGCGAACTTGATGAATTTGTGATCGGATAGCGTTTCGCAGTCCACTACAGCCCAAGAGTAACCACAGTTAATAAGGGGGACTGAGGCAAAAGAAACGTCAATCCAACTTTGAGCAAAGTGGGATTGAAACGTGGGAGGGGAGCGGGGGTCGTTCAGAACTTTCAAATGATTGGAGGCAGCGAATTGTACGAGTTGAGCACCACGAGTATCCCCGTCGACCGCACCCCAGAGTAAGTGCTTGACGTTGAAATCGCCCGCCATGATGACAAAAGGCATGGGAAGATGGCTAAGGTGCACTTGAAGTTCGTCAAATAACGGTTCGAGGGGTTCATGGGGAGGTGCATAAACTGCCACGATTGCAAAGGAGGAGGATGGAGCGGCACATGTGACAATGACATAAAGAGGACTGCAGTGGACTAGAAAAACGTCGTAGCCGTTTTTCGGGGCTAGCAGAACCAGTCGAGGGAGAAGGGGTGACGCAAACTTCAAGTGAGTGGTGGGAAGGTGAGGCAGGGTGTTGCCCCGAGTGTAAGGTTCAGAAATGATAGCAAAATCGATTGAGTGCTGTGTTATGTAATCTGCCAACAACAGCGTAGGCTGCCGGGAGTGCGCCAGATTGGCCTGTAAGAATGTTACAGGAAGTACGTTAGCCATAAGGGTCCCTATAAGCAGGCGAGGGAAATGACAACACCGACAGGCGGGGGGACACCGCAGAAGGGTGCGTCACCACAAACCGACAAAAAGGAAAAAATAGGAAACGCGAAAAAGGTTGCAAAGGATAAAAGCGGATAAGGGTGAAAATGAAATGTGCGGAAGAGAGCACTGAAAAGTGAAGAATGGTAAGTATGCCGTGAAAGGAAAAAAGAACGACAAGTAAAAACAATGAAAAATGTACAAGTAAAGAATGAAGTTTGAAGCGTGAAAAGAAGATGGGACGAAAAAACAAACGTAAACAGAAAAGCACCGAGCAACCCGAAGGGGCACGCGTACCCGGCGAGAGGGGAAAGGGGGTCGCGCGGTGGCCCGTAAATACGGAAGTGAAACACGAACACAAGGAAGAAGACATCATGCGTATACAAAGGGGAATTGAAGGTACGTTCGATTCGCCTGCACCATCGGAACCAGTTCACGAGGTGCTGCACCCTGCCGTTCGTTTCACTGGTGCAGCCTAGCGCCCTCTGCACTCCGGTATTCGTTTCAAAAAGTGCCGGAAAGGTGCAGGGCTGGTTCCTGAAATTTCGGCACCGCCGGAGTTGGTGGTTCCACGTTGGTGCAGCATTGTTTGTTTCGCGCGCGTTCGAAATGGCAGCAGACGGCATGGTCGTCTGCATTGACGGCGTGGAGCAGACGATAACGCCATTGATTGCCGAAGACGGTTGTCGAGTGAGGAATGGCAACGGCTTTGCCTACAGAGCACAAGGTATGTATACGATCGTGGTATGCATGTGTCACACGAGCCCATTAGATGTTATTTGAGAACATTTTAGTCGGTACGTTGCCGCAGTACTACATGCACAAAGCGTGTGCGGCACAAAAGAAATCGTTTTCTGTAAATAAAAACGTGGTATGCTTGTTTTAGCTTCGAGGGTGGCGAGATTAGACCTAATAAGTGCGAAATGTACTGGTGACTGCAATAACTTTATGCCTAACAACAATCCGCGCACTCGACGGACACACAATAACCATGTGTGTCCTTCGTGTGCTGTGAGCTTACGAATGTCGTTTCGTTCGTGCTCGAAAATCTCGGTGGCCGTAAAGTAAGCGTGATTAGTTTGGCACGGCCGCTGAATTAAATATTGTGCAGGCTGTAATGGGAGCGAGGCAGGCTGCAACGCGTGCCTTCTTACCCAGAGTCCGTGGGTTTGGATTGGACCGGGCGGAATCGAACTTGAGATTACAATAGCCGTCGACCTGTATGATGTCATATTTGCGTTGATTCACGCACACTCGCAAGCGTCTGTGTGACGGTAATATTGGGTGACACTGCGAGCAATCTACAGATTTACTTTGCAGCCACCTTAAGGCAAGACAAAAATAGGGGTGTCACGTGCTGGATGCACGGATCAAAATATAGGTATGCAGTCGTTCGGTTTACGTGACTTGTTATTAGTAATATGTTGATGGCCAGCTATAAAATTAGTTCGCACAGAAGAGCTGCAGTGTTTTTATTAAATGATGAAGCTGTTTACAGCTAGGCACTTCCACAATTATCCTTCCTTTTATTCCTTCTACAGATGGTACTCTGCTGACCATATTTGTAGATCCTACACCAGACACCAGTGTCCCAGTGCCATCAACCCCACCGGCTGCGGACACTGTGGAGCCAATTCTTTCTCAGAGTCCGGGATGTTTCGCTTCGGACGAAACACAGGCTGTGGGCACTGCTGCACAGCCCTTGGCACAGAGCCCCGAGGAGGAAGAAAGCCGCGAGAACGACCTTTGGAGCGGGGCGAAAACTAGGTTTTTTATTACAAAATATATGGAACTGAAAGAGCTACTTCGTAAGAAGGGTGGCTTTCGGCAAGTATCCTTTATTTTTTAAGTAAGCAGTTGACTTAAGAGTAAAATGTATTTGCTGGGGCATAAGTATGCTCATTTATTTTATGCATCAGAGTAACTTCTTTTTATCATAATTGGATTTTGGCTTGTTTTTGTGGTTGACATTGATATCCACAAATGGTAATTCATTGGTTATTCTCTCCTTTCTGGGTATCTTGCAGGGTTAAAATTGCAGTAAGCCCAGTTATTAGTAACGCTCAGAAACATGAAATAGCAATCTAAAGCCTGTTGGCATACATTGCTAAGACAAGTTAGTATTGTGATTAATGAAACTAATCTATGGCAGTTTCACCTTAGTGTTTAAAACAAGTACGAAAACAATGCACAAGCATGTTCGTTTAACTTTAATGATGTATGTCCTACAATCTAAATTTAATCAATTATTACTTAACTATTTTAGGCCAACTGTGCTGCTTAATTGGTCTTGTTTAGAGAGGGGTACCTCTTTTTGCCTGTTTCATCTGGTCAACCTGTGAAGGATAATGTATGTGTAGCATACAAATGACATTGTGGCAAAATGCACGGAAACATACGCCTTGGGCAATAGCAGCACAGGTTTGTGCTTTTATGAGGTAGTTTTTTTTTTCAATAATTCTATCAAAGTGTCTTTACTCATGCAGCGAGTTTATAGACTACTTCGTATGTGTTCGGCTTCCACACACTGTTTATGGTTCTCGTTGCATTTATTTCAGTACAAAGAAAGTTTTATGAATTCGCCTTGCCTCCCTTATTTCAACGGAGTTCAACTGCACAGTGACGCCCACGCAGACTCAAAATAAGTGGAAAAGCTTGGAGAGGGCATATAAGCGTAGCAAGACAAATAATTCTTCATCTGGCCACTCCCTGATCACCTGCGATTACGAGGAGTGAGTACAGGCCATTGTTGCCGTAAATTCGTAAAGCTACTATGTATCTGATATTTTATTATTTCTAGGGAACTGGCCGCAGTACTTGAAAAAGAACACCATATCACTCCAACAGTCCTCCTGGTGCCCGGGGAGGTGATTGAAAACAACAGGTACAATGGCCCTACTTGATATGTAGTTGTTTCTAAGCCTGATTTTTTTATGCTTCAGAGAGGGCACTGTTGCGGAGACAGAGCCTTGCCAGGAGGCAGGGCCATCCCACCACCCCAGCCAAGATGCCCCAGCAAGAAAAAGAAAATCTGCTACCTCTGTGGAGGCTCTTGTCGAGGAATATAAGGCGGCAAAGCAGGAGCGGGAATTGCGATTTGAGAAAAAAATGGCACTTTTGGAGCGCCTTGTTGGTGCCGTTGAGGCATGTGCTGCTAATAAATAAGTTTTGAACATGAAGGAATGATTTTTTTTTATAAGACTCTGCAAGAACACTTCACTGAGCATGAAGGAATGTTTATTTTTTATAAAACTCCACAAGAATGCTTCACATCAGCACCTCTCGCATTAAGAAAGTGCTCTATTAAACAAATGGAATACTAACACTGCTTTTGTGCAATTGCATTTCTCAAATTTTCACTATAGGCAGCCAAACTTCAGTCAGTAATGTCACTTTCGTCATCATTTCCAACATCTTCAAGCTCTGAAATTTCTTGCAGCTCAATAAAATAATCCCTCTCTTCATTGCACATGTTGTGTAACACACAAGCACCCATTACTATGAGGCAGCACTGCTTGATTGTAGCAGCGTCAACAAAGTAAAGCCTACGGAACCTTTGCTTTAGAAGACCAAAGGCGTTCTCAATAGAACACCTTTGCTGAGAGTGGCACTTGTTATGGCGCTTCTTCCATGCCGGAAAACTGTGCTCATTATCGCGGTACGGCGTCAACAACCATGGAAGCAGGGGGTATGCAGAGTCTCCGAGCAGGTAGCCACCATCACATCTCATCGCTGCCATCTCAAAGAAGGGGCCTTCACGAAGCACCCTGGCATCGTGTGCCGATCCAGGAAAACCGATAAAAACGTCGATGAACTTGTTCCTACTATCACATATTCCCTGGAGCAGTACAGACGGGAACTTCTTGCGGTTGAAGTAGGAATGGGAGGATTCAGTCGGCTTGTTGATCTCTATGTGGCACCCGTCAATACAGCCTATGGTGTTACGCGGCCCTTTGCCGGAGCTCTTTACCAAGAAGCCCGCCTTGGTCCTTTCTTTATCATGCCCGCTAGGCCATGCGATGACTTCTCCACTTATGCTGTGTAAAAAGTTCAACACTCGCTCAATGCACACGTGCACTGAAGATTCGGATAAATCAAATCTGTCAGCAAGGCAGTACATACTCGATTGGCTTCCAATATAGCTCAGTACCACCAAGCAAGTCTTCTCGGCAGTGATCCGTGTGCGCCCTCCTGGAGAATCGGGGAAGAACGGAGACGATTCGTAGCGGGCGACAAGATCGCTGAACGTCTCGCGTGAGAGTCGGAACATCCGTTTAAATTCGAACCCGAAGTACCGGCCTACGACGTCCTCACAGTATCTTGGAATGCGATTTCTGTCCACTCTTGCTAGCTTCACTGCCATTATCGCGACTAGGTCGTCAAATTCGTCGTCACTTTCAGACTCCACTAGCTCCATGGCGACATGCACGACAGTTGAAAGCAGGCCAGCGTTCATGACCTTTCGTCCACAGAAGCAACGGCGAGGAAAAAGGCGGCGATTTGGCACAATGAACACCAAAACACTAACAACGTCGAGACGGACCGAGACATAATGCCGCGCATGCGAAACAAGAAAGCAGAAGGCCTGCACAACGTCTGCACTTCGGCATTCGATTCTGTGTGGCGCTGCTGTCCGGTCAGGCCGGCACCGCCGATCTAGCCCTGCACTCGCCCTGAACTTCTCGTGAACCGCCGTGAACCGGTTCACAGTGGTGCAGGCGAATCGAACGTACCTTGACTGAGTCCGCAAAAAGAGCCACCGCGCGACCCCGAAGGCGCAGGAAAAGGGAGAGGAGGGAAGACTACCCATAATCGGTGCGCGCACGCATACGCGCGACTCGCTCCACCAACACCTGACACGCGGCATCCCCAGTCGGGTGCGACGACGCCCGATCAAGCCGACGGCAAACGGCACACGTCACCGCCGCATCGCCCACGCGGACCGAACACGTCTCCACGAGGTGTGAACCCGCGCATTTGGTACACTGCGCTTTAGAAGGGTCCGCCGTATGCGGACAGGCACGTCTGGAGTGGCCATAAGTGGCGCAGAAAGTGCATGTTGGTACGTGCAGGTCCTCCCGCACCGCGACCGAGGTCCACCCAATCATTAGTTTGCCGCGGGCAATGAGAGGCCGAAAAGCGGCCGCATCAACCTCAATCACGTGAGTGTAAGCGCCAGAGCGTTCGCGGAACGACACTCGAACGTGACAGGACTCGGGATTGAGTTGCAGAGTCGGGTTACGCGCGTTAATCGCGCTAATGAGGTTGGGTCCAGAAACGCCCGGGTCGACACCGGAAACGCGCACATGCGGGCGGCGCTTTACGGCCACTCGGACCGAGATGGCAGCAGACGTGACCGCATGGCTTTCAATCGCGGATTTGAGCCGGTCCAGAGATTGTTTATCGTCAGTAAAAACCGTGATGCCATGGCGGGTATGGTTCATACTGACATCTCCAATTCCCACAGTGACGGGGTCGAGATTAGCACTTAAAAGGGTCGCGACGTCGCGCGCCGGTGCCGAGGATGGAGCGATCGGTGTGAGGAACATAATATGTGCATGCTCTCGCCTGTAGCCAGCGTCAGGACGAGCAGGGACAGCCAAGTCGGGGTGAGCCTGTGGGGCGGCGCCGGGAGCCGGTGCAGCAGCCGGGTGAACCGCCGAAGAAGGAAGAGGTAGGCCATGGTTCACGGCCTGTGCATAGGTCCTGGCCAAGGAGGGAACCGGCGCCGCAGCCACCGGCGCAGCGCAGGCTTGGCGATGCGCCAGCCGAAGCTGGTAACGCAGCTCATCGACTCGGCCAGATTGATGTGCAGCGTACGCGCGCACGTCAGAACAGTCCTGCACTATCTCAGCCAGCCACGTGAGGATCTGGGATCGAAGGCTATTAGGCACTTTACAAGAGGTATCGAAAAGCAGATCGGTGATTTGTTGCTGTCGGTCAGCAATACGGCGCATGGACTCCGTCATATAGTGGTCGGAATTGGGTACCGCAGTAGCAACAGAACAAACCGAGGCCGGCGGACTGCGAACAGGCACATTAGGAGGTAAAAGAGGTGTAGTGGGGGCATCCCTCTCGCCGGGCGGGTCGCGATCCCCCCCGGGCAGCTCAGCGTCACGAATTAAAGAATCTCCATCAGCCGAAAAATCAGAATCGGCCGAACCGTCCGAGCGAGGCGTCCTGACGCCATCAGGGGAGTCCCGCCCGGACGGTCGGACGTCACGAGGAGCCCTCGGCTTAGGCATGGCAGCGCGCTATAACAGCGGCCATGGCCATCGGCTGAGTGCCGGCCGGCGGCAAGGTTCAGACGAAATCGCGAAAAACGCGCGATAGAAACCCCAATTTCGTGCCGAATCGAGCCCTGATAAGTTAAAAAACAACCCCGATACAAGATTTAGACGGCCGGATGGAAAAATCCTCACCTTTTGGAAGAAAAATCAGGAGCCGAAGCAACCGCCGGTCCGACCAAATGGAAACCAAAAATCTAAAAGAAAGAATTAGACAACATGAAAACGACGTCAGAACATTCAACCGAATATGCAGGGCCGTCGCCGAACATTCCGAAGACGCCGACCACAAGATTTCTTTCCAAGAAACCCAAATCCTTCAAACAGAGACTTCAAACAGAGAAACAGAAAGTTCTGGGGAAAAAGGCTACTACTGGAGTCTTGGCACATTCAGAACATGTCGGGTAATATAAACCGCGTGAAGGGCATTCTTCCTTCTTTGTATGTTCATGGCCTTGCAGACGCGACGAAGGGAAGAAAGAACCCCCCGCTCTAGGTCAGCAACACCAAAACAACTCGTCCCCCCCCCCCCCTGTCCCTCGTCAACGCATTCCCGCGACTAAAGGGCGCCCAGCATCGGTCAACCCAGCCGACCAGCGACGCCGAAGCCTCTCCCCCCACCCCCACCACCTATTTTGTCTGTCTAGAACAGGTGCCCTGCCAAGTGTCTCGGCACCTTACGCTCTCTCTCCCTTCCTCCCCTTTGTTACGACGGACCTTTTAAAAGCGGCACACCGCCACCTCCGAAGAATACCCCCTGAAGAAGGAGCCGAATTGGTTCCGAAACGTCGGGCTAGTAAATTTCCTTATTTGGTTGGAGTCAATCTCTAATGTTGAATTCCAATGGCATATCGCGAGCGTTCGGCCAGATCACGAACGGAGCGCGTCGCTCCGACTCGGATCGCTCCCACCAGCTCGCACCAAATCTGCGAATGGAATGCATGCGCTCCCGCGGGGGCACTTAGTACACGGAAATCAATTGAGAGGGCGCTGAACTAGAGGTAAAATAGAGAGGAGAACAACAGCTTGGTGGCGCAGCCCACCACACCGCTTCAAAGGAGATGCTTATAGCATCCATCCATTCATGTGCATCGTCCCAGCATTCTCTGGGTTTGTTTTCCTTCTGGTATTTCGCGCGAGCATCGCACGTGTTGGCGCGCTTGTACCACCTTGGGCTGTACGGTACCTCGTCGTCCGAGTATCGCCGAACGACATCCTCGACGAACCCAATCACTTTAGGCCTCTTTGCAGGCAGGCGAAACATCACATCAAACGCCCTTTGACACACAGCAGCGTCACATTCACTGTCGGTAGAATCATCACTGGTCTTGGAACTTGTGTCCGAGTCGGAGCTGTCACTATCTAGTAGCATGAACAAAAGCGCACGGCGTGTCGCAGCATCCATGCGGTCCATGTTTTCCATGTCTACTGCCCGCGACCGGAAACAGGCGACCATGACAGGAAGCAGAGGCGGGTGAAGGAAATACGTCACGCGGACTTCCGGTGAAATCTGCCGATTTCGGCGGAGCAGATATTTTTGCTCCACAGAGCGATCCGGAATCGGCGGCTGGTCCCAATCTGCCATTGGAACACACAACTCACGCTCCCATTCTGCCATTGGAATAGACTTGCTCCACACAGAGCAGAAATACTTGATCTGGATCTACCATTGGAATTCAACATAAGTCTTAATCAATTTTCCCAACCAGACAGGTAATTCTGTCGAAATGTTTAGCTTCATCTCGCTCGATGACCGCGGAAATTGGCTGTGAAAACGCCGGAGTGAGAAAGCGCGCCAGCAACAGCGGGCAAATTGACCTTCGCGCTGTCTCTCGTCTCGCTTCAAAGCGAACTAAACGTCGAAAGCACAGCGCATACAAAGCTACCGGCAGTTACATAGCTACCGGCGCATGCACTTTGTCCCCATCGCAGATCGCTTTGAAGATGAGGCCCGCGCGGTGCGCACTTCGCCCACATCACAGATCGCTTTCAAGATAGGGCGGCCGCGCGGCCACGCTGTGAGCAGCAGCCAACGGAGCAGAACGCGCAACCCTCCCTCTCCGTCGCCTCACCCCCGTGCCTGGCGCGCAAAAGAAGAACGCGCGCTTCCGGCCCGCCATCCTGCCTCGCGTGCGCTACATTAAGCCGTGATTGCCGGCTCACGCTCGTACGCTTTCCCTGGCAGACACAGCGTAGAGTGCGCAGCGACGATTTTATCGTCGTTGGACCTTATACGGAACCTCACGACGACGACGCATGTACGTTGACGCTGTAAATGTGCTTGGAGTGTCCATATAATTGCTAGAGCAATAAAACAAAGAATTGAAGGTGGGGTGGCAGCAGGCGGCTGGGGCGAAGGCGCCGCCGAGGTAAAATATATCACAAGCCGTAAAGGGGGGGGGGGGGGGGGTAGTATGCCGCCGCCGTAGTTCCGCGCGACGGACACCAATGGCTTGACAAACTTCGGAGCTCCTCAGTCTATAAGGACAGGGGCGCTATAACGTAAAATTATTCCAAACTGTTTTCATTCCCATTTCTGCAATCGGCCTCCACGATTGGTGTAAACATTTTCGGGCCACTCCCCACTTCTCCTGTCTGTCACGCGACGTCACGAAAACCGCGATAGCTCCCCATCTGATATAACGTGCACACACTGATTATGCATGATTACACCGCACAAAAGAAAAATAATCACTCCTGATTCAACCCCTTTTCACCATTAGCCCTCTGCTATTGGTCCAATGTTTTCTTGCAAGGCCAACTCCGCCTGTCTGTCACACGACCTCATAAAACCGCGAAAACTCACCACGTCAAAGTGACGTGTACGCGAAAAAAATGTTTAATATGCCGAACAAAAGTGAATTTTTTTCTGAATAGCCACAGGCTGCCCCGTTCCGAAAGGAATAAAAGATGGCTGCCCGCCGATCGCTCAGGCCCTCGCTACTCGCGCCTGACCGTTAGCATGTATTTATTTGCGCATGATAAACCTTTTTGCGTGGCAGTAAAACGTTATCGATCCCTTTCGGCATGCATACGACATCGCTCTGCCAACTCTTCCTTGCTGAGGATCCGTTTTAGCGGCAATCTTATCCTTCCGTTGCACGCCGCCGCGATTTTCGACCAGCCACCGCAAGCTAATTAAGGCGAAGCGGACCAATCGGAGAAGCCGGCACCACCCTCTTCATGCGGTTATCTATTTTCACTGTGCTGGCGCGGCCCCATCGAAACCCTCTCCACTAGAGCGTGCTCCTCGCCTCTTGTCAGCCAATTAGATAAGAAAAACCGCTGAGTGTAGACAATGTTATTGGTTTTGAAAGCGAACAAAGCTGACCTCCTATAAACGAGGAGAGCGTTTGATTGGGTTGTTCAGACAACGCTGCGGGTCACCACCCGATGCTTGCGTCGGTGGTTACGTAAATTTGACGTCAGGAGTTTGGAATGACAACAGTTCGGAATCATTTTACGTTATAGCGCTCCAGAATTGTAGTAGGCGCGTTGCTTATAAATGTACCGTGCTTGTAATCAGCCAGGCGATTTTAAAAATTTGCTTTATTGGTAAATTCGAGGCTATGACTTACTAATGTTTGAAGGTGGGCTGGTTGGTTCTTCGGCATGTTTTGACAAAAAACAGCACGTAGAAGAAAAAGCGCTCTATTTTCGGGAAAAGATGTCATTCCATTCCCATTACATTCCGGACAAAAGGCGCTTAATTCCAATCCATTCTTCCAAGCGTTGTCCCCATTCCTTTCCCATTAAATTCCGGAGTCACGAAAATGTGGAATGGTTCTGGAGTCATTTCAAATCCGGAGTGGTAACTCCGCAACACTGGTTTATCTACGATCGATAACGTCGTCAATGAATGCCGCTGCTTAGAAGAAGCTTAAGGCCGCCGCACAGCGCATCAGATCACGCGTCTTGCAAATGCTGCGGCTACATCGTCGTACGAGGACCTTCATTCCGCTCATCGGCCGCCCTCGTCCGAGAGCCGCGTGCGCATCTTTCGCCGAGACATCGAAGCCGCGTCCCCAGTTGCCTCATAGACGTATTCGCCTAACGACTGTCCACCGCTTGTGTAATATGGCGAAAGGAGGAAGCGAAAGGGAAATATATTTACGGAATACATACATGATACCCATGAACAAGTACACAGCACGCAAGTCACCAGTAACGTAGCCAGTAATTTTTTTTTTTGGGGGGGGGGGGGCAGTGCACGCACTTGACCGGGGACGGAGAGGAGAGAAGGGGCGGGGTGATGCATATTGGGCAGGCCAACGTTTACAGATACTTTTATGGAGGGAAGGGCACGTGCCCTGTGTGCGCCACTCCGCCCCCCCCCCTTCCCCCGGCTACGCCCCTGCAAGTCACCATGCAGCGTCGTCTCTTCTTGGCGCCGACCTCTAGCTCTGCCTTCATCATTGTATAGCACGTCGTAACGGAATCGCTGGATTTCAAGTTTGTCTTCAAAATGCAACAAGCCTAATCAAAATCGGTCCAATAGATAGTATAGTAAATTCTAAGCCCAGTGAGCGGGTGGTGGTGGTGGTGAAAACTTTGTTGAGTTGGTTGAGCCTAATGCGGTTACACCTTAGGAGTGGGTTGGCTCTCGGCTGCGTGCAGTGGCTGGGATCTCGTACTTCTCAGCGACGACTAGAGCCCAGTCCGTTAGCTCTTTTTGCACAGCCGGATCAGAGCTGGACACCGGAGCCTCCCATCGCTCGAGGTCAGTGAGTTGCCAATCGGTAGGTAGTTGGAGCTCAGAGCATAAGTATAGAATGTGGTGTAAATCCGCTTTACGCGCACCACAGAGTGTGCACTCAGGCGAGAAAACTCCCGGGTGTATTAGTGCTAGATGGCCGGGGGAGAGGTAAATGCAGGATTGCAGCTGGCGCCACGTCACCTGCTGCATTTTGGTGAGAGATTTGTGTGGTGGTGGGTACCGGAGCCTTTGCTCTCTGTAATGAAGGAAAATTTCATGATATGAGACCATGCGCTCGCGAGCGTCTCCCCAGTTGGTGCCCTCCCCTGCTCGGCTGACGAATCCTGGAGCTAGATAATTTGCGGCCTGGTTTCCGGGGTGACCCGCGTGAGCAGGGAACCATAAAATTTCGATCAGTCTCATAAGGGGGGAACCGAGCTAGAAGGCGTGAAGCCGGGCCTGACATGCGTCCGCAGGTGAAGTTGCGGACCGCGGTCTTGGAATCACTAAATATGTGAGTGGCAGAGGTGGAGGAGATAACCAGGGCAATGGCTGCCTCCCCGGCCTCCATAGAGGAGGTGGCGAGGACCGAGCCAGTGACCTGCGGGATCAGGGAGTTGGAGACGACGCTTATGCTGAAGGCTGGGAATGATGGGTAAGAGGCGGCGTCGACATAGACGGTATCTGTTCGCGTGCCGTAATGTTTGTGAAGAGCCTCCGCACGGACGGCTCTGCGAGCCGTGTGTTGCGCCGGGTGCATGTTTTTGGGGAGGGCATGTACCGTGAGTAGACGGTGGATGTGGGGGGGAAGTGTGTTCTGCGAGAGGCAGTATCCAGGGGCGTTGAGGCCAATGCGGGTCAAAAATGCGTCGGCCAGCAGCGGTGGAAGAGAGCTGCTCGAGTTGGGCCGAGCGGTGAGCTTCATTAAGTTCTGCAAGGGTGTTGTGGACCCCCATGCCTTCCAGGCCTTTCGTTTGATGTGTATCGGGGCAGGTTGAGGGCCGCTTTGTAAGCCTGACGAATAAGGGCGTTGACTTTATCTTCTTCTACCCGGGAGAGGAAAAGGCAGGCCAATGAGTACACTATCCTACTGAGAACGAAGGCTTGTACTAGCCGTCTGAGATCATGTTCGCGCATGCGTCAGTGTCGGTTAGCTATGCGGCGGATGAGTCGTACCGTCTGGTGAACGGTGGCCGTGAGTTTGGAAATAATGGCAGTGTTCTTGCCATTGTTTTGGAGCAGGATACCAAGGATGCGAACCTTCTCAACCTCGGGAATGGGAGTGCTGTGGGGGGGGGGGGGGGTGGCGGAGGACGAGGAGTTGATTTGATGGAGGAACAGGCTAAACCGACTTGGGCTGCACAGGCTGCCACTATGTCAGCTCCTGCCTACAGTGTCTCTTCCATAGTGCCAACACTGCCTGTGGTGGTTTCACAGTGTGATGTCGCCCGCGTAGAAAGAGTGCGAGAGTGGGAATTGGAGGCCAGGGTGAGTGCCATGGGGATTAGGGTGATGTTGAAAAGGAGACGAGAAAGGACTGATCCTTGGAGGGTGCCTCGGCTGCCTAGGGGGAATGTAGGTGAGGAAAGAGATCCGAAGGTTATTTCAGCTGTGCGGTGGCGAAGGAAGGCCGCAATGTACTGATGTGGGCGTTTCTCGACCTGGAGTGAGGAGAGCGCTTCCAGGATGGCCGCATGGTGTACATTGTCAAATGCTGTGGTTAGGTCAAGAGCTAGGATGGCACGAGTGCGTTTAGCGTGTCGGGGGCGTAGGACATCTTCTGACCGTTGTAGCATTACGTCTTGGGTGGAGAGGTGCGGGCGAAAGCAGATTATTGTGTCGGGGAAAGGTTGTTGTCGTCCATATGGTTCTGGAGTCTGCCAAGAATGACGTGTTCGCAGAGCTTGTCTAAGCATGAGGTGACGGAGATAGGTCTGAGGTTCTTGATTTCGAGAAGTTTGCCTGGTTTGGGAATGAAAGTGATGCGGGCGTGCGTCCACTGCACTGGGAGTGTGCCATTATGCCAGCATTGGTTGAAAAGGTCCTTAACTGTTTTGATTGATAGGTCATCGAAGTTACGGAGCATTTTGTTTGTAATTCGGTCAGCTCCCGGAGCCGATGTTGTTCGAAGACGGTGCATTGCCGCTCGGACCTCGGATGTGAAGATTTCCTCATCCAAGGCCGGGTTAGGAGCGCTGGTGTAGGAGGGTAGGAGGATGGGCATACTGGTGGTAAGGTATTGGTCTTTGAAAGCCTGAAGGAGGGTGTCGTCCTCCAAAGGTAGCTGGTGTAGTATGCGGGTAACGTTCTTGCGTTGAGTGGCCTTTGCGTGACCTGGATCTAAGAGAAAACGCAGGAAGGACCAGGTTTCTTTGAGACCAAGATTGCCACTCATGCGGTCACACACCTGCCCCCATTGATGGTGAGCAAGATTGCTGGCATGGGCCTCAATCTCAGCAACGAGGCGGGCTATGCGCTGTTTCAGGGATGGTTGTGTTTTTGGGCTAGCTAGCGCTTTTTAAGGTTGACATGGGCTTCCCACATGTGAAGGAGTCGGCTACGTCTTCCGGCTCGAGAATGGTGGATGTTGCCTGTTCTACATCTTGGGTTAGCGAGGTTGCCCAAGCGTCGAGATCCGCGGTTGTGTCCGGGGCCGTCTGCCGGAGTCGGCAAAACTTATCCCAGTCGACCACGCGGACTGCACGTCGCTTGGGTGGTGCGCGAGAAGAGATACTAAACTCGGTGCAGAGGATGTAGTGATCGCTACCGAGGGAATATATGGTGTTGGTCCAGCAACCGTCTCTGATGTGTTTCGAGAGTGTGAGGTCAGGGCTGGTGTTGTGTTGGACGCTACATCCAATGCGGGTGGGGAAGGAAATTTCATTGAGGAGTGAGAAGCCTTCATTTTGGACAAAAGTCCAAACGGCTGTGCCTTTACGACAGTTTTTGCGGTAGCCCCAACTGATGTGGTTGGCATTGAAGTTACCCACAACCAGCAGGGGGCCGCCCGAACTGAGGGCAAGGGCTTTGCGCATAGCCTCAATGAGGGGCGCTCGAGGGCTTTTAGGTGGGCCGTAGAGGTTGAGAATATAGAGGCTGGTGGTCTTGCGTGTGCGGGGGAGGAGTTCGAGTAAGATACCGTCAATGTCGGCTACCTCTAGGGGGTGCTCAACGGCGGTAAAATTACGGTGCATTAGGGTTGCTATTTTAGTTTGCGGTTGGTTGGTTGGTTGGTTGGTTGGTTGGTTCGTATACGGTGTAATTCCTGAGTTTGACCGAGACCAGAGTTTCCTGTGAGGCAATGATCGTTGGGATTTCTCCGCGGGGAAGGTTTTGAAGGTGGAGTTGAGGGTTGTCCCGTTTAGCACGGGAACCCCTGCAATTCCACCGCCATACTCTAATGCTGTGATGTTTCGCAGCCATGTTGAGCAATTACGGAGGGATCGGAGGGCGTGGGGCCTTGAATACGACATCTGGAGAAAAACTCGTTTACCTGGGTTTGTCATTGAGAGTATGAAGCTTCTTGTCCGCATTGGCGCTTTTCAATGGCTTTGAAGCGGGTGGATATATTAGTCATTCATCTAGCTGTGTCTGAACGGAGAGAGTGCAGAGCACGTTCGAGCGTCTGTGGTGACGTCGTTACGAGTGTGAGCTGCTCGGCAACCGGCTGAGGCGCCAGTTCATTCTCAGTATTAGATTTTCTTTTGGCGGGAGGACTGCGTGTGGGTGAGGTGGCCAGAGAAGGTGAGGCGGAGGGGCGAAAGGCAGACGAGGATCGAGCAACGTCGGGACGTGTCGGGGGCTGCACCACTGGCGGCAACATTGCCGGGGAGTGATCTCGCCTTAATGCAATTGCTGTTTTAGTTCGGAAATTTCGCGGCTTTGGTGAACTAACTGTGGTCTGAGCTCCGCGTTTTCTTTCTCAAGCGAAGAAAGTTGTGGACGACAGCTCACCTGTTTGTCGATGTTCTGGTCTTTTTGCCCTGGGAGTGGTGGGAATGATACCGAACGGCTTCGATGGCGGCCTTGTCGGGAGCTTGTTCTCGAACTGTTTCTGGACCTTGAAGGGGATCGGTGGTGACTTCTTGAGTTTCTGGAACTCTCGGGTGGAGACACAGGGGGTGGACTCGCTGGTGGTGTTGTCCGGGTGGTGGAGTTGGCAGTGTTGTTGCTTGAGTTGCCGAAGCGGTCGAAGCGGACCTTGCAGCGCCTGGTCCCCGTGAAGTGCGCTGCACCACAAAGTATGCACTTGGGGGCGCAGTCTGGTGTTGGCTTTACTGGATGGGCTATGCCGCAGCATGAACAAAGACCGGTGTGCTCTTTTGGGCATACGTCGGCACGATGTCCTGGCTTGCGACAGTTGAAGCAGGCCTCAACTTTAGCCTTGAATGGGTGGCAGGAGTAGACGGCGCCGTAGAATTTCAGCTGCCGTAGAAGTTCAGTGGTGTTGATGAGTCACCAAGATGGACTTGGTGAGGCGGAGCTGGCGTGCGTCGGCGATGGTGAAGATGCGGCTTGGGTTAAGAGCCACTAGGTCTTGGAATATCTCCTCTTAAGACTGGTTGTACACGGCGTTGTACAGGATTCCCTTGATTGCGTTGTCGGGCACAGCGACATACGCCTTCATCGGATACTGTTGGTCGTTGAGTTGTAGGCCTTGGAGCTGAACGTATCGCTTCATCCGGGATTCGGAAGGCGTACTGACAGTGACAGAATTGTTGTGTGGGTTAAAGCCCCTCCATCCACGCGCCACCGCCGCTTCAGCCTGGCCGGCGAAAACTCGTATGGAGGGGCTTTAGTGTGGGTTAATCCGGAGCTTGTCTTGGCTCATCGCAGAGTGAGTGTCAATCTGTGCTCCAGCGCATAGGATCGGGAGGAGAGCACCTCCATTGATGGGTCAAAGATCGAGGCCCCCGCCCGGTCGGAAAACAATCTTGAAGTCCGTGGCCGGTAGCCGGGGTAGAGGAGGGTGTTTCTTCAACTTCGGCGAAGCAGACTTGCCTTGCGGTGGGGCGGAAGGCTTGCCTGGACCGGCCGGGGATCCGGATAGCACTGACGTGTCACTCGTCGGCGTGGGTCATCCTCAAATTCTTGGGGCGAAAGCTCTTCTACCTCGACGTGGTACGGCATCTTGCGACGCGTACCCGGAGGTGAGACGGGGCGATGAGCAGCCGGTGGCATTCGGTAGGCTTAGAGGGCCAGCCCGGCGTCGGAGGAAAATCGATGAAAAATAGGAAAATCTAGACGGAAATGATCCAAAAACGGAGCAGACCGGTGCCGGGCACCTTCACAGACCGATTCCGGTAGAATTCAGGCAATTCCCAGTCGATTATCCGCCTCGAAGAGTGAAAAATGACGGAATCGACGTGGAGCGCGTCCGTACTCTCCGGAGCCAAACGGCGTTTTCCAGTGAGCGGGGGATTCAATGACAGGAAGAACGATTTCTCCGTTCCGCATGTGCCCATATAGGAGCTCCACAGACTGAAAGATATCTCACATATCGGCACCAGCCGACAACAAACTGGCTCTAAAAAGGGCAAAAGACGAAAAGGTCTACGCTTGGATCAAAATGTTAGTTTTGCTTCTCACTGGAATTTTGATTGGCACTAAAGTTGACTCTTTAGACTGCAGGTAAGCTGCTCATGTAATCTGATCAACTATGGAGGCTCTGAGAGATGTCACAGCGGTAGCTTTACGCTGACGGTCGTTCACCATCAAATCATTGTGTGTGTTTGCAAGAGTCAGTTTCTTCAGGCATCGATCGTCCGCAGCATCCATATAACATTCATTCGGGCTCATGATAACGTCGCGGTAAATCCGTTTAGTCATTTTTATATCGCACTTGTTCATTCCCGCAATATTTACGCGTGATACATCTGTGCATGATACAGTGGGATGCTGGAAACACTGTGCAGAACTGTACGACAGGTGTGTTGTTGGCTAAAAGGCTTGATGTGCTGCAGAGCAGCACAGGCAGGTATATTATGCAAAGTGTCACATATACGTTTTTCTGGGCTGCTTAATAGAGAGGCTTAAATGATGATGACGGTATATTGGCATCCCCTTTGAAACGGGGCGGTGACAAATAGTCACCTAGCCTGCTTGAGTTAATTAGGTATATTATACATGCTTTCCATTCTAGCATATTCATATACCTCGAGATCTCCTTAATGATTTTTCTCTTCCTCAAAACTTCTCCATCTACCTTGTACCGCTACCTATGCCATTAACGGGTCTGGTCGTATCAATCAATCTCCTCCCTGCTTTTTAACAGCGGAGCTGTTTAAGCCAACCTTAGGTTGTGCCGCGAGCCTCAAAACCTCGCCGAGCTATGACGTCACTGCGTTGCCTAGCAACCACCTCGCGGAGCGGCTTGTCCCAACGTTACTAGATGTGCTTGTGTCAATGTTACTAGAAGAGAAAAATGAGAGCCAGAGAGAGAAAGAGAGAGAAAGACAGAAAGAAATTGCAGCAGCACCAACGAGGCAACGCGCAGAGCTGCTGCCGACGCGGCCAGCGTTTCCCCTATAGAGTGTACTAGTTTCCCCATTTCCCGTGTTCGAGCCGAACGCGTGCGGTGTCCGTGACTGCAGCAGGCGCCTCTGGCTGCGGCTCGGCAGGTTTCGACCAGCCACGTCCCGGCAAGTGTGGAGGCGCAGCTTGGCCATGACGTCACCGGAGCCGCCGCGACGGCGGCACAACTCTCGTTGACTATGTGGCGAGTACATCTAGCCTTGATACGGGACGACCAAAGAAGATCCGGACACCCGAAGAAGAAGCCGCTCATCTTGAAGCGCGCCGCGCGGCCAAACGAGAAGCTGCGCGTCGGCGGCGAGCCGATTCGGAATACCGTGCCTAGCAGCACTTGGCATTTCCTAGCAAAACTTAGCCAAACCACGTAAAACCTGGAAGAAGCTAGGTTGATCACCAGCTCCGCTGTTTACTCCAGCCTTGCACCACTAGTGCAAGCTGCCCACGTTCTTTTTTCCACCAATACTCTACAGTTCTCTAGCTTGTCTCGAGTGCACAACGGTTGATGCTTCCGTCCACATTAAAGCACTTGTGGAAGGTGTACATTGCCTATGGGTCTCACTAGGTGAATCCCTTCGTATTCGATCAGGATGTGCTGAGCGGTCTCCGGATTTTTCCTTCAGAATACACGTCTCATCTTGTTGCGAATATTCTCTCCGGTATGTTTTTGTTTTTAGGCAACCGGCTCGAGTCTCAAATAGCAAGGCACTACCCTTTGTGTTATCGTACAGATGTTCCCGTCTAATTTCTTTCTTCTCATTCTTGTAAATCTCCATGGTATTTTTATTGCGATAGCAATTATATGGACACTCCAAAGCGATTTCTGCCGTCGGCGTCGTCGGCGCCGTTGCCGTCACAGTGAGGTTCCGTATGACGTCAACGGCGATGATTCGATGAAATCGTCGCCGTGCTCCGGACGCTGTATGTGCGAGTGAAAGGGAGCGAGGGACGCGCGCTTTCACGGGGAGCGAACGCACGTTGGAGAGCAAACGCGCGTTCTGCGCCGTGCTCCCTGAAGGGCTGCAGAATTAAGCGTCTCTTTCCTCCTTTACAATCACCATATATAGAGAGCAAAAGCGACTTCTATCGCGCGAAAGGCCGTGGGGGGACGGGAGGAAGGGAGGGGAGGCGACGTTTAGCTGCGGCACCTAATGCGTATTTATATAAAAACGTTGCGAGGCGAGAAGGTGGGTAAGATTCCGACGCTGCTCGACGAACGTCCCATTCTGATCTTGTCGAAAACCTCCGAGCCGCCCCCAGAGGCACCGGCAACAGTCACCAACGCCGCGCGCGTTCGGTGCGAACGCGGGCAAAACACCGACGGCGTCGACAACAGTTCTGCGCATTGCTGGTGCTGCATGTCCAAGTTTATACAGCTGATAAAACCACTATCCTTACTCCGTATAGCTCTCTACTAATTTGCTATCGCAATTGATGCTTCGCCTGTCGGGAGAAGAATTTTTTTGCTTCCATTATTTGCACCCAATTCACTGTCTCTGTTTCTCTGACTGTCTATTTACTCTTTGAATTACCCTACACTTGGTTGTCAACTTTATGCACAAGGCCCGCACCGGTACTGCACTGACGCCGGATGTACTTGCACGCTGGCGTGCACGCAAGGAAAGAAGACGCCTTCCGGGCGTCTATGGAGGACCTACCACCTATACAAACAAGTTGCCCAGTGTGTACAACGGCAGCTGCGCTAACCATCAGGCACTTGCTGTGGAAGTGCCCAAAGTATGCCGCCCTCCGACGAAAGCTCCGGAGGCAAGTGGCCAGCTGCGAGGAGTTGATCTGTCCGTTGCGGGGGCCGACAGTGTCCTGCGAGCGCTGTTCGCCTTTGCTGCGGAATCGGGAATTCTCCGCATGGTGTAACCATGCGGGAAAGCATTCCTCAGTGGCTGGCCCTGTCCTCATCTCCCAATTCCCCAACTTAATTACCCCTAATAGGCCGATGAGCCATTGCTCTCTCAATAAAGCTTTGCCATACCATTGACATCTTCCTCCGTTGTGTCCACTCCTTTCAGGTACAGATGCGCGCGTTTCCGCAAAGAACGCGCACATCAAGGCACCCTAGCCATGGCCTTCGAGATTGTGCGCGCTGCCAGGTTTTGCTCAAAACCTGCCAGCGCGCAATCTCGGAGGCGATGCCCTAACAGCTCCCAGCTGCCTGCCACCCACTTACTGATGCGGAAATGTGAACTGGCCCTTTGAACGAAAAAAGCCGGCGGCGTCTGTAGCAGCGAAATTTCCCATTGGCTGCGACGCCACGTCATGAGCGTGCCTCCCCCTCGCGACGCATCTCACTGCAATGCATACATGGCTCTTAGAAATGATATAGAAATAGTGAACGCAATAACGGTGAACGAGGTGCGCGGCGGTGAGTGGGGCGAATGTCAAGCAAAGAATCGGTTGGCGGGAGCCAGGCTGCGGAAGAGCAGAACAAAAAAAATTGAACTTGAAGGAGTGACAAATTCAACTACATGCAATAAGGCAAGTTGTGACAACGACTAAACGTGCATGCATCAATGTCAACAAACGTGCACTTACGCGACATGCGTATTCACCGCTCAACCTTGCTCAACCGTCGTACCGCACGCTCCCTCTACTCATCGGAAAAAATATCGCATGTGGCCTAACAGTAGAGCATCGGCCTTGTGAGCTGGGGGACTCTGGTCGAAATCCCTCAACCGCGGGCAAGTGCTTATGTTGAGCGACAGCTTACGTGAACACGAAGCTGTCTTCGCCCGTACACTTGTATATAGTGCAAACGCCGAGATCCCCCCACAGCCATAGAGGCGGGAAGCCCAGCGACCGACTGACCCACGTCAAACCACGGGGAGGCAAAGGAAGTTTCAATTTAAAAGTACGTCAGTGCGCCTCCGAAAAACCGCTCCCCATGATTGCAGTCTGCCGGCATTCGCTTGCTCAGCGGTCGGGCCCGGGATCATAGCGCTCTTGGCAACAGTTGCCAGATGTTGCGCTGCCAGGCGGCGCGTCGATATATGTGGTCCTAGAGTTACTGTATACAGCCGTGTACAGTACCTATGTGCTTAGGGCTTTGTGGTCCTAGTGAACCACGTGACACCACTTGATAGCGCATGCCGGCCTCCCAAATCGTCACTCAAGACCAGCTAGCTTCTGCTCCATACAACCTATCAGCATAGCACGCTTCAAACGTGGTGGCCCTCGTGCTTTACACCGACAACTAGCGAAACTATGCACCAAGTCAAACCATGAAGGAAGGAAGTACTGACGAGATAGGCAGAAAGCGATGGAATTTATTTTTTATCGAGGCTACCCGATTTGGGGAGCTTACCGATTTGGGGAGTATGGCACAATGTGGCTTGGGCTGCCACTGTTCCACCGTCACTGCGTTGCCTAGCAACCACCTCGCGGAGCGGCTTGTCCCAACGTTATTATATGTGCTTGTGTCAACGTTACTAGAAGAGAAAATGAGAGCCAGAGAGAGAAAGAGAGAAAGAAATTGCTGCAGCACCAACGAGGCAACGCGCACAGCTGCTGCCGACGCGGCCAGCGTTTCCCCTATAGAGTGTACTCGTTTCCCCATTTCCCGTGTTCGAGCCGAACGCGCGCGGTGTCCGTGACTGCAGCAGGCGATTCAGAAGATCGAAAGCGCAGGTTGCGCAATGACGTTCCATTCAATGTAGCCCTCGGATCACTTCACATTTGAATTCATTCTCAAACTACCGAGGATTGAAGCGGCGACCACGTGGGGACCTTATTATACCCCAATCAGACGGGCAAGTTTAGTGACACTTCTAGCAAGCGCACTTCACTGCACAAAGTGCCACTTTGGTGGTGTGCTGTTAGACTGAAAAATAAAGGGTGCTTTTGCTTTCATGCCAATGTCGATGGGCTGCCACTGTTCCACCATGATTCAAAAGATCGAAAGCGCAGGTTGCGCAATTACGTTCCATTCAATGTACCCCTCGGATCACTTCACATTTGAATTCATTCTCAAACTACCGAGGATTTAAGCGGCGACCACGTGGGGACCTTATTATACCCCGATCAGACGGGCAACTTTAGTGACTTTTCTAGCAAGCGCACTTCACTGCACAAAGTGCCACTTTGGCGGTGTGCTCTTAGACTGAAAAATAAAGGGTCCTTTTGCTTTCATGGCAATGTCGATGGGCTCGCACTGTTCCACCATGATTCAGAAGATCGAAAGCGCAGGTTGCGCAATGACGTTCCATTCAATGTAGCCCTCGGATCACTTCACACTTGAATCCATTCTCAAACTACCGAGGATTGAAGCGGCGACCACGTGGGGACCTTATTATACAGCGATCAGACTGGCAAATTTAGTGACACTTCAAGCAAGCGCACTTCACTGCACAAAGTGACACTTTGGCGGTGTGCTGTTACACTGAAAAATAAAGGGTCCTTTTGCTTTCATGGCAATGTCGATGGGCAGATCAGCATGCACATTATATATATTTGTCTTCTGAGGTATCATTTGCAAGATAACACTAAATACTGCGTTTTCAAGTGGAATGTTTAGATTTTAAGTGCATTGTAAATAGATTCACTGCAACCTCATTAACACAATCAATTGTCACAATCCAAGACAGCACTGCACACACGGCAAGCCGAGGAAGAATGGCAATTTCAATTTCAGACGACTGCTTATGGCACGGGGACTATTATAACGTGTGAAATCGCAAAAAAAACATTCAGTTTCAGAAAGAGAGAAATAAATGTTTATTTGTGAACTAAGAAAGAGAGAGAGAACGATCTCCCCTTCGTCCTCAGGTGGGCAAAGTATGGGGTATACCTCCTTATTTTTGAAGCACTGCTACTGAGGCGACACACTTCGATGCAGCAAAGCGAGTTCGACAAACACAGTCGCTGGCGAGTGTCACTAAACCTTGGTCTGGCAGCCTGCGAATGACACTACTGGCGAAGTACATTCGCTCGAAATGACACTAAATTTGCACGTCTGATTGGGGTATTAGTCACTACGCTGAACATTCGTATTCACCTACATATTGTTAAGCGAAGGACGAGTTAATTAGACGAGCAACTATTTACAGAATATATTTACAACAGCGGTTGCAGCGCCAACCGGTTGGATTCACAGCACGAGCCCAGTTCGTTCTTCCTCTTCTTTTCTCTAGTGATGGCGCCAGCGCGCTTCGTTCAAACAACTAAATACAACACGCGTGTAATATAATCCCCCGGTGGCAGAAGTGACGTCTCGGAGCGTCTAAATGTCATTACTGGGAGGGTGGTACTGCTTCAGTCATGTAACGTGCACGATATTACTGGACTGGGAAGCAGATGGGGCGTCAGGGGCGATCTCGTAGGTGACGGAAGTCACGGTACGAAGCTCTCGGTATGGGCCTGTGTAGCGAGACAGCAGTTTTTCTGACAGGCCGACCTGACGCAACGGAGACCACAGAAGCACCAAAGAACCAGGCGGAAAGTGCACGTCTAGGTGTCGCCAGTCGTACAAACGCCTTTTACTCTCTTGGGAGTTTAGAAGGCGGTCACGGGCAATTTCCCTTGCGTGGGCAGCGCGGGCGGTGGCGTCAAGTGCATAGTCACTGGTCGGTGCCGCGTGAACAGGGAGGGTTGTGTCAAGGGGCAGTGCTAGCTGGTTCTCACTCGAACAGAAGGAAAATAGGGAATAACCGGCCGTATTGTGGCGCGAGGAATTATAAGCAAACGTGACAAACGGTAAAGCGAGGTCCCAGTCAGTCTGGTCTGAAGAGACTTACTTCACGAGCATGTCTGTGAGAGTGCGATTGAGACGCTCCGTGAGGCCATTTGTTTGCGGATGGTATGACGTGGATAGTTTGTGCCTCATTGCACAGGACTGCAGGATGTCCGCGATAACTTTTGATAGGAATGTCCGGCCACGGTCTGTGAGAAGTTGTCGCGGAGCTCTATGTAATAAAATCACGTCGTGTAGAAGAAAATCGGCGACATCTGAGGCGCAGCTTGTAGGGAGCGCTCGGGTGATGGCGTAGAGCGCGCGCCGTAATCCCGTGGCCACGGCGATCCACCTGTTCCCCGACTCAGATAGAGGAAAAGGGCCAAGTAAGTCTAAACCAACCCGAAAAAATGGCTCCGCGGGAATGGTTGAATGGTCGCTGGCATTTCTCACACGCCGCTATGTATCTTCGAATGGAACGAGCAAGCCCTGGCCAAAAGAAACGTCGGCGGATCCGGTCGTAGGTACGTGACACACCGAGGTGGCCGGCAGTGAGGAGGTCGTGAAGTTCGTGGAGAACAGCCGAGCAAAGGTGTTTAGGGATCACAAGGAGTAATGCTTGGCCGTCGGGGTGAACGTTGTGGCGCTAGAGTACGCCATCTTGAAGTAGAAATAAGCGACGGAAACTGTCGGCAAGTGACGATTCCAGGCGGTCAGTGATGATACTCAAGGACGGGTCACGGCGCTGCTCGTCGGCGACATGAAGCAGTCGAAAAACAGAGAACACAGGCGTCGGTGTCGAGATCAGTCGTAGAGGTCGAGTCTTCGACTGGGTAACGAAAGAGGCAGTCTGCGTCTTGGTGTTAGCGTCCCGACTTGTAAGTCACTGTGTAGGAATATTCTTGGAGTCAGAGGGCCCAACGACCAAGCCGGCGAGTAGGATCCTTGAGCGAAGAAAGCCAACAGAGCGCATGATGCTCTGTGATTACTGAGAAGTGCTTGCCATATAAATATGGGCGGAACGTTGAAACAGCCCAGACGAGAGCCAGACATTCGCGCTCAGCAATCGAATAGTTGCGCTCTGCAGTCGTCAGGAGCCGGCTAGCATAGGCTATAACACGGTCGTGCCCATGTTGGTGTTGCGCTAAGACGGCGCCAATCCTATAACCACTGGCATCGGTTTGGACCTCTGTAGGTGCAGACGGGTCAAAGTGGGCCGAGGCCGGTGGATTGGTGAGAATGGTGATAAGGCATGAAAACGCGGCAGCCTGAGGGGTACCCCACGTAAAAGGCACATCTTTCTTCAGAAGTTCAGTGAGTGGTCGAGCGATTCATGCAAATCTTTCACAAACCGTCTGAAATAAGAACAGAGCCCCCCAAACTCCGAACGTCTTTGACAGACTGAGGTACAGGAACAGCCATGACTGCTCGAACCTTCTCCGGGTCGGGTTGTACGCCGGAAGCATCGACGAGATGGCCGACGAGAATTAGATGAGCAACTATTTACAGAATATATTTACAACAGCGGCTGCAGCCCTGACCGGTTCCATTCACAGTGCGAGCCCAGTTCGTTCTTCCTCTTCTTTTCTCGAGTGATGGCGCCCGCGCGCTTCGTTCAAACAACTAAATACAACACGCGTGTAGCAATTTTTCAGTGTTGATTTGTACGTTACAGCAGTAGAGTGTTGCTGGTGATGATCATGTGTACTTTATCCTCAGAAGGGCTGGTTAGTACACATCTTGATAAGTAGATTTGACAGCGCAACACAGGATACAGAAGGAACCAAACGGGGAGAGCAATGTCAATGTGGTACCATGTCCTATTTGTCATTAGTTGAAATCACGCCCTATCGGTCATGCCTCCACCATACCAGTGGACTCCCAATATGACCAGCAATGCCACAGCATCCTGGATTGAAAACGTGCAGCGTGACAAGTTTTTTTCTGGCTCTGGTAAGTATCACATTGATAATTGGCAGACACAGATCAAGAGAAGGGGAATGAATACTTGAACATCAAGTACTGTTGCAATGTTCTCTGCTCGCGTCAGTGCTTAGCCAGACTTAACCCTTTATGGACACGCGTTTACAGGCAACAAACAAACAACAACAAAATATTTCTTGCACAGTTTCAGATTTGAGTACGGGATTTCTGGCTAAGCATCTTGAGCCACCACTGAATGACAGGCAGAAAGTGGCATTTGTTGAATTTGAGCAGGAACAGAGATTGTAGAAGTATGGTGCACAACTTTTTTTTTAAAGCATGATCAGAGAAGGACTGATCTAAAATCCCTGGCTGCAGTGGTATCACACATACAATGTAGAGTAAATGCAATGTACACCTCTGTTTCATATTCAACAAGACCTGTCTACAATGAAAGTTCCAAACGAAGGAATAGGCGGCTTGAGCTGAAGCTCACTTTCAGTGCCAGGTGGTGTCCACGGACAATAAACCCTGATAAACCTACTGCTGAAAAAGTTTTTGTAAAGTGTCTGTCTCATCCTCACCGGCTTACGGCAGTGATCCTCAAGGCCACTGAGCATCCAATGAGCCCCACTTCATTTATTTTATACTGTTTCAAATGACTAGCATGTAAAAGGCATGCCATACAGAGACTTCAAATATCCAGATGTACTACAATTTATTCAGATAGACTTTCAAAAACATTAGTCCTAGTAAAAAAAAGTTGTGAGGTATCAAGCCAGATGCAAAGAGAAGCATCCTGTCTTGGCAACCAGAAGATCCCAGTCCAAATTGGTTGGAAAAAAATTAAAAAGGAGAGAGAACAAGTCAATACAAAAGCACCAACATGGTGCCCCTAAGTGCCTTGTGTCACTGCAAGGACTGCTTTGCTGAAAATTCAAAGCCACAAAACAGACAAAAAGAATGAGAAGCAAAGTTGCATGGTCACGGTCACCCACTTCATTCCTAAGGTTTGCATCACCGGTCCACCAATCAATACATCTTCTGAGGCAGAGAGGTCTTCTGTCGACAAGTCATCTGCAAGTGTGCAGCTCTCTGGTGGCAAGTTGTACGCTAACGGTTTATTTGCTAGCAAATAATTCTGCCAGCCAGGAAAACCATGGGCTTGCATAAGCGATCGAAAGTAGTGACATGCTTGCGTCAATGAAAGAAAAAAAAGCTTGCTTGGCTGGGGAAGAAAAGGGTTGCACACAGCCCACCCCTCCAGAGCAGGCGTAGTCGTCGATGTCCATTTTCTGTCAACTCAAGAGCCCAGTGATGTTCAACCCCACACCATCGAAATTAACAAAAGTCAACACCTCTGTTATCAACACACTGTTCGACAAAGCACAAAAGACCTGTAGAAGGTAGGTTTCTTAAAAGCAAGCTGCACAGAAAATGCTTAGACTGGCACAATCAGTCTCATGGAGTCAATCATTGCTCTACAGCTGCTCGGCAGATCAAATCACGTGCCCCATTGAAGCTAATCTGCAAACATAGGTGGATGCCAGTCCAGTCTTCTTGTTGCATTAAGAGCACCGCTTGCCCTTCTTCTTGGCCTTGCCAGGGGATGGGTGCGGCGGGTCCATCTGCATGTCATCAGTCTTGGACTGTGAGGTGCTGCTCGAGTCATCATCCAGCTGAATTGGTAGAAGTTCGCTTCCATTTCCAGAACTCAGGTCGGCAGAGGACATAGTGCACATATCCACGGACAGTGCCACATTGCTGCCACTGGTGGTCCCAGTCATGTTGGTAGATGTCTCAGCTGAAATTGAGCCTGCTGCCCCAGCCACACTAACTGCCGAAGAGCTCCCTTCAGCAGGCATTGCAGCCACAGTGGCACCCTGCAAATGGATGGGAAAACCAGCTAGAATGACAACCAGCTAGAATCACAGTGATGCAGTTGATGTTGCCTATATGCTAGCCTCCAGCTTGGAAACAGCAGCTTCTACCTGAGCTAATAACTTTACAGTGTGCTGGGGAGGGCACCCCATAAAGTGGAGGAAGCCCCAGTACATGACTGCAAGCAGAACAAATGGTGTTCTGCAGGTGACCACAAAGTTGTAGGTACGATTCCTCAACAAAGCTGTCACATTACTGTGGGGCATAATGCAAAGACTCGTCCACTTACAGGTTCAAGAAGCAGATTAACAAAACACAGGCATCTGAAACTAAACTTCCACCCTCCACTACAGTACCACTCATTAGCTGCTTTGGGGTGTTGAACCATATAAAACACTGAATCAAATGCATTTTGAAAGTCAGTAAGCTAGTTTGTGAAAAGTGATTTACCAACAACAACAACAACAAAATAAAGTTGAACTGCTTTAGAAAAAACAACCCCCGTGTATGTGGAAAAGGAACTGTCTGCAGTTTTGTACATTCACTTTTGTCAGTGTGCTAAGTTGTAGTGGCCAGAATACATAGAGCTCGCTCTTATACTAAAACTGATGGACATACTTGACAACCTGTGAACCTTAAAATGTTCCTTAAGATCCTGCGGGCACGACACCGAGCAGGAAAGAGGGAGGGGGGTAGGGACAAGCTGCACAGAAAAAAAGGGCACGAATTTTTTCAAAAAAAGCTTGCCCTGAGTACACACCTTTCCTGTGGTACATACGGCTTTTACTAAAGATGATTTACCTTTAAATGCAACACACAAGCAGCAACAAACTTGACACAGCCAATATTAACAAGTAACACCATTGCTAAATCGCAGTGACTTTTTCAGCAACTGTAGTATTGCCAATTTCGCCTACTTCTGGAAGATGTCTGTATAAACTTGCTCAAAGCAAGTCTCGTTTTCATTTTTTCACCACCAGAAGACTTAAAATTGTGGATGCAGGGACCGCCGAATATTTTCGGGAACAGTATTTTTCTTTAAGAGTCCATGAAACGGTTTTTGTCTTGCGCTTAGACACAGAGGTTATCCCTCAGGAATGTTTTCTCACAAGAATTTTGTGTCAGTGCACTATAATAACACAGGTACAAGTGGTCTAGCTAGTTCGGATATCCTTCTGCTGTCATTCTGGGCAAATTAAGGGCTCGCTCACAAATACAGGACTTGCAGTTACCGCTTAAAGCGGCTTTCTTTTCAAAATTGCAGGTGATCGCTGTGTTGACCAAGGAGGTTAGTGTTGACATGCAGCGCTCATGCCTTGTACAGCATGCAGTCACTGCAGTTTACTCCCTGCACACACCTGCAGTGCGAAATGAGCTTAATACAGCGCTGGTACCATTCAGAACTGGCTCCTATTTTCATGCTAGAACCCCTCCGCATCCCACCGGCTGCCTTTGCCAGAGCTGTAGCAGACGATCCGCATTCTCAGGTGGTAGTGGGCCATTTGTTTGAAGAAACGCATATATTTATTGTGACTTGTTTACTTAGTTTTAAGGGTACAAAAATAATTATGTATTAGCGGCAAGAAGTTGTAGTGACGCCCTCTACCAGAGTGACGTCACGGCCAGGACGCGCTCGGCAGGCGAGCGCACGACTCGCTCGCCTGCCGCGCGCGCTCGTTCGTTTCGTGCATGCTCGGCGTATGGGGCGTGCCAGCCGTACTCCCTGAATCATGTCTTGGCTGCTTTCTGCTGTCACGCCTAAAGTGCAGTCTGTTTTTCTAAACTGCGTGAATCGTGAAAATCTGCTGGTTGGATATCGAAGCTGTATACAGTTGCAGGGGATACTGCTTTTGCAATGCAGAGGTGCGCCATGTCTGTTCATAAATGTTGCGTAACAATAATGTCTGCAAATTAAGTATAAGAAATTTTTAATGCACGACACTTCGCTCCAAACTTAACATTCCTTTAGTACTTAGTTATGGCAGACATTTCGTTTTACACGAAACAGCAATATTGGTATTTGGTGCCAACATTATATATAAATCAGCATGTTAGAATAGGATACTGCCCGCGAATCTTTCGTGAAGCTTCTTATTGCTTTGTAGACTTGTTCTACTCAAAGTGGGTGCTGAAGTAATGCGTAAAAACAATAGTTAGGCACGCATGTTCCACGAAAAAAAATGTGGTACTACTTTCACCTTTCTTCGAAACAGCCACCCAGAAAAAGCAATCTACATGGCTGTTAACACGACTGCGCTTCATGTATGTATAGCAATCACCTGAAAGAAAAGGTTCGTGGTTAAGATCAAGAGCCAAGCAATTACATGCCATGCAATGTTTCATAGTGGGCTCAAGTGGTCTATATGGACAATATGGTAGACAACTCCCACAACGGAAGCAACCGACAATCATTATGAAGTTAAGACAAGGTGTGCATTGTTCGCGAAACCCTTCTGTTCACTACAACGTCGAATTGAAACCATGAAGGAGTCCTTTAGAGCGCCAATTGGAATGGCTATAACATACTGGAGGCACTAGAGTGCAGCATTGTCATGCAACATCGTCACGTAACTACCGTCTGCACGACGATGTCTCGAACCACAATGGTGTTTAATTATACGAGCTGAGAACTATTCACTGCGTCAGCCCATAAAAGACCCTCTCGTATACCAGCCTCGTAAACAAAACACTATACCTATATGCGAGCTTCATATGAATTCACTTGATGTTTGACCTCCTTCTGTGAATGCTGATATTTTCTATGTGTCCCATACCACTATAGAATGAAGCTTCGGGTTATTGCTGGCTGCAGCCATATGGTATAAAAGGCATATTTCGCCCAAAAAGTTGCGTCAAGCAGCTCTGTCAGTTTTGCCAAGTAGATCGGTCAGAACGGTTCCCCAAGTTGTTGAACTGACTAGAGCATGTAGCACTGAAAAGAGAATATTTGTCCATACATTTTTGTGAGCGGCAAACAGCCTAAAACTTCAATTACTTAAAATTACCGCCATTTAAAATTAACTGGTTAAGAACGGCTTAATTTAGCAGTTCAAAAAGCAAATGGTACCGGTAGATTCTATACTGATGTGTTGTTTAGTCCTCGTGCTACTGCTGAACGTTTCTGTGAATAAATGCGAAAATTCTATATTTTGTTAATGAACAGCTCGTCGTGAGCAAAAATGATTTAGTGAGTTCAAATCAAGATAAATGTAGTAGAAGTCCTTTATAGCCAGCATTTCTTACATGATTGTTGCACCACGGCAAGTATGGTCGCTTAACTAGATTGTTCTATCCTATGTTTTCACGGTAATGCTTTTATTATGCACGTCTGCTACCAGCGCAGAGTGTAGAACTGTGCATGAAAAACTCGCACCGCTCCGGTTGGCTGGCAGTGTAACGCCTTTGAGAAATATTGTTGTCTATAAAATAAGCTCTTTCAATACATTTTGACGAACCACGACATCTCCAAAATATACTTTAGATGACTGTCATAAGTGCAGCAGCATAGAGAACGAGAGCGAACAAACGGAAACGTTGCAGAAGGTGACCGGACGCAGCCCGAACTGTAGCAGACGACAAGCGCCAATCCTTGCCATGACGTCATGCGAGCAGCGCTCTCAGTGCCACTTGTTCATTCTCGGGGCTAATAAGTATGCTTGCATACTGGTGAGGAATGGCATTTGGCGATGTCGACGCAACTGTGAGAGCGTGCTAATTGTGGAAACACTGCAAGCTTCAGATTTGACCGAGGTCTGGTTGGCCTCACGTGTGGGGATTTCGCTACTATCGATTGTAATTTCCCAAGCACTCGGGCAGATCAGAACTGATGAGACTGACCAGGATGTGGACTTTTCCCATAAATTGCCCGAGCAGGTAACAGAAAGAGAATGTTACGTGTGCCCCATACGTTGTGTTTTGCAGAGGTCTTGCAATACTTTTTGAACACGGTAAGCATAGACCGTGTTCAAAAACACTAGAACTGAGCCAAACATTATTCTTGTACGAACAGCATGGAGCCCATGCTTTCACTCGAAATGCACCTGCCCTCTCAGTGCCACTTATCGAAACTTAATTTCACAAGCCACGAAGCACGATGGCTAGTGAGCTGATTTCTTTCCATTGCGACACCTCATAAGCGCCCCCAGAATAGATAAACATCCTCAGCACTGTCATTACTGCAGTTCGGTGCGTTTTTACAAAATAAGGTTTGTTTGTGTGTTGCAAACTAAAAAGCTCAATGAACCACAGACTAAGGAAAATTGCACTCTTAGGGGTCTTTTCTTGTGTCTATAACACACCCTTTTACACCCATAGCAAAGGGTGTTTATGCGAACTAATGCACCCATTTGAAAGGGAGTTTTTGGGGGGCACAGCACCTTTCCCCCAATGTGTGTTTTGTCGAAATGCACACTGTTATTTTCATGGCGACATTTTTTATCCTATAAGTACCCTTTTGATTCGGAATTCCGCCTAAGTAATACTGAATTCTTTCCCGAGACGTTTATGAATCAATAAAGCGATGAAAAAAATGCCACGCAGCCTAGATTCCAAGTATTGACTTACAAATTGCCAGTCGGAGGTGTTGCCCCTCGAGCACTCTTCTTTTTTCTCTTTATTTCCCTGGTTTCAAATTTCCGCTTTCCACTCTTTCCATTTACGGCCAGGGCGCGCCACCTCCACTATAAAGGATATGTTCATACCGGAAGAAGCTTCATCCGCCATGCGCCTGCGTATGTTTCTTCCAACAAATACTCCATGAAACCGCACAAGGATTACTACGCATCCCGTATAGCAATTGTAATTGTATGTGCTACTTGTAACGAAACATATCCTTGAGCAGCTTTAAAAGTTCAACAATATAACGTCCGCATAGGAACGACTATTACAGGCATCTCTCTGCATTAGCACAGCATCCAGCTTGCTAGGCAATAGTAAAAACGATAAAATACCGAGAAAGGCTTAGCAGAGGCAACACCTGATAGCCAACAGCTTTGTTCATACAATATTTATTGCTGTATGTGCGAGTGAAAGCGCGCGAGGGCGAGGGACGCGCGCTTTCACGGGGAAAGCACGGCGGAGAGCAAACACGACTTCCCAGTGGAAGGGGAGCGGTGGGCGAGAAGGGCATCGAGGCACCCTAGACTGTGCGTGTGAGTAAAGCCCCTTGATGTTAGAAAGTAGCGACACGCTTTCAGACACACCCTCGCCGGCGCGGTCAACCTCCTCTTTTTCTCCCCCTCTTTCGCAGAGGCGGCCCATCCGCCACGCTGAATGGCTGCGGCGCGTGATACTACCCCATCAGGTGACCCTGACGTCACGAAAACGGCGCGAAACTTGCTTTCGCGCGCCTTCAGTTTCTCCCGCCCGCGTATTTCTATTTGCGCCCAAGCCACGGTATATATCTTACACCGTGGCCCAAGCGCAAAGCCTAAAGTCCCTATATAAGAAAAGTACCGCCATCTACTCTTTCCTCCGCCGCCTCCTCTCCTAAAGCGCTTGCTTTTTCTTTACTTTTTGCTTGCGAAAGCCAAGTCGACGGTGGCGCACCTAGAAAGTCCACGTTGAAGCTTTCAGGCCCGGCGCGCGAGGACTTTCGCGCAGAGGACTTTCAACATGGCTCTGAGGCGGGAAAAAAGAAAATATAAAGAAGTGAAAAGCGCGCGCTATCATCGTCCAATAGGATATACAGGATAACACAGGAGAGAGCGAAGCGGCATTTGTCAAAGGATGGCGGTACTTTTCTTATATAGGGACTTTAGCAAAGCCCGACCACTGGCGCCGCCATGCGCCGTTCGCGCGTACCATGTTTCGAGCCGCACGGCCGGGCTCGACTCGCGCGCACAGTCGAGCCCGGCCGTGCTAGCCAACGCCGTTGGAACGGAGAACACGCTGGGCTGGTTGCGACTAGGCAATGCTGTTAAGGGATCGATGGTACTCCTAAATAAACGCATCACTGTTTTGATGATCCAAATATAATCTCACTATCAGGGAGGGAGCAGTATTTTTTTATTTGGGGTGTTGCTACGCTGCGCTCCGCAGCACCCCAACGACCGCCGCTTCGCGTCGGTGCCCGGCACCGTGGCTTCCGCCACAGCACCGGGTTTCAACCGACCACGCTGGCAATCCGGGAGGGAAAAAAATGAAAAGCGTGATACGAAGAAAAAAAATTACTAGTTAAGGCAGGATTCGAACCCACGTACGCCTGGTCTCAAGGCAACCGTCGTAACCACTAGGCCATACGGCCACGCTCCCAAAGCACGCGTTCATGCGAACGCAATCGCGTTCGAGCGCCCTCGGCGAAACCAACGCCTCCCATTACGAGGCGTTGGCGAAACAAACCACCAAGAAACATGGTACGCGCGAGCAGCGCATGGCGGCGCCAGCGGTCGAGCACTGGGCTTGGGAGCAAGTAGAAATACGCGGCCCGGGGAGGGGAGAAATCCGAGAATTCAGGAGGAAAGCGCGCGCGCGGAGGAGAGTGTCGCTACTTTACGTGTGCGTGCCCGCTCTCCCACTGCGGCACATGCGCGCAGCCCTGCCTAAAGTCCCTTGATAGTAAGTACCGCCACTCTTTGTACTCTGCCGCCGGCGCGCGACCTCCTCGCCTCCTCCTCACCCCTCGCGAGTCCCCTCCGCGGCAGACGGTATTGCGCCCGTTTTCCTGCACGATGATTGGTCTCCCTGCCATTGCCCTTGGAAATGAACGGAGCTTGCGTTTTGCTTTTTCGTTCGCGCCATTTTGCGCCTTAGCTCGGTTGGCTCGGCGTATAGACGAGGCAACATAAAGTTTGCCCGCGCGCCACCAGCGCCGAATACTCCCCTAGCGGAAGGATGGAAGTGTCGAAGGTCGTCGCTGGGCCAGCGCGCGCCCGTGTTCTCTACGGCGCGAGCGATCGTGCGCGTTCTTTTCGCGACGGCGAGCGCGACCTCATCAAGCAGGAAATGTTGCACGCAATACTGCTGTGTTGTTCATTGCCACAACAGCCTCGAAAGGTCGAAAGCCTACAGGATTCCTACAGTCCGAAAGTCCTACAGGATTCCGGGGAGGTGGTACGAGAAGGACAGACGACAAGCGTGGATAACAGCAGTGCGCCGAGTCAAGTAAGTCACGTACTTTCGCATTCACGTGCAATATCACGGCCGCTCGATAAAAACGCAATAGTAATATGCCTGTATTTAGCGCATGGCCGTTTGTTTAGACATGTCACGTAGATGAGTCGTACAGCGACATCCGCCGTGTTAGCTTAGCGGTAAATGCATATGTGTTGCGCCGCTTACCTCGACGACGCGAGCTCGATTCACGGCCACGACGGCCGCATTTCGATGGGGGCGAAATGCAATAACACACTTGTTACCGTGTACGTTGATTTTTGTGCACGTTAAAGAACCCCCGGTGGTCAAAATTATTCCCGAGACCCTCCATTACAGCGTGCCTCATAATGATATCGTGGTTTTGGCACGTAAAACCCCCGAATTTGATTGATTGTACTGTTCGTTCACTCGCGATCGGCAAGGACGAGCTCAAGGAAATTATATCCCTTTCCCAAACGCTGCAACTTAAATTACTACTTGTGCAGGCGACAAAAGGGTCCGCGCGCTACTTGCCTTTTGTTTAGTGGCAATCCGTATTTAATGCAAGCTACGGTCATTGTGTGCGTCGGTAAACGGCAGATCGGAAAGCAGCTGCCCGAGACATGCGCGTTATGTTTGCTGCTACGCCATGCTTTCTAGGTTCACAATCTCCAAGCATGCTTTAAAGTAATTGCCACGTCTCACATTCTTCCTGCTTCACTCTTCCTTCCAAGAATCTTCGTTTCGTGTAGTAGCCGGTCATCGGTGCGAGCTTACTTTAGCTGCAGCGAGGCATTTGCCCGACAAGAAAGTAGATTTGCTTTGATGAGGCATGTATCGCTAGTTATTGCGCTCGTGCCAAGGTCCCAAGGTAATCGCCGGTTACCGTGATATTGATTCGATTAGCGGATCAGTTTGCACGGGCGATTTCTCATGAGCAGTGAAAAGATACCTTGCTCACTAATGCAATGAGTTGCCATGACTCTAACATCTGCATTGAATAAGGCATGATATACATTAAATATTTATACAGCATTATATAAGGCATTATGCGCATATGTAGTACTTACATCTTTAATTAATTTTATTGGCTTATTGGTGTCTAATGCATGTGTTCTTTCTGTGCTGACAGTGAGGATGCCACTCCCTGTGAGCCAAAATGAGAGCAGCCGTGTGTGCGCGCCCAGCGACCAACGAAACCAAGCCCAATCGTCACCGTCTCTGCACATCTCTTCAAGCATGCATGACCGCTTTGTGACTGCACCATACAGCAAAAGTGACTAAATTACTGAACCCGATTACTGAACTCGGTGAGTACCTCTAACTCGATGTTGTATACAATCTTGTTGGACACCTCCTACACGCACTTGGTTTTCACTGTCACATCACCGCCCACAATTTGTTCAACGCCATACACGTGTGGAAGCAGACGCTCCCCTTTCTTGAGGTTGCCGCCACGAAAAAAGCTGTCGGCGTCGGCAACCTTCTTGAAACAGCATTGCAGTCTTTGCATCGCTGTTCAGCAAGCACGCGATCTGCCGCCGTCGACAACAGAGCGCCGTGAGCATGAGCAGCGAAGGAAAGCGCGGGCGAACAATGTAAACAAAGCGGAGACTGCACCACAGCGCGACCGCGCTGCTTGACATTTCCATATTGGGGGCGCTGTCAGGAGGCGCAGTAGCACCTCCTGACAGCGCCTTTCTTATTGCTCATATCAAAACATCCCCTAATGCTGCATTTTTTCAATTCTTCCGGCCTGCTTATTAGCGTTTTTGTTGCGGCAATTTGTACGTTGCATAAAAATGGGGTTCTCCTCAGAATGCTGAATATTCTGCTGGGACTCCATCACCTCGCACGTCGTCAACTGTTATTCAATTGGAAATGCAACATTATAGATTCTGCTTTCCACTGCACAAATATACCCGAAGATACAGCCTCTCGAACGCACTTTTCGTGATTGTTAGGACCCGTTGCCTGTTTTACTGAAAATCGGAATAGCAGCTTGTAGATGAGCTATTTACAGCTTCGATGCGTGTCAGTCACTTAAGTACAATGAATGCAGGACGTGAAAAAAATTAGCGGGAAGTATACCCGTGGTATTGCAGGTGATGAGCGCCAGCTAGTACGCATTTTAAGACGAGACCCTTAGTTCGATATGTTTCAAGGTGAGCTTTTGAGGTACAGAAAGTAACGTGACCTAATGAAGGCCAGAAGCCAGCCAAATCATGTCCAGCCGTGTATAATAGATTATTAATGATTAGCAAAGTAAATTCATGACTGATTAATATATGAATTCGATTAAGGTGGTTTAAGGTCGATTAAGGTGGATTAAGGTTAAATAAGAAGGGCTAGGGTCGATTAAGGAGGATTAAGTTGGGTTAGGATGGTTTAGGGTGTATCAAGATGTAATAAAGAGGATTAGGGTGGATTAACGTGCATGAAGGAAGATTAGGATGGATTAATGTCGATTAAAGTGTATTAAGGAGGATTAGGGTGGATTAAGGTCCAATAAGAAGGATTAAAGTGTATTAAGGAGCATTAGGGTGCATTGAGGTGGATTAAGGTGTCTTAAGGAGGATTAGAGTGGATTAAGGTCCAATAAGGTGCGTGAAGGTGGATTATTGTGGATTGAGGTGAATTACAGCAGATTTTACAAGACTCGCATTCGCGTCTATTAGGCAATAGCTAAGGACACCTGATGATCTTTTTTCAGTTCTTGACTTTGCTTTGAACTGGGCTGCCACGCACGCGTGAGTGGGTGACGATTATTATTTGGTTTTATCACGGATACAGGCAATGTGCAGCAGGCGATCGCGCACCCTTGCTGTTGTTGTTGTTGACTTCTAGGCAGAGGCCGGGAATCTTCGCTTTAATAGCGAATACGTTACAACCGCCTTTCTTCGGTTTTGTTCTGTGGGTAAACCTTTTCCATCCATGTAACACGAGCCGATGTCATTGTATCAATGCGCTTCGATTACGAAGGTTGAGCAATAAATAATCACTATGGTTATGGATGTAGCAATGCAGGGGATATTATGTAGGCAATAATGTTTAGCACTGCAGCGTATTAGCCACTTGTACTTGTATAAAGGACGTTTTATTCATCCTGCCTGAGTGATTAACTCTTCGATAAATGTTCTAGCTACATTTGACTGAAGACAAAATTTGAGCCGCGCATATTACAAGAACTTGGGAAAAAAAGCTCAAGCCCAACGCAGTCCCAACAATTTTCTTCCACCGACCTGTCGTGAAGCACAGGAAGCCCCCTCGACAGCGGCATGAACCTCGAACTGAGAGTAGTAAGTGATTGCTGCTGCTTGCTCCTTGTCCCGCCTGTAATAATTTCAGCAATAATGATCTCGGTCGCTTAACGACGCAGCCAACGACACTATGATCCTTTAGGCAGAGCCTGTCGCCACCGCATGCTTGCCCGCAATCCACAATGCGTCGGCAATAGGGCCCCCCGCTAATCAACATCACAATTTTAACTATCCTACTACATAATAACGGTATGTTGGTGTGAACTATCAAAATACCTTATCCAGAGGCGTTTCTTTTGCCTAAAAATATACAATGCCTTCTCCCATAGGTATACCGAGTATTTCTTTTAAAGCTTCATTGACACCGACGCCTAAAGAATAATCTGTAAATACCTTTCCTCGGCTTCTGTTATTGTGGGCGATGAGTGGTTGCCGGTACCGCTTCATCGCACTGAAATTGCGCAACCGTCCTATTCATGCAGAAACTACAGCGCAAAAGCTACTTTGACATTGAGACAAACACATGGACGGACGATGCACTAGCCAGTAATTCATTATAAGAAGTCACGCTGAATATAATACCTGCGGTGCATTAAAATTAAATTATGGGGTTTTACGTGCCAAAACCAGTTCTGATTATGAGGCACGCCGTAGTGGGGGACTCCGGAAATTTGGACCACCTGGGGTTCTTTAACGTGCACCTAAATCTAAGTACACGGGTGTTTTCGCATTTCGCCCCCATCGAAATGCGGCCGCCGTGGCCGGGATTCGATCCCGCGACCTCGTGCTCAGCAGCCCAACACCATAGCCACTGAGCAACCGCGGCGGGTCCTGCGGTGCATATGCGCGCACATGCAAGAAAAAACTGCCAAACACAGAGCGATTTGCCACAAGCAATACTAGATCAGATGCACAAAGTAAAGCAGCGTATCATGAGGCAGAAAAAATAACTGGAGTATAGAACTCGCCTCAAAGCACCAGTGTGTGTCATTCATACGGCTTTAAGATGAAACCAACCTCCTCATAAACGTTGCCTTTAGCATTCTCCATGCTGTTATCACCCTTTTTCAAAATTTTCTACGCCACTGGGGCGCGCAACTGGCCCAAAAGAGGCGCCTCCATCGAATTCTGCGGCCCGTCCGCGGGAGCCAAGGCGCGTAAGTGGTTCGTGTGGAAAGGGAAAGGTTGGCGCTATCTTCTGCAGCCCCTGAGGGAGCACGGCTCAGCGCCAGTACGTGCCGTGCGCAGCGCGCGCAGCCGGCGGGCGAGGAGAACCGAGGAGGAAAGCGCGGCGGGGAGAAGAGTGTCGCTACTAATTATCAAGGGGCTTTAGCCCTGCCAGCCTCTGCCGCCGACTCTCTCAGGGCTCTCGCCCACCTCTCCCCTAAAGCTCAGACCACACGTACGCTTGCGGACGCGCGCAAACTCGCGTCTACGCGCCTTGCGCCTGCCGCGTCTAGCGAGGAATGGCGGTTTGCATCCACAAACGCGCGCTCACTGGCCTCGCTCGTTGACGCCTTCGCAGACGCCAGTTCGTACTTTAGTTATTGACAGTGTTTCAAAATGCTTCGATATCTATAAACGTAATTGTTATATTTTTAGAGCTGTTAGATCAGCACAAGAAGTGAAGAAGAAGCACTTTCTTGCATGGTATAAATCTGCTCCCTGCGAGTTGAATGTACCCCGCAGTCACTGCGTAGCCAGGCGCGCCGACGCGAGGCAGCCCCAAGCGCGCGATAACAGAGAGGAGCTGTTCACCGAGATCGCGCCGCGTGTTGACGCGTACGAGCCATGCCGCACCGTCTGCGCATGCGTGGGCGCGTGGTTGCGCGCGTCCGCAAGCGTACGCGTGGTCTGGGCTTCGACAACGGCGTCTAGGCGTTCCCTCACGTAGCTAGCGTTTTGACACAACTGTTGTCGACGGCGGCGGCGTTTCGCCCGCGCTCGCACCAAACGCGCGTGGCGTTGGTGACGTGTTTATGAAGAACGTGCCAACCTTTGCCGTACACCCTATACATAGTTTGCACGTGCGTCACTTCCGCACCGGTCCGCGAGCCTGTCCGCCATCTTTAGGCACCTGCGCGCCTGCGGAAACGTGCTGGAGCAGGCTGCGCGCGCTGACGCTTTGTTGATCCGAAGTTCCTTCTCGCGTCGTGATCATGCCAATCTGCGCGATTTTCGGTTGCCGCACAAGAAGTACCACTGCCGCGAAGCCGAGCTACGCAGAACCGAGCGTAGGTCCGCACCAAAAGTAATAACATGGCAGTGCGAACGCACAAGAATGCTGTCGGAGAAACGTCGGTGCCTGTGGTTTTCCCGGATAAATCGGAAGGACCTGAACAACGTGCGCGTCGTCACTTTGTTTCGGGGGAGTATATAACACGCCAAAACACTGCACATCACGCATGATCGTATAAGGGCGGTAGCGAAAGCCCCCGTACTGGTTGGTGACTGCCTGCTCGCACACGCATGGTCGCTTTTACCGCTCTGAAAAACGCCCGTGTATTTGTGTTGTAGTGCACGTTAAAGAACTCCGGGCGGTCAAAATTATCCCGCAACCCTCCACTGCCGCGTGTTTCATAATTAGATCGTGATTTTAGCACGGAAAACCCCAATTTTGTTTTTTAACGGCCTGCAAGCTGCTTCGCACAGTCATTTCTTGGTATGTGTGCTTCGCTTAGCGATATGCTAAGTAATATTTGAATGTCTGCATGCTTTCAATATAATGGGCTAGTTCTATTTAACGCAACAAAATTCACATGCACGGACATGCGCCGAACTGTAAACCAAAACTCGCAGAAAGAAGCGAACACACGTTTTGAAGCTTGGGGAAAAAGTGCATATAGGTGAACCTTTGTGGCAAGAAAGCTGTCCCTGAATGGAGCAGCACAAAAATACTGAGATAGTTTTCTCTGCCGCACGCCAAGGAACTTATGTTTTCATTGACTCACCTCGCCGAGGACGATGGTAAGACCCGACGACAGGCGCTTCGCTGCAACATACCTCACCCAACCGCTCGTGAAGTAATTGTGCGCCTTCAGCGATTTGTAAGCCTTTATTTCGTTCAGCGTCACGTATCTCGTGGACTGGACAAGATAATTAATAATATCCACGTACGTCGTGGCCGGGAGAACCTCGGGGTCTGAACTGGTATGCACGCCAACGTGCAGCTAGTATGGGTCCACGCCGTCGCACATTCCGACCTTTTCTTTGTAGCGAGCCCGCGTCGGCCCTACAAGCTCGTCCATGTAGGAAGGGAAAAATTCAGGGCTCCTGACTTTTGTCATCGCAAAGCTTTCACGACAGCAAACATGCGGCGCTGACACGTAGAAGCGAACGCCGAACACGAGCGCAGCGGGCAAGCGGCTATAGTAGCGAGGTGCCTAGCGATGGCGGACGGTCGGGGCAGGCGGCGGATATGACGTCACGTGCAAACTATGTATGGCGGTGTACCGTAGCGACCATAAGGCCATGGTCCCTGTGGTCACATAAATAAATGAAAACCACCGGATCATATATATTTATCATTCTTTAATAGTTGAAATAACCAATTACACCATCACATCTTAATAGTCATAATTGGAAATACATAATTCCCACCACAGTACAGCTTCGCTAGCTGGTCTTCCATCTCCACCCCAGTGGAAGGGCCAACAGTTCTTTTTTTTTTAATCTACACAACGATACCAGAAAAAGGTGCGTGGGTAGTATGGTTACGAATATATAAGCGATGATGCTATGACATGTTTTCGTTACATTGGTTTCAGCAAGCGACCCCCTTTAACCGTTTTTAAAGAGTTTTCACCTTTCTTGAAATTGTATGCAAGATCAAAAATAAATTAGACGCAGCTGTCTACTCTGTTTCAGTAGTGCGTGCAGCACTGTGGAAGGTACAGGCCTCTTCGACCAATCAGGAGCGCAAACACATCTTAAATGTGGCCTTCCGCGCCCTCTCGTCTGCTGGCGGCAAGCTCTGCATCGCCGAAGCGGCGGTCTCCGAAGACTGTTCCCCTTACCAGTCTCTCTCGAGGTGGTGCAACGCAACGTTAGTCGTATTTGCAACTCATCGCGTGCAAGTGACATTATTAGCCTTTATTATTATTTCGTAAGTTAAGGACGCAGTATTCACGCTGGGCGTGGAGAATCGCAGTGCGCATACCTGCCACACTTGCGCTCCGGTGGCTCGCGCTCCGGCGGCTCAAGCTCATTGCGACGCGATCCTTGCGAGACATGGCGTAGTACAGCTTTCGCTCTAAAACGAAACAAAATTGCAGCTCTAACATGCGGAGAAGCCTTCAAGTAAACATGCTAGCCATTAAAACAAGCAACCGGTTCCGAACACTGGCACTACATCTCGCTTCGCAGGAATCTGCGCTCGATGGTCACGTAGCCTATATAAGCTCTGCTGCAAAGAACTAATGAAACAGAGTATAGTTCCAAACTTTAAGGCATAGTTATTGGCTTGGTTTGAAATGAAATGTCGGGACCAGTGTATAAGTTTATCAGAATTCATTTTAAGCGTTTTTGTCTAAATATCCAGATAGTACGTACATTATCTGTATTGTTTGTTTTGTATATACCACGGAAAGCCACGCAACGTGCCTATACCTGCCGGGGGCATAAAATTATTCTGTTAATAGCAAGCACTTCTCGTTCTACCTACTTTCTCCGAGTATATCAAATCAAGTCTACAGATGAAAAATTAAAAAGGCCTGGATATACAGCTCTCTTAGGCCTAAGGTTAAGAGACAGGAAGAGACCGGCGTGGATCAGAGAACAAACAGGTATAGCCGATATTCTAGTTGACATTATGCGGCAGAAGTGGAGCTGGGCAGGCCATTTAATGCGTATGATGGATAACCGGTGAACCGTTAAAGTTACAGGATGGATACCAAGAGAAGGGAAGCGCAGTCGAGGACGGCAGAAAACTAGGTGGGGTGATCCCACCTAGTTAGGAAATTTGCAGGCGCAAGTTGGAATCGGCTAGCGCAAAACAGGGGAAATTGGAGATCACAGGAAGAGGCCTTCGTCCTGCAGTGGACATAAATATAGGCTGATGATGATCATGACGATACAGCTGTTCTCGTTCTAAGCCTTGTAACAAAAGAGAAGATCATGACAGGTCAGTGTATCTGGGCTATCATAACTTATTCATTGAGTTTAACGCCCACAAAAAAAAAGAAAGCAAAACGTCCCAGACACCACGCCACCTCGGTGGGTACTATTCTATTTGAAACTAGTTACCTATACAAGGTCCATTGTTTTGGAAAACAAAATTTTTAAACAGAGCATCGTCAAGCCCTATTTCAAGGTCAATCTTGTAGCACCCCGCCGCGGTAGCTCATCGGAATGCGTTGCGCTGCAGAGCACGAGGTCCTGGGTTCGATCTCGGCTGTACAGTTGTATGTGCAGTTGTTTTCATAAAAAAAACACTTGTCATTTCTACACAGCTTATGCAAATGACACGCTTAATTGTGTTGTGAGGCACACAACAGTGAGATCCTATGATGTTCGGGGTGGAGGCAGGGATTGTAGAGGGCTATAAAGCACGCTTCGCACACTTTGCATGATGAAGAGCTGTGTGCAGCGCGTGCACTTCAGCCGAGGCATGCACTCAACGTCGCAAGGATACTTCAGCTCGGATACAAGTCATTCACTGAATTGTCACCTTTCTTGAAATCGTATTCAAGATCAAAATAAACATCAATTTATCCATTCAAAAAAAATTACACGCAGCTGTATACTCAGTACCAAGTAAGCTTCCTCGCGCAGTCCAAGGAAAGAGCACAAATGGCCGTCTAATGAAAACCAATGTGACACAACCTGAGAAGGTGAAGTAGGTACGCCGGCGTCATTGCCACGTCGTGCGTTTCTCCCTCGTTCGCACATATTTCACTGTGAAAATCATGGGTATGTGTCTTTTTATTCGTATAGAATATGCAGCTAGAGTAAATATGTATGCGCAATACTTGCATCTTCAGTTTCTGACAAATAGCCTCGACACTCGCTTGTTGGTGTCGTTCAAAATATCGCTAGAAAGGAAAATGCCGTGCAAGTGCGCGTGTCACCATAACATGGAGTATGTTCCCGACAACAAAAAAGAAAACCGTCTTTGCTCTTCGATGGAGCCGCTGCCTGGAAAGCACCGACCCTTACCTATAGGGAGAAATGTTCACATTTAAACCTTTTTTTTTTTTCGCAGCCTCAAAACTTTGCGATGCCATACCCGAGTTCAGAGATTGCTCATAAACGGACGTGACGCCTGCGACGTAAAATGTGTCGAAGTGCAGAGGTCAGTTTTGAAGCAGGAGACGAAAGTGACAGCCGTTATCCTGGTCTTTTAAAAGAGGCGCAATACAAATAATATTTGCTTTCGTACGCCACTGGAGATCCACCGAAACAGGCGGGCAGTGTACATTTGTGTACGCATTGCGCGTGATTAAAGATTAATAACGTCTACGTCATTACTTTGCATGATGAAGAGCTGAATACAGCGCGTGCACTTCAGCCGAGGCATGCACTCAACGTCACAAGTGTCGGTAAATGCCGGAAGAGGCGCAGCCGCGTAAACTATCAATTTGTTTCGCGCAACATGATTGCTAAGGGTGGAGGGCGCTGCGATTTCACTGCACGTATATAAGAGTATGCCTCCCCAACGCAACAATAACAAAACTAAATGGGGTTAGACGCGAACTTAGAAAGGAACAAACAGCATAGGGAAAAGGCGAAATGGAGAAGAAGCCACCGATCGAAATACGTCTCACAGTGAAAAATTAAAGCGAAATAACAGTTTTACGATAATTCGAAGGAAGTTGCACTACTGTTCGAAGCAAGATGACAATATCTGAGAGCAGCATTAGAGTTGAAAATTTGCCTATGACGAATGTAAAGTGCATTCAAATTTAAAGTATCAATAACTTTAATAAAAAGGCTATTATAGCTACGGAAATGCTGCTGACACAGGTACTTTACGCGAAAAAGTAAAAGGAACAAATACAAATTAACACAAAAATTTGGTACTTTTTTGAGTTTCGCGAATATTGCGATGTTTACACTGGAAACTTTAAGATTCGAAGACAACTCGTTTTCATTTGACATTTCTGAAGCGTTTGCGTTCCAAAATATTCATCATCAAATTTAACGCTCAGTCTGCTAATTTCAGGGAAAAGGAGGAAGCCAGTCTTGTTTTTTGTCAGCAGAGTAGGAGCCCAGCTGTCATCTGCTCCATGCGGCTCCTATACGGAAACAGTTAAGTCACATGTTTGTGTGCGAGAGGGGTGGGGGGGGGGGGGGGGCTTTTGCGTCGGAACTCCTGCCTCTGATTGCAAAATTAGCGCAATGAGCGTGAAGCTCGATGATGAATATATTGGAATACAAACGCGTTGAAGTGTCATATAAAATGACGAGAAAATAGCGCAGAAACTCACGGCATATTTTGTTGGCGCGATGATGTGTCCATACAAAAGTGAATGAAAACGTAACCCTGCCGAAAGCCTCTTGTTTAGGGATGGTAAAGGAAAAGTTAATGAATTAGCGGTGAACAATCGTAAAATACGGATGGAGGATTACTGGCGCAAAAGCAGAGAATGTAAAGAGTAAATTATGGGCAATCAATTTCTATTGGGTCTTAAGGCCCATAAGAGGTGTAGAAGAAAGAGCTTAGTAGTATCCGCCACCACCCCGTTACATTGGGTATGCGCATTATATCCATCCATCCATTAGCAGCCCTCAGCTCTCGTTGTCCATTTTCGTTGAGGTACACGTAAGAATTTGGGGTTTTTACATTTATCTTTAAAGAGGAATTAGGTAGCCGCACTGAACTCGTGCACAGAAGTACTGTTTCAAAACTCTTCCTCAGAATCCTGCCTCCTAACGTTAGTCCTAAGATTTTTCGTTCCGTCGCTCTTTGTGCGGTCCTTAACTTGTTCTCGAGCTTCTTTGTTAACCTCCCAAGTTTCTGCCCCATATGTTAGCACCGGTAGAATGCAATGATTGTACACTTTTCTTTTTTCAACGACAGTGGTAAGCTCCCAGTCAGGATTTGGCAATACCTGCCGTATGCATTCCAACCCAATTTTACTCTTCTGTAAATTTCTCGAAGTGCGTTTAGTAGCAGCCAAATAGTGAATTTAACGCTATCGCATTAAAATCACTAAGGGCCGTGAGTCGCAGAAAATCCGGCATCGGCATAGGCGTCCGTGGCGGAGAAATTCACCCCGATCATACAGGCCTTCCACGTGGTGAGAGGCGTTAGTGAACAAATTGCGGTAGAACCCTAAATGTCATAATGTGATGGAAAAGCTTCTTCGCGCATTTCTCAAAGTAAAATCCGTCAGAAAAATCGTAAGATACGACTTAAATACAACTTACAGACATGACAGCGTCGGATTGTAATTTGAATGTACAAGAAAACAATTCTGCTACGAGGAAACTCCTTTTCCAGCATTTCCACCATAAGAACAGCGGTGCGCTCGGGAAGGTTATGTGCGAAAACCCCATCCAGATGGCACTCGCCACCACGGCAGCGTTAAATCCCCTTGATGTTAGAAAGTAGCGACACTCTCCTCCGCGCGCGCACTTTCCTCCTCAATTCTCCTCAGATTTCTCGCCTCCCCGGGCCGGCGCGGTGCGCACGGCGCGCTTAACCGTCCTTTGGCTCGCTGCAGCCGCATTACCATCAATGCGCGCGCTTGTTTATTCTGCCTTTTGAAGCGTTGTATGGGAATTTAACCCTTGTGAAACTGTCATGACGAAACTACGCTTCTGATAGAACGTCGTGACATTTTTTTTTTTTGAGGACGCTTCGATAAATACAAGTGCCAAGCAGAAGCTGAGCTGTTTGCCTCTATGTCGCCACTTGGGTTGTCCGTAACACGGAGGTGTATTGGGCGCATATAATATAAGCAGCGTAGAGTATAAACGAGAATTTGGTTCATAATCCTGGCTCTTAAAAGGCTCAGAGAAGGTAACCAAGAAGAAATGTATTCGCCAAAATGAGTGGGCCAAAAGCCTTTGTACGAATGCCACTGTGCAAACATAGAACTTTACACATGCGCCTGTGTTCAGTCACTATGAAACGACGAGAAATTGCATTCCATCACCTCTGGGAGTACCCTAAATCTCTAAAAAAAAGGCCGATTGCTCACCCACCACCACCGTGGTGGTGATCCCACCGGGTTCACGAGCACCGGCAGACCAACATGATAGCGTCCCGAAAAGATACGCCGATATCCCGAGTCATTACAGACTGGGCAGGAGGATCTACCCACCCCCGCATCCCAAGCTAACAAGAGAAGAGGCAGTGATCCTCCGCAAACCACAAACCGGCACATTCCCGCACGGCACCCTGCTACACGCCATGTATCCTACGAGCTATAATCATAAATGCGCCTTCTGCTCTGTGCCCGATACCCTCTACCACATGGTATGGGAATGTCAACAAAACCCATCGACACGACCCATCACCGGACCAACCGTCGAGCAGTGGGAGGCCCAGCTGACAAGCCCGAGCCCTGAAGACCAGCATCGCCTGGTGAGCAGGGCCAAGCTATCGGCTCAGGCCCACGGCATCCTGGACTAGGGACGCCGCCCACCTCGGACGATTTGAGCGTCTGCTCATTTTTGTAGCGTTAGCTACACTGGCCTAGCCAAGCCCGTTTCGCGCGGCACATCAAGAGCCGTGCTGCGCATGCGCAAGGATCAGTGATGTCACACGGCTTGCGCACCGAAGCCACCGGAGCCGGCACCTCTCGCGCACTCCGCCGCCGCCGCGCGCGACTCACCGCCGCCGGTCTGCGCATTCCAGAGGAGTGACGTCGTAGCCATGGTAGACGCACTGGCGCCGGCGCGCGCTCGCTGTGCAGTCGCCGTCTGACACTGCGCTGGAGCCGCTGCGCTTCTGACTGGCGTTTGCCAGTGTGGTATAGCCATGGAGAAGGAGAGCGCAAATGCTGCTCAACAGCGCAGAAGAACAGAGAAGCTTGACTCATCGGATCCCGAAGTAGTTGCCTGGCAATTAGCGATTGAGCGTAGGAGGAATGAATACATGTGCCACATAATACGTATACCGCGTGTGTGTCATTGGAGCAGCAGTAAGCATGACAATCAAGCTAATCCTTGACAATCTAGACAACCAGGAAAGCTAAGAATAATCAGCTGAACCTTTCCTAACGCTACGTATATCCTGGCATAGCCGAGCTAAGCCACTGCAACTTTTTTAAAATAAAGTTTATTCCTGATTGCTCACACGGAAACTTCTAAGACTATGGCACTTGATGATTAACTTACAGACTTCAAGATGTCAAGTTTATCAGAAATGAGGGAGATTATCAGAAGCACGGTCCTTGTACTTTATGAGCATGCGCGAATAATACATGCCAGATACGCAACTTCGCCTCCGTGCGTATGGCTTTTTACTTCACGGCGGCTGCCAAGATATCATTGAGCGGTTGTTAATTGACTGATTTTTATACTTTCGCTTAACCAACTCGATTTCATATGTCTATATATATATATGCAGGAAAGAAGATTGTTTGGTTTATTTCAACAAAATATACTTATTCAAGCTTTTTTTGCATGATGAAATTCGCTACCAGTATTTCGTATCTGACGGCACTGAACTACAGAATGATCTAGGCGGCACCGAAGGTTGCGGACCGGACCGATGGGTGGTTAGAAAAAAAGTACCACGTTAACTACAAAGTATTTCTCCTTGGCGCGCACACACACAGACACGTGCACACATGTACTCACACACACACGCACACACACTTACAGAATAGGAGTCACAGCAATTAACTTATAAATTAAATACATTTGAAAACAAACGCACGCGCGAGAACACAAAAAAGCTCTGTCACTGCACGAAGATTTAAAAAAAAGTTAAGCGACTCACTTGGAAAAACAAAAAAGAACTGTATGCACAGTAATAGGTGCTCTGTATTGACTGAACAACGAGCCCGGCTGTGCAAAGAGCATTAAAATCTCCATGCAACTTCACCTACGAATATAAGGAAAGCTGTAAGATTCACCTCGCAAAGACCAACGTGCTTAGAAGGCGCGAAATCCTTTCTCCCGATGCTATGAAGCCACGGAACCGGCCAACGACATTCTGTTCTCCTCGGCAAACAGAAAATAATGCTAGCCCTTTCTCTGACCTGCTGCTGCATTGAAACGCGCAGCAGCAAGGCATTTCCACAGAGAACGAAGCTCAGATTCTTACAGAAAGATGGGAAAACAAGAAAACGCACGTTCGGAGCGGCAGGGCGACCACCACTTCGACAGGGCATGGCGGGCGGGAGAAACTGAAGGCGCGCAAAAGCAAGTTTCGCGCCGTTTTAGTGACGTCAGGGTCACCTAATGGGGTAGTATGGCGCGCCGCAGCCATTCAGCGTGGCGGATGCGCCGCCTCCGCGAAAGGGGGGGAGCAAAAGAGGAGGCTGACCGCGCCGGCGTGGGTGTTGCGGCGTAGATGAGAGCGTGTCGGTACTTTCTGACATCAAGGGGCTTTACGGCAGCGTAAAGCGGCAGTAGAGGCGAAGGTGGCCAAAAAAAAGAAAGCTTCAGCTGCCGGGAAGCCTGACAAGCATTCAGGGATCTTCGAATGCTAAAGCGTCCTCCAAATTTTGGACACGCGCGTGCCTCGGGGCAACAGCAAACAATTAATAAAATATTTAAGAAAAGGTCCTAGGGCCTCCACATTTTGATATAAGACGTCTTATATTGCACCTGTAAAAATGTCTTCCCAGCAATGCATTTGTGTTTAAAAGTGAAGCCGATTTTAAGGGGGATCGGTGTAAGCTTGGCCTTTGTAAGCTGGCTTTCCCACGTTGTGGGTTGCAGTGAAGCCTACTCATAAAGAAAAATGCGATGCGAACGGGTCCCGATAACACTATCGCGTTCCACTCTTAGAGCCGAAGCTTAAGCGTCCTCCAATTTTTCAGCAGCTGCTTTTATTTGACGAAGAACAAGCAAATTATATTAGGATAAGTCATAATCACGATGATAATATGCCTAGTTTACGTTCAATGTGGACGAAGGGCCTTCCCAGCAATCTTCAAGTCCCCCGCCCTGCGCCAGCTGAGCCCATCTCATATACGAATCAACATCATCATCATGATGCGCCTATATTTATGTCCACTGCAGGACGAAGGCCTCTCCCTGCGATCTCCAATTACCCGTCTTGCGCTAGCGCATTCCAATTGGCGCCTGCGAATTTCCTGACGTCATCCTCGCGTCATCATCACACCTGGTTTTTTGCCGTCCTCGACTGTGCTTTCCTTCTCTTGGTATCCATTCTGTAACCCTAATGGTCCACCGGTCATCCCTCCTACGCATTACATGGCCTGCCCAGCTCCATTTCTTCCGCTTAATATCAACTAGAACATCGGCAATCCCCGTTTGTTCTCTGATCCACACCGCTCTCTTCCTGTCTATTAACGTTAGTCCTAAGATATTTCCTTCCATCGCTCTTTGTGCGGCCCTTAACTTGTTCTAGAGCTTCTTTGTTAACCTCCAAGTTTCTGCCCCATATGTTAGCACCGGTAGAATGCAATGATTGTACACATTTCTTTTCAACGACAGTGGTAAGTTCCCAGTCAGGATTTGGCAATGCCTGTATGCACTCCAACCCAATTTTATTCTTCTGTAAATTTCTTTCTCGTGATCAGGGTCCCCTGTGAGTAACTGACCTAGATAAAACATACTCCTTTACAGACTCTAGAGGCTGACTGGCGATGCTGAATTCCTGTTCCCCTGCCAGGCTATTGAACATTATCTTTGTCTTCTGCATATTCATCTTCAACCCAATTCTTATACTTTCTAGATTAAGGTCCTCAATCATTTGTTGTAATTCGTCTCCATTGTTGCTGAATAGGACAATGTCATCTGCAAACCGAAGGTTGCTGAGATATTCGCCGTTGATCCTCACTCCTAAGCCTTCCCAGTCTAAGAGCTTGAATACTTCTAAGCATGCATGCAGTGAATAGCATTGGAGAGATTGTGTCTCCTTGCCTGCCTCCTTTCTTGATAGGTAACTTTCTACTTTTCTTGTGGAGAATCAATGTAGCTGTGAAATCCTTGTAGATGTTTGCTAAGATATTCACGTATGCCTCCTGTACTCCTTGATTTCGCAATGCCTCTACGACTGCTGGTATCTCTACTGAATCAAATGCCTTTTCATAATCTATGAAAGCCATATAGAGAGGTTGATTATACTACGCAGATTTCTCGATTACCTGATTGATGACATGGATATGATCCATCGTAGAATATCCCTTCCTGAAGCCAGCCTGTTCTTTTGGTTGGCTGAAGTCAAGTGTTGCCCTGATTCTATTGGAAATTATCTTGGTAAATATGTTATATAATACTGAAAGCAAGCTAATGGGTCTGTAATTCTTCAATTCTTTAACGTCTCCCTTCTTATGGATAAGTATAGTGTTGGCATTCTTCCAGCTCTCTGGTACACTTGATGTGAGGCATTGCGTATAAAGGGCCGCAAGCTTTTCAAGCATGATATCTCCTCCATCTTTGACTAAATCTACTGTTATTCTATCTTCTCCAGCAGCTTTTCCCCTGGTCATGTCTTTCAAGGCCCTTCTAACTTCATCGCTAGTTATAGAAGGAGCCTCTGTTCTGGTTCATCACTATTTCGAATGAAAGTAACTTGGCTGTTTTGGGCACTATACAGGTCAGTATAGAATTATTCCCTTTTACTATGTCATCGAAATTGCTGATGATATTACCATGCTTATCTTTCAGTGCAAACATCTTGCCTTGTCCTATGCCAAGCTTTCTTCTTAGTGATTTCATGTTGCGTCCATATTTTACAGCTTCCTCAATCTTTGCTATGTTATAATTTCGAATATCCCTTACTTTTTTCTTGTTGATCAGTTTTGACAGTTCTGCGAATTCTATCTGATCTCTTGAGTTGGACACATTCATGTTTTGTCGTTTCTTTATTAGGTCCTTTGTTTCTTGGGAGAGCTTACCCACTGGTTGCCTTGGTGCCTTACCTCCCACTTCAATTGCTGATTCTGAGATCAGCCTAGTACGAATGCCACGTACCTACTTATTTCCCGTCCTCTACTATGCTTCCTTTCCCCCCTTGGAATCCATTCTGCAACTAAAATACACCACTGCTCATTAAGGCGAAAGCCTTATATGTCTCATTGTACAGTCAACCTTCAACGTCCTTGCGCGAAAACCATGTCGTCGATGCGAAATCGTACACAATGACGACTCTGTGTAGTAATTGTAGACACGCAATGGCATCCTCTCTTACCTATATGCAACAATTTTGATGGTGCGCGGGTCACCGTCGTCATCCTGTTACGACAGTTAATTCAGGCACTCGAACCCACGACCTTCAATGAGAGTCGAACCCACCACATTTGGCGTTAAGGTGGAGTTAATTAGGGCACAGTTAATTAATATACCGGTATTAAGGCCATAGAGTTTCTCACTATAACACCTAGAGGGTAAACTGGCACCACAGTCTATGCGAGTTTCTTAAAGGGCGCCGTGCCCTCATGGAAATGACGGGATACGTGTCTGCGAGGCTTGTTTTGATCAAGGCTTCGCCTAAAACGCGGATGTGGCTACACAAATGATACGTTCTTAAAGTAAAATCTACATAAAAGACTTTCATTCACCCATATTACATCTCAAGTTTACTCACCTACAATGCAGAATAAAGCGAAGAAAAGCCAAGAACAGATCACAAGTTGTTCCAAAGCGAGCGAGAATCTTGTCTGCCCTCCAACTTTAGCAGCCAGCTGATACTTCTTACGTTTCATATAATTGTGCATTCTGCATTCTATAGTAAGTCCTCAAAATTAAACAAAACATGTTTTTGTGTAATAATAAAGCTAAAGCAGTTTTTTACGTGCTGTTTTAGCAGGAAATGGATCACTGTGACAGACTAGCCAGGCGCGTCTTCAAGGCGTTCTGGCTCTCCAAGAACGATGCCAATCCGAATCCACAATATACCGGCATTCCCATGCATACCACAGCGCAGCAGCGCCACATTTTCCCCTAGGTTTTATAGTGTGAAACTCTATGATTAAGGCACTCGAACCCACGATCGTTGGTGGGAGTCGAACCCACGAGCTTAGGTGTTAAATAAGCCAAGGTTAATTCAGGCACAGTTAATTAAGGTAGCGTAATCAAGGCACTAGAACCTGCGAGAAAAAACATGAATGGGAAGTAACAACGCATTCGAATGCGAATGCCATGTAAATTAATTAATGTCTCGTGCACGCAGGCTTTCACCTTCTTTGGCGTATGCTAAAGTGACAGAGCCGAAGCTTAAGCGTCGTCCAATTTTTCATTATTCTCCTCTCAATGTCCACTAGGATATCAGCTACTCTTTTCTGCTCTTTATCCCATACCGCTGTCTTTCTGTCTCTTGACGTCATGCCAATAATTTCGCGCTCCATCACCTGTTGCTCGGTCCTCAGCTTCTCAGAATTTCTGGTCAACCTTAAAGCTTTTGCCCCACATGTAAGTACCGGTAAATGCAAAGAGTGTGCTACGTGGTACAATGATAGCGGTACGCTGCGGTTCATGACAGCAGGCATACGAAAAAAAAATAAGAGCAGCTTCTTCAGCTGTCTGTTTTGACATACTCGCGATATGTTCATTGTGGCTAATCAGCATAAATAAGCGCACTCTTGCACAGATTACAGACGCTGACTGCCAACCATAAAATTTCATTCTCTTGATAGGCTCAGACTTTAATAATTTCTAAGACACTCAAACCGTTTGATGAACTAGCGGAGTAAGTCAATAGTGCAACTGGTTTGTGCAAGCAGTGCAGTGTGACTGAAGTAGCGACCGAACCCCGGCAGCCCAGTCGCCAACCGTGGCTCTATAATGCAGTTATGGAGCCAATGGTGTTCCGTTATAAGTTCTCTTCCGCCACCAGGATAATTGTTGTGTACCAATTGCCTAGCTAATAAGAGAAGGTTAAATAAGTAAGTTTCTATTTCCTGAGGTACGTCACTTTCAGCGGAAATGTGATGTTCTATAGAACATCCCAGTCAGTCGTTTTCTGCGAGCCATGTCCGGCACGATTATTCAAGCAAAGCTTGTATTGGCTCACAAGTTTCGGTGGCGTTGTCGTGGTCACTAAAAAAAAGCGGCTGCTCCCACAGAAGAGCAGCTGTTCCGGTTGCACCGACGCCAGATCACGTGACGCGCGCGGCCAATCAGGGTCGTTTAGTGTGATCCGGGTAGGGAAAAGGAAGGAACTGGGTTGGCATGCGCTCCGCCGGTATCAGTAGAGAGTTTTAGATTAGGGGGTCGCAAGCGTTGGGGCACCCTAGCTCCTGCGGCCGCAGTACTACGCATGTGCAGAGGGGTCTGCACATGCGCAGTACTGCGGCCCCAGGAGCTAGGGGGCCCCAACGTTGCATCCCCCTAATCTAAAGCCCTCTAGTATCGGTGACCGGTTGGGAAGGCCGCGCGTGCTGCGTTCCGCCGAGGAGCAGCCTGCATTTGAGCAACGGCGACACGAACTCGCTCGGGAAACAGTTTGTCGTCGACGTGCCGATCCTAGCGTGAGGGCAGCGCCTCCTCTATTTTTTCAATGCCAGCCAGATGCACTTGATCCAACGGTTCACCACCCTCTAGCTCCGATCGCCCTTTCCTACCCTCCCCCGTCGGCTAGCGCTCGCGCCTGCTTTACGGTCGTGGGGGAGGGAGCGTACCCCCTGGGTGGCGCCTCACGACAGAAGTCGGCGGAAGTAATCCTGACAGACGTGTGAAGCGTCTACTACTTCTCCTCTGCAAAGCCAGCGGCGTGCGCTCAGACGCACGCGTGACGCAAGCCGTCGATGATGATGATTTATTGGCATCCCCTTTGAAACTGGGCGGCGACAAATAGTCACCTAGCCTGCTTGATTTAATCAGGTATACTATACATTTTCTTTATCTAGCATTTTTGTATACCTCTCATTATGTCTTTTTGTTTTTCAAAAATTTACCTTGCACGTCTACCTGTGATTTTAAGACATACGACAGATAGGTCGTATCCATTTTTTCCCTGCTTTTATTTCCACCAGTACTCTAATCGTCTCTTGCTTATCTCTACGGCTGATCTGTTGATGTTTCCTTCTACTTTAAACCCAAGCGCTTCTGGGAGTAGCATGTTACCTACAGTTCTCGCTAGGTGGATCCCGTCGCATTCCATTATGATGTGCGGAGTGGTCTCTGGATCTTTACTGCAGCATACACATGCCTCATCTAGTTCCGAATATTTCCTCCGGTATGTTTTGCTCCTTAGGCAACCGGCTCGAGCCTCAAATAGCAAGGCACTGCCCTTTGTGTTATCATACAGATTTTCCCTACTAATTTCTTTCTCCTCATTCTTGTAAATCTCCATTCTCCTTTGTTTCCATTCTTTACATCCAATTCACGGTCTCTATTTCTCTCGCTTTCTTTCTGATGACTCCTGGTTGTCTACTTACAGTTTCGAATATCCTGTACTTGGTAGCCAAGTTCCTTGACCTCTCCCTCCATTCTGTGTCCCCACTTTTCATGTAGAGATACTTGTGCACTTTAGCCACCCATTTATTTTCATCCATGTTCCTGAGCCTTTCTTCAAAACTGCTCTGTGCTTCTCAGACTTCAAAAGAGGCCCAACCCATGTCACCCTGCACTGCCTCATTTGTGGTATTACCGTGGGCTCCCAAAGCCAACCGCCCTACTGATCTTTGGTTAACTTCCAAACCCGACAAGATATTCGATTTTAATCATAGAATGGTATTTGCGAATGTTAGCGCTGGCACCATTACTCCTTTCCAGATTCCATGCACCACCTCATACTTATTGTGGCCCCACAGTGCTCTTTGTTTCATTCTTCCCCTTTATTTTCAGATTATCTTGGTGGATGCTTGAGTAATTCTTTCCTTCGTTTATGTGTACGCTGAGGTACTTACATTGCTTCACTATGGGTATTACTTGCTGTTGAATTGACACCACGAAGTTACTCGTCTCCTTCACTAAAGATCATAATTCCCGATTTCTCTGTGCTAAACTTAAGGCCTAGATGTGTCGCTGCATTCCCACAGATATTCGCAAGTATTGTTACGTTCGGCGACCTGCGGGGCAGCGTGCTTGAAGGATATTCTGATCGCCTGTGACGAATCGCTCCGGGAGGCTGAGAAACGTCCCGCCGGGAAAGATCAGCGGCGACACCAGGCCGATACACCTCTCCAGGAATACCAGTCGCCTGGGCGCCGACCACGACAATAGGAAGAGATCTCTTGGCAAACGTCTGCTACGGCGCTTTCTCATGGCCGCTCGACAGACCAGCTGGCCGCCAAGGCAGTTCTCCAAACCCGTTCGATGGCTGGCCCATTCCGGGAACAACCAACGCGTCAAGTTTGGCGCGAGGCACCCTGTCTACGAGCGTCTCCTCCTTTCTGTGGGGCAGTGCGCAGTGTGTGCCCGAGGGCATTTCTCCGAAGGTGTTCGGGAAACAAAGGCGACGGGGGAGTATGCGCACCCTCTCCCTCAAGGCGGAACCTACGTGGACTATCGACGCTCCGATTGGAGGGTGGTGGGACCACAGTTTGGTGAGAGAGCATTTAAGCAGACTTTTGGCGGTTCTTGGGATTGCTCCGACCCAGTCAAGCTAGACTGATGAGACGTACCATCTCGTTCTCATACTTCTGATGTAAATAGTGTAAATAAACCCAATACTCTTCATTCTAAATGAGAACGTGTTCCTCCTGTCAACGTCTTCAGCGTGGATGAGGCGGACAACGGCATGGGCCAGCTACCACTTTGGATATGCCCGACTCCAACTCTTACAGTATCTGTAAATCTTTTTTATTGTCCGCTAGTAGCACAATCTCATCTGCGTACGTAAGTCCAGGGACCTTCTGTTGCACCATTTGTCCATTACGCATCTAGGATAAATCAAAACCTAATTCTCTGTTTTCCAGTCGTCTTTCTATACCCTTAACGCAAAGCTTGAACAACAATGGTGACAGAGGGCATCCTTGCTTCAATACTCGGTGAATTCCCACCATTTCATTACCTTTTCGACCTTCCCATACCACTTGTACTTGGTTGTCTCCATATATCTCCCTCAGCAGCTCCACGAAATTGTCATCTATGCCTTCGTGCTGAAGAATATCCGATAACAATTCCCTCTCTACGTTGTCATAAGCTCCTTTATTATCTAGAAATGCTATCGATAAAGGTCTTTTCTGAGCTACTGAAATCTCTATGCACCAAGTTAGTACAAACATATCATCTAAGCGTCTGCCTGGCCTGGACCCATTCTGTAGTAGCCCAAGTACGTCATTTTCTGCACCCACTACAACAGTTCTAATTTTATGTCTTGCATTGCCATTCTATATATCAACGTCACTAGCCTGTACGAGCTCGTCTTATCCTTATCTCCTTTGCCTTTGTAGATGAGATTCATCTTGCTTTCACGCCATCCAACGAGAATTTTCTTTGTTCTAATCGCTTGTTCTATGGCGTTAGTCGGCAGTGCCTTGCTTTTTGGACAGAGGTTTTTGATTAGCTGTATTGGGATTTCATTGGGCCCTGCTGCCGTGTTGTTAGGGACATTTTCTGCTGCCTTTTTCCAATAAATGCTTTCTATGCTAAATTTTGATCTCTCAGGCATCTCTGCTGTTGCTGGATCTGTTGCCTGAACTACGCTTTTTGCCGTACCGAAGTTATGCCTAATAACGTCTGTGATGTACTGCAGCGCATAGTCTCCTTTATTCCCCTTTTTGTTACCGTCTTCATCCCTTATAGCCGTTTTGCAAGTTTTTAGTTGGAGTTCTGAGCACTTTTATATTGTTCCAAAATCTTTTTGGGGCGCTTTTTTCTCTTTTGTGAATGTTATTCACCCAAAACGTCCACTTGCGCATTTAATTTTCTCTTGCACGAGCTCATTCGCCACCCTTTTCTTTTTTCGGTATGTATTCCATCTGAGGAGCACCTCTTCTTGTAATCACAACTTTTTGGCTTCTCGATGAGCCCTAGATGCCTCTTTACGCTCTTCTATAGCTTGTTTTACTTCCTCGTTTCATCACTTACGTGGTTTATTCTTTCCAATCCAACAATTATTTTACCATGTCTGCCTTATTTCATGCTGCATAACGTCCACCAGTTCCTTATATTCCCAGACTGCTGTAGGAAAATCCCCAATTTTCATCTGTATGTTTGTGATCTCTGTTATTGGCTCGTCATTCATTTTTATAAACTCTGAAGCTATTGGTTCACGTTCTGAGTTGGTATCTCACACAAACTTTAATGCTAAACATCTATGATCGCTTCCCAGGCTATTTTTTCCATTTTCGTCTATTATCATTTGGTCTAGTTGTTCGTAGACAATTCCTGAGACTAAGGCGTAGTCGATACATGACTGCCTGTTTCCGCATTGCCACGTTACCTGTCCATGACACTTATTCTCCCTGTTTACTATAAGGTTCTGTTCATCACACAGATCCAGCACTAGAGAGCCGTTGTAATCAGTATATCTGTCTAAATCATCCATGTGTGCGTTCATATCTCCCCACTAATATCACCTGGTCCGATTTACTGAACTCATTAATATTGCTTCTAATGCAATCAACCAATTCCTTATTTTTTTCTCTGCTATCACTACCTGTCCATAGGTAAACTACTCCCAGCCACATCTTTTTACCTTGCCATGTGCTGCTAATCCATAAATGCTCTTTACATGTCTTGTTAACCCTTCGCCACTGCAGACCTCGCCTAATTAGTATGCCTACGCCTTTCCTTGACCCGGTCATTTTGTTGCACCCTTCCCATACAAAATTGTCAATAACAAGCGGCTGCTCCAAATCTTGTATATGCGTTTCGGTCAAGGCGTACACGCTAATCGCTTTATCATTCAGCTGCATTCGAATTTCCAGCCATTCTTCCTACTTGCAACCACCCTGCATGTTAACGTAGCAAATTTTACCTTCTCTATTCTTATCCTTTCTGCATCTTTTCCCGACTCCTGGTCGTCTAATTCTGCCCTTTACTGGTGTTTCGCTACGTTCAATATTTAATCCTGCTTCCCGATTGCCTGGGGCCCGCCTAGAAAAGCTACAGCTCACACCGCGAATCGGCGTCCGACCGGCGTTGCTACACTTTCACTAAAATGTATCTCGTCACGCACAAAAGTGCCTTCGCGGCGTGCTCGGTGCACTTCTCGGTTGATGTCAATGACCGCAACATTCATTGCTTTAGCTAGAGTCCAAATTTCCCTGTTTACGGCAAGAACTGCCCTTTCAGTTTCATAACCCTGCCTTTCAACCTCTGGTACCGTGCACACCGCTATTTGTACTTCCTTTGAAACATTCCGCAGGTCGGTGACCCCTTTGGCTATTTGCTTTGTGATCCCTGCCCCTCGTCCGTGCAGTAGTCAATCACTCCGCCCATTATCACCACTAGGTGTGTCTCCTCCATTGTGTCCCACATGCGTTCCTTCATCTTCGCTATCACCTCTCTAATCAGCTTTCCCGGAAGCGCGCTAACCTGGACTCGTTCACCTGCACCTACCCTCTCTGTTATCGCCGGTTGTACTTTATGCATGTTGGAATCCCCAACAAAGACAACTCGACGCTTTTCTTCCCCCTCACCACCGAAAGCTGTCCCCGAGGTCACAATGCCCTCCCCTCCTTTCTTATCCTTGCCCTTGGCTTTGTTTTTTCCCACGGCCGCATCAGTCGTATCCCCTTCGTGACCATCACTGACGTTTCCGCCACTCCTTCCTGGTGTGGCGGGTTCGGCTGCCTTAGCTGCACTCGCATCGGAGCCAGCTCCGTTCGCAGTGCTCGCCTTGATGCGTTCACCATTACGGAATGGCGGCCCTCAGCTGAATTTCTGCGTTAGCTAGCTTTTCTTCTACCTCCTTCCTCTGCTTCTGCTCGCTTTTAAGTTGCTTTTCTAGCTTCGCTAGCTAGAAAAGCCGCGACCCTAGCACACACATCCTAGATAAAATCCACACCGCTCGCTTCGCGTGCTGAATGAAACGTTTCTTCCAATGCTCGCACTCAGAACGCACGCGTGGGTCAGAATGCTCTCACTCAGAACAACCGTAACATAAAAAACACCTACACCTTTATAATCTACCTCCTTCCTTTATAATCTACCTTTTCTTCTACCTCCTTCCTCTGCTTCTGCTCGCTTTTAAGTTGCTTTTCTAGCTTAGCTAGCTTATCCTTCTCCTGCTCTAGACGGTCTAGCCGCGACCCTAGCACACACATCCTAGATATAATCCGCACCGTTCGCTTCGCGTGCTGAATGAAACAACGTTTCTTCCAATGCTCGCACTCAAAAACTCATGCGTGGGTCAGAACGCTTGCACTCAGAACAACGCACGCATGGGTTCCCCCTAGTACCAATCATCATTTTGTATTAATAAGGCGCAGATGTGACAAAAAACAAAAAAAAATTATTCGTTACCTACTTTTATATAAGTGAAAAAAAATCAAGAAACTGAAAAGCATGAAAATAATTTATAAGGATTGCTTGGCTAAGCTAACACTCCTAAAAAAACCAAAAGCGAAATATAAAATAAGAAAACTTCTCTTTGGCACGCTGCTCCGTTGGGTAGCGTCACATCGCGGCAACTCGGTGAACTAAGGCGGACCAACCGCTCCCACTGCGGAGCGAGCAATTGCACTGGCACTGAAAAATAGAGAGAGCTTTCGTGAGGGCCTCCGAAGCCCAGGCGAAACGTCAGCGAAGAGCCGCGTACCCCGAGTTGCTGTAGTGCGATGTTGAGGCCAAACGCAAGCGAAGAGCCGCCAACCCCGAGTTGCGAGAGCGCGATGTTTAGGTCAAACATCAGCGTCGTCTAGCCCTCCAGGAATCCGACAACGGTGGTGCACGCCTCGGCAACGCTAGCGCCAACTTCCCCGGTGCGACGGCCAGGTTTCCACGAGAGTTTGTTACCCAGAACTTCAGAGCCAGTGGCAAAAAATATGGGGTTTTACGTGCCAAAACTACGATCCGATTATAAAGCCGTAGTGGAGGACTCCGGCATAATTTTGACCACCTGGGCTTCTTTAACTCTTTCCCTGCCATGAGGAAAGTAGGTGTTTTTTATGTTACGGCAGATGTTTTTTTTCTGAAGGAACTACTGCATTCAGTATTTAATGTAATACATAAACAGAAACCAAAATGAATGCACTTTTCACGCATAAAAGCTTTATTAACGAGATGTATGTCATCAAAAGATATAAATTGTTAAAATCAAGATAAATTGAACAAAGTTTGTAAAGACACGTTTGTATCTACTAAGAAAAAAATGTTACGAGAATTATGATATACAAAATGTATTCCCGTCTATTAGGCACTACCTCCGAAAATTTTTCACTGAACAGGTATTCCGCTACAAAAATTTAATTAAGTGCAAGCGCAACAGTTGGCCGTGCCGGGCTGCGGCCGCCGATGTTCCGGGCTGGTTTGCGTCGTCGTCGCTTCAGATGGCGACGAAAAGTCAGCGTCCTCTGACTCGCTGCTATTCGATGTATCGATAATATCAGCCACAGAGGCAGCGGAATGAAGCCCGCGCGCCGTTTCTGGTGCCGGACATTTTTGCGTTCTGCTTTGACCATCGCGAGATTTTGGAGCACGTTTAAAAATCACCGCTTGGCGGGAAAATAGCGAACTGCTTAGAAAACAACAATATAGTTTATCCTCTTTCATGCCCGATAGCGCAGTGTGTCTGTGAGCGGCGCGTAAAGTCTCGAAAGCGGCGTTTAAAACCATCGATAGCGGGCAGCCATTTTTTTCGTTCTCCTTTGACGATCGCGAAACTTCGGAGCGCGTTTAAATATCCCCGCCTCGTGGGGAAAAAAAGCGAACTGCTTAAGAAACTAAAATGTAGTTCTCCTCCTTCAGTCCGATAGTGCAGTATGTCCGTGAGCGGCGCGGAAAGTCTCGAAAGCGGCGTTTCAAGCCATCGATAGAGGGCTAACCATGCCCAATGGGCACGGTACAGAAAGAGTTAATGTGCACCTAAATCTAAGTACACGGGCGCTTTCGCATATCGCCCCTATCGAAATGCAAAAGCACCCGTGTACTTGCAGTGCGTGTGACCGGTTGTGGTTCGAGCACATCGTGGTACTGGTCAGTGCAATTCGTTCTGAGGAACACCGAAGAAACACACGACAAGCTTCGCTTACCCCCATTTTCAGGCAGGGGAAGGGTTGGCGATATTTTTTTCCGCGCGTCACTCACAGTATAGCGCCTGAAATACAAAAAGTGTCCATACATTTCTGTGCGCAGCGACGCCAGTGGCATGAAATGGAAATAGCAGGAACCAACCAGACTCTGCCTGACTTGTCCACCGCCTGGAAGAGGCAAGCTGTCGCTGTGGTACTATCGCTTCCGCTAATCGCGATGTGCGTGTTCCACGTGACAATCGCAGCCGGGATGGCCAGGCTGTTGCTGACTCATGCAGTGAGCGGAGTTGGTTCCTTCAAATCTGCTTTGAGACCCCTCGTGCCGCTGCGCGCAGATGTGAAGCACGCGTCATTTTATGCATTTCGCGCACTACGAGTACAGAGCGGAAGAAAGTACGCAGGACACGGCACACTGAAAAGGTCAGAATGGGATGTTTTACGACGCATTAACAGCTTTTCCATGGCAAATCACGACCTTAATTCATGAAATTAAAAACTGAATTGAACAACCTTCCATAACTAGCCAAGCCATTATTACTACACAAAAGTTATCCTGGGGGCAGAAGAGAACGCATAACCAAACACCGTAGGTCTCGTAGCCGTATATTAAGTCCTTGGCTAATGTTAGCCGAGACAGTCTTAAATATAGCCATTTTGATAAAAAAGGTCAATTCCTTCGAAGACAAGCCGTCAATGACCACGGGCGATACAGCGTAATTAGTCGCTAATTAACAAAACCCATTCATTATATTTTAAGCTTCTGGTTCCAGCGGGCTCATCGTAATTGGAAAATTGAAGCAAGCTCTTCGTACAAGCCACATCAACTGTTGGATTTGGAAAAAATGCAATTACCCGCGGAACTGTGACACGATGAATTTGGGCTATGAGACTGCTAAGCCGTGTCCCTCAAAGCTTATTATTTATTTATGGTACAGATTGCCATTCACGAATTCTAGCCGGTGTTCTCGCAAGGCCTATCCACTAGGAACGAATTTTCAGGTTGACACCAGTTTCGAAACATATTCCCGAATTTGGTGACGAAATACATGAGCGTCCCAGTTACATTTGTGCTTCAATGCATAAAATGATGTTTTCCTAAAAACGACGTGGAGCAACAGTGAATTTTTACCTGAAGTTTGACTGTGCATGTCTCAAAACCGGTGCCATTCTTAGTATTCGCTCCAAGTGGACATGCCTTGCAAACTCACTGGCAAATACTCATTGGGAAATTGCAATATATACTTTAAATTAATTAGGCCCAAAGAGAATTAGTGCATTTCCTAATTAGTTGCATTTAGTTAATTAGTTATGCATTTCGATTTCTCGGGCGAGTAATCTCCGCCTCTTCGAGTGGATCAGCTGAACTGTGCTGTCAGCCACAGGCAAGTTTAAATTAAATCTTTGCAGGAACACCTGGTATGCTTTATCTCGCTGTCTTTCGAATAAAGTTGTTAGTAGCACCTCCGACTAGTGTCAGTGTGTCTTCTTTTTGATGGTGCCTTTGCGCTACAATAAGTCGTGAAGGGGATACTCGGGTGATTTTTTTACCATGTCAAGGCAATGGAATGCTATTCAGGTTCCCAAGACACCCTGTCACACGTCTGATAGAATTGTTCAGCAAATTCGAAAATAATTTATAAATAAGCAAAAAAGAGCAAGAATGAACACGAAACCTGACCAACGGCCGAGCGAACTTCTCCGTGCGACGTCACGAGAGGCACGTCAGCGGGGAAGCCACGCAAGGCATGCCGGTTTCGCCCGTGGGGCGAACGAAAGCAGCGAAGAGCATACATACGCTCAGCTGATTCGTGACCGCGCTCTTACTTTCGCGTGACAATGCCAGCTGCACCAGTTCTTCAGATCTGTCAAACAGCGACAGCTATGATTTTGACGAATTCAATAGCCATGAATTGCGGTTCGCCCTCGGCCCACCGAGAGAGCGCCCATGCACAACGTAACATCAGGACCGAGGGTAGCCTTAACCACTTATTTTATGCACGTAAGAGTGCCTTGACTGACACTCTTTTAGCGTTCGAGTGGACTATCTGACAGACTATAGTTCACATGGACGTTTCCGACCTCCTCTATATTTTTATTATACAATTTTTCTTTTTTTGCGTGACTGTTCTCTCTCAGCAATTATTTCCATCTTTCTTCCCCCCCCCGCCCCACTGCAGGGTAGCAAACCAGAATCTTTTTGGGTTAACTTTCCTGCCTTTCCCACAACATTTCTCTCTCTCTCTCATGCAAGTAAGCATCTTTGCATCACTATGAGGCATGCTCATATCAGTGCGACTCATATACTGCCTACTAATCATTCTGCGTACTCTTCATGCACACGATTGGTGTGTTCCGTAAAGTAGACAGATTAGGAGATTGCGCATATGATCGTTAATTTGGAGAATGCGCAGCTTTCTTGCGGAAACAATGATGCCAGTATTGAAACTGTTCGCAGCTGAACGAGGCGGTTGTTTACGCTGCTGTATCGAAGAGGCCTCCGCTTGCTGCCTATTTGGGATACGAGGCAAACAGTGCACATCAAAAGCTAAATAATGAGTCAGCATAGCAATATGTACAACCATGTACGGAGTCGCATTTAATTTAAGGGGTGCCGACGAGTGCGACTGGCCACCTTTGAGAACAGCAACATACCGCTTTTGATAGCGCGCCGGCATTGCTTCTAGCTTTATGTGTGCACACTGTACGAAATGAGGTATCGTTTATTTCAAATCTGTATGGTCAAAACAGAACTATAGAAGCAGTTTTCTTCATCCTAATGGCTTAATTAGCTTCAGGTTAGTCACTCAGGTCTGCCAGCAGTAGACTAAAGCTCGGCGACTGTGTAAGGCCTAACCTCGGATGAACGCGATCGACATCTGCTCAAACTGCGCACGGATGGCGCGGGCTGATGTTCATACAGCCAAAACGCAACACCACCTGCCTTCCATCTCTTACCTGTCCACAGAGAACGTAACTTTTCACGACAGCAACTTCTCCCGCCAAACACTAGCTCACTCCTTGGCCCTGTCATCTGCCATTCATTCCCAGCATGCTCTGCGTATACCGCCTTTTAATTCATAACACAATGCAGCCTGTAGCTGAGGTTGCAGGTGGTACGAGGAAATGAACAAAATTTGTAAAAAATTTGCGCAACTCTCACACCCGATGTTTTCGAGCTGTGCTCAGCCGCGTACTTTGCAGCCGCGGCCGCAGTGCAATCGGAGACATGCAATACACTGCCCCCCTCCTAGCACATGCGGTCAGTGTGCATCCTCCTCACCTTTCTCAATTGTGTGCGTGAGAAGGCACCTACACACCACGCCACCATGCTACTGTGCTCACACTCGCATGCTTCCCCTTCCACCTGCAGCATACGGCGTGCGGCTGTGATCTTATCGCGCTTAAACTTTATACGGAACATCACAGCGACGCAGACGGCGGAAATTCACCCAGAGTGTCCACATAATTGCTGTCGCAATAAAATGCATCACATTAATATAGCATTGCGGCACCGTTCAGCTCCTGCACGTACGATGAGTGGGTTTATCTCATAGCATTGGAACAAAATGGACGAATTATGTGCAACACCTCGGATGGAGGCTTAATGTCCCCTTTAACGCACGGCGATGGCTTGCACCATGAAGCTTTTATGTTGCCGAATGTCTTACCTACGTTATTTTTTTCGAGACAACAAATGCCCAAGATCAAACTTTCCAAGTCATTATTGGGAACTTCGTTTTAGCAGCGCAATGTGTCAATCGCGAACCGAAAACGTGGGCTGATCCTGGCGGTACTGCAGAAATTTTTGAAGCGCAATGGCACATACCCATGTGAACTAGCAAAACTAAGCCTGGCTAAGTCTAGCTAAGCATGGTTGGGACTATTTAAGCTTAGTCATCAATAGGCTAATCAATAGCCAATCGATAATCTATCAATCAATAAATTCCGTCATTCAGCTTTGGGGCTTGGCAGTTAAAGCTTAATGAATAAAGCTGAATGACGTCAGTAGTTGGTTCAGCACCTATGTTGCTTTGCAGGGTGCTAAAATAAAAGATGGTGAACACCGTGTTTCCTTTCTAATCAGCCAGTCCATTTTCTTACTTCTACCATTTTAGGAAGTTTTCTCATGCCATTTTTTCACCAGTGCCTTGAAAATTGTTTCTCAATGTAGCAGCCACAACTGACAAAAGTAACTTATTTATTCCGTTATAAACAGTTCAACAAACAAACCTATGCAATGCTGCTTGTACACGAGTTTTGTTCTACACACTGAACACACGAAAAGAGCAAGACAGTGTTCAAGACAAGTCTACGTTAAACAGTTAGGAGTGTATTTTCATTTGCAGAGATGGAAAACACCACATACTAGACAGACAATTCCTGTCACAAAGACTTCAAACACGTGGAATTACTGACACCAGGGTGGCAAGAAATATTTGAGGGCATACATAAGTGAAAACATCAGCCATACGAGTTCACACCCATAAATGGCACTTCCAAATATAATATTGGACTATTCAGCCAACTAAGAAAGATTGTTTTGCAATATCCATGAACATTTCAGGCATGCAACGTAATGCTCACTAGGCAACCTTGTAATGTGAGGCAAGATGTATACAACTGCAAACGCATGAGACTGCCATAAAAACGGTTCACTGTGTGCACGCAAGGAAGATTTCGCACAGATGTGAGCCAATATCAATCAAATAGTTTTCAAGCATGCAGCCTCACTGACGGTAGAGGTGAAAGAAAAAGTACAATTGCATGTGTACAAGAGAGAATAAAAGATGGTAAACACCGTATTTCCTTTCGCATCAGTCCGCCCGCTTTCTAACTTCTCATCACCTTAGTCGCATCACAGAATAGAGCTTAAAGGGAATTGGAGACTAATTACATCACAGAACTGCTAGATGCAGGAAAGTGCCGGGAACAAAAAGTAAGGTACTAAAAATACGATTTTCGGACCAAAGTGGTGTCGAATCCTAACTGCTGCAGCCAGCTTCAGTGTCGTAAGCGTTTTGAAAGGCCAGTCCAATAACGAACTGCTAATACGACCACATTTCAAGGAACTATCGAATTCGTTGTAAATGGGCTCGACTGTATTATGTTCATTTCAAGAACTCATTTGCTTGTACTGCAAGTATATTTTATCGACAGGGTACTATTCATTTCAAGGTTTCGACAGTGATGCAGTCGGGTCAGTCTGTAAATGAAGTACAACAAATGCCTACAACGAATGCCGCTACAACGAAATTTCCACCACAATGAAGCTTTTCTGATTCCCCCGTCAGCTGCCCATAAAAAGTATTACAAAATAGTCTCTCCATAACAAAGGCATTTCATTCGGTATTTCCGCTTCAACAAACTTTTCGAGAACGAAACTGGCACTGAATTGAAATTGTAACTGCCGAGTAATGAAATTATAAGGCCCTTCCAAAGCTGTGACAATCGTATGTCCACTTGAACAACGTTTTCGCGAACGAAATCAAATTCAAAGTACCAATTTACGCCACTGCAATCCATAGCCACGCATGGTCAGCGAAAGCCTGTGAGAGACTGCATGAGATCACCACAATCGCTGCCGTTTTCTGTGGTGCGTGTCCGGTCGAAATGGCTACGCCAACGAAGAAGCGCAAATTTCTCTCGAGAAGGCATATATGATCGCCGAGGCACAAAGCAGAAGGGAAGAAATTTCGCAGTTTTGCCAGAAAGGCAAAGTATATCGGCCGTATAAACTTGTAAACATTCGCTTACCAACTAAATTACCAAGCATGGTGTCACGCACGCACACCTAAACATGAACACATCTCGCTCGATGACCGCGGAAACTCGGTGTCGACACGCTAGAATGAGAAGGCACGGCTATTGAGTGAATTGACCGCCGTGCCGTCTCTCGCTTCAATCCACACAGTGTACACGACTCTACCGGCACTAGTTGCACTTTGCCCACATCGCAGACCACTTTTAAGATGAGGACCGCGCGGCGCAGATTGCTTTCAAGATACGGCGGCCGCACCGCAGCCACTGTTGTCAACATGATGCCAACGTCTCATCGTCAAGGGAAAATGACAACCCGCTAGGCACACCGACTCAGGCGACTGCTTTGAAAGGAATGGATGCTTTTAACCTCATCTGAAATGTTTTCAGAGCCCAGTGGTGCCACTGACGAACCGAGATTTGGAGCAATTTTTGGAGCATCCAGATAAAGATTTTGGAGCACTTTAGAGCTAATAAATGCCAGCTGCTGGACACGTCCTAAGCTATTTCGAACACTTAAAATTGACAAGCGTATTTGCTTGCTGTAAAACAATGTTGCTCTGCCTCTAAATACATGAGTTTCCCTTTATTTTAAATGAAGACAACAAGCCTGTTCACACAGTGTGCTGTAATTAGTTTATTCCAAGTTTAGTGAAGCTGCTCAGATGGTGCCTTTTACATCGTATGGTTTTTCATTGACAGCTGACCCTTTGTTTTCAGCAAGGCTCTAGCATGTCAGAAACAACTGGCCAGACAATGTCATCAATGCTATTCTGAGCCAGGCCAGCCTTGATAAGCCGCTCGCAACGCTCAGTCATTGCTTCAGACGACGCCAGGTACTTTTCAACGGTCTTTTTCTCGTAAAGCTGAAGCCTCTGTTCAGCAACTGGCCGATTCACAACTGGCGTCGACCGATTATTTCAACACCAGCAATTCAAACAAGCTCGATTATTCGGACTACCTTGAGGCACCATCACAGGCCCATAAATTTAAAGCATAAGTACGACCGAAATTTCAGACACTTAAGGTATGCCATTCTATTTCATTCGGACTCCACCTGCATGACTGCGTGCTAATTTGATCGCCGAGTTGAGCAGAAATAGCAATATTTTGGCATTGATATGTCGCTGGCATCGCCGCAGCATGGGGGTGCGACTGTTTTCACAACAAATCCGTGCAGAGGCGTCGCCTCGCCTCGATGAAGTTATCACCAATTTCTGTTTTTTTTCCTCTCTGTTTGGCGGCGTGGTCAGTTGTGCCCCGGTGCCGCAGCGGAAGCCGTGGTGCCGGGCGCCAACGCAAAGAAGCGGTTGTTGGGGTGTTGTGGAGCGCAGCGTAGCAACACCCCAAATAAAAAAAATAGTGCTCCAGTCAGGTAGACTGCTCCCTCCCTGACAGTGAGATTATATTTGTATCATCAAAACAGTGATGCATTTATTTAGGAATACCATCGAGCCCTTAACAGCAGCAACAATTGTGCCCAGTCACCACCAGCCCAGCGTGTTCTCCATTCCAAGACCGTTGGAACGCCGCCAAACAGAGAGGACGAAAAAAAAGAAAATGGTGATACGTCATCTAGGCGAGGCCCCGTCCCTGCACGGATTTGCTGTGAAAACAGTCGCACCCCTGCATGGTGGTCGGCCATGTTGCAGAAGCCTCCTGGAAACCGAAACTAGTGAAGCATAGTAAATACAGCCCCGACCACGCCCAAACCGGCGGGCAAGCGAACCCCCGCAAGCCATTCGGGAGTGCAATCGGGTTGGCCCCACGCATCCAGTGTTTATTCATTGACGTGTTAACTAGCGACACGGTCACAGTGACTTAAGTTGTTTAAGCGATGCCGACTACACCCTCGATGTCTCCGCCGACGAGGTGAGCGACTGTTTCTAAAAAAAGAAAAACGCCGTCATTCGGCTATGATGGCGCAGTCGATTCCTGATTTGGTAGCGATGCATTCCGCTCGATTCTATATGCCGCCCTTATCATCCACCGATCTCTGCCGGCTGATACCATATAATGCAGGCGGAGCGCGTTCTTATACCACTGACGAATCGCAAGGAGTGGCAGTGGAAAAGGTATCGCTACAAAATCGCGGTCCTGTTGCCAAAGGTTGAAGATTAGGTGCATGCATTATTTGTACTCCTTTTTGTAGCGACAGCATAACAAAGTTAGAGATGCGGACTGACCAGATCGTAGGAAAGCGTACGTGCGCACAGGACCGTGTTCACAAACTTCAGCTTTATTTTTGGACGATCCCTTTCCGGGATACTTTCACTTTCGCGACATTTCGCGTGACTAGCACTGGACACGTAGAAGGATGATAGCGTTCCTGGCACACTACCAAGTATGCCGACGCTGACGCTAGTGACACGAAATTGAACGTATTCCCGAAAGTGGTCAACCGAGAAAAATGTCTTTTTTAGCCACTGGCGAAACAAATTCAGTTATTTTTCTGGCGAATTTCGATATTTTCGACTCCCAATTATTTGTACTTTTAGCCAGTCCCCATCGAGCCCGAATTATCGGTTGCCGTTCGATTTTTGAAGCTGCTGTAGTCATGTGCACTATATATGCACGTCTGCGGGCCACTGCGGCCACACACGTAATGCGCAGGCGTTAATTTTGGCGCACTTTGGCGCAATATCGTATATTTTTAACAGGATGGCGCAGAAAATCTCGTATGGCGCAATTTGGCGCAGGAGTGGGAGCACTGAGAGCCCACGACAATAGGCTGTGGGTTCGATTCCCACCGCCGCCGGGCACCCGGCCTGGCGTTCGGCTTCCTTCAGGGGTGATACGCTTGGGAAAGGAGCCTGCGCCCTGAATTCCCGTCGAAACCAACGTGAGCACGGAAAACAAGTGGTGTCTGGGCCGCTCCCATGGTGGTCATTTCCCATGTGGCGCCCCAAGCACCTATTGAGGTGGGGGCACCTTCGGGTTGAGGTCAAACACCCCTTCATTAAAAGAGCCATTGTTTTCCGTGCTCACGTTGGTTTTGACGGGAATTCAGGGTGCAGGCTCCTTTCCCAAGCGTATCACCCCTGAAGGAAGCCGAACGCCAGGCCGGGGTACGCTTGTACCCTTTTGAACCAGTGGGTGCCCGGCGGCGGTGGGAATCGAGCCCACAGCCTCCCGCAGCCGAGGCGGGCGTTCTACCACTAGGCCACGGCTGCGGTAGGCAATTGCAATGGCTCTTTTAACGAACTGCGAGACTCGCGTAATGCCTTTGCTTGCCGTGAATTGTAAGAAATCCCGTCTGAGCCCACTTCTGGAAATAAAATTTCCAGTAAGCGCAAGCTTGCCAAGTTTCCCGACTTAGTCATAAATATGCAATGAAATTGTAATAATTCAAATCGCTCCATTGCGACGGTGCATGTGCCGCAAAATGAGTGATTCGCAATCGGCCGGGCAGGCGCGTTGGGTTAGGTGTCGGCCGCAATATACGAAAAATGCTGTAACAGCTGCGCGACATGCATTCTATTGTGAAGTTGACACTTTATTGACCCCCTTCGGTTCGTCTCAAGCCCCTCCTCCCCCCCCCCCCCGCCATCAAAAAGATTTCCCAGACGATGGTTTCTGTGTCGTTTGCAGCTTTGCCATTTGGCATACATAATGACACGTATACATGTTTATCTTTCACCGGTGGCCGCTTTCCATCGGCTAACAAATGTTAAATGTTATCGCTCGGCACAGGACGCGCCTGTATCGGAAGTTTCTAGAACGTTATCGATGCTTCTTTCCGTTGCCTGTTTTCACCGACGCTTATGTTATCCGATTGTATGACCGACGCGAAGTGTCTAGAACTTTCTGGAAGACACGCGGGCACCAGGGAATATTCTGGAACATTCGATGACATTTGATGTATAAAAGCCGACGCGCTTCACCGCTGAGCAGATTTTCGACGATCGCCGACTGTGTTTGCCACTATCGTTGTGCTTCGAGTGTAGCTTACTTTTGTGGGCACAGGTTCGCCCAATAAAGAATCAGTTTCGTCATACACAGTTTTAAAACTTTTCTTCACTGTCACTACTACGTGACATCTGGTGGAGGTACTTTTGTGTCCATGCAGCGGACGCCCCCCGAAAAGACGTGATCCAAGCCCGAATCCCGAAGAGAGTACAAACGTCCCGGACCATCGAGCTAGCCTCAGGCTACGAGACCAACCCCTGGAGTACGGATTTCCTCCCGAGAAGACCAGGAAGTTCACGGCCACGACGACCACATCAACCATGACAGCACCAGTGCCGCCAACACAGATCGTGTTACAGCACCCCCGGCAGCCACCGACGTTTCGCGGATCAACATTTGAGGATCCGGAAAGCTGGCTGGAGACGTATGAAAGGGTCGCTGTATTTAACAACTCGAACAGCGACGACAAGCTGTGCCACATCTTCTCTTTGGAAGATGCTGCCAGGACATGGTTCGAGAATCGGGAGTCGATCTTGACAACATGGGACCTGTTCCGCCACAGCTTCCTGCAGACCTTTACAAGTGTTGTGCGCAAGGAAAGGGCCAAAGTTCTTCTAGAAGCCCGGGTACAGCTGCCAAACTAGAACATCACGATTTTCACGGAGGAGATGACTCGCCTGTTCAAGCACGCCGACCCCAACATGCTAGAAGAGAAAAAAGTTCGCTTCTTGATGAGGGGTGTCAAGCAAGAGCTCTTCGCCGGATTCATACGCAACCCGCCCAAGACGGTTGCTGAATTTATTTCCGAGGCCACAACCATTAAGACACTCGACATGCGGACAAGGCAATATAACCGCCGACCACTGGCCGCCAACAACATCGACGTTCAAGCACTTGGCAGCGACGACCTGCGCGAGACCATCAGAGCAGTCGTTCGCGAAGAACTGCACAAGATCTTTCCAAGGTCGCAGCCTCAAGTGGGATCTATCGCCGACATCGTGAAAGAAGAAGTTCAGCGCTCACTTGGAGTTTCCGATGTGCAGCCGCAATTGCCGCAACCCCAGCCGGCAGCGCTGACCTACGCCGCCGCCGCTCGTCGTCAAGGCCCCCCTCCGCGCTCGCGCCAGGGCCCCGTAACGCCGCAGTTCCGTGGCCCACCGCCGCCAGCACACCCAGCGCAGCTACCCGAGAAAGACAGACATTTGGCGCGCCCCCGACCACCGCCCGCTCTGTTATCACTGCAGGGAAGCCGGCCATGTCTACCGCCGATGCCCATATCGCAAGGTGGGCCTACGAGGGTTCGCCGTCAACGCGCCACGTCCACAGCTTGGCGCGCGGCCACGTGCATTCCGCCAACTACATTGCCGGAACGCAGTGGAGACCCCGACGTTACCTGTCGCAGCAGCGCCAACCATACACTGGCCCAGCCCGGGGCCGGTCCGTGAGCCCCTATCAGGGAAACTGAAAGCAGCAACTGATGGAGGTGAGGTTGCTGTACGACGCAATGCCGAAGATCCTCCGCCGCCCACGAAGAAGATTTGCGAATCATCACGACGAGGCATCAGCACGCCGCCTGGAAGGAGCCTTGAAAACACTTCGCCACCGCAAGAAGACCAGCCGACGCGACGTAGCAGCAGCGGAGCAAGCCGACGCAGCCGAGATCCGACGCCACGACTTCACCATAACGCCAGATGGTCTACCGACCTAGACGTGCTAATCATTGATGGTCTTAACGTCGCCGCTGTCATCGACACTGGAGCCGACTATTCCGTCTTCAGCGGCTCGTTCGCCGCCAAGGTGAAGGTGAGGACGGCCTGGCAAGCACCCGATATACGGACCGCGGGAGGCCACCTAATAACGCCAGCTGGAATCTGCACAGCGCGAGTAACGGTAAACAATCGCACTTACCCAGCGACCCTTACGAAAATGTCAGATATGGCCCTTATATGTTTTATATATGGCCATATTTGGACATATAAGTGCCCATATAAGGCCTTATACTGCCATATAAGGATCCATGTAAGGACTTATACTGCCATATAAGGGTCCAGATACGGCCTTATACTGCCATATAAGGGTCCATATATGGCCTTATACTGCCATATAAGGGTCCATATATGGCCTTATACTGCCATATAAGGGTCCAGATATGGCCTTACACTGTCATATAAGGGTCCAGATATGGCCTAATACTACCATATATGACTGCAAGTAAGGCTTTATAACGTCATATAAGGGTACAAATAGGCGTTCTACTGTCATATATGGCTGCAAGTAAGCGCCTTATATTGCCATATAAGGATTTAAAAGTATACCTAAATTGTAGTTGTAACCCCCCCCCCCCCCCTCCACTCACGCGTCCAGCCCCACCAGTCCAACGTGCACCTTCAGCGCTCAGTGCACACTGTCATTACCATTCAGGAGATGGCTTGAGGTCGAATTTTCCGGATTAACAAAAACACTCTATCACCTACTGTCTTCGATTTACTCATTCACTCTTAAATTACTTTGAGTAAAACGCTGAAGAAATAAACATTGTCATCACCCTTATATATTAAAATTATAATTATTATAATTATTATTTATTATTATAATTATGTTTTGTATTATAGTTATTAGGCATTTGAGTTGCTGTTGGATTCCTCTGGCTAAAGCAAGGTAATTACATATTATGTAAAGTGATTGCTTCCCCCCCCCCCCCCCCGGCAGAGGTCCTGGGTGCGCTACTGCCGTCTGCACCGCGCCTGCCGGACAGCATGGCCTTATATTCGAGATGTAGCTATACTGCACGTAACACATGCGATGCTTTGCACTGCAGCTATAGGCAAAGCATCTCGATCGAAATGAATGTGCTTGCACCGAGCAGGTAGTAACGAGTTGAAGTGAATTTTATCGCAGAAACACACACAATCAACTCATCGTTTTGCACGTTGGCTCACAACCACACCCGATGAATATGTCTACTTTTTGAGAGAGAGCATGATCATATACTTTTGCAATCATATATACCGGCCTATGTAAAGCAGCCTGGGAATATTAAAGCATGAGTTAGGAAACCTGCTGCACGAATTCCTATTCGTTATATCAGCTACTGCACAAGCACAGACAAAAAGTTTGCTACATCAGTCAATCTAGATACTTTATTCAAGCCCCATTAAATGAAATACTGCCAAAAATTACCACCAAGCTAAAGTTTTGACACATTCAGTGAAATCCAAACCGAAACCAAACGTGGAATGTCCAATGCAATGTATCGCTTGGCAACACTGGTAAGCTTGCTGCGCCGGCAGCACATGGACGGCAGCTGTCAGATACCGAGGCCTGTTTTCGTGTGTAATTTTCGTTCGTGCATCCGTGTTAACGCAATGTTCTCCGCGGTTTGTGTGTTATTCGTGAACGCAATCGGAACGAGTCCTCATCAACGCAGTTTAACGCGACTGTAAGTAAAGGGAAGCAGCGGGCGCCTTCACCGGCGCGGCCCTCGGCGATCGCTTTGTTTGTATGTGTCGCGCGCACGGTTCAACTTTTGAATACCGTGGCTGCGCGTTGTCGCAGTGCAGTGATGATTATATGCCAGTGCTCAACGTGAAACTGCACAAACCGCGTCACTGCTGATGGAGCTGCCACGTACGTAGACGGCGGCGTCCGAGAAGACCTTTTCTGAAGAGAATGCGTGCCTGGCGATTGCCACTTCCAGTCGCAACTTTTACAAAGGTACGTACAATCCCCCCCTCCCCCCCCCCCCTCTTGCTATGTGCTATTTGCATAATTTTGAAGCAGTGCGTGTTGCGATACCGCGTAAAGTATAAACCGCATTCACGCAATCTTGCGCGCGACAACAAGCGACGCGATGGAGATGGCTGTCGCGTTCGTTCGTCGCCTACAAGTCGTACAGCATGCAAGCGACGAGACGAGCGACGTCTCCCCGGTGTTGCCTTTATGAGGGCAGCAAATACTCGCCGAAACTGGCGTGACGCTTGCTTTATTAATTTAACGGGTTTTAGTGTAAAGAGCAGCATAAATATTTCTAAATATTTCACTACGTTATTATCCTTGCACGTATCAAAATCTAGTCGTTTGCTCGTTCCGTGCGACAATCGGTAGTACTTGACTGATGTATATACAGTTCCGGCTTCGCGCTATTGGCTAGTCGCTCATAGCACTTCCGGGCGACGAGCGACGTATTCTAAATTTCTAGAACCGAGCGATTGAGCGAAAAGACCAAGCGATCTGTTCGCGCGACGGCCCGTTTCGTCGCTCGCGCACAAAATCGCGTGAATGCGGTTTTGGCTGAAAACACAAGCGGGCGAATCCGCTCCTTCAGTTTCGTCTACAGTCCCTATTATTGTTATGTTTGCCTTGGAGTTCGTGGCGTATGTACATCGGACCCTGTCAACCCAATTACAAGTACGAATGATCTACTAGCACAGAGGCTGACTGTCATATTAATTTGATTGAAGGTCTGCGTTATTCGATCGATCGTCCTTGTTTCGAGTCATGCTATGCTACACGCTATGAAATATCTTGTATTATTTTATGTGTTTGAATTCAGCGTTGTAGTTTTGGAGCTGGATGTAGCTATATCATTTGCATTTATTTCACTGTGGTGTGCGCGGCACCTTGTAATAGTCTTTGCAGAGACGGAGTGTACCTGGCTGGCTGCTAGGCGATTCGTCTAGCCGAATTTTAACCAACTTCGTTTATATTAGTGGGCTTTGTCATGCTGGCGGACCGCCAAATCACCCTGGTGACATTACTAAATGCAATTATTAATTATCAACTTTTGTTATTACTATTTGCTGCTGTTGCTGATGCCACTAGCTAGAGAGCTGTCCAGCACAGCTTCCTTGTCAGTATTTTTAGGTGGCCTCAACTGTGCGGTACTTTCATATGAAAGGCTATACAAATGTTTACACAGCATAGCTGCGGCTGTTTGCATCATGAGTTTTTTTTTTCTTCTCTAGTGGATATAACTGCTATGCGTAAAATTTGAGAACAGTCATTCTTAGCAGTGAAGGAACTTTTACGCCGTTGCTTGCATTGAACTGTAAGATTACTACAACATTCCAAAAATGAGAGAGATTGTTACTGATAAAGTGTTAAATTGTTTTCGTGTCATGTCGGCTGCATAGATGTGCAGCAATGAACTCCATTAAGAGCAAGTCAAGATGGTAGAATGACTGCATATTATGATGATTCACTATAATTACAGCGTGATTAGGTGTCTAATTGTTGTGCACGCTGTAATGATAGGTCTCTTCATAAAAAATTACTGAATCACTAGTGTGTTACCTGCACAAGTTAATTATTGGTTGCAAGCTTTACTAGAAAGAAGAAAATTATTTTGCAATTGCTACAGAAATGTCCCACATCACACCTTCCGTCAAACACTGTAGTGCCTTCTCCAAAGCTATCTTCGGTAGCGATACATTTCCCTCAGAAGTGAAATGAAGGTACTTGAGGTAACCATAATGTTTAATTTACCCTAAGATTAGTTTTTGTGGTCATTTCCTTGACACAGCTGCACAGAAATGGCAAAAATAAGTTGTGCACACAATTATGTACACCGTGACTGAAGGGAGTATCAATATGAGCTTCAGAGTGTGAGGATTTATTTACAGGAAAGGCAAATGGCTCAGCCTGAGCCAGTGTGCTCTCACCTGCTTTTCTGCTCACATGAGTTGGTAACTGTTATAATAGGGCTGACTCCACACGTTGCTTGCATTTGTTGAAACCAATTTTTTTTCTCGATATATGTGTTCGTGTAGTATTTGAGCCCACTTAATGGTAAAATCATGACAGCAGAAGCTTTCCTTGTTTTTCTTTTACCAATTTGTTAGCGTGGCAGCACATACTGTGCGGTTTATTCTATTATCGAGCCATGCTTTGTACTCGTAGAGTATACAACAGCTCTGCAAGAGTTTGGAAAATGTAATGAAACAGGGAAACTGCCTTTTAGCATGTATGCACGTGGACATTTTAAGTTTGTCGCTTCATCTGTCAACTTAGATCCTTCATTTGTCATAGCACTAATACATGGGTACAACACAACAATATAGGCAAGCTTTCAATTTAACAGAAATTTTCATGGTTCTATTGAAATATTGTGTGAAATGTCGCCACTATACCACAACTTTAGTGAGGTTAGATTTCATTTTGACATTCTTGTCCATGTGCTAAATTCTCTTTTGGACAGCTTTTTTTCACATCCTGCAAGCACAACTTCAGCAATGCGTAACCTTTATCTGCATGGCAGACAGGTCAGGACTTAGTGGCATTGTTCTTTGACGTAGTGAATGTTATGTAAGGAATTAGGAACCAGCATTGAGTAGCACTTTGCAGCGCTACTTAACCATTCCCATGTCTAGTGGCAGCCACCAAGTGACATTTTTCTACTGATTCATGTAATCAATTATGGCATGCACCCTGTTTTAGGTAGCTCTTTGAACTTGTGCATACAGCCTTCTGCTATCACGTAGCTGCAGCAATAGTATTGAGTTCATGGAATGACTGGGAGCACTCGGTTCTTTACCATCACATTTCAGTGCATATAGCATCACGTGTACTGATCACAAAGACCTCTAGAGAACAACACCTAACTTGATAACCTACACAGTGCACTTGAGCTTCATATATCATGTTAGCTGCACGCCTATTTGCATTACTCTGCAGGCAGAGACATGCAGTCAGCAACACGGATGACTGCAGTTACATGTGTCTTAAATGAATATTCACCTAATGTACATGTCACTTCAACTGTCTTGCAATGTTCTACACAAGTCGGCTTGCATATGTGATGCTGCTAGCTAATATCTGGTAATAATAATAATCCGTGTTTTCTCAGTGGCAGCTGGCCTTCATGGGGCGGTGCAGACAGGGGACTGTCATTGCTGGAGCACCTCCTGGCTATCGGCAGGAAATGGAAAAAACATGGTAAATTCAAACCCCCTCTGGTTCTCATTTTCATGTTTCCATAAGTGTGTGTGTGTTCATCACCCTGAAGTTACTTAAATTTGAAAACGAAGCCATATAAAGTATACTCATGGTCTCACCTAGTGCATTATTAAACATAAAAGTACAAAATCACGCAGCTTAAGAACCTCAAAGATAATTTGTAGCAGATCAGTCACTGCAGAGGTCAGGATATGTATTGTCGATGCTCGCAGACAATAGAATTGCAGACTTGTTCATCATTAAAAGCAATTATACATTTAGGGTGTGAACATTTGGTAATGGTTTGAGTGAATGCTAGAGACGACTGCATGAATATGCCACCCCTAACGTAATGCCCTGACAGAGGCCCTTAAAGGTGAAATAAATGACGATAAGAAGCTTGGTAACAGATTTGTGCAACGAGCGAATTGTAGCACGCACAGGGAAAAATACACGAGAAGGCACAAAGAATACACACACGTAGCACTTCATTGTGCCTTCTCATATCTTTATTCCCTGTTCGCGCTACAGCTCGCTCATTTCAACATAAACAACCAACAAGCCCACATCGCCACTCAGATTTGTGCAGTTTCCTTCGAGTCATGTTTGGGTAAAGTACCATAGACTATATTTTAAGTGAAATAAGTTATATTTCCTCATTTAATTGGCCAACACTAGTTAGGCTCTGGGTATATTTTGGCCAGGTATGTATATATGTCAGTGCTACATTTATTAGATTATGTTTTAGAGTGAGTTTAAGTCATAATTATAGAAATTAATACTTGTGATCATGATATTCTTGCCATAAGTTTATGCAAGGGACATGTAAATTTGGTCTTCATATAAGCAACAACAAATGGAAAGTTGCTGACGATTTTATAGGCATTGAAGATGTCAACATGTTAGCTTATTTGGATGCGTTTGTGTTGTCATGTGGCCTATATCATACGGGATGGAATTGATGGCCAAAATTGTGGACATTTTAACCTCCCAAAGGCCAAAATCATATCTTTGATATGCTGAGCTTGATGCCTGAAAATGCTCATTTACTGATGATAAACATAATGTGCAATGCACTGTAGCATTTCTGACATGCTGCAACAGTTTCAGTTGTAGATAGCTCAGCAAACTAATGAGTAATGAGTTACTCTTAGGTTATATATAACTAAAAGAAAATTTAGTTTTTCTTTTGTGTATATATTCATTGGGGGTGATTGTATGAGAAAGAAAGGTTATCAGGTTCTATTCTTCCTTCATATAGAATTGTGTCTGCTTTCCGAACTTTAGGAAAGATGTTCAATTTGTCAGACACTGCCTGCATAACACCACCTCCATAAATAGGAAGAACTGATGTTCATCCGTGATACTCTAAGAACACTGCAATGAATCATAGGTGCACATATAAAAGTAATCACAAGAAGGGCAATGCATAGCAAGCATCTGCATCTAGATCGAGATAGTTAAATTTTGGATTAAGGTGAAACATTGCAGAAGAGCTGCATGCTGTACATGATATGCAGGCTAAATCATTGAAGGTTGATTCATTGAAGGCATTATAAAAATAATGTTTGCTATTTTCTAATAGCAGCCGGAGTAATTGCTATGAAAGAGAAATAAAATTTTTAAGGAATAAAATAATTAGCTAGTGTCTAGTACAGAACTTAAAGAAATGAAATTACTGAGTGCAAATGTATGGAATAAGTTGTTTCACTTGGAGAGTGCTGCACAGGTCATGGGGCCACTAGAAAATTGTGAGGATATAAGGGAAGAGCGAAAGCATGTGCAGTGAAAATATGGGCGAAAGTGTCTGTAAAGGAGCGAAATCGATTTTAAGACTCTTACTGTAAGCCGATGAATAGGGATTTCAAGGTGGAGGATTGCAAAGGTATAGCTGAATCTCTCTATGAGCCATTGTGACACACATGAACAATTTCCGTAGAAAATGAGAATCTATTTAAGCACGTTACTGAGAGCATAATCACTGGAAAATGGTAGAGCAGAGATCGGTTTGCGTAAACACGGGTTTGGCGCTTACTTTCAACTGCAGTTTACTGAAGAAATGTGATATTTATAAGTACTGAACAAGACCATCATGGGGCATCACATTAATGATAAAGCAACCAAATATTGGAGTCACTAGGACCCCCTAATACAACCACATCATAGCCATGTGCCATGACAGATTGGTACGGCCTAGTATACCAGAGGTGATAAGAGACAATCCAGATTATCGCACAGCATGACGCTTGCCTCTAAAAATATGTGAAGGTAGGTTGAAGCATGTGCGCTGGCCCAGCAAATAATAACCTAAAAAAACAAGACTTAAAAAGCAGATGCTGCATCTATAATGATTACTCGGAAGGAGTACATAGCAGATCAAAAAACGAGAAAGCAAAACCAACCAAGTAAGTTGGTTTTCTGAAGGCACTTCAGGTCTTTATTTGCCACTGCACTGCATCCAGCAGCATCTGAGGCAACAGAATTGGTCGAGATTTTTTTGCGATCTTGTGCATCAGGCTCGCTCGTTCACATGGGCACAAAACAAATCCATCTGCCTGCCTTGAGTGTCGGTGGCATATTCTTACCTTGATACCCTGAATCAAGTTTACCAATTCAGTTTTTCGAACTTTCTGCTGCTTCTCAACCTGTGTGCATTCATTGGTTTGCCTCAAAACTGCAACACCAGTGCTTGTTTTGAGACCATATTCACCCGTTTGACGACAAGTTTGGTGATAGATCTGACTCCAATTTGTCTTCCACAGTGATGGCATTGTCTTGAATGCCAAGTTGTTGCAGGAGGCCCTTCAGCTACTTACGCAGAACAGCGTGTCTAGGATGGCAGTGTCAGCATTATAATTGCTGGCGATAACATTTGCAGCACCTGTAGCACTCATCACGGCAGGGTATACGGCTTTCGCCCATGGGTCAATGGCATCCTGTATTATGCGCTGCATGGCAATCTAGCCAATTTATAACTTGCATGCTTTTCATTGTAATCGTTAGGGGCTTAGCTGCAGCCTTACTAGCCACTGTGGGAGGAGGTTGCTTTTTTCGTACCTTATTTGGGGACGGAGCATTCGGTAGTTCTCAAAAAAGTTCATTTTTGAGGCAACACAATTAAAGTGTTAGTTACATTCTGCATCAGTGACGCACACACAAGCATGCTGTTTGTTGTTGGGTATCAGGGAAGAGTTCTTTAGTATCTTTCTGTTTAACTTAGTACTAAGTTTAGTGCTAGTAGTAGAAATATGTGATAGTACATTTAGTCCATGCATAGCTTCATACATCTCGATCAGAATCTGAGCAGGGCTCGCTAAAGTAACCGACTCTGAGCAAGCTTTATTGTATATCTTCTCTTCATCTTGTAGGCATCAGCGTGCTACAGTCAAATTCAAACTTGCGAAACTAAAAAGCAAAAAGAAAGGGAACTGTTTCCTCATGCATACCGCCGCAAACAGCGTGCGTCACTGTTACTGAATATTAGCAACAATGCTTCTTTCCCATTGTTGCTTAATAGTGAGAAACTTTCTTGTGAACTACTTGGTGCTGTAGCCTCAAAAAAATTCAAACTTGCTCCTAATGCATTTAGTAAAGCCCTCAACACACACAAGGAAAAGTTCCTATCCTAATAATTATCCAGTAGGCTCATTGAAGACAAGGGCTTAATAATAATATGGGATACTGTTGGAGCTGTAGACGCTCATCTTATTCCATTACGCCTCTATAAATTTTTCTGTTAAGTACATGGCAGTCACTTACAGCAACATTGGCACTCCCATGTTAGTCATGCTGTGCTATATACACAATGCCAGGTGCTGTAATAGGTCGACAATGAAAATAACAGTCATGGGTACAGCTAAAGCGATTAGAATGTTTAAAGCAGTTAAAAAACAAATGCAGACCGAGAGGCAGAGAAATGAAGAGAGTGCAAGCACTCCTTTGTCTGCGTTTGCCCATGCCGCTTTCAACATTTCAACCATGAATACATAACAGCTTGCCCAATTTTTGGTTCTCCTGGATGCTAAAGCGGTCTCAGATCCTCATGACTAACCATTTCAACTGGATGAATCTACCGCAGTAGTGGTATAGCAGTAGAGCATCCGCCTCGTATGTGGGAGGTACTGAGTTCAAATCCCCGCGCCGCCAGAAAACCTCCGTTTCTTTCTGATGGGTAGAGATGTCCCTTGGCCTGGTGCTCGGCTTCTTGTGAGGGTTCACATCTTGAAAGAGATTTCATGCGTGCTCTCTGGGCACTTATTGTCCAACGACAGATGGCCTTGTTGAAGAGCATCAGCCTCGGCTGCCTTGAGGCAAGTGCAGCCGCTAGGTACCTACCGGTGAAATAGGTACAAGCATGCTCCCGGTCTGGTGTGATGGATAGTTGTTTGGCATGTATGTCTGTGTGCAGTCAAGCAGTAATGAACGTCAGAGACGCGCGAACTGATGTGAACCAAAATTTAAGATGATAAGACTGTAACAAGACAAGCACTAAACACAGAATACATATCAAAGGTCCCTAAAACAAACACGTCTACACTAAGTCCTACGCGCAGCGTTCAAGAAAAGAGCAAGTACGTCTCATGGCTACATTCCTGATGGTGTCGTCGATCAGTGGTAGATCGTCTAGCTGTCTCGACGATTTCCATTGGAGGCGACCCAAGGCATGATGACCCTCGTGGAAGGCCAGCCAAGGCAGGGTGACGGCAATGGTCATCAGTTGAGGCAGGCGACGGCTGCATTACCGTGGCCCGAGGACTCGAATGGCTGTCGGGCGGGTTGCTTCCACCGCCACAACCTCACATGCCACCTCGAGCAAGAGGCGGCTTCAAAGCAAAGGCCTCGGTTAGGCCTCACCCCGGACACAGCCTAAAGATGCTCCAACAGGTGGCTACGAGCAGGCTACAGCCAGGCCTGCTTCAAACGGCATCACGCCAGGCGCCACTCAGGGCTGCCTCAGATACCACGGCAGGAGCTCCCGAAACAGTGCACTGGTCCTGCGTCTTCTAAGTTGCTAGCCCCCTCTGCCCATTTGGCACCCACCTCTCTTCTTCCTTCTCTATTGTTTCTTTTCTGAACACTGCCAAGCACGCAATCTGCGCCTGGCTCGCCTTCTGTTTCTTCTTCCTTCATTCACAGTCCTCAAGAGTTTTCAAGCAGTCCACACACATAAACAACACTCATAAGGTTCTTGCACTGCACCTGGTGCTTGGCCATTATGGGACCTCAGAGCTTGGAAAGGGAATTTGGGGCACCACATGGGAAATTGCCACTATTGGGAATGGCCCAGGCCTACTTCTTTTTGTGCTCATGAGGGTTTTGACTGGTATTTAGAGCACAGGCTCCTCTCCCTGAAGAAAACCGAACGCCATGCTGGGGTACACTTGTGTCCATTTGAATCAGTGGGCGCCGTGCGGTGGTAGAAATTGAACCTACGACTTCCTGCGGCCGAGGAGGGCAATCTACAAGGGCAATCAAACAAATGCACTCTACATGTGAAGTAGCGGGAGCCATTTTGACAAGACAAACTGAGCTGATGCACTCACCAAAGTAGCAGGGCAAAAAATTCTCTTGGGAAAGTTTCACCCACTGGAGACAGGCAGGTAATTGTGTTGTGACCCTATGTGAATGAGTAGGCCAATAGTAAAAGGTCGCTTGAAAGCTCGGCTATATGTTTGCCTCAGGCGCTGCCGGACACAGCGCAACGAAATTAGAAGCCTGAAGTACCTTTCTACTGCTTGGTAAGTTTGCCCATCAGTAAATGGCTTCGTGCAAGCAGTCCCTGTTCTGGCCTCTTGCTTCAGCTCATACATCCCCCCAGACAACTTGCTGAAGTAGGCTCAATCACAAAAACTTGGATACATCACAGGATGCATTCATGCTGCAGTTATGCTAATGTCACATGGCGCTCAAGTTTGAAGCTGGCCACCCACATTCCCTCTAAAGTATTATTGAAATCCATTCCATTGTCGATTTGCCATTAATATTTGGTCAGAGGTACCAATGTATTTAAACAAATTTAACATTATCATGACTTCAGCTGTGAAAACTTTTCAGTATATGTGAAAACTTCCTTGTGGTTACAGCATTTATAAAATATTGTGGACAGGTACATGAATATTTAGCTCATGTATGATGCCCATGTGCTACATAAACACTTTATGAAAGCATCTAGGGCTGGGATAGTTTAATTATTCTATTGGAATTGTTTTGTGCGTTGTAAGGGTAGCATTCTGCCTACATGATCATGATTGGCTGGCTATGTGCAGTGGATGATAAGAATGGAATATAGAAATGAAGGGAAAGGAATCACTACAGTATACCAGTCCTGCTGATACTTTGCAGCATACTTCTTGTGGAACGAGCATACGCACTAGGTATTTTTTATGCATTTGTTTATTCCTATTTTAAGCACTTAAGAAAATGACACAAAGTGGAAGGCTATGTTATATGCAGGGTAAAATCTTAAGTTAATTTCCACAGCCACCTAGTTCAGCCTAATCTACGGCACACTAAGATTGTGTCGAAAAGCCAGCTACCAAAGAATCAAACAAAGGTGTAACTTACAAGAATGGACAAGTCTTATTTTCGAACCTTGAAAACATACATTTCAAATAAGAATTTAAGCTTAAGAAATCTGCACTTCTGGCTGGCCCTCCAGTTTCTGAAACTTCAGTAGTGTCGTCCTATAGTAGGTGGTCCTCAGTGGTGTCAGTTGAGCTTCAGATGCCAGTTCTCTTGAAGCTTTTGGTGACAAGTGTCATCAGAAATCATGTTCTGTGCCTCTAGGACCAATGGACAGAACAGTTCCACTGGCAGCCTTCTAAACTTGCCTCCCGGTGCCAGGGAATGATCACAAATACTGAAAGTCTGTGATTCTTTGTATGTAGAAGGCAGCTGCTGACATGTTCTCATGAAGCCCATGCCGCCACATGAAGCACATCATCCAGTTGCTGCTTGCGTTGAAGTTGTTAGTTGGAATGCCCTGCTTCCTTGTAAGTCGGCGAGCGTCCTTCTGTATCATTTAAATTTACACAGCACACTCATGAAGCCCATGCCGCCACATGAAGCACATCATCCAGTCGCTGCTTGCATTGAAGTTTGTAGTTGGAATGCCCTGCTTCCTTGTAAGTCGGCGAGCCTCCTTCTGTATCATTTATATTTACACAGAACAGCTGTCCAGAGGCTTCTGAGCTATAAAGCACTGCTACTTCAACTTGCGAGTAAAAATCAGTCTTGGGTCAGCGGAAATTCCTGCTTGCCTTGCTGGTAGCATTCAGCTTTGCATGCGGCCATCTCTAACGGCAGATGTGTACTTTGCTGACGCCGAAGTACCTTCTGAATTAACGACTGCCATTCTACAAAGCATGTTGAAATGCTTTGAGCTTGAAGTGGGTGCTATAGCTAGCTTGCGACCTTATGTGGCACGCTAGCAGTCTGATCACTCCATGCATGCGCGGCATGACCTGTCTAGACTGACAAAAAAAAGGGAAAAATACTAGCTTTGTGCATATAGCACTAGATAGCTCCAGTGCTGGTACTGCCACAGGCATCCGCAGCTGGCCATTATCATCAGTCGAAGTCAAAACCAGGCCACCGGTTGCAGTGTTGAGTTGTAAGTGTGGTCATTGTGTGGGAGGGGGAAAAATATGTGAATTTTCATAATGTGCAAACTTACGGTGTGTACTATTATTAATTAACCAAGCAGGTATGCAGTAAGGCCTATGTTGGGATTATTGCTGCTATTCAATAGGAATCTGTGTAATGAAAACAGCTTGGTGTGCCTGGCCTACAATTATTTGAAAATATGCATTTGCTTCCAATTGGCCCTTCACCAGCCACAAAGCTGGCTTCAAAACAGTCATAAATATTACTTGTGCTGCTTTCACCACTTGTTGGTCTTTTAATGTTTATGCTCAATTCCTCATTTCTCAGTGTATTAATCAACACAACAAGTATTGTACTTAGTCTTCTGTCGTATGACAATAATGGTTCATTTGTTTGTGCAGCTGTTTTCACAACGTGGACGACACCGTGTCAAAGGAAGTTATGGAAAAGAGACTGAAATCAGTGCACTGGTACCCCTTGCAGCAATTGGGTAATGTGCTGTAGTAGTGAACTTTGCAATAAAGTTTTATCTCTGTTCATATTGCTTTCAGATGTTATAAATGTGATTTCCACATCACACACGTACCGTGACCTGAAGATTTGGATGGAATGGTGAGCATATTTATGCAGTGAGCCATCTTAAGTGCCGACTGGCATACTCTAGTGTTCAAAGGCACTGAATATATTCTAATTAAGACTGCAAGACTGTAATGCAATCACAGTCAGAATTCATCAATTCAATAAACAATACACATTTGAACAGTGGTCTCCGGTACAATGGCATACCGACAAACAGTAGAATAGGTAGTAGACAGGTAGTAGACTTGTAGGCTTGTAGACCTGTAAACTTGTATGTCGATTGGCTAGTAGACCATCAAGGTCTGAAATTAGGGTTAGTCAACAGACATGTAAGCTGATAGCTGGTTGGAATTTTTTACTGGAGATATTCATGTAAAATTCCAGACCCGCCGTAGTGGCTAAGGCGTACGTACGTTGCTCTACTGAACTGAAAGCTCAGGATTGAATCCCGGGCGCGGTGGCATTTCGATGGAAGTGAAATGCACTAGATGCCTGTGTGCCATATGCATTGGGTGCACATTTTTTTAAAAACCACAGGGAGTTAAAATAATTCGGAATGCCTCGATCACCAGCGTGTGCCTCATCATAAAATTGTGGTTTTGGCATGTAAAAACCCAGATTTTAATTTATTGAATTTCCAAATATGACCATATACAGGATGTTTCAGCGAACTCCTTCAAAAATTCTTAAAGGTTGCTTGTGGCAGGTATCACAATTGTAGTTCATGAGCTGGTCTACTCGAAGAGGCGGACGTTACTTCCACAAGAAATTGAAATGCATAATCGAATATTTAACAGAAATTTACTAATTAAGTTTTTAACTAATTACCTGATGGCTCATATTGCAATTTACAAATTGTAGCCTTGGAGTTCGCCAGGCGGATCCACTTGGAACAAATTCTTGGGATGACACCAGTTTCGAGATATAAATTGCCGAACTTTGCGGAGAAACGCATTGGCGTTCCAATTAGTTTCTTAACAAATCGTTGCTTTATGCATTGAAGCACCAAATTAACTGGAACGCCAATGCATTTCTCCGCAAAGTTCGCGAATTAATATCCCGAAACTGGTGTCATCCCGAGAATTCGTTCCGAGTGGATCGCCTTGCGAACTCCCCGGCTTCAATTTGTAAATTGCAATATGGGCCATCAGGTAATTAGTTAAAAACTGAATTAGTGAACTTTTGTTGATTATAGTCGATTATGCATTTCAATTTTTTGTGCAAGTAATGTCCGCCTCTTCGAGTAGGCCAGCTCATTAACTAGAATTGGGCTATCTGCCACAGGCCACCTTAAATAAATTTTGAAAGTGTTCGCTGAAACACCCTGTATATAAGAGCGCCATATATGGACATACTAAAACTTTAGAAGTGGCCTTATAGAGAAATGTCCCATATATGGGCATATTAAAGATTTGGCAGATATGGCCATATATAGCATATAAGGGTCCCATATATGGACATATTAAGAATTGGGCAGATATGGCCATATATAGCATATAAGGGGGCCATATATGGGGATATTCAAAATTGGGCAGATATGGCCATATATGGCCCTTATATGCCATATATGGCCATATCTGCCCAATTTTTAATATGCCCATATATGGCCTTTTTCATATCAGTCCATATCTGACATTTTCGTAAGGGGAGCTTCGTAAACCTGCAGCACTGCTTCCAGGGATGTCATCCTAGGCATGGACTTTCTAAACCAATACGGTGCAGTCATTAAGGTCCAAGTCGATAACGCTTTCAACGCACAACGCGATACCACCGGATAGAAGCATCAGTTACCATGCCTTGAATGTGCTAGAAGAACAAGTCACCGTTCCGCCGCGCTCCAGCGTAATGATTTCCGTCGGTACAGAAGTGCCTGCAGACATGGAAGGCATCCTAGAGGGCGATCATCACTTACTGCTCGACCGTGAAATTTGCGTCGCTAGAGGCATAGCTGAGCTACACTAAGGGAAAGTAAGAGTAATGTTCACGAACTTCAGCCACGAATACAAGCACATTAACAAAGGCACCACGGTCGCCTACATCGACAAAATAGTACAAGCCAGCAGTGCTTTCGCCTTCACGGATTCCAGTGCACCTGCAACGACGACTATAATACCTGAACCAACTTTTGACGTCAATCAGAACCTTCCCAGGTTCTGTTCAGAAAGAACAGCTAAAAGCCCTGCTCCTGCAATACAAGGAGTGCTTCTCGTCGTCGTCAAAAATTCGACAAACCCCTGTCACCAAGCACCGCATCATAACTGACCAATATGTCCGCCCACTCCGTCAGAGCCCGTACAGAGTTTCGGCGCGTGAATGCGAGCGAGGCCATAAGGCAACAAGTCGACGAAATGCTACGGGACGACATCATCCAGCCGTCCAAGAGTCCGTGGGCGTCCCCCGTGGTGTTAGTGAAGAAGAAGGATGGAACCCTACGTTTTTGCGTCGATTATCGTCGCCTCAACAAAATGACGAAGAAGGATGTATACCCTCTCCCACTGATAGACAACGCCTTGGATCGACTCGCAAAGTATTTTCGCAAAGTATTTTCTGTCGATGGACCTCAAAACCGGCTACTGGCAAATCGAAGTCGACGAGAGGGACCGGGAGAAGAATGCCTTTATAACACCAGACGGACTGTTCGAGTTCAAGGTCATGCCGTTTGGTCTTTGCTCGGCACCTGCGGCTTTCCAACATGTCATGGATACCGTACTGGCAGCCTTGAAGTGGCAGACTTGCCTCGTCTACTTGAAAGACGACACTTTCTTGGGACCCATCAGTGCCGTCGAATTCGCCGAACAACAGCGAGCCGACCCGGAACTAAGGAGCCTTGTAGACTACCTGGAAGGCAAGACCGTCATTGTGCCGAAGGTGTTCAGGCGAGGATTGGCGTCGTTTTTGGACAACGTCGGTGTGTTTGCCTCAAGTTTCGAAGAACACCTCCAGCGCCTTGCAACAGTCCTTCAAGCAATCAAGGCCTCCGGACTAACAAAGCCAGAAAAGTGCCGTTTCGCATATGAGGAGCTTTTGTTTTTGGGACACGTAATCAACAAGTCTGGAGTACGCCCTAACCCACAGAAAACTGCAGCCATCACTGACTTTCCTCCGCCTGCCGACACGAAGGCAGTGCGTAGGTTTCTTGGACTGTGCGCCTATTACAGGCGCTTCGTCAAGGACTTTTCACGGATCGCCGAGCCACTGACGTTCCTCACTAAGGCCAATGTCGAATTCAAGTGGAAGACGCCGCAAGTCGAAGCATTTGAAGAACTGAAGCGACGCCTGCAATCGTCGCCAATACTTGCGCATTTCGAATCGAAGTCCACACCTAGGCAAGCAACGTAGGACTTGGCGCCGTGCTTGTGCAGAAGACCGACGGACTAGAAAGGGTTGTAAGTTTCGTTAGCCGCTCACTGTCGAAGGCGGAAGCAAATTATTCCACAACAGAAAAGGAGTGCTTCGATGTAGCCCAGACGAGCTACATCGAAGTTTCACCCCTACCTCTATGGCAGGCCCATAGAGGCATGTTGGCTAGCTAACATGAAGGATCCTTCAGGTCGCCTCGCATGATGGAGTCTGAGACTTCAAGCATTCGACATCACCTTCGTTTACAAGTCCAGGCGAAAGCACTCTGACGCCGTACTGCTTGTCTGCTCTGCGCGAGACTGCTTGTCTCGCGCCCCCGTCGAACCACCGCCACAGGACGTCCAGGAAACGACACTTTCTTGGGACCCATCAGTGCCGACGAATTCACCGAACAACAGCGAGGCGACCCAGAACTAAGGAGCCTTGTCGACTACCTGGAAGGCAAGACCGTCATTGTGCCGAAGGTGTTCAGGCGAGGATTGGCGTCGTTTTTCTTACAAAACGACATTCTCCTAAAGAACTTCTCGTCTCTCCGAGCCAACTACCTCCTCGTGGTACCCTCAGCACTGCGTCCAGAGGTTCTGCAAGCTCTCCATGACGACCCAACGGGTAGACACCTTGGTTTTTCCCGCACGCTCGCAAGGATGCAAGAAAAATACTACTCGCCTCGCCTCTCTGCCGATGTCGCCCATTACGTAAGGACATGCCAAGGACTGTCAGCGACGCAAAACACCGCCGACAAGGCCAGCCGGACTTCTACAGCCGATCGAGCCACCTCGCCGGCCGTTCCAGCAGATCGGGATGGACTTACTGGGGCCTTTTCCGACGTCGACATCCGGGAATATATGGATCGTCGTAGCTACGGACTATCTCACCCGCTACGCCGGAAATTGAGGCTTGCCCAAAGGCAGTGCCGCCGAGGTAGCCCGATTCTTCGTTGAGAACATCCTCCTGCGTCACGGTGCCCCAGAAGTCTTTATCACCGACAGAGATACGGCCTTTACGGCTGAACTAACTAAAGCCATCCTGCGATACAGCCAGACAAGCCATCAACGGACCACCGCCTACCACCCGCAGATGAATGGCCTCACCGAGCGCCTAAATAAGACCATCGCCAACATTCTGACAATGTACGTCGACGTCGAACACAGGACGTGGGATGCCATCCTTCCTTACGTGACCTTCGCATACAACACGGCCGTGCAAGAAACGACGCACATGGCGCCGTTCCACCTGGTCTACGGAAGGAACCCGGCAACGACGCTTGATGCCATGCTACTGGACGTCACCGACAAAGAAAATCACGACGTTGCCACCTATTCACGACGTTGCCCGGCGACCGTGTTTGGGTCTGGACTCCGATACGCCGGCGAGGGCTTAGCGAGAAACTCTTACGTCGCTATTTCGGACCCTACGAGATTATTAGACGGGATTGGCACACTGGACTACGAGGTCGTGCCAGACGGCATTTTGCAATCACAGCGGCGCCGCACACGACCCGAACTCATCCACGTGGTGAGTCTTAAGCCTTTCTACGCCCGCTGACAAGCTTAGGTATTTTGTTACTTTGTTATTTTTTTTTCTTTATTATGCGTCCTTTTGTTTGTCGCTTTCGCGTTTGTAGCATCGGGACGATGCTTTTTAAGGGGAGGGTATTGTATACATGTTTATCTTTCACCGGTGGTCGCTTTCCACCGGCTAACAAATCGGAAGTTTCTAGAACGTTATCAATGCTTCTTTCCGTTGCCTGTTTTCACCTACGCTTATGTTATGTGATTGTATGACCGACGCGAATTGTCTAGAACTTTCTGGAAGACACGCAGGCACCAGGGAATAATCTGGAACATTCGATGACTCATGTATAAAAGCCGACACGCTGCGCTGCTGAGCAGTCGACGATCGCCGACTGTGTTCGCTGCTATCGTTGTGCTTAGAGTGTAGCTTACTTTTGTGGGCACAGGTTCACCCAATAAAGAATCAGTTTCGTCATACACAGTTTTACGACTGTTTTCTTCACTGTTACTACTACGCGACAATATATACATACTAATTTCGCATCAACGAAGTTCCTCCTCAACGAAATTTTTTGCATATCCCGTGAATTTCATTGTAGCTGGACTGTATTGTAATCTGCTGTTGAAGCCAGCTCCTTGGCTCGTCACATGCCTGGCAATTTTTTCTGATGGATCATTAACAGTCATGTCCTGTTAGGTTGACATCATTTTATAAGGCTTGTGCAATAAGTACGGACTGGGTCTGGTACAGTTTGCATTTTATGGCAATGTTGCAATTCCACCAGAACCCTCATTTGATGTGGAACATGGCAGTACCAGTACCGATTTGAGAGCTAGATTAGAAATTACTCGCCTCCAATTGCATTGGCGGCAAGACATGCCGATTCTAATGAAATTTACTCCATTTGAGAAAAAGTCATTTCAAAATCCTGCTGCCGAGATTTTAAGACCTTAAATTTTTTACAAAAATTGCCAGAAATCGGTGTGTATACAAACAAAAAAAACAGAAGCACACAATCCCGATCAGTAGCGATGCATTCCGCTCGATTCTATAGGCCGCCCTTATCATCCACCAATCTCTGCCGGCTGATACCATATAACGCAGGCGGAGCGCCGTTCTTATACCACTGACGAATCGCAAGGAGTGGCAGTGGAAAAGGTATCGCTACAAAATCGCAGTTAATGGTGAACTGTGCACTAAAAACATATTGTAGTCCTGTAAATTGAATTTGTTAGGGCATCTCAAGCAGACAAATGTTTTGCATAGTATATGAATTTGCAGATTACATAAAATTGTTACAATGTTTGCAAGGATTTTGCGAAAGTCGCACATTTCAGAGCGGTGTACAATAAGTCACTCACTTGCTTTAAACGTATCAGGTGCAGTTCACAAATTTGTATCTTTTTTTTCATTACAGAGTTAAGAGTTTGAGAATCTTTCAAAAAATACGTACTGCTTCGCTTCCTAGAGTTACTAGATTATAACTTTTTTTAATGCAGCAAACCTTATCAAGATCAGTGCAGTGATGTCCAAACGAAACAATTTCTAAGCTTCCTGTTAACAAAACCACAGATATTACTTATGCCAATTGGATTCGTGCATTTCGTTAGGGCTATGTATCACACAAGCTATTCTCGCTGTTTCAGTTTCACACAAAGTTTCAGGGAGGGAATGGTGCACCTGTTTTAGCCCTTCCCGAGAAAGTTTCCATTGAAAGATATGACTGGGACCTAAACCCATGAACGCTTTTCCGTCAGAGCACTCTCCCACTACCTGGAGATCGGTAGAAAGCACCAACAGAATTTTGAAATAACATTTACCCGTCAAGAGTGAATGCACGATGGATTCCTTGCCTACTTACTTCAGTCCAAATACAAGATTGTGTCTGGCATGGAAACACATTGTTTACCACTTCAACGCAGCGTTGAAAAGAATATTACTGGGAAGCCATAATTGCAGCTGATGAGATTTGAGATTTGCTTTATTTCACCATTATGGCACATCAGTACTAAACAAAAATGTACATAAAGGGTGAGGATAGCGGGAAAAAAAGTTGCTTTTTAGCAGCTTGACTAGCCCCGCCAGCGCCTGCTTACAAAGACAGCACTGGAAACAAGCTCACAAAAAGAAACAATTCAAAGCAATATTTTTTTTACTTTGTTAAACAGCTGTTATACAGATGAAATACCAAAGCACTCGATGGGCCCTATTGCAAAACAAAGGGCTAGGACACAGAGGTCAGCAATGGTCAGCACGTTTGAGGCAATGGTGAGCATATTTTTTGACCACACAAAGGTATGGTGAACAAGCACAGAGTTCCTCAAGACAACACAGTATAAGCGGACTACTAAAGACTTGTTCTGAAGACGATGACGAGGAAACGCATCCCAAGAAAAAGACCAGAACTTGGGCAGTTGTGGAAACCATTGTGGCAAGGCAAGGGTGCACACTGAGAACTCTGACCCTTACCCATATTAGAGTCCAGACAATGCCCCCTGTGAATGTTAAGGGAGCCTAAAGGGAAAATGTGTATACATGGAACAGGATGCAGTCAAGGCACTGGAGCAGATTTACAATCGGACTTAGCAGAAATGGCGCAACAGGCTCATTTCACCTGCTGGGGAGTACACAGAAGAGGATGAAAGTGCCGATAATTTTCAGAAACAAAACAAGAGTCTGTTGTTCAGAAACAAGTCTGTTGTTTCTGAACAACAGTCTCAGTCTTTGTTGAATAAACATAATACTTTTCTTGCAATTCTACAATGTTCGAAGGTCCCACAAGTTCACCATGCTTTAGCCAATTTCAGATTTAGTTCAACATTACAAACCCTGAGAAGTTCATTTAAGCATAATAGCTAGGACACTTTGCACATTACCATCAGCACTGGGCCTAATTTTAACAATTAAGTGCCCACATTCCAGTTCCTATGGCCATACAATGTAGCATAGTTGCGTTGATTAACTTGTATATACCTTTGACAATTGCACATGCAAGAACAGATGGCATCCACCATCACCCTGCAGTAGACAAAAGTTCGGCTAACATTCATTTCAAGCCATTGCAGCCACAACTTCGGTTGCTTTTCTAAATGAACTTTTCTAAACCGATCTCTGCCGGCTGATACCATATAACGCAGGCGGAGCGCCGTTCTTACACCACTGACGAATTGCAAAGAGTCGCAGTGGAAAAGGTATCACTACAAAATTGCGGTTAATGGTTAATCGACATTTGCGTAAATCAACTTTCCGGTGCTTAGTAGTACCCAATCTGAGCGAATGCAACTCGTCATGTTAACCCTTTAACTGGTAGCTCAACAATATTGTTGACCTAACAAAAGCATCTGCAATGATGCAAAGTAGAATATGATGCCCAATGTCATGGCTACTGCACACATACATGAATGCAATTACCTCATCAGATGTAGGCAACACTAGGCTAGTTGCAGTGTTAGAATCAGTGGCCGTCCTGAGCCTGTTGAGGATGCGCTCATGAGGCGACGTCTGTGCCAACTCCGTCGGGTATCGGTATTCCTGTCTCTGTGGGGTGCAGCCTGGCAGAGAGAGAGAAAGACAAAGCTTGCGTACTATAGCAGAGCCTACAACACAGTACAGTGGAATCTCGATACGATTTTTACGGGAACCGGAAAGTAAAGCGTATCCATCTGAAAATCGTATCATCCAACGTATTATGCAACCGAATAATATTATTGGGAAAAGAAAAAGTATTATCCCGAAAAACGTATTGCACAGAATAGTATCAACGAGATTTCACTAATTATCAGACTTGGGCCGACAGTCTAGTGAAATACCGATTAAATGGAAGCTTTACCTCGAGAGCTCCCATCTCATTTTACACTGGAATGAAAAGGCCATTTGGTTAGCGTCTGGGGAACTCATGCAACTAAGTTGATAGATTTTTTTCTTTTTTTTCTTTCAGTGTACCAACTCGGGATCCTGCTGTAAATTATTCAAATAATTGAGGCACTTGTGCAAAGCTAGTATGAACACTGCTACAATTACACCAAGGGTGTAAACTTATACAGCCTAGTTGTCTACTACAATCTAACACAAGTTCACCGGATTGCAATACAGTCGACTTCCATTAATTCGACTTTCACGAGACGATCAATTCCGGCTGCCGGAATTGATCGAATTATCCGGCAGGTTGAATTAAACAAGATGCAGAAAAAATGCGACGACATACTGCAGATTCATTTGGCAGTATTTGCTCTTTTCTCCCTCACCCCTGAAACAAATGTGTTCGCATTTTCTAGGTGTTCAAAGTAGAAAACTAATCACCTAAATTATGTAGAAATCTAACGCGCACCCAATTTTTTAGCTAGAAAAATTGTTGCTAAATGGCGGCCAGTTTTGTTAAAGTCAGCTTCACCACACAATTTAATTAGGTCAGCTCTGCCGCAATACAACCGAGTTAAACTGTAAAGCATACAACCGTTATGAAGGCATTTTTGGTATCGCGCCCAATTGCACAGCGTTGGCAATTTTCAGCGCATTTTCTTTTAAAAAAAGGAAGGTGCATGCAGTCAGTTAAATACCGTAATCAGACATTGTGATCTACAAGTATTACTTGAAAATCTTCCCGAGGAGGACCGAAAATAGGCATTTTCGACAAGAGATAACGTGTTCAACGCATTAACTATCCCCTAAGCTTCACTGAGACAGACGCTGCCACTGAAGGGGCCGCTATCGAGGTCGCTCTCGGGGTCCCTAAAGGGGCGCGTACTCAGGTGCATGCATGCCAACTGGCCAAGTTCAAATTATATGGCGAAGGCCAATTTTAAAATTGAAATAGAATCGAAAGCTTGGGCCCATAGGAATGCATGGGATCCGGTCAGGACCTTCAGTTGGGATCGAATTAAACGAAATATTTAATTAACCGAAGTCAAATTAACTTAAGTCTACTGTACCTACTTTTAGAGCACAGCTGTGCAGATGGAAATTTCCTGCCTGAATTCTTGTAATTTCACAGTTTTCGACAACTCACTGTAGAAATTTCTTATCCTAAATCAATATTCTGCTTCCAATAAAATTTAGCCCTTTTCAATGCATAAAACAGCATTCAAATTGGTTCAGTGTTTGTATAACGAAAGCATCTCTATTTCATGCATGTTAAAAGAGGAAAAGTGGAGCTTTTGGTAAGTCTATTGGTTATTTATCGTATTTATTATTGGGAAATAGTATTTGCTTAGCAGTTATGTTTTCTGGGATTACTAGACTGGGTGATGTGAAGTGCTTTTACTAGGAGAGTACCGTGCAAGCTTTATTTCTCTTAAAAGTCGCGATGCAAGTTTCCTTGAGATGCTGTACAGAATGTCCACTATCTCTAAATAAAAAGCAGGCAGATCCCATGCCCTGTAGGAATAGATGTTATGCGAAGCAGTGTGCGGGGAGCCTAACAAGTTGGTAGGCTACCAACTACCAACCAAACGAAATGACAATGAGAGCACCAAGATGTAGGCGGCTAGAAATATAGATAGATAATGTCAAAGTTGCCAAGAAATGCTTCACATTTATAAACTTTTTTTTACATGTCAAAAGGTGATTTGCCAGCTGGAAACAGTAAAAAAAACGCTTATCGGTAAGCAGCCCCAATAACACGCAAGGATAGCGAATGTTTTTCTTTACAGTTAGAATGGGGCAAACAGCAATGATACGACGTGATGAAAGGGCCCCAGATATATATGGATCAACTATGGATAGATTGGACAGTAAAACCATCGCTGCTGCCTTTCTCAAAAATACAGGACCGAGGTGAAATACAGCAGACCAGCTTGTCTCTTTATGGCATGTCCTCGTCTCTTACTTGGAGCCAAAATGAAAGAAATAAACTACCACCGCCAACCGTCTGAAACCCATGCATTCTATAAGAAAATTATACAATGCACATTAAAGGAACACCCTCTTACCAGTGGGGACATACTCCTGTAGGTCATTCTGGAAGAAGTCGGTGACCACCGAGGAGCATATTGCCATGTTGTTGGCAATGCCTGCACAAAGAGCTTCGGAAATGTCCTGTGCATGTGCGGTTTGCACAGTGCCACACTGGCACTCTGACAAAAGCTGGCAGCAGCTGTGCGACTCTGTAATCTCCACCAAATCGCCCGCCATGGCCTTAGCTCTGTCAGCTTGGCCTTGTGCAGTGTCTGTTGCAGTAGCGACAGCTTCTGTGATGCCACTTGTGCACTTTACCATTCTATCAACAGCAGCTCTCGCCTGCTCTGCTAGGATCTGAAACAAAAGAAATGTGGAACAGGATTGTTGGAAAGAGACCTGTGCTGAATACACTGGCATGAAGTGGATCATGCGTCATATATTTACAGGAAGAAACAGAGGAGACAGGGAAATTAATAAGATGTCTGCAGCTTAGTACATTAAAGGACAAGGACTACAAAAGGATAACTTTTGATGTAGTAATTACGGTTCAAAGCCTGAATTCCTCAAGAGTGGAAAAAGTTGTTCCCATCACCTTTAAGAGGTGATGGGAACAACTCATTAAAACACACAAGCAAAGCACAGTAGCAGCGAAGGCAAAGCCAAAGGCCAATTACATCATAATAGCTTGACACAGACCCACCCTACCTGCCAGCTAGCCTTAAGCAGCCCCACTTTGTCGGAGTGTGCAACCAAAGTTGTGATTTGATCTAACCTTGGTTACTTCTGTGCTACTGTACGGAATACGGCAATCGCAACTGCCCAAAAATAGATTTAACACCAATCTAAACACAAACAAGTCCACCAGGGTTTGCACAGAACATTTGACTCAAAATTCAAGTACAATTTAAGGATTTAAAGGTTGACAAACGCCAAAATTCAAGGAGAGGGAAGCAATCCTTATTCGTACACATACACTGAAAAACAGTTCAATCTCCCTCTTAAGTGCAATTTCTTGCATGCAGCAATGCAGCTACAGAGTTAAATACAGGCTTCAAGGTAGCTCATTAGGTTGCTTTTCTAAATCAATTTTCCCATAAATCAACTTTCCGGTGCTTAGTAGTGCCCAATTTGAGCCAATGCAACTCGTCATGTGAACCCTTTAACTGGTAGCTCAACAATATTGTTGACCTAACAAAAGCATCTGCAAAAACTAGACAAATGCAAATATTTGTCTGTGCCTGTCAATTTACCTTTATTTATTTAGCTGCTTAACAGTGGTATTCAATAATATGTCAATAGTGAAATAAAATGAACACTTGCCAATGGAAATACATGTATTAGAAAATAAAACTTGACGTTTCGAGTCCCGTACGGGACCCTTGATCACAATGAAAGCAAACGCGGTTGCTCTTGTTTAAATATGGGATAGATGGCGTAGAGCTCTTGTGTAGATTTCTGGCAGATTCCCACGTGTCCTGTTTATCGCATGTTGCGTCGTCTGAATGTGCAGCGATTCATGCATTAGTCTTGCAGGTAATTTCTTCTCTGTGGCGATTATGGATGCCGATGCCCAGTCTATGCAGTGAACAAGAGCCACCATATTTGCTTTTATTGTGATCAAGGGTCCCGTACGGGACCCGAAACGTCAAGTTTTATTTTCCAATACATGTATTTCCATTGGCGAGTGTTCGCTTTATTTCACTATGCTCATTCCTCGCCAGACGGGTTTCCATCGAACTCTGGATTAATATGTCGAGCGTGAGCGGCAGCAGACGCATTGGTCAAAAAACCTGAAGGCTTCGTCGTTATCTGCTTACCGCATGTGGGGGTCGTAATCTCGCCAATGCAAAATTTGTTCTTTTTTTTCCTTTAAGCCAGCTCTTATCTCAAGAACACACATTGACCTTGCCAAAGCAAATGCCAGAGACCAGTTTTAGATCATACATTTACCTTTCACCACGTGGTGAACAATAATTTTGACCTACTGTATCTCGCTTAGTTTTGAAAGAAACAGTATAATATTTCAATTGGCATGTATTTGATCGAAGTAAATAAGAACTAAAGCAATGAAACCATTCTAGGTTAAGTCTTTCTTATCTTGCCAGTTAAAGTGTTAAAACCAAAAGAGCTGCAACTTACCTACTTGCCGCAAGGCATTTCTAGGTCCTAAGGCTCAAAAATGTAGCCATGATGGCTGCGGAGAGAACCTACTAGCAAAACAACAAAATAGTGGTATGCTTTGGCTCCTTATCTGGCTTTGTCTAGCTCCACGATGGCAACAATGTTTTAAACAAGCCTGTCGATGGTGGCTGTGAACACGCCACATAGCAATCGTTTAGCGACACTCTCAAAAGAAAATATATATAGGATTGTTTGCCAATACACAGTGTTCATGGCACAAGCCAGTGTCCGGAGTTCGTTACTATGAATGTTCGCAGGACGCCTCCTACCGTTAGTTTTCAAGGATTTGAAGGAGCACATGTACAGTAAAATCTCGGTGATACGAATCTCGCGGGGTCGCGCGAAATATTCATATCACCCGAAATTCATATCATCAAAACATACACAATATTAAGAAAACGAATTTATTTTTACCAGAAAAAATTTCTAATAGTGGAACCCCATTGATACCTTCCTCGCTGCTGCGTTTTTCCCGGCTGCTACGTTGCATTTTCGCGGTCCCGACTTAAATCCCATTGACTTCCATGTACAGTCGAATCTCGATAATTCGAACTCGAAGGGGCGCAAAAATTTGTTTGAATTGAAAGGACTTATTTTGGAAGTATTCATGCACCATAGCACCACGTATGAACGGTGCGATATTCGGTGCGATATTCGTGAAATATCGCGGCGTGCAAGCACATATTGAGCAAGGGCCACGAACCTGCCCACGTACGTCAGCCAACGCTCACTTCCCGATAACAGCAGAAAACGAAACCTCAGGGCGCATGTGGCGCAGGTACGGTGAGAGAAAGAGAGATTGTGGTTGTGAAGAGGAAAAGGTGACACGGCGACAGGCGTGCGTGGGGACCGTCGCATATGGAGGAAGTTAAATACCATAATCAGACATTGTGATCTACGGGTATTACTTGAAAATCTTCCCAAGGAGGACCAAAAATAGGCATTTTCGACAAGAGATAACGTGTTCAATGCATTCACTGTCCCCTAAGCTCCACTGGGACAGACGCTGCCCAAACTCACAGGTGATGGAGGAGGGCGGCAGGGAAGCGGATTTGGCCTCGGCAACTGTCACTTCGGTGGCTCCCCTCGCCCTCCCTCTCAACTCCCTTGTTGCTCCTTCGACTGTCTACGTGCGCGCCCGCCGCTCCTGCTGGCCCGGCGCCAGCTTAGCCCACTCACTGAAGTTTCGTTTTTTTTGCCGTTAAGTGAACGTTGGCTGAACTGGGTCTCTGCCGTTGCTTCCCTCTGCGCCGCAGCCACAGCTTTGGCCAAAACATCGGCACGAACACGCGTGTTCCCGCGCTATGCAGAAACGGCGACCTTGCCATTTGAGACAGACGCCGCGGTTTTTTTTTTCTGGTTTTTTTTCTTTAGTTTTTTTCTCCACGCGTCGTTGAGGGGTCTCACCTAAGCTTTCGCTCTATGGTGGCGTCATAGCAATGCCGGTCGGAGGCGCCGCCACATGATTTGGCACGCTGCTGAGAGCGTTGTCTGTGCTCGGTATGTTCGAATTGAGCATCGTAAATGTTTCGCGCTCGAATTACCGGGCATTCCCCGTGATACTTCGCCAATCTATAATGTTCCTGCATCTTGCGTTGCATTTGAATGTGGTGGTCGTGTAAATTTAGCGGTGCAGCCAGCTTGTACATTGCAACAAGCGACCCGACACGTTGCAGATACGACGCACCCACATGGGTGCCATATCTTGAAAGCGATCTGCGACGTGCGCAAAGTGTGCGCCCGCGCGGACCTTATTGTCAACCTGATCTGCGATGTTGACAAAGTGCGCCTAGCGCCAATAGCTTCGTATGCTCTGTGCCTTCGACGTTTCGTTCACGTTGAAGCGAGACCGCGCAAAGGTCAATTCGCTCGCTGCTGCTGCTGCAGCGCTTCCTCGCCCAGCATTTCGATAGCGAGTGTTTGCGGTCATGGAGCGAGATGTGTTCATATTTACCTTTGCAAGCATGACATCGTGCTTGTTAATTTAGTGAGTAACCTAATGTTTACAAGTTAATACAGCTGTCGACTAATTTGCTATCGCCATCGTTGCTTCACCTTTCAGGCGAAACTGCGGCTTTTCTTTTTTTCGCGGTATGGGACGTTTTCTTCTTGGCCAAATCGTCCATGACCGCCTTCTGAAAGGCGTATAAGTGCTCGCAAGTGATCTCAGGAATGTTTTTGCACTCCACTGACTGTCCGAGCACGTAGAGTGCAGGGAGGGTTTTGGCCATCGGAGCTGTGCCGCGGTCGTCGTTGCAGCAGCAGTCCTCGTCTACTTTCTCGCTAAGCATTGGCTAGGCTGTGATTTGGTCTGGTCCGCTCGACGTGGGGACAATGAGAGATTGCGCAGCCGTGTGATGTAGTCAGTTGCTTCGCGACTATGGATCCCGCCCAGATCCTGCTGCGACGGCTTGTCTGTGCCGGTTGCCCCGCTGGCTCGGCTGTTGCTGCTGTTGCTTACGCGTTCGTATGATCCGCAGCGGCACGGCAACACATTCAAAACAGACAATTTCTTTCGTATTGTGAGCAATGTACTTCGACCTGGGAATGTTACGAATTCGTATCGCACCGAACTTCCTACCAGCCGGGATCGTATCACCGGAGTTTTGCTGTATATTCGAGGTTCAAGGGTCCTTAAAATCCTTCAAAACCCTTGAATTTGAAAAAAGATTCAAGGAGGTGTACGAACCCCGAGCCACATTTTTTACTCTCATAAGGCAAATTCAAAAACTTACAGCAGACGTAGAAGCCACCTCATCAGAGATGCTCTCTTCCACAACTTTGTGTATGTCAGAAAGGTTGCGGGCAGCCTCTTCTGCCTGTAAAAAAAAGGGGCACATGAAATTGTACCATCCTGTGAAAACGAGTTTACCGTAAAATTCCGAGCAAGTGCCCCCACCCGTGCAAGAGCCCCCCCCCCCCCCAACTTCACTGCTAAGTTCAAATTTCCGCGCCGTTCCGGGAAAGCGCCGCCCCCCCGCTCCGCACCAACACTGGCCTGCCACATCCAGTCCACGAAAATGATGGCAAATTCGGCAAATCGCACCGGTGCGCATTGGGGCGCCCCGATGAGCCATTTCATCGAATCATGGTCGTACCCGGGCGCCCCAGTGGGCACACGAGTGCATCGGGGCGAACTGCGGCTGGCGGTCTGTAGTTCACGGACCGCCGTCCGACGGCGAGATCTGCCTCTCGCACGGCACAAAGGAGTTCCCTGCGGCACAACGATGTGACCACTCGGTGACAGAGGAGTGGTCGCGGCTACGCTCTGGCATCGCCGGCAGCTTTACCGCTGCTAATCACTCGCCACCGATATCGTCGCTAGGCCTTTTTCAGTTCACTTCGAATCTGTAGCAGACGGCGCTTCAGCACGAACCGCCGACGCTCCCAAGGAGCAATGTTTTGTTACCGTCGTTGCCGCTTTACCCTCTCCTCGCAATAATTTCACACGATGAAGAAAACATGCTGATATTTGCGGCGCCACCAGCTGCGATGCGAGCATGGCCGAGCCGCGGTTCGCTGTCTGCCGTCGGTAGCCATGCACTGCAGCTGAGCTTCACTTGTATCGGAACTCTCATTAGTGCTAAATGTTTCACCGTGTACATGGTTTTTAATAAAGTGAACATAACGCGTCACTTTACTCTCGTGGACATAATTTTGCCTGGAATAGAAGCTGTATAACCAATGCGTCGATGTGCTTTATGTAGTTCTTTTGGTGGTTTTGAGTAACGGTGGTGTTGAGAGTGATAAACACCACTAACAAATCTTTGGCTTCATAAAGTTCATGTTCAATAAAATTTTAATGCTACTCCCACTGCGCTTTTTTTTGCGGGAAAATTTTGTCGTGGCCATCTTGAATTTTGGTGCCATTCCGGGAAACCGCCCCCCCTAACTTTGCCGGTAATTTCGACTTGCTCAAGGGGGGGCGCTTGCTCGGAATTTGACGGTAGTGCAACAAATGCCATGTGCAAGGATAGTAACATGCGTCGTTATTACGTGCAACCATTATTATGTGTAACGACACAATAATGTGGTTGTCAGGTATTGCCGGTATGCAAAGAGCCAAACTTGATTCTGAATGCTACATCTCAAATTTAAACGGCCCCATGGTTGCAAGTAGATTTACACTTAATGGGGGTTACATAACACACCAGTCCCAAGGACTGTCTTATAGTAATCTGAATCTCGTCATGGCAAAATGGCTCTTTAACCCAACAAGAATTTCGATGAGCATAGCTTTTAAGTGCAATACTGGTAAACTTTGGTTTCGACAAGCTCAGCTCATCCCATAGCAATATTCTCTTTTTCAAAACAAATTGGACGAATGGAACGTGTCTACTTCGTTTCTTCTATAGCACATAGATGGCTGCACAATGTCAGCGCTCAGAAGCCACCTTTATTGCGCTCGTTGAGTTTTAATACATACAGGATGGTGCATGTGAAGTTCTGAAGTATGGAAGCTCTACCAAACGAAGCGCGCAGCAGCGCATGGTGGCGGCACTCGTTTTTGTTCAGTTCTCCATTCAGCCACGCCTGCAATATGTTATGTACTATCGCGCTCAGTACGAGCTACAACGTGAAAACACGAGTCAAAGCAGTCGCGAGTTGTTGGCTCAAGCGTAGCTATCGATATTCACGTGGCCCGAGGGCACTACGTGCTGCTGCCATGCAAAGTTGCGGAAAGCCGGCGGTTACAGTTCGCCGACGCTTCGTTTGAGTTATTGCTGATAACTGCTCACAATGGCCTTCTACCTTTCGAAATTCACACTTTGTTATCCGAAGCGGAAAAAAAATGTTGCGGTTCTCGAAACACGTGTGGCCGATGCTGCAGCTGTAACGGCAAGTCCTTGGCAAAGTGCTGGCATGCCGCTGTAGTTGCAGCTCCCAACCAATTAGAACACTTCGCTATTCTATGCAGAATCCACTCGTCCCACTGATAGGAAAATATATCATGCTCTCGAATGAAAAATGATGGCGGAGCCACTCAAAGTTTTGAAATGGCTGGTGAATAGAACCTGTTGTGGGCGCCGTTTCCAAGAGGCTACAATGCCATATTTCGCTCTTTAGATGGCGTTTTTTAACGTAAACTTGTAGTTAGACACAGAAAAGTGCCGGGAACAAAATTGAAGGTACTTAAAATCCTATTTTCTGACTAAAGTGGTGTCTAATCGCAATGGCTGACGCCAGCTAGTGTCGTAAATTTTTCCGCATTTGGAAAGGAGAGTCCACATATAACGAACTACGGATAAAACGATCACTTTTCCTGGAACTATCGAGTTCGTTATAAGCGGGTTCGACTGTAGGTGCTCAGAAAGCAATACAATTCTGTGTAAACAGCATGCTGCGCAAAGATGCACCTGTAGACGAAAAAGAGCAAGAGGTCCATGCAGTGACAAGGGAAGAAAGCAAATACACGTACTACTAACTAGGAAATGAAAGATTATTGGTTGGCATACATGTAGTAATCATATTTGAAGTACGTCAGCCATTGAATCCTTAATCTGTAACCAACTACACATGAATGCTACCGGTTTACTTACCCTAGCCAAGCAATCGCTCGCTGCCTTGGCACCATCCTGGTGCACAGCAGCCACGCTGGAAACAAGGCCTCCTGAGGACTTGACCAGCAATTCTGCATTGCTGAAAATATGGGGCAAGGGAATTCACGGCACGCTCATTGCACCGAGTACAATCAGAAATGAACATGATGTGCAGGCTCTATTAGCCACAAACTAATGACAGATGCGAGCTTCATTCTAAGCATGTTGCAGGCAATTTGTCACTGTGCACCTGCCATCATGACCTGTGCTTTAGGTATGACCTGCTGACTGCAAAAGACGTTGCACATGCAACGTGGCAGTCTTAGTATAGTCTGTGCATGCTGCTGTAACTAATTCTGCAAATAAGAACAGCACATTCAGTCACTGCCAGTCACTACTCTGTGTTGATTAGCAATCAGTCAATTCCATAAGCCATTTCTCAGTAGACCTTTGTTAAATACAAACTTTATGTGAACTAAAGCTGCTTGAGGCTTTGTGTTACTGAGGATGCCCAAAAATTGTCTCACTTTTCTAAAGCTGCCAGAAGTCCTGTAAGAGCTTATAAGACTTCCCGATGAAAAAAAAAACAATAACTGTACCACCAAACGAAATATGTAAAACAATCTACACACCCAAGCTATCAAGGAATCCATTGGAAACATACCAAAATGGGGACTTTTGTAGTACTTGCCTCTCGATAGCTGACGCATGCACAGTGCTTGCTTCTTCAACCCTGGCAAAAAGTGCACTAATCTGCAAAGGAAGAACAAGAACAAATACAATATTTTATTGTTTTGTCAAATCAAATCCGACAGTATCTGTGTTGGGGGCACAGTATAGGCAGTGTAGGAGTGTCGGCGGCTCATAGCTTTGTATGTGCACGAAGGTCACTTCGCTCGCTGCTGCAGCGGCGCTGCATCACGCCAGCGTTTGATAGCGCGTGTCTGCACTCTTCGAGTGTGATGTAGGTATTCATGTTTGCCTGTGGGTGCTGACACCATGCTTGTTAATATAGGTAATAAGCGAATGTTTAAAAATTTATACGGACGATAAAACTATTATCCTTACATTGTATAGCTGTCTACTAATTTGCTATCGCAATCGATGCTTCGGCTTGAAGCATTGGGCAAAACTACGACTTATTTTCAGATATAAGAATTAAAATAATATTGTGTGCAGTTCAACAGTACTCTCATTTCTCAATTTTTCCCATTTCTCAGCTATTGCGTTTCCCGGCTCTTACATTTTTTTTACGGTCCCGTAAAAAATCGTATCAGCGGAGTTCTACTGTATTTAAGCGAAATGTGGTGCTGGACACAGAGAATAACTAATTTATACATAAGTGGTGCATTTCAATCACACTTGATGGCATTGAAGTTTGTGCGCTGTACGATGAAAACAGTGGCAAAGAGCCCAGCGACGACGCTGAAAACAGCGAGGAAGCTAGAACAATTCTGTGGCTTGGGCCGGATACCATTAATAAATGCTATTAGCCCTTTGTGGCTGTTTACTATTTATCTCGGTCGGCTTTCACTTGAGGAAACCTTTTCCGATCATTCGAATTTTGAGGTTCGGCTTAGAATCGCGTCTGGCTTAGATTCGAATAAATACAGTACGGGCTTCATAGATTGAGTGCAAAGATGCATACAGCAGGGTATAATGCATGTGTATATATTACAAAATAGACAAGAAAATGCCTACCTTGGTGTGATGTGTAGTGCGCGACACGGTGCGGTGGCAGGAGACTGTGATATGTGTAGTGTGCGACAAGGTTCGGTGCATTTCAAACAAGAAGCAGACGACAAGGAGAGCGCGCGCCGATCTACCGCGCCGCGCCGTAAACGACGACGCCGAAGACCGTCCGGCGCGTGAACACGCGGCGCAAGAAAAGAAATCAAAAGAAAAAAAGCCAATCCAATCACAGAGGAACACGGAGCCTCGAGCAGCCAATGAGAAATCGACGAATCGACCAGAGCAGCAGAAAAAGGAGCCGCGCTGGCAGTAGGGGGAGGAGTTCCAGAAGCGGCACCAGGACAAGGTCGGCCACCGGATCGGGAGTTGAAGACGGCCGTCGGGTTCCGGACCCGAGCCACCAGGACTTCACCCGGCCGGGGCCTCCTGCCAACCCATTCCTGGGCGCCGCCACTCCATCCATTCGAGAACTGCTGCCCGAGGCCGGCGAGCGTCTGCGCCCGTGGGCAGAACGAGAGCAGTCGGGCTACGGGCCCGAGCTCCACAACCAGCTGCCCGGCCAGGACGCCGCCGCCGTCAACCCCTGCTGCCAAGCCGCCTGCCTTCCCGGTCATCGTCACCCTGCCCGATAATCGACTGCTGCTGCCCGAGGCCGGTGAGCGTCTGCATCCGTGGGCAGAACCTGAGCTGTCGGGCTACGAGCCCGAGTGCCACGATCAGCTGCCCGACCAGGAACGCCACCACCGTCGGCTCGTGCTGCCGAGCCGCCTGTCTTCTCCCACCGAGCCAGAGCTGCCACGCTCTGGCAGCCTGTACGACGTTCCGACACAACGTCTTTTGATGAGATCAACAACGCTTATCTCGTCGTCTCGTCTCCGCTTCGCCGCGTCAAGACTGTAGTGCATACGCACACCCGCAGCCTGCCCGAACTTGCCTCATATCATTAGCGTTCTAGCTACATGTTTTCGTGGTATCTTTGTGTGTTTGTTTTTGTGGGTTAATTTTCTTTTCTAGTTTCATTAAAAGTTTGCGTGTGTGTTTCCCAACAAACGGCTTTGTCCTCGATTGGGTTCTGGGAGGCTCCGCCTCAGAGAACCGCCAGAAAACATTAACACAAAAGAACCTGCTCATCACACTTGGCAATGATGTCGTTGTTCCTAGCCTGTGATGTAAAGAACTGCTGGATGAAAGCTGCCATATTCTGAAAGAGGGGGTAAAGAGAAAAAAGAAAATGCAATGTAAAATTACCTATATACATGTATTGTAATGTGAACACTTGCTAAGCGACCTAAGAGCTTCTAAGGTTTTTAAAGACCTAAACAATACCTAGTGCAAAACTGCTAAAATATTGCAGAACCTAACTACGTACTAAACTGAATGCATGATGGGTCCCAACACTGTGGATGTGTAATGTGCCGCTGTAAGCAGGCAACACCCAATATTCCAAGCAGAGCAATGCTTCCATAAATGCAGAGCAATGCTTCCATAAATGCACAGCAATAGCACAAGCCAACAAATTCGGCATTTTTACGAGAGGAGAACACAACAGACTCCCGTTGAGATGAACCAGGTTAACCTGTGGGGATGCGCGACTCTCACGCATCTCCTGTGGTCCGGCTTCACCGCGTGGCTAGGCGCCAGAGGCGGTCGTAGTGGTTGCGGCGCGTTGCGAGAGATGGCGCGAGTGTCGCAATGCTAACGCCACCGAACGGCGGGGTGACTTGGGAGAAAAAGGTCGAAGGCGCTCTCTCTTTGGGTTGGGATCGGTGAGCAACGCGGACGTCCCGTGCGTGCGCCGATCCACGCTTCGCGAGACGTCTCGCGTGGCTCGGAGCGGGGCACTGGTATGGACGAACACTGATCGTTCAAACGCACCACCGACTAGGTGCTGGTGTCACAGCATGGGGCGAACATATTCGCTCGCTGTCGGGTCGCAGTGAGTCGGACTTCCTTGATTTGTCGCGTGCCCATGTGAATGTTCTGTTGGTTGTAATTCGGCTAGTGTGCATTGCTGTATGAAAGGAACCAATAAATGCCCCTTTGCTTGTTTGCATTACTGTGTTGTCGTTCCTTTGTCCCAAGAGCCCGTGTGAGACCCCACAAACCCGAATTTTCGGAGATGAGGAATGACGCTTGAACCTACATCATTGCTCGATTTCCCATAGTCTACAGCTTTGCGAAACTGCAAATATAACTGGGGGTGACCTGAAGCCGTTTGGGCCGAGCCCGGCCCGAGACCCGTGTCAAAGTGCGCTTACCTGGCCCGAGCATGTGCAGTGCTTTACATTGCTCATTAACACAGCGTCGACACTAAGTGTCGGTCATGGTGTGCATGTGTTTTTATGTGCTCATTTCGTCATATGTTCTTTTCACAATCTGATATTGAGAAATAATCAAGGATATTGATGTGCCTCTGCAGGCTGGTGACTAGGTGAGGATGTACATTTTTTTCAACACCAGGGTACAAACATTTGAGTTAGTGAAGCAATGTGAAATGTCAGCTTTTATGACAGGTACAAAGAATTGCACAGTTTCAGCAAGCAACAAATACTTAACAGCTTCAGTATGAGTGCATAAAAGAAGGCTTTGCATCATGTCAATGCAAAATCTTTTATGCCTGGCGTTTAGGCTGTTTCATTTATCATTTTGTGTCATGTTAAGATTAACAGATTTTCACAGTCGATAAAAATTTGACGTAACAGGCGTCTGCTGTAGTGTGCACTCGGCTGCAGTTGCAAAGCATTGATGCACTGACAGAAAATGGTCTGCATGGTAAGCTCTGCAATTAAGCACTTATTTGGAAAACAGTCTGCTTCACCATTTTGTTCTGAAGTTCTTCACATAGTTGCAGAATATTGTACACTCTTTTTGTAGCCATGGAGATAGCTTCAGTAATGTCCCCATGATAAACAGTCCCACAACTACAGAGGAGTTGCAGGAAATGCTAACGTGCATAAACAACAAACTTGGCAAGAAATCATAAAAGAAAGACCACAGGATTAACCAGCATAGCCGATAGCTAAAGTTGCATTGTTTTCAGTAAAACATCATTAATACCTTACCAATGCCTGTTCATTGCAGAGAGCACTATGATCGGAAATTCATACTTTTTTTTTGTTTTGCTGGAAGCATGTCAACAAGGTTTCACTCTACTTGTTTGAATAAGAGTTCAGCACTCGAAAAAGACTTGCAGTCATACATAACAGAAGACAGAGGAATCATTTCTGCAGCAAGCTGAAATACAAATGTATTCTATGAACTGTCGAGGAAAAAAACATTACAGAAGAAGGAATTTTGACTGACCTTCTCAGCTTCTGTGCTTGTTGTCTCCATTGCAGCTGAAAGTCTCCGGATCTCTTCATTGCTGGCGGCCAACTGTCGATGCAACTTATCATTTTCTTCGACGATAGATGTTATAAGGAGCACCTGCCGATTGCGGTGCGCACTGACCTCATCCCAGACAAGGCGGCACTGTAAGACAATATGCATGTCCAGAAGGCTTAGGTTGGTGTTGCTAGATTTAACCGTTCACCCATGACACTTTTAGGGCAACTTGTTTTCCAAATTGGGCCTTTCACATTTTGAACACTTCAAAGTTTTCAGACATCCTTCGACTCACTTATAAACCCCCCCCCCCCCCTTGCTCCTCAATACAATCACTCAAACATAGGTCCCAGGTGGCTCGCAGTGGGAACACTTGCCGTGCAGCTGAAGTACTCAGGTCTTTTCGTAGAGTGCAAGAGATACTTTTTGAAAAATAGAAGGATGCAGTTTAAGTCCCCAAAGCAAAGGGGGGCTGTGAAAGACGTAATAGGGCAGGGTTCCAGATTAATTCTGACCATCTAGGGTTGCTTAATGCACTCTGCATTCAGCCTTCATTGTATGGAAACAAACGCCGCTGATGCAAGAACCAAGGTAAGAGTGAAAGAATGTACTGCAAAATTCTTTATGTAATGGGCAATTCTGTGGCGGCAAAATATTTTTAAACATATTTGCAATACTATAACGCATGACAACCAAGCGCACGTCTTTCGGTCATTCAATGTTTCGACACGAAGAACTTTTGAAAATCCGATTATAATCGCTGACCATTCTGACATGGTGTTACTGGCCCATGCCATTCTAGAGCAGCCAAAAATGTGTTTCGGTGCAGTAAATTGCAATTTCAGAGCAGGATTAATGAAGGTGATTGCAAGTTCTCAAGTTCAAGCAATAGTAATTTTGATAAATCTAATGCCAGCTACATAAATATTTGCTTGCATAGGTCGCTTACGTGCTTTCACAGACAATATTTTTGAACAAGTAGAGCTGGCAAACAAAAGTGTTTTTATTTGACGATTTATGGTACATGTTTTAATTCAAAACTTGAGTGATCAATATTAAGAATACTTTATTTTGTTTGATTCTTCAAGAACGCTTTCGTTCTGAAATACACATGCCCCCTTTTCCAAATTTACGTAGCTTATTGCAGGGGAATGTTACCCTGCGATGGCCGTAGCGCAGCTGCTATCAGCTCTGCCAGGCTTGTGGGCTAGCGCGCTACATATTCACCAACGTCACATTGTGGGTTCATCTTTGTGTCAAGACTATTGCTATTACTAATGCTTAAACTTGAGAACTTGCAATCACCTTCATTAATCCTGCTCTGAAATTGCAATTACACCTCTGAATGTGAAAATTACCATACTGCGTGTCAAATTTCGTGGTATAAAAACACTCAGACACCCGACAGATTTTTTTGGATTGGTCAAACGTCCGAATAATCAGATAGCCTGAGAACATCAAGTTTTTCCAACGCCAGCGGTATGAACGATTTCCTGAATGCCCAGTGCTGTGCTTCATTAATAAACCATGTACTTAATATACCGCGATGCTCGTGACCACAGAGGCCTTTCGCTCATCGCACAGCTGCCGTCACGAAGTGCAGATATGCACGCAAGACCTTTGACTGTGCAATACTATCAGATTAGGCTGTGATGCACGAATTCAGCTTGTAGCTTTCTGCCTACATGAGAGATTTCGCCATTCTGTCTATTAAGTATATAAAACAAAATAAAGCATCCGCAGTAGTTGCCGGCACATTGCCCACAGGCCCGACCTCGCCTTCCGGGCACCAGTCTCGCCCGTGCCCAATCGCCGAGGCGGTTTATTGTCAATATGTTCAGACGTTACAGACCACCTTGCCGCGACGGCCTGCTGGCAGTGACTTTTTTTTTTGTCACAGCCGTACGACGCAGCTAGGTCAAACCAGCACCACTTATTCAGTATCCTGCGATGCAAGTTCCTGTTTGGTGCTTAGTCGACCAAAATCTTAGTAGCGGCCGAATGGCATTCCCAGAGTCGCAAAATTCCCTCGCCAACGAAAGTGGGGGGATAGGCGACCAATTGAATGGCTGCAACTTTTTGCATCGCTGCTATTTGTACGATAGTGCGCGATATGTACCGAAAAATCGAGAAAAACACCATACAGCATCCAAAACTTCGGTCATCCGATTTACATAAGAACAAAAGATACAACTGATACAGAAGAGAAGCGCAGAGTCTGGCTGGGCACTACAGTGCAGTCCACATATAACGATACCACATATAACGATATATCGGTTATAACGATGAGTCGAGCTAAGAGTATCAACTTGTGCATTAGGGCTATGAGAAAAAAACCATATATAACGATATGTTATTCACCACATATCAGATATAACAACTAAAATTTTTCTTCTGAATGACGTTTTTCATGCAGAATAATCGTAAAAATTGCGTTCCTACGTTGCCCTTAACCGAGACGGGGCGAAAAGTTTGCCTACACGAGTTCTATCTGCCGCCATTACCGCGCAGCGCATCCCGCCCACACGTCGATTGCGAAAGCCACGGAGAGCATCGCAAGTTGGTGCAGTGTGCACAAGATGGCGCCAGCTGCTTCGCCCCCGCGTCACCGGCGGTCGCGCAAGGAGAGGGCGGAAGAAAGGCGATAAGCGAAGGCGACGCCTTCTCTGGCGAGGGGCGCCTGCGCTCCCTGCCGCGCACGCTCTCAACGGAAGCAGCGGCAGGTGCGCGCCTTGAGAGGAAACCGATTTTGCAAGACGGGGGAGAAAGATAAGCAAGCGACGCCTGCGCGGCCTACGCTCTCTCAGCGAGCGCGGAAATGCACCGCGGAAGCAGCGGGAGGTGCACCGACAAAGTCTCTCGAGACGAAGCTGCGAATTTTGCAAGTATGAGCTCGTGCAGTGGACGATACTGACGATTACGAAAACCGGGAGTGCCACGATCATGAAGGTTAGAAGCAGTGTCCATGCCGATCAATCAATGGAAAAGGCGGGCTTCGTGCGCCACGACGAAACCCCCATGGGCGAAACCAAAATGGTGGTGTCCGAACTCTGGGAGCACGTCGCTACTGACGATGAAATAGGTGGTGCTTCGATGGAAGAGCTTCCGAGTGCAAATAGTGCTGGCTCATTCTGCGAAGAGAACTCAGACAGGGCCATCGTTGTCGCGACAGACGGTGGCATTGTGCGACGGAGGCGACGACAGCAGCAGCAGTGATGACGAGATTGACAATGGCCCGTCTTTGACACCGACCCCGAAGTGCAACGTCGTCGATCGAGTCGCTCACTGAATTCAGGCACACTAAATTCTAGCCGCCAGTGTTCGCGCAGCAGATGGACGCGATGCGCACGGCTGTTGTGAATCCAAAACTTCCGCGAAAGCAAGTGCAGGTTTCTATTTCCGCGTGCCTAACGATTAAGACGCTATTTAGAGGTACAAATAAAAGTTATTTTTCACAGCCTACTTTCTACAACGTTGATTTCTTTTTTTATCACAAGTGGCAATTTCCCTTTCGGGACTGCAAAGGTATATTTGGCATCTTTTTTCGGCAGTCCAGATATAGCGATGATCGGTTATAATGATCGGATTTCTCGTTTTTCTCGATATCGTTATAAGCGGACGGCACTGTACTGCTGCCTAAGCAACCCGCATGCGGCAGGGCGCAAGCTATTGAAAATAAACAACAGCCCACTGAAGAAACAGTGGTACAATGCAGGTTTAACTTGGTCTGCTGTGTAGTTCATGCAGCCGCTGGTCCAACCATGTCACTTTTGATGGCGCGGAGAAACTGCTCTTGAGTACTTAGTTTCGTTTTCGAAAACCCGAGCCACCCCTTAGGCACAGGGTGGGCACAGATTTCTCATATTTTGCCAAAATGTAGCAGGCTGTAGCAGGGTCCACCTGTCGGCGCAGCGGTAGCATCACGGCATGCCAGAATCTCGAAATTTGCACTTTCCTCACAGAACCGCAAATAAATCTACATACCACCGACGTGGACTCGTTATGGAGCTTGAGACGGTGTCTGCAGCGTGGGCTGTTTTGTCATGTGTCATGCAGAGTTTCGAGAAATCTCGTAAAAGCGATCATAATCTCAGAAAGCAATCGACCGAGAATACCGCTCCATGGCAGTGCCATCATTGTTCACCGATGCACAAGGCACACTTTGTGATGATGATGATGATGATGATTAGTGGGGTTTATTGGCGCAAGGGCCAGATGTGGCCAAAGCGCGCCAAGGCGATGATAATGGCGTGTCAGTGGTACATGAATAGTTAATTATGAGGCGTGGATAAAACATTAGATGAGGCGTGGCTGTAAAGGGGCCTAAAAATAGTCGCTGTAAAGAGCGTAAAATCTACATGTAATAAGGTTATGACAATGATTAATGACATTTACTATGAAAAACAAGAATGCATTGAAAAAGAGTGGCAAGATATTAGAGTTATTTCACATGTAGTAAGTGGCAAAAGCACTACTGCTTAAACAGGGCTCTTGAACCACAAGGGCCTGGAGGCAGGTGCTATACTGAACTACTGTCACAGCGGCATCCTCTGGAGAGAGGATGCGCTACACATTTATTGGGCTTATGACATGTAGGACAATATCGTTCAAGAATGAGAGGACTGCTTTGGTTGTAAAAAGTGGTTCTTTACCGAGAAACATGGAGGGATGGAGCGGGACAAAATAGCTGTATGCAAGAGGAAAATGTTTCCTTCTCTCTGTTTCGGCTGTTTTCTTCTCTCTGTTGGAGGACATGGAGGACGGTCAGCCTCTCACCACATCGACCACAGGCTGGAGGCTCGTTACCAGTCAACAGAAAATTGTGAGTACCATATGTGTGTCCCATTTCGAGATGACGGAATAGGACATCAGTTCGTCGTGTTTTTGTTGCACAGGGCCAAAAACCTAGCTGTGGTTTAATCAAGTGGAGCTTATTATTTGTTTCGGCGTCCCACAAGCATTGCCAGTGGTTTCGCAGTTTCGTTCGCAAAAAAGGCTCGAGATCTGTGGCATGAATAGCAGCGGTAAGATTAGTAGCTTGAGATGTAATTGATGTGGCCACTTTGACTGCCAGTTCATTACCCTCAATTCCTCTATGGCCAAGAACCCAGCATATTGTCACATGAATAAATGAAACAGATAAATAAATATTGCACAGGTATGTGTAAAGCTCAATAAAAACATGATTTTTGTGTATTCTTATAGACATTAGTGCCTTTACAAAACTTAAGGAGTCCATAAATATTATTGCATTCTGTTGTTTTAATTTCTTAATGTGTTTAACCGCAGACAGCACTGCATAGGCTTCTGCAGTAAAGATGCTTGTATAAGGGATCAATACATCCGATTCAGAAAAAGAGGGACCAATTGCCGCGTAAGATACGCCAGCGTGCGACTTTGAGGCGTCTGTGTAGAATTCAGTACATGAATACTTAGATTTGAGTTCACGGAAATGCATTCGAATTTTGAGGTCTGCTGCGTACTTTGTAACTTTTACAAAAGATATATAGCATTCTATCAGCTGCCACTCCCGAGGAGGTGGCAGTTTAGCTGGAGGCATTATGCGATGTTCGAGGAGTGGGACATCCATTTCAACGTCAAGCTCCCTCACACGCAGTGAAAAAGGCTGTCTCAGAGAGGGTCAATTATGGAAAAGTGTAGTACACGTCAAATCGTTAATGATCTTAGTACACGGATGTTCATGATTAGAGTGTACTTTGAGGAAATATGTGAAACTGGTGTATCATCTCTGCAGATGGGAGTGACCATTCATTCGATTCTACATATAAGCTTTCAATAGGGCTTGTTCTGAAAGCGCCGGTGGCCAGGCAGATACCTAAATGGTGAACGGGATCTAGCATCTTTAGCGCGCTTGGGGCGGCAGTGATATACTACAGCCCCATAATCTAGTCGTGAACGAATCACTCTTATAAAGGTTCAGTAGACACTTCCTGTCGCTGCCCCATGTTGTGCGAGATATAATCATTAGGTTCATTGTTTTTAGGCATTTTGCTTTGAGATATTTGATGTGCAGAATGAAAGCTTGGAGTCAAGTATGATGCCCAAAAACTTGTGGTCTTTGTTCACAGGTATTTGCCGTCCACACAGTCCTACACAAGGATCTGGGATCAGGCCTCTCTTTCTTGTGAAAAGAACACAAGAACTTTTGTGGGGGTTAACTTTGAACCCGTTTTCGTCTGCCTACTTAGACACTTTGTTCAACCCCTGCTGTACCCGTCTCTCGCACACGGCCAGGTTACAGGACTTGAAGCCCATTTGTATATCGTCCACATAGACAGAATAAAAAATAGCCGGTGGTAATGAGGCACGAAGTGTGTTCATCTTCACGACAAACAGTGTGCAGCTGAGCACACCGGTACACCATTTTCCTGTATAAATGGACGCGAAAGCGCATTACCTATTTTAACCTGGAATCTACGGTTGTGTAGGTAGCTTTCAAAACTTATTACCGCGGATTCCCATTGCCGACGGATCACTTAGGATTTCGTAATGCCAGGTCGTATCGTACGCCTTTTCCATATCGAGAAACACGGATAAGAAGTATTGTTTATGTATGAAGGCATCACGAATGTTTGCTTCGATGCGCACGAGATGGTCTGTTGTATACCGTCCTTCTCTGAAGCCGCACTGATATGGATCAAGAATTTTGTTTGACTCAAGGAAGTGTAAAAGGTGACGGTTTATCATTTTTTCAAAGAGTTTGCAGATACAACTTGTGAGGGCTATGGGCGGTAACTTGTTACTAATGTGGGGTCTTTACCTTGTTTCAAAATTGGAACGACAAGGGATTCTTTCCATGCAGTAGGTAGGTATCCGGCAGCCCATATAGCATTGAAAAGAGCGAGTAGCGTTATTTGAGTATCACTGTGAATGTGTTTAATCATGTCGTACATGATCCTGTCGGGTCCAGGTGCAGAGCTCCGACATGCAGTCAAGGAGGCTCTCAATTCGGCGATGTCAAAAGGCATGTTATAGGGTTCGTTCTGTCTGCATTTGCGGTCAATAGCCTTGCGTTCTGCGAATTGTTTGTGCTTTAGGAATGCCTCAGAATAACTGTTCGAACTAGACACGCGCTCGAAGTGTTCGCCAAGGGCGTCAGCTTGGTCTTCCAAGCTGTTCACTTCGTCGTTGACTAGCAGCAATGGATGGATTTCTTTTCCCTTTAGCCTCATTAGCCTGTCCCATACTTTTGCCTCTTGTATATAGGAATTGATACCTGACAGAAACCTCTCCCAACTTGCCCTCTTAGCCTGTCTTCGCGTACTTCTTCCCTAGGATTTAATATGTTTAAATTCTGTTAGGTTTTCAGCCGTAGGACATTCACGTAGTTTGCCCCAAGCTTTATTTTGTCTCCTTCGTGCCTGTCTACAATCGTTATTCCACCAGGGGACCCGTCTTTTGAATGAAGTGCCACTTGTTTGAGGAATGAACTCCTCAGCGGCGTCAATGATAAAAGCAGTAAAATATGATCTATAGTAAAATTATTTATAAAATCTCGTGATAAGTACGTGGATTCCCTAAAGCATTCCCAGTCAATTGAGGCCAGTTTTCAGCGAGAGACATGGGGAAGAGGGTCATGTTCGGTTACTAAGTTTCGAGTTACTGGGAAATGATCACTTCCGAATGGGTTTTTAATTACATGCCATTCTAAATCAGGAAAAAGTGAGGCAGAGCCAATTGACAGGTCTATTGATGAATATGAACTATGATGGATATTGTAATATGTTGGTTCCTTCTTATTGAAGAGGCACTCACCGGAGTTAACAAGGAAGTTTTCAACGAGTCGACCTCTCGCGTCGCATCGCGAGTCTCCCCAAAGGGTATGATGAGCATTAAAATCACCAGTGATAATGTATGGTTCTGGGAGCTGGTCCATGAGGCTGTAAAATTCCGTTTTAATGAGGTTTTAATGGTCGGGTGGTATGTAGATGGAGCAAATCGTTATAAGCTTGTTGAATAAAATTGCTCGCACAGACACAGCCTCGAGAGGCGTGTGAAGGGCAAACTGTTGGAAAGCAACAGACTTATTTACAACTATGGCTACACCTCCGGGCAAGGCAGAAGCGTTGTCACAATCTTTACGGAAAATGGCATATTGCTTTAGAAAGTTGGACTGTGTAGGTTTTAAGTGTGTTTCTTGGACACACAGCACCTTCGGATTAAATTTATGTACGAGTTCTGTGATGTCGTCGAGGTTACGAAGTAGTCCTCTGACGTTCCATTGTAGTATCTATGTGGCCATGTTGCAGACTATGTTTGTGCTGTGTGCCTCGCAGCACAAACATTCGGGCTGCATCACCTTTTCTCATTGCGAAATGCTTGACTGAAACCATAGGACCAGGCTACAAGTCTACAAAGTTGGCAAGTGGAGATCTCCTTCTGGAACTCCGCGACAAAAAACATGAAAAGTTGCAAAGCCCGAATCACAGGGCCCGACAAGGGCTCTGTAAGTTAGTGTTTTTACACTAACTTACAGAGCCCTTGTCGGGCCCTGTGATTCCGGCTTTTTTTCTTTTTTGGAGCGGTCGAGAGATTCTCGCCGCTCCTTAGGCGCTGGCTGCGCCGTCTGGCTTGAAGATGTGTCCATCGGCTCATGCGGCACGCTGGACACCCGCTCTTGAGAGTGGTTTGTTCGAGGTGAAGGCCTCTTCTCGAGGGACGAGACCTTGGAGGCCCCTTCTGGGATGGCGGAGCAGTGCTAGCTGCCGCCGCCAAGGGGGCAGATGGCTTCACCGCCGGCTCACTACGCGCGGGCCGGACAGGAGCCGGAAGCCGCTGCGACACTGCCCCCTGACGCGTCACATCGGCAAAGCTGGTTTTTGGCAGGTAGGACACCTGCCTTCGAGCCTCTTTAAACGAAATGTTTTGTTTGACTTTTACTGCGACTATTTCCTTCTCTTTCTTCCGCGAGTAGGCGGCATGCTCGCCATCACAGTTGACACATTGCAGTTGGTTTTCACAGGATTCGGATGCATGTTCGTGGGCACATTTAGCACAGGTGAGGCGGCCACGGCAGTTCTGCGAACTGTGGCCAAATCTTTGACACTTAAAGCAACAGAGAGGGTTCGGAATGTAGGGCCTCCTCTGATGGTCTCTATGATCTCGGGCAGTACACTTGTACCGAATGTCAGAATAATGTGTTTTGTTTGGATCTCTTTGCCATCTCACCTCATCTTAATTCGTTTTACATTGATCACATTTTATTCTTTCCAGCCTTCCAGAAGTTCAGCTTCGGTTAGGTCCATTAGATCATCATCTGAGACGACACCACGAGTGGTGTTCATCGTGCGGTGCGGGGTCACTGTTATCGGTATTTCGCCAAAAGACACTAAGGTATGCAACTTTTCATGTTTTTTGTCGCGGAGTTCCAGAAGGAGATCTCCACTTGCCAACTTTGTAGCCTTGTAGCCTGGTCCTATGGTTTCAGTCAAAAATTTCACAACGAGAAAAGGTGATGCAGCTCTTGCGTTCTTGTCTGGCTTCTCACTATGGATCATGTGAAAGCGTGGAAAAATCTGTCTTGTGACCAAAAAAGTGAAATACTTCGGTGAGTGGGGCACACTTTGTGCTGTCGGCAATGCGGTTCTATAGCTTCAACCAAGGCCAAAGTAAAATAATGGAATGTTGAACTTGGTAAAGCTCAATATGGCCGATTGAGAAAGGGTGTTGGGGAAGCAGGAGAAGCAAGAAGCGAGGCGCTGAAGCAAGCTTGGCAATTAACCACAAGAAGCGCAGTCGAGGACGGCAGAAAACTAGGCAATGCAGCTACTTTTAGACAAAATACAGCAGCATGCCAAGGCGAAAATTGTGAAGCAAAATGCAAGAACTGTGCTTACCATTGATGCAACCTGCTCCCCCAGAGTCAACCGGTGTTTTTCCAGCTCTTGCAGCTTGTTTTGTGCTGCTTGCATGCGCTCCACAACAAGAGGTTGGCACAGCTTTTGCAGCCTTGCTTGGTTGCTGGTCTGGAGAGACAGAGGACAGTGTCGCAAAAGGAGAAAGCCTTTAGCAGGCTCGCATGCAAATGTAATGTCAGCAAAAATTACTGGTGTTGCAGAGTCAACACAGAGTTCCAATGATTAATCAACTGTTTCTTACATCCCCCCCCTAAAAAAGCAGAGGCTGCGAGAGTTTGCCATAATAGATGGCTCCAGCTTTCAACCATGTGAAGCTGTTCACGAACACACTGTTCAGTATACAACTATTTTTGCATTCCATTGCAATGACCAGGAATCGAACTTGTGACAATGCATGCAGCAGCCAAATGACGGCCTTGCACCACAATGTGTAGCGCCAAGTTCTAGCCGAGTAACACTGACGACTTGCTGCGTTAGGTCGTGGATGGAGAATGCAAATGTGGAAGCTGTGGTAGGAGGACGTCAATTTAATGTTTGTGCTCGGTGTGCGGGGCCGAGAGTTGAAATGCGCGGGCTTTTCTGTGCTTGTGTTCGGCGTGCGGGGCCGAAAAGCGCGGGAGTGAGCGTCGCTGGTGCATGTGGTCGGTGCGCGTGCCGGGAGAGACCATCTGGAACGACGGGGCAGCCAGGCTGACAGAACGGGCAGTGCAGCGAAATGGAGCGGACCGAACGCCGGCCCACGTCCCGGCATCCCGGTCCTGCACTGCGAACCGGGCGCCGCCCCGGCTTCTACCATCGTCGCGGGTCCTGTTGAGCTGGGCCTCGTCCCCGCTCGCACGACCGCTGCCGTGCTGCCGGGCTCGGGCCACGACCCAGAGCCCCCTGGTCCTGTTCCACAAACCGGGCGTCCCCCCGGCTTCTACCATCGACGCGGGTCCTGCGGAGCTGGGCCTCGTCCCCGCTCGCACGACCGCTGCCGTGCTTCCAGGCTCAGGCTACGACCTAGAGCCCTGGTCCTGTTCTCCGAACCGGGCACCGCCCCGGCTTTCACCCACTGCTGTGCTGGGCTTCGCCCCGGCTCTCATCCCACCGCTACGGTGCCGAGCTCGGGCTATGACCCAGAGCTAACGCTCCTGAACCGGGCTACGTCCTGGTGCCACCCTGAACGTCAACCGCTGCCCGTATACCCACCGCCGTCAGAGCCAAGTCCGCCGAGCCGTCGCCACGAGGCCGGACTCCTGTTTAGAATTGTGAGTGCTCACGCGTGACACTTATCCAGCTTATCTGTATAGTTCGTGTTCCCGTATTCGTCCCATGTGCCGTTCGTGTCATAAATACGTCTCTTTGTGTCTCTGGTTGCCTTCTTGTGCGTCTGGCTGACCTGCGCCCACAACATCATCATCACAATTTTGGCGAGCCTGCCAGGATCGGCTTTAACATCTTGCCGACAGCTAGACGCACGAAGGGAGACCATGGATATTGAGAGACTGTACCCGATCGACAAGGACATGGGCTTAGCTGGCGCCGCTCTTCGCGAATGGGTTGACGCGGAACGTGCGACAGAGAGGGACCTTCGCGCCCAAGCTCGTGACGATCAGCGCGCGAACATCGAGCTAGAAGAAAAACGGCTACAAGCCGAGGAACGCGTGTTGCAGCTGAAGCTCAAGCTTCAAGAACAGGCAGCCAGTTCTAACGCGCTACCGGTGAGCGGCGACGCGGCTGTACCAGCTATGATGGATGGCTGTAGTCCACACAAGTTATTGCCCCCATTTAATGAAGCGCGAGATGATCTCGACGCCTATCTGCAACGTTTTGAGCGCGTCGCAGCGTCTCAAGAGTGGCCTCGAAGTAAATGGGCCCTATCGCTCAGTTTGTGCCTGACAGGGGAAGCTTTGGCTGCGATTAGTCGGCTTGATTCCGCGTCCGCCTCAGACTATGATCAGCTGAAGGCTACGCTGTTGCTGCGATTCCGGTATACCGCCGAAGGTTACCGCGAGAAATTTCGCAAAGCAAGACCAGAAGAGAAGGAGACGGGGCTCCAGTATGCTTCTCGCCTAGCGGGTCATTTCGACCGCTGGATGGAAATGGCGAAGGTCGAGAAGACGTACGATGCTCTACGCGACCTAATCATTGCAGAGCAGTTCATGAAGGGATGTTCGCCGGCACTGCGGATATTTTTGAAGGAAAGAAACTGCAAGAAACTGAGCATGATGGCACAAAACGCTGATTGCTTCTTAGAGGCCCAGGATCTTTCCAGTTTGGCCAATGACAAGTTATGTGAGGACAATGGAGAGATAAGTCGCCAGACAGAGTCCACTAAGAGACCACCAAGAGGCCACCCTCAATGCTTCTTGTGCAACAAGACAGGTCATCGGGCATCTGAGTGCTGGTCACGGACGAGAAATAGCCCGTCAGCAACTGGCTGGTCGAGTGGCAAGACTGGTTCTCCAGGCGAGACAGGAGAGACGCAAGAAAGGCGACAAGCGTCATGTGTGCTGTCAACCGGAGAAGCGAACGAGACCGGGATGCCAGGAGAGCGATACGTCGTTCTCCAAAGCGGAGAAACCATTCCAGTGGTGAATACGACATGGGCATATGATGAAGAGGCTTTGCCAGTGGCCAAAGGATGTCTCGAGGGTAAGGCCGTAACTGTGCTCAGAGATACAGGCTGCAATACTGTAATTGTGCGGCAAGGACTCGTTCCGAAGGAGGGATTGACAGGAACAAAAAGCCCAGTATTTATGTTAGACGGGACTGTACATTATTTGCCAGAGGCAGACGTCTTCATAGACACGCCTTTCTTCACGGGCATCCTGCGGGCTAAATGCATGCAGAACCCCCTTTATGATGTGGTCCTCGGGAACGTTAAAGGTGTCCGTCCTGCAGAGCAGGGAGTCTTACTGAAGTCCCGACCGCAACATAAAGCTAGCCATGTAGATAACACTGTGGCAAGCACGAACAACCCTGCCAGTTTGTCGATACCCACCATGACTACAGACGCCCAGCGTTGTTCGCGAAATATTGGAAAGTATCTACGAATGTCCAAAGATGACGCAGAGGAACTCCCCAAGGAAATAGCTGCAATGGCACAAGGCATACAGCCCACCTCCAGCCTACCGGTACTAAAAGCCGCCGCTACAACTATAGATAAGGCGACCCTCGAGGAATTCCAAACGAATGACGCCTCGCTACGGCATTGTTACGAAAGTGTGGGTAACACCATGGTCGTAAATAACAGTGAAACCTGCTACTTTCTATCTGATGGTATCTTATACCGGAGACGCAAACTATTATCGGGAAAGGAATTGAAACAGCTGGTCGTTCCTAGACAGCTGAGGCACACGGTACTCAAACTCGCACATGAGGGAAGCCTCGCAGAACACCAAGGTCTAACTCGGACGACTGACCACATTCTCACTGAATTTTACTGGCCAGGAGTGCAGTCCGACACCAAGAGGTATGTGAAGACCTGCGACGCTTCTCAGCGGATTGTACCTCGACATCTAGTCGACCGTGGCCCACTTGGCAATGCACCTGTTACCGAAAAACCTTCCTCCCGCGTGAACATCGACGTCGTCAGCACCGTCGTAAATCGGCATCGTCGTCGCCATCGTCAGACAAAATGCCAGCGACATGACCTGACCACTAGAAAGACCGTCAAGGGAGGTACTGCTTGGTAAACCGAAGACTGTGCTGTACACCTCGCATGACGATTGCGGCACTCAGTGTTTTGCGTTACATGTGTTTACTCGACGCGTCCTACCTCACTGCCGCGTCGTTCTTGAACAGGGGGGAAGTGTGGTAGGAGGACGTCAATTTAATGTTTGTGCTCGGTGTGCGGGGCCAAGAGTTGAAATGCGCGGGCTTTTCTGTGCTTGTGTTCGTCGTGCGGGGCCGAAAAGCACGGGAGTGAGCGTCGCTGGTGCGCGTGGTCGGTGCGCGTGCCGGGAGAGACCATCTGGAACGACGGGGCAGCCAGGCTGACAGAACGGGCAGTGCAGCGAGATGGAGCGGACCGAACGCCGGCCCACGTCCCGGCATTCCGGTCCTGCACTGCGAACCGGGCGCCGCCCCGGCTTCTACCATCGTCGCGGGTCCTGTTGAGCTGGGCCTCGTCCCCGCTCGCACGACCGCTGCCGTGCTGCCGGGCTCGGGCCACGACCCAGAGCCCCCTGGTCCTGTCCAACAAACCGGGCGTCGCCCCGGCTTCTACCATCGACGCGGCTGGGCCTCGTCCCCGCTCGCACGACCGCTGCCGTGCTTCCAGGCTCGGGCAACGACCCAGAGCCCTGGTCCTGTTCTCCGAACCGGGCGCCGCCCCGGCTTTCACCCACTGCTGTGCTGGGCTTCGCCCCAGCTCTCATCCCACCGCTACGGTGCCGAGCTCGGGCTATGACCCAGAGCTAACGCTCCTGAACCGGGCTGCGTCCTGGCGCCACCCTGAACGTCAACCGCTGCCCGTATACCCACCGCCGTCAGAGCCAAGTCCGCCGAGCCGTCGCCACGAGGCCGGACTCCTGTTTAGAATTGTGAGTGCTCGCACGTGACACTTATCCAGCTTATCTGTATAGTTTGTGTTCCCGTATTCGTCCCATGTGCCGTTCGTGTCATAAATACGTCTCTTTGTGTCTCTGGTTGCCTTCTTGTGCGTCTGGCTGACCTGCGCCCACAACATCATCACAAAGCACAGAATTCCGGTCTGGGTGCAAGCCAGCAAAACCAAACGCATGCTCTTATTGTAAGGCAACCAGCATTATTACAATGCTTTCAAAACAAGACAGACATGGGTCCTGCCACCAAGCCATTATATAGTAAAACCATGCTGCTTACCAAGGCAGCTGCCATCTGATCTGCCTGCTGCTCCTGGGAAGCCATCACGGCGGACAGCAGTGATGAGACGATGGAGGAATTGGCTTGTGCGCTCTCATCAGCAAACTTCCTGGCTTCCAACGTGTATGCAGCAACAGCAGCTTGATGTGCCTGAATGAGGCTGCTTAGAGAGGCTGTCAAAAGAAAGAGCAGAAATAATTAAACTGCCTTTAACCAGAAACATATAAATGCTGATTGCTCCTAATGAAAGCAAATGTACCAGCAGGTTGGGAAAAAAATGGTTATAAAATGCATCACTTGGTGGGCATTGTCTTGGCCAAATGTTATTCCAAGTGCACGAGAGAAAGCCCGTAGATTCAATAAAAAAAAAGTCCACAACAAGAGATTGGCACAGCTCTTGCAGCCTTGTTTGGTTGCTGGTCTGGAGAGAGAGAGGACAGTGTCGCAAAAGGAGAAAGCCTTTAGCAGGCTCGCATGCAAATGTAATGTCAGCAAAAATTACTGGTGTTGCAGAGTCAACACAGAGTTCCAATGATTAATCAACTGTTTCTTACATCCCTGTAAGGCCTGTGCAGCACAGTCACAGCGTAAGCTGGTGGAGCGGCTCAAGAGTAGCTCCAATTTGGGCACCACGCACAACAGGGTCTTCGCGGCAGTCTGTTCGCCTCGTTCTGACAAGAACGATCTGAACTGTCCGCCCAGTGTCGACGCCGAGCTGCGGCTTGTAATGCTCTCTGCACAGCAGTCTGCCAAGCCAGATCAAGCCTTACAACTGCAACTTAAATGTCGCGCACGCTGCGTTTGCAGACACCTTAACTAGATGGCACCACCATAATGGTGGAGGCTCGGCAGCCAGGGCAGCTCGGGATCGCGTTCATTGCACGCCTCATCTGAATCGCATCTCGCCTGCGCACACGAAGTTTGCAGGCGCCTTACCTAGATGGCACCACCATACTGGCGGAGGCTCGGGTCGTCTGCCCCTGCGCGCTCACCTTATAGGACATTTTTCCGCTGCCCGATAGCTAGCGCTTACGTGGCTCAGTGCTGGAGTATCTGGCTCCTATGCAGCAGGCGCTGGTTCGATCCTGGCAGGAATCTGGTACTTTTTTTCGCATTTCCAGCGATAGCGGTTATGGCGGCGTACACCGGCGGCATCATCGCGAACCGAAACGGCTATTGAAATGAGCCCATAACAGCTTACGCTGCAAAATTAAAATAAAGGTGATGCCCACTCTGACAACAAACCCAGCCTCCCCATCACTACCCAAAATTATTACATCTATACTTTGGGCAATTTAAATTAAATTATGGGGTTTTACGTGCCAAAACCACGATCTGATTATGAGGCACGCCGTAGTGGGGGACTCCGGAAATTTAGACGACCTGGGGTTCTTTAACGTGCACCTAAATCTAAGTACACGGGTGTTTTCGCATTTCGCCCTCATCAAAATGCGGCCGCCGTGGCCGGGATTCGATCCCGCGACCTCGTGCTCAGCAGCCCAACACCATAGCCACTGAGCAACCACGGCGGGTTACTTTGGGCAATTTAACATGGTCATTGGGGTAGAGCTTCCATTTTGATTTCCATGCTTGGAACTGCTTATGTTTCAATTTCCTCGCCAATTTCCCGTGCCTTTATAGTCACCGAGACAAGGCGCAAGCAGTGAAGTCGCTCATGGGCATCTATTAAAGGCCAACAGTGTTGTTCTTCAGTTTCATTTCTGTGTGCAAAATTGGCTGGATTTTATTACATCGTAAAAATTAGCACCGCCAAGCTTGCAATTTTGGAAAGAGTTACTAGCTTCTCGGATGACGCGCTCAAAGTTTTTCATTTGGACCCAGTCGCATAGTTCTTTTGGTTAAATGTTCGTCTGAATTGCATATTAACTTGTCTAATGACTACACCAAGTTGTTGACAAATAAATAATTTCCTCTGGATAGCAGCAACCACAGAAGCATATAAGAATCTCATCCTACCTATTTTTAAGGGGGGAATTGGGGCTAAAAGATCAACTTTTGAAGTGACATGCCAATTTAACAAAACGTGGCGGGATGCTTTCTCTTGTCATTCGAACATGTAAATTCCATTACCCCTAGCACAAATTTAAAATAAGTTATACATGTACCATTGGACATTTGAATTTGTCACCATATGACAACTATCACATGAAAAATTGAAATGATAAAAGATTGCAGTTCAGGGGGGGGGGGGGGGGGCATTACATAAGGGGTGGGAATTTATATTAACAAACAAGCAGTGAAAAATGTTTCTGTACACTAATACAGTATTGAAAAGTAGATGAAGCAATGGTGACGATGTCCCAGGGCAAGCCGTTCCAGTCTGTAGCTGCTCGAACAAGAATAAGGCAGCAAAAGTAGTAGTGCGCGATGGTGGGCGGGTAACCTGAAGTGCATGACTGGTGCAACCACTTGGAATTTTATGCCTTTTGCTGTAGAAACCGCATCATTTGAAAACTAAATTTGTTTTGTTGTTGTTACCGTGATCCAGAAATATTTACATCGACAGTCATGCTTCTCAGCAATTATCAGACTATTGCAGCTTCGAAATAGTAGTTTTCCCTTAAAATGCAAGTTGGCCAAGAAGAACTGAGAAAAAGGAATTTGAAGATTTCAAAACACGTCATTCTCCAGGCTACAGCACTCAATCGAATGCCCCTGCAGCATAGGTTAGGCCCTCTCCAACTCTACGCTGCTCAGTAACAATTACTTCTGTTTCACAGTGTGTTTTTGTGTCCTAAAGCTTTTCCACGTCAAGTCTTAGTGGCGGGCACAGTCCACCACATCGTTGACCACCTGCCAAACCCAGTGAAGTAGCAGCAAAATCCAGAGGAATCGGAAGATGACCAGCACCAGTGATAGCAAAAACAGGACTGCACACAAACACCCCGCGAGCAAGAAAATCAGAATACCTTGAGTTGCATTTTCACCAATCCAAGCTTCAGCTTTGGTTTTGCAGGCAATTCATACTTGCAGTGGTCAAAAATGTGCCTTTCTTTCATTTTCATTATTTTTTGCTCATTCTTTCAATATTCTCAACAGAACGCCTAACAAGTAGAACTATCTAACGAATGAATTCACTCCACGTTAGCTCCTCTCCCACTCTAGAGCCACATTTTGAAAATGGCATTCGTAGGCACTTTCATCAAGAAACGCGTACCACGATCAGGTAAAAAAAGAAACCATTCTTTTCTATCAGCAGGTAATAACCAAACTTGTGAGAAGCTTCTTATATGCTTAGGAATCCAAAACAAACAAAATTAGAAATGTCATTGTCTACATGCCCTGCATTCCCCAGAATTTCAAACACATTTCGCGGTACACCTGGTAAAGGTGCATACTAGAGCAAAGGAATGCTAAGAGATAGCTCCACACACACCGAGTTGTGTCAATTGCAACAATGACTCAGCTAAGCTACAACTGGATCTCTTATATACAAGAAAGTTTTCATGGTTTACAGAGCAAAAGCACATAGACAAGGCTAGAAGGGACGACAAGAGCTCGTGGCTCCGTCCTTTCGCACGGAAATTATAAACCTGTTCCAACTTGCCCAGTTTTTCATTTTTATTACAAAAAAGTCGCAATTTTGCCCGAAAGGCAAAGCATCGATTGCGTTCCAAATTACCAGAGAGCCATATGAAGCAAGGATAGTATTCTTATTGGCCATATTAACTTGTAAACGTTCGCTTGCTAACTAAAGTAACAAGCATGGTATCAGTGCGCACAGCAAACATGACACATCACGCTCGATGAGTGCGGACATTCTGTCCAAGAACTGGAGTGGGGACATACGACAGCAGCAGCAAGCGAAGGGACCTTCGTGCGGTCTATCGCTTCAATGCAAACCAAGCGCCGAGAACACGCAGCACGCACAAAGCTTTGAGCCGCCGACGCACCTAGACTGTTCCCCCAACGCAGATCACTCTCAACATATGGCCGCCGCCACATACGCAGTTGCAGCCAGAGTAAAATGCCCCTCCTCTAATGGGCTGATCCATTACATCAGTGACCGTCCACGCAGCCTCACTGTACAAACGTGCCTGCTGCACATTCATCTGGCCCTTGAATACAGCCTATCGTGCTCCTGTTGAGCATTATGACAATGCTTGCATAGTACTATGCTGAAAGGTGCTATTCTAAACAACCTTCAGGATTAGTCTTTTCAAGTCATCAAAGGCACCCTCCACAACCTTTACAACCCAAATATTATAATGCAAATGCAGTATTTCAACATCAGTAAGCTTGCTACACATTATGCTGTAGGAGCCATGCAAGCACGAGGAGCATAACACAGGGAAAAGAAAAAAATGCTGTGTTCTCGTGGCTTATTTTCTAAGCAACTGTAGACCAGCACTTCACTTTGGTTGGGTGCCAACGCATCTTTTGCCTCAATCATCTGTCATTACTTTTGTGGAACTACCTGCGCTGAGTGTGTCTCTTGATGACAAATGCACTCACGGCAATTGCAGCGGGGCCAAATGCTTTCAAGCTAACGGGCATTTGATGCTGTATAATAATGCATAGGTTGGTATGACCTGCCAGTTTTCGGAACTAACAAAAGTCAAACGAACAAGCTTTTACTGTAACTGCTTATTAGCCCAATTTTTATTGGCTGCAACATACCTGGCAACCTGTGAACAACCTGCAGATACCTCGCCAAAAGGGACAAATACCATATACAACATTTCTGTGGCTTAATACAGTAAAACCTCAGTGATACAAACCCGGCTGGTACGAATTTCGGTGTGATACGAATTCGTAACATTCCCCGGCCGAAATACATTGCTCACAATACGAAAAAAATCGGCTGTTCCGAACGTGATGCCGCGCCGCTACGGATCATACGAACGCGTGAGCAACAGCGGCGGCGGCCGAGCCTGCGGGGCCACCGGCACAGACAAGCCGGCACAGCAGGATCTGGGCGGGATCCATAGTCGCCAAGCAACCGACTACGTCACGCGGCTGCGCAATCTCTCATTGGTCCCCACGTCGAGCGGACCGGACCACATCACAGCCTAGCCGATGCTTAGCGAGAAATTAGACGAGGACCAATGCTGCAACGACGACCGCGGTGCAGCCCCGACGGCCAAAACGCTCCCTGCACTCGACTTGCTCTGGCGTTCAGTAGCGTGCGAAAACATTCCCAAGATCACGTGCGCGCACTTATACACCAGAGAAAGTACGCCTTTCAGAAGGCGATCGTTGACGATTTGGACAAGAAGAAAACGTCCCGTTGATACGTTTTTTAAGGGACCGCAAAAAAAAGAGAGAGAGAGAAAAGCTGCAGTTTCGCCCGAAAGGTGAAGCAACGGAAACGCAGCAGCAGCAGCGAGCGAATTGACCTTTGCGCTGTCTCTCGCTTCAACGCGAACTAAACGTCGAAGGCACAGCGCATACGAAGCTACTGGCACTAGGCGCACTTTGTCAACATCGCAGATCATTTTGATGATAAGGTCCGCGCGGGCGCGCACTATGCACACGTCGCAGATCGCTTTCAGGATACGGCAGTATACGACGCACGCGCAGTATACGACGCACGCGCAGTATACGACGCACGCGCAGTATACGACGCACCCGCAGTATACGACGCACCCGCAGTATACGACGCACCCGCAGTATACGACGCACCCGCAGTATACGACGCACCCGTAGTATACGACGCACCCGCAGTATACGACGCACCCGCAGTATACGACGCACCCGCAGTATACGACGCACCCGCAGTATACGACGCACCCGCAGTATACGACGCACCCGCGCGGGTGCGTTGTATCTGCGACGTGCCAGTCGCTTGTTGCAACTTACACCGCGCACCGACAATGCTCTCAGCAGCGCGCCAAATCACGTGGCGGCGCCTCCGACCGGCATTGCTCCGACACCGCCAGAGAGCATAAGCTTAGGCGACTATCAACGCCGCACGGAGGAAAAAAAAAATAGAACCGCGGCATCACGCCAAGGTCGCTGTTTATGCGCGGCGCTGGAACACGTACGTGTACATGCCGACGTCTCAGCCAATGCTGCGGCTGCAGCGCAGAGGGAAGCAACGGCGGAGGCCCAGTTCGGCCAACGCTCGCTTCAACGGCAGAAACCGAAACTTCAGGGAGCGGGTTAAGCGGCGCCGGGGCGGCGGACGCGCACGGAGACAGTCGAAGGTGAGGGGGCTACGAGGGTGTTGAGAGTACACGTGGTTGAGAGGAAGGGCGAGGGGAGCCACCGAAGCGACAGAGTTGTCGAATCCAAAGCCGCTTCCCTGCCGCCCTCGGGAGGAGGGCGGCAGGGAAGCGGATTCCTCACACACCTGTGACGGTCCCCGCGCACGCCCGTCGCCGTGTCGCCTCTTCACAACCACAATCTCGCTCTCTCGCCGTGCCTGCGCCGCCCGCTCCCTGAAGTTTCGTTTTCTGCCGTTATCGCGAAGCGAGCGCAGGCAGTTTCGTGGCCCTAGCTCGACATGTGCTTGCGCGCCGCGATATTTCACGAATTGCACCGTTTGTACGTCGTGCTATGGTGCACGAATATTTCAAAAATAAGTCCATCTTTTAATTCGAACAAATTCTTGGGCGCCTGCGAGTTCGAATTATCGCAATTCAACTATACATGGAAGTCAATGGGATTTAGGACGGGACCGCGAAAACGCAGCAGCGAGGAAGGTATCAATGGGATTCCCCTATTAGGAATCTTTTCTGGTAAAAATAAATTCATTTTTCTTGATATTGTGTATGTTTTGAAGATACGAATTTCGGGTGATACGAATATTTCACGCGACCCCGCGAGATTCGTATCACCGAGGTTTTACTGTATGCACTTGATTAATCAACGATGACATACCTTTAGTGCAGCATGCAAGCAACAGCAAACTTGCAAAAGTGTAAATGGACAAGCAACATTTCTTTTAGGTAACATTGACTTTTTTCAGCGACTTTATTGTTGCCAATTTTGCTTACCAGGGAACTTGCCTGAAGCAGGTCAGAGACTGACAAGCGGCCCAACTAACTTTATTTTTCGTAACACTAAAAATTAGGGCACATTCTGAGATTGTACGAATGTTTCGTGAACTGTATGTAGAAAGTTGGCAGGTATGAATGAAGCGTGCCGCATTTAGGTCATGAAAGAAGAGGAAGAACAAACGGGACGAAGGAAGAGGAGGTCGAGGAGGGCAGTTTCAGTTAGAATAAAATGGCAGAAACCATCTGTCAGTATTAAGCTATGTGTTTCCTTTAGTTGTGTTTACTAGGAACGCTACATAATTTGGCGCAGCCCGACAGGATGTGGGTTACATTCTTCGTTGACCAGACCTCGTCGCAGCACATTATTTTCACTGGCTACCAAGTGCAAGATGAACCGTCATCAAGTCTTCCGCGCCACGTCAGCTCCCCTGGCCTCGTCGACGCAGTGCTCAAAGAAGCGTCGGTGAGGAACTTTTTCAGACAGGATCAGTCAAGGTGAACCTGCAGCTGGCAACAATAGAAGAGCTTGTTTTGGCAGCCATGCGGCGTGGTTCTCCGACAGAGGATATGTCAACAGAGAAGGTGAGCCACGTTTTGCAAGTTTTTGAAGTGCAACAGCGACAGATGATGCAACAAAGTCAGCTTATGGCAGCACTAGCAGAGTCTCTGAGGAAAGGAAAACGAGCGCCCGATATGGTTGAACCTGATGTTTTTCAAGATGGCTCTGAAGACCCGCAAAATTGGTTATGGTATTATGAGTATGCTTCTGCGAATAATGGGTGGCTATCCGACGAAGAGAAAGTACAGAACATGCGACGTTACCTTGGTGCCACTGCCAAAGGCAGGGCCTTTATAAGAGACTATGCAGTCAAGACACGTCATGATAATCCCGGAGCATTCGAGAGTCCCCTTTCCGGATGCCAAAAATTGATGCTATTATCGATGAAACTGGTGGTTGCCACTGGTTTTCACGGATCGATCACTGCAAAGGCTTTTGGCAGATTCCCTTGACCGAGGAGACCAAAAAGTACACCGCATTTGTTACGCCATTCGACTTGTTCGAATATAATCGATTGCCTTTCGGATGGAAGAATTCCCCAGCGTGGTTTCAAAAGATCATGAATGACATCCTGAAACCATACTTGGGCACCTTTTGCAATGTTTATATAGACGACATAATCGTTTTCTCGAAGACAAAAGAAGATCACAAAAGTCACATTTCCCTAGTTCTCCATGCGCTCAGCCTCGCACATCTCAAAGTAAACTCTCGTTGGCAAGAAAAGTGCATTCTTCCAAGAAAAAGTGGTAGTTCTAGGCAGGGCATTTGACGGCTGTACCAAAAGTTTTAAGTTGGTGAAGCCTTACGACATACACTCCCTTCGTGTCTTCCTGGCCTATCTGGACACTTTAGGGCCTTTAGAAGAGACTACGCGGTCAAGACACGTCATGATAATCCTGCAGCAGTTCCCTTTGAACATGAACATCATGCCTCACACGATTGATGCAAAAGTACGTACCATTCCTGTGGAATGTGAAAGTGCCTACCGTGAGCTAGTAAGGCTTATATCATCCGACCCTATTCTCCGCATTCCTGACTTCTCGCTACCGTTTGTGTTGAACACTGATGCATCGCATTATGCAACTGGGGCAGTGCTCTATCAGAAACTTTCAAACGAACCTGACCACCAAAGACATCATGTGGTGGGATACTACAGCTATACATTGAAGCCTGCGGAAGTGAACTACACCACCACCGAAAAGGAAGCACTGGCCGTCTTGAAAGCTATTCAGTATTTCCGGACTTACCTAGAAGGAGCGAAATTCACACTTTTCACTGGCAATCAGGCATTGACACACCTTCTTGATATGGCACAACCACGAGGACGCATTACAAGGTGGGTTAACTACCTGCAACAATTTGATTTCGTCGTTTCGCACCGCCCTGGTCCGCTGCTCACCGATGCAGATGCCTTGTCCAGATTGCTCGTCTATGAAACAAGCCACCAGCCAGAACAGATAAATTACGTGAAGCTGTGGGAAGGCACAGAAGAAATGAAAGAGATCGATGGAAAGTACCACGTACACTGACAATGGTTCCGAAGATCCTTCACCTTTACCACGATACTCCAGAGTCAGGTGGGCATGATGGGTTTTGGCGCACATATAACAAGCTACTGAAGCGGTTTACATGGCCAAGTATGAAAGAAGAGATCAGCAACTATGTACGGACATGTCACACATGTCAAGTGTAACAAAGTGAAGTACAGACAGGCAACAGACGTCATGATAATCCCGCAGCATTCGCGAGTCCCCTTTGAAGTCGTTCACTTGGATTTTGCAAAGCTAAAGAAAGCGGGTGAAGGTGTCAGGAAAACGCAGGCGTTTCTACTTTGCATAGACGAATGCACCAGAATGATTACGGCTAAGGCAGGAAAAGAAGACGCCCACAGCGTCATTTCTCTTCTTCAAGCCGAATGTTTTAGACACACGAAGACCATAGTGTGTGACAATGGGCCTGCCTTCCGTAGTGCTAAACTAGCGAAGTGGACTCGAGATCATGGCATAACTATCAAATTTTGCTCGCCCTACCACCCCGCGGCAAACGGCCTTGCAGAGCGTGCCATCCGAGATGTGAAGCAATTTATAAGGATGTACCCAAAGTTTACATTACAGGTGGGTGGAAATACTGCCTAGAGGCTGCTGTGAGGCACCATAACCGGTCATACACCAGTGGCTTGGGGTGCAGCCCACTTTTTGCAGCCTCAGGAGTCACGCCGACACTTCCTGCGGATCGCGAACTGGGTATCCTTGGCAAGCTTCAACTTACCGAAACAAAGAAAAGCACGCAAGCGGAGGATATCTACAAACAACGCATGAAGAGAAACTGACAGAAGACGCAACAACGAAATGCCACACATAGAGGTTGATGACAAGGTCCTAATAAGAAAAGGTGTTGGGACTTCAGATGTGAAATTTCACGGACCCTTTTCTGTGGTAAAGACGGCATCACAGCACGGCATTCTGAAGACAATATGGTATCTGGGAGCCTCTGGTAAAGAAGAGTGTGCCTCCATCGGAAATGTTTTCAAGTACCACACCAGGAGGTGTGAACAAAGAGAGCCAGGGAGGGTGAAGCGTGCAGCATTTAGGCCATGAAAGAAGAGGAAGAACAAAGGGGACGAAGGAAGAGGAGGACGAGGAGGGCAGTTTCAGTTAGAATAAAATGGAGGAAACCATCCGTCAGTATTAAGCTATGCGTTTCCTTTAGTTGTGTTTACTAGGAACGCTACAATGAAATATTGAAGAAATGAAACTTGTTAATAATGCGTCTAAATATTGTTATTCGATTCAATATTTGAATCCCCTAGCTACTAGACACTTCACGGATCTTTTGGTGTCAGTAAGTGAAAGCATGGCTGAAAGGTACATACCGAATGAGCCTCCAATGCCAGTGAGCGTCTCCCGTTGAGAAGCAAGCTGTGTAGAGACACTGGATCCAATTTGATCAAAAAGCACACTTGAGCTGGTCACAAAGGCATACTGCCGTTCCTTGTTCGTCTGGTCAATGGCAGATGTGCACTGAAGCTTTTGCTGCAGCAGGTCAATGTCTTTTATGGTGGCCTGTGCCACGCCAGCCAACTGGGGGTACAAAAAAAAGGGAAAGGTGCATAGTTGTCTCCCCAACGAAAACATTACGTTCAAGCTGTAGAAGCGCAACAAAATTGTGCAGTCTGACTGCAAGCAAGACAGACGGATTGCACTCCCAATCAGCATGTGCATTCAACATGCCGTATCCTTACACACAGAACCTGCCTGCATATAACTGGTCAAACCTCATTTTTACAAAGTCAAAAGCAAATACGCCATGCCAGAAAGACCACCTAGCAAACCGATACCGATAAGCACCTTGTCGCGAGACACCACCACCGAAAAGGAAGCACTGGCCGTCTTGAAAGCTATTCAGACTGCAATACGATTTTTATATCCCTTCTCTACACCACAGGTGGCAAAACAAATAAAAGAATAAGAACAAGCATCTATAATTTTGTTTCACAAAAAAACACCATTGTATCAGTCACACTTCGCAGCGAAGTATTCGATCATTGTCGTATGAAGAGTCTTCAAATAAGGGATCGCCTTCTCGACTGCTGCAGTTATTTGCAAGCCGTCCTCACCCAGGGTGTCTACCCAAGTTGACATTTTCAGATTCCCCGAGTTTTCCAGGTTCTCCCCGAGTGATTTTGATAAATTCCCCGAGTGAAATGGAACTTTCTTTTACATCAAGACAGGCTGACACCATGTCGCCCGATGCTGTAACTTTAGTAAGCGTGTTTAAAAATGTCGCAGTTTCACGCGAAGCATCAATTGCGACAGCAAATTTGCTACTAATTTGCTATCGCTAGACAGCTATATGGAGTAAGGATAGTAGTTTTATCAGCTGTATAAACTTGCACATGCATCAGCAGCAGCAACGTGCAGAACTGTTGTCGACGCCGTCGGCGTTTTGCCCGCGTTCGCACCGAATGCGCACGGCGTTGGTGACTGTTGCCGGTGCCTCTGGAAGCGGCTCAGAGGTTTTCGACGAGATCAGAACAGGACACTCGTAGAGCAGCGTCCGAAGTCTTTACCACCTTCTCGCCTCGCAACATTTTTATATAAATACGCATTTGGTGCCGCAGCTAAACGTCGCCTCCCCTCCCTCCCTCCATTACCGCAACTTTCGTTCCCTTTCAATAAAATTACACCTAATTTTTAGGGATGGGCGAATAGGGGATTTGAGGTTCGAAGCGAATAGTGATTTGGTCGAATAGTTAGAATAGTATATATCACATATTACAGTAAAACCTAGTTAATTTGAATTTCACGGGATTGAAAAAAATGTCTGAATTATCAGGGTATCCAGAAAACAATAAGCAAATGCTTACTACGTCAGCACGATTTTATTAGTGTAATGGATGAGCAAATCCTTTCGCTATTTTGCACAAAAGCAGCGGGGAGGCTGCATTTCACGTCATCTCGTGACTGATTAGCTCTCGCAGCGGCGATCAAGGCCTCGCGACTTCCTTCGCAGCACGGCCGCGGCGCGCACCATGATTTGCGACACGCTTTGCACTACCGCGCGCATATCCCGATTATTTTTTCGCCAGTAAGCTGACCGCCAACAGATTGCACATCCATCGCAATGTAGCCGGTGCTCTTTATCTTCGACAGCTTTGCACCGAGTCAAACCGAAACAAGTTTGTGGCAACCGCGGCTGCTATCGACGCAATTATGAACGGCGACTTTGCGGTACAGCCACGCTAGCATCATGCCGCACGCGGCAAAAGCGGCAGGAATCGGGGTTTTACGGCTTGCCGAGGGTGCCAAGAGTGACAATAGTGACATCAAGGAGCCAATGGCAACTGGACCTCCGCCGCTCCGCGCCGGGTTATCAATCGAGAGAGAGAGAGAGAGAGAGAATGAAGAGCACGCGAGCGTAGGTAGCTCCCCCGCTCTGCCGTGGGTGGTCCCCTCAGTCCAGGAGTCCAGCGGCCTTAGCTGCCCTTCTCGCTCGGTTGACCAGGTTGAGCTGGTCCGTCGAGTCGGGAGCTGGACAGCGCTGCCTCCCATTGCCGTGTGGTGGGGTGTGTTATGGGTGTTAGCTGTGGTGTGTTTGCGCAAGACCATACCATGTGGTAAAGTGTTGCACATTGATCACAGTGTGGACATCTGTGGACATCAATGATCGTTGTCTCTCGCGGTTCTATGGAGGGATTTCTGGACGCTGTCCGATCACACCCTTTTCGCTCACGGTGATTTCGCGTTCTGAGAGCGCGCGAGATCATATCACGCTGCCAACAACTGGTTTTGTGCTCAAGAGCCAAATGTTCCGATTGTTAATAATGCGTCTGCATATCGTTATTCGATTCAATATTTGAATCCCCTAGCTACCAGACACTTCACGGATCTTGTGGTGTCAGTAAGTGAAAGCATGGCTGAAAGGTACTTACCTGGCGGCATGACGCGCACGTTATTGCCGCCAGCGTGGCCGTACCCGGCTGACGCACGCACCGAGTGCGAACGAAACCACCGTTCGCTGCAACAACTGCAGACGAAATTGCGGTCGCTATCTATGCGATTACAGATGGCCACTACGCAGCTTTTTAGGCACGCGGCCGACGTGCGTATTGAGTCAAAACGAAACTACTTTTTGCCGCAACCGCGGCAGCTATCGACGCAACGATGGGTGGCAACTATGAAATCCTGCGGCCAACGCGTTGTTATGCGTGGCGGTAAACGCAATAAAGGCACAAATAGGCACGACGCGTTCCGTCATTGCTGCCATTCACATACGATTTCCGCTGCTGACTATGGCAATGTGGACTCCGCCGCTTCGTTTCGGTTGTGCGCTAGCGCCGTTTCTGCTCTTCTGCGTCGCACATTTCAGACTAATGCAGAAACGTATAGCTTTCGAGATTTATGGTTAATGTATGGCAGCCATGATGTGTAGCATAGCCTCCGAGATGTGTACCGGCCGTCCGTGGCTTTTGGCTGCCTATTTGCGAGCGCCGAATAATTCGAAAATATCGAATACCTGAATTCGAATCGAAGCGAATAACGAATATAGAATTACTCGATCGAATATTCGACAACACCGCATATCGCCCATCCCTACTAATTTTCCCCGATAGACACACAAATTCCCCAAGTTTTCCCCGAGTATTTCCAGAATATTCAAAATCCCCGAGAATTCCGTTTTCCCGCTTTTCCCGGTTGGTAGACACCCTGGTATGGGAACTACAGTGCGATGGCAAGTCATATCCGTTTCATTTAATTCAAATGCTATCGATAGTGTTATTAATCTTTTTACCTCCCGAGCAGTTGCCGTAAGTGCAGCCTCTGTCTTGTGGTGGTGCTGCACAAGGTAAGCTTGCTCTTCTTTCTCAATACTTGTTTTGAACAGAACCTGCAATAAATGGTTAACTAAAACTGCAACACACACATTGTGGTAAATTTCTGCACAGAAAAATATGGAGAGAGTGCATGCTAGCACGATTTCTATTTCAAATGTGCTTGGCACAAGAGAATCATTTGTAGCAAGAGACAAAACAGACTAAACTTATGCTAGAAACTTACATGTTCCTTTGCTTGTAAGGTTCTCTTTGTGCTGTGCAGCTCAGCAGTTGTTGTCTGGAGCTGTTCAGTTGCTTCGGCAACTTGGTGCTTTGACCTCTCAAAAAGTTCTGTAACCTGGACAAGAATACAAACATATCATGTAGGAATATGCATATTCAATTTGGGAAAGTGTTTGCTATTAGGACAAGCATTTATGCTAATCTATTAAAAAGACATAGCATCTTTAAAAGATGACTCATTGCAACACAATGTAACAATTTGCCTTCAATGCAATTTGTTATAGTGTGCATTCACTGACTGCTACATTGACAAATACATGCTACTAGTACAATAGACGAATGCTCTGTTAATTCGACTCTCGTTAATTCAACCCCAACCGAAGGTCCCGGTAGGCTCCTATACATTTCAGTCGACTTAGGCTGATCAAAATTGCCGCAATACAGTTGTGTTATAAGGTGAAGCATAATAAGAATGGCAAGGGGCCACTGTTACAGGACATACTGGCAGTCATTCGGCCATGTTATGCGTGCCTTATATTAGAGACCACTAACTAACGGCTCCAAGTACCGTTCCCGAATTATGCGCACGCATGCGCTGTGCACCGAGCAGTGGAGGAAAACCATCAGTGTTTTGGGAAAGCCAAAGAGTGGGGTCTCTATCTCTGAAGGCCTGCCAGTAAACATTAGGTGCCTGTGCTTATACTGTGTCGGAACATGGCACATATGTGTTTGTTCCCGTAACAGTGGCACCTTTCCTCACTTGGTATGATCCACCACATAAAACGGCTGTATTGTGGCAAAGCGAACTTTTAAGGGAGGACGTGGGGTCTAAAAACTTTTTTTTGGTTCTATCTGAAACTTCAATATTTAGATCAATTTTTCACACTGATTTCACGAGTACTTCTAATGGGGATTTTTGACAATTTCTCCTTGTTAAACACTTCAACTTTATTTTGGCATTTTTCCTCCCTTTCTTACAAAAAAGAAAAAAGAGACAAAGAGAAAAAAATGCAGGGCAAGGAACAAAAAGCTGCATAAAAGCAGCTTGACGGGATTCCTTCTCCTTTCCTTGGCATCAGTTACAGCATATATAAATACAAAAATGGGTTACAGAAGTTCAAAACATATTCACATCTATACATATACAAACATCAATATTCAAGAAGTATAACTTACTCGCACATATGTAAGGCTCTTTATGCACAAATGTAGATACACGCTAAGATTTACGCTATACAGGTCTTATTGTGAATTATCGGCATTATCCAGTGGTACACACACAAAAAAGAAGCGGAACAAAAGGGAATATAGAAAGGAAAAAGTAAGTGCATGACGTTAATGCCGAAGACTTGCTCTAGGGGGTGATGCTATTTTGTTTCAAAGCATTCTAAAGGTAAGAAAGCCGACCAACATTGACTGAATATATTTTTCTTATTTTCACTCATTGATTGTAATTTATAAAATGATGCTAGGGTAACAAAAATAGCATCACCCTCTACATCATTTCAATATGAATACACCGATACCAAACTTGTTACTGTCACTCAACAACACTGAACGGAGAAAAAAGCATTTGATGTTTCGACAGCTTTAACTTTTTCTAGAATCCAGCTACAGCAATATGAATCATATTATTTTCTGGCTCTATTCTTCACGATAATGACCATACTAAATATGTGACTGTACCTTCCCAGGAAACTACCCCTAAACCAGCATGAGAAACTACATTTACCACTTCATGTGCCCGTTCCAGTGGCGTGCAAGCTAAATAAATACAAAAATTTATCATAATAAAGCAGCCTTTCCATAGACAAGCTTACACAATGTTCAAGACAAAAGCATGGAATATTTATTGAATGACCTAAATTAATTATGGTCATTCAACAACACTTTGCTCTACAGCATGCCAGGGCTGTAATGCAGGGTCCTTCGCTGGCTTGTGCCGTTTTGAAAGCCTAGCCTTGGTAGCACTACTGTTTAGATGCTCATTTTGCGACTGCCGAAGCTTTTGGGACTAGCAGCTTGAATTTCCGCCCCATTGCGCACCGTGATGCCATACAGTCATTCAAGATCGCCGCACTTCTCGCACGCTCAGCTGACTGGCCCACTGAATAGTATGCCGTATCAATGCGGTCTTGGGTGCCGCTGGACGCGCCGGCTGACAATCCGATGACATCAGATGGGCCGCAACTTAACCAGTAGAATCAACGGCATCGGTAAATGTGCCGCTTCGGACGCAACAGGTGGTTCTGGCCGTTCCGCTCGTGCCAACCGTTCGGGGCAGCGCGCCTACGTCCGCAATCTACAGCCGTGCGTTCCATGGAAGCTTTCGTTTCTTTCTGTAAGATTTACGCATCTTTTTTAGACGAGACAAAAAGACGGTGCTGCGAGCCGTGTGAACGAAGCATAGCAGACGACCACCTGAAAAAACAGAGACAGCAACATACGCAAAACAAAAACAAAAAGCAAAATGGCCGCCTCGGCGGTCGCGCCAGCCAATAGGAGGTGCGAGACGGGGGGGGGGGGGGGAGGCTTGCGCGTGCGCGCTCCACCCAATCAGACACCCAGCACTATCCTTCGGAAAAACGGCTAGAGCGATTGTTCAGCTCGCGTGGTGCCATCTTGAGCTGGCGCAAAATGCTCACAAAAAAAAACAGCTACAAAACAAGCTCAAGATGGCGACGGTCGGCTGCGGACGTGGGAAGTTTGAACAAATTTTGCCTGTCGAAGGTCGTTTTGTGGCTCTTATGGCGTTTTGAAAGCAGACTTCACTTTCAGATAAAAGTGTAACGGAAAGGGGGTGGTTAAGAAAATTCAACAATGTATACTAGCATGCTACATTAAATTCCTTTTAAAAAATTTGTTGACAAAGACTGCTAAAGCGAGGACAAAGTGTTATCAAAGCCCAAAGCAACATATTTACTAGCTTCGAAAAACACTACTCTCGTGCGTCCCCTGATGTTTTCCCCACAAGGCTCTCGCATCTCCTGTAATCAGGCTTTGCAGAGTTACTAAGCCTCAACGGCCTTGGGCGTAGTTGCAGAATAATACGAGAGGTGGCACAAGTGTTCCATTTCTAACGCCACCTAATGGCAGGGTTACTCAGGTGCAAAAGGGAGTAGCCTCTTCTGCTTTGGCTTGAGGTCAGCAGAGTGCACGGACACTTCGCGCGATTGTACATGCGAACGATTAGGTGTTTGTGTCCAGAATGGGGGGGGGGGGGCATCATTACCCTGTCGCAGCGAGTTGGACTTCGATTTGTCGCCCACCCATCAGCATATTCCATTGGTGTTCATTTGGCAAGCTGCAATCGGTGCATGAAAGGTGCAATAAATGCCCTTGCGATTGTCTGCACTACTGTGTTGTCCCTTTGTCCCGAGCACCCGTTTGAGACACCACAAGGCACAAAAAAAAGTATTTGAGCAGAGTTTCTAAGGACCACTAGAAAACCTGAATGGGCTACTGCAGAAGAGAAGAAAAAAAGAGCATAAAGAGAATGTAACTCACTGTCAGAAGCTTTGCGTTTAGGAACTCGATCTGCGCTTTTTTTTCCAAGATGTAGTCTGATTGGTTAGCGAGCCTCTGCACCATTTTACTGGCAAAGAAGTACAAGTGTATAAGTGCAAAAGCGACGCATGAAATGCAACAATAGACACGAGGGAAAGCATAGAACCATGCAACATGCATACATAAGAGGTTACAGAAAGAATGGTAGCTGAATGGGAACTGCCTCAAGTTTATTACGCTTTATGAAAGCTAAAAATATAGGCAACACTTTTAAAGGGATTTGTTGCATGATAACGAACGCCACCAGTGCTTGATGTCGCTAGCATAAAATGTCTATAGAAACTGAACCAAACAATTTAGAAATGTTTAGAAACAACTTAGAAAACGTACCTGTGGTGCGCCTGCTCCAGAAGCACCCCATCCTTTGCTCTTGCTGCATTCAGGTCTTTTCCGAGACGCTCGATCTCGTCTACATACACCTGCAATTAAAAAAATGTGACACATATTCAGAGTCCTGTTGGAACAAAAGCAGACTGTTTTGCGAATGAAGAAAAAAAAACATATACGCAATCACTCGCATGTAATTTGCTTCACAAGTAACGCACTGCAGGCTCAAAAGTCAAAAGTAGTGAATACTAGTCACTAATACAGTGACTAGTATGACTAGTGACTAGTGAAAGTCGGTTCAAGCCTTAGAGGAACACTAAAAAAAATACAATTTAAGCTGCATTAGAACATTACCCTTGTATAATGATAAAAAAGCAGCCTTAGCATGAGAAGATGCTTGGCAAACCAGAAAAGATGCAATGACGAAAGAAGAGCAGCGGAACCGCCTTGAACTTCCCGCACCAGCTAAACATGGCATGAATTTTGACTCTGCTCACATCCAGTAAGGTTTTTTTTTGTTTTTAAGAACTTCCAATGAGCCCCAATGGTTCAATTACACCAGTTATGTGCCAATGCCATGACATGTGTGTCACTAAGCAGCCCTGAACAGGCACAGCATAACATGCACCTAATCAGGAACAGTATACCACAGCCGTAACTGTAAAAGCAGGTGAAGGAAAGTTCTGAACGTCAGTTAAAGAATGGTCAAGCTCACTAAGTTAGCAGCAAAAGTGTACATAAAGACAGATAAGCACTACTTGAGCAAGAACGCAACAGATATTTTAGCCTGCAAGCGGATATTATGGGACAGTAGTGAGGGATGTCTAAAAGCTGAAGAAACAGGCAAATGCCACACTAGGCAAAGCAGAGAGATTCACTCGCTACAGCCAGGTCCACAGAAATGGGAAGCAAAACTTATAGAGGACAAAAAAATAAGCCATTCTTGCCTTCATGAGCGCACGCTCCGTCATTTTTTTATTGGCCTCCGGGCGGTTGCTGATGTTCTGAAACCGATGAGCATATTCTAATGTGCTCAAGGTCTCCTCTAGATTGGTCTTGTCGGGCGAGATGGTCGCGATGATGGAAGTCTTTGTGCGACCACCCAGTGAGTCTTGCAAGATACGGGTCAGCTTGCTTTCCCTGCAAGGTAATAATTTCTTACCAGCGATCCGCACCTTTGTATCGCAGTGGCAACATATGTTGCCATAAGTAAGTGCTCTACCACAACCTCTGTAAGCAAGTGTGGTACCCAATGGTACCACACTTGCTACACCAGGGCTTCGATAGAGCCCACAGATCGCAAAACACAAGAAGGGGTTGTGAATCGTGCGAAAAGAAATTATGGCGCCTGGTAGGAATCAAGTTGCCATGCATATTGACGATTTTAATGGGCTCTTTTTTTTTTCTTTCACTTCGATGTTTCAGTTTACCGAGCCCATATCTGAAAAAAAATGTACAAGGGTGTCTTTGCATTGGATTTTAGGGTAATAGTGCAGTATCAGGTTTTTGCAGTCTACCGAATAAAGTAACATCCACATACTGAACTCAAAAGCATAATGCAGTGTCTCCTACAACGCACAATAACAAGCTAAAATTTAGAAATGCCTGAAGTACAAAAGACTGGGCCTCTTGTTAGTATTCGGAGAATGACTACCATACAGCCGAACGCCTTTATAACGAAGTGCGTGGGGCCTACAAAATCATTCGATGTGCAGGTCACTCTGCTGGAAAGGTTGTGCACGGCACAGCTCACAATAGAACTGGGTCAGAATTATTGCTCCGTAGTACAGGTCATTTCGTTGTAGTGGCATTCGATTTTTGTCGCATTCCAGTGCTATGACAAAGGTGTTGGCCAGAGGTCCACCATCTAATGCAGAGAACCAGTAGAAAAGCGTAGTCGCTATGACTGACTGAAAATATTTCCTTCAGGACCGAACTTCAACATCTAATGTGGGGGAGGTAAATTGAGTGTGGGCAAGGTAAGTAGAGTTGACCAACTCTGATCCGTTTCTTTTACAGGAACTGCTTGAAGTTGAAAAGGGTCATTCTGTATACGCTAGATCTCTTAAGAAAATGACTGACAAGCTTCTGCAATCAGCCTAATATCCACCGCAGGCTGAAAGCATCTCCAATTTCCTCTATGTTGTGTCCGTGGACTCCCAATTCCCACTGACCTACACAATCCTCTGCAGGTCCTCGATGGCATTTTCCTTCCTTTGGCAACCAGTCTAGTCATCTGCTCTACTCTAGATGAAGAAATGGAGTTGGCCAAACTCAACTGGAATATTTATTGTAGTACCCACAGAGCCCATAGGGCATTATAGAGGGGGTGAATACATCCGCGTTCATACAAATCACAAATACTTGGGTATAAATGAATCGTAAAAGAGGCTAGTATTGCACAAAGGAATGGAGACCTTAAATTGGGGCCGATCCATGCCCACTCTACTAACCATGGCGCTCGACGCTCTGCATTTTTTTTCTAAAAATTTTGGATACTTGCGTACAACACAAATAGTCATTGCAAGACACGAAGGTATGTGCCTTTTATGGTGCATACCGTCATGCTTGGCAAGAAGTTTACAGTGCTTGAGCTGGTGAAAAATGAGAAGAAACATTTCATGTTCAGTGTAGACGCCCAAAATTTTTACAAAGAAATCGCAAAGGTTGGTACAGTTGGCATGGAATGACCCATTGATGACCAGTGCGAGACGACAACTGCAGTTTGTGTTTATGCGACTGGTTCAAACAGAAAAATTTGATGACAGACATTTTTTAAGAGTAGCTTCAAAAGGTGAAAATTAGGTTTCATTAGTGCAACACTGGCAGTACAGGAATACGCATACTTGAGGTTAGGCTAATCAGTTTGATGTGAAGAGTTTACTCACATAATGCGCCCAGCTTTTTTTTTCAAGCAAAATTCATGCAGAGGGGAGTGCAATAAATATGCAGAGAAATTATTACGGTAGAATGGTTAAGGTGCTAAATAGAAAAATTTTAAACGAGCAGTTGTAAATCAGTTTTCACTCTAGGCACTCATCTCAAACAGCACAAGCAGAGGCTCTTCAAAAGCAAGAACTGCAAAGACCGATTATTTGCAGACACTAGCTGAACCGAGAGTCACTATGCGAATAAAGCGACTATGGCCTGACCTATTCAGGTCTACCTTTACAGCAATTTAAGGGTGCAATGTCTATGCAAGAAAAAAATTTTTATGGCCAGCATGTGAACTGAAGACTTGGGTCTTAACATCTATGAATGTTGTGTGCAGAATGTGTGAACTTGGCCACTTGCTTCCGATTGGGATGTTTATGATCATAGGTTTATGAACCAACCAATACGTAACATTTGACATTTATTATTGCATCTTAATTCTCACTCAAACCCACACGCATTTTCTTTCTAAAAATTTTGGGTAATAGCAAGTTTTATTTGCGAGCAAGCAGCAAAATATCTTTCACTTGCCGCCGTGGCAGCCTTTGCAGCGACGAAGTCATCCTCAAACTCGGCAAGGCCACAAACCAGTTACTTCACAAGGCCCCACTTCTCTGCGAAAGCCCTCACGACGGTCGACGCACTAGCCACGTCGAATACGAAACAGCCATCATCCACGTCGTCGTCCACGACAACGATGCACCAACACAATCAGCATACACAGCCAACAGTGCAACAACACAACCAGCATAGATAAAAACCAGATGTTAAGAAACATGGCCAGACATACCTGTATGGGATGTGTGGGGCCTTGTCCCCCAAGGCCGTTATGACACGACCCAATGCAAGCAGAGACTGGTTGATGCTGGCTGCGAAAACGATGCAAACAATTAACACAAACTGTAGAAGCAAACGATGAACATGCTTCAGGTAGCAATGCACCACAATGCAGAGCATTTGATAGCATGACCGTCACGGCACCATAAATGTAAGTGCATACAATAATCCAGCTTGCATTGCTCATCAAATTAAGATGCTGCACTGATGATCAGAGCTAAACTCTCGCTCGGTGTCCGGAAAAACGAACTTACCTGCTTCACGTGCTCTCATGTCAATTGCACCTGAGCGGCCAATGTTCTCACTCCCCGCAAGATCCACCTTTGTGCAAAGTGGGATCACAAAGAATCAATGCAATGTGCCCACACAATAGCAAACAGCTGTGGTGAGCGAGATGAAAAAAAAAACTGGCACAAGTTTAGCACATCGAAACTATTAGGAGACACTTGTAATCAGATGGTCATGCAGACTGCCTGATCATAAGACGGTCTACCACGACAAGTTCATTCGTCGTGGTGGTCTTGGGGCACAAGTATAAATTGCTAGTGACGACAACGCCTTGTTAACGACAAATGAAGCCTGTGAACCGCATGACGTTTAATGCTTTTAAAATTGGTCACACCGTTACTCACGAGGTTGAGCTTGGCGCTTTTAATCAGCTTCTCACCACTGTCAGTCTTCTCGCAGGTGTGAATGGTTATCGAGAAGACCGAGTGGCTGCGTGAAGATGTAGCGTGCAGAAGTGTAGCAGCAGTTTGACGTTTTGCAGCCCCCTTCTGGAGCATTAATAACACTTCGTCATGGTTGCGCACTGTGATCTCCTTGAGGCCCTGGATTATGACTGAACCCTGAAAATGTACAGAAGGAGCTTTGAGATTTCAAGATTTTCCTGCACCACAAGTCAGTGTTTTTACTGTCCCGCGCATGCTGCAAGTGAACATTTAAATGTGAATAACAGTGTGTGCACATAAACGAAAGCAAGGCAGACAGTTCTTAAGCTTCAGACCATGATAACTTGGAATAAAAATGCAAGGAAAAGAACAATATTATTTAGTTTCTCCTAGACACCGGACACAAGGTGGGACAATTCTCATCTTGTCAAAGGACTACAGGCAAAAGCTTAGAATTCTAGCTACAGTGCTGGGAAGCTAGGAAACTTAAATAATGGAAGTGGCACACTAGTAGGCTGCCACAGACTGCAGCTACAGGATAAGAAAATCCTAAAGTTTTCCCAACACAGGATCAGTGTACTTGCAAAAGTAACTCCATGTGGGGAATACCAAAGAGACCATTATTTAATACACGTGTCACTCGTCAAGTACTATTTAAATTTGTACCTTAAAGGGCTGTGAAACTCGGGTTTATCCAAGTATAGCAATTTCGCATGGTGCCCGAGTGCTCAAATATCTGTCAAACGTTGCTCAACATAACAAACTGCCGAGAGTTATAATTGCATACCGTAAAATTTCGAGCAAGCGCCCCCCCCCCTCAAGCAAGTCGAAATTACCGGCAAAGTTAGGGGGGGCGCTATCCCGGAACGGCACCAAAATTCAAGATGGCAACGACGAAATTTTCCCGCCAAAAAAAAAGAAACGCAGTGGGAATAGCAATAAAATTTCATTGAACATGAACTTTATTAAGCCAAAGATTTGTTAGTGGTGTTTATCACTCTCAAAACCACCGAAAAAACTACAGAATCAGCGCATTGACGCTGCACCGACGCGTCGCCACGACGAGCGAAACGAACATTGGTTATGCAGCTTCCATTCCAGGCAAAATTATGCCCGCTAGAGTAAAGTTACACGTAATGTTCACTTTATTAAAAACCATGTCCACGGTGAAACGTTTAGCACTAGTGAGAGTTCTGATACAAGTCGAGCTCAGCTGCAGTGCATGGCTACCGCGGACAGCGAACCGCGGTTCGGCCATGCTCGTATCGCAGCTGGTGGCGCCGCAAATATCAGCACGTTTTCTTCCTCGTGCAAAATTATTTTGAGGAGGGTAAAGTGGCAACGACGGTAACAAAATATTGCTGCTTGGGAGCATCGGCAGTTCGTTCTGAAGCGCCACCTGCTACAGATTCGAAGTGAACTTGAAAAGGCCTAGCGACGATATCGGTGGCAAGTGATTAGCCGCGACCACTCCTCTGTCGCCGAGTGGTCACGTCGCTGTGCCGCAGGGAACTCCTCTGTGCCGTGTGAGAGGGAGATCTCGCCATCGGCCGGCGGTCCGTGAACTACAGACAGCCAGCCGCAGTTCACCCCAATGCACACGTGTGCCCACTGGGGCACCCGGGTGTGACCACGATCGATGAAATTGCTCATCGGGGCACCCCGATGTGCATCAGTGCAATTTGCCAAATTTGCCATTATTTTCGTGGACTGGATGTGGCAGGCCAGTGTTGGTGCGGAGCGGGAGGGGGGCACTTTTCCGGTACAGCGCGGAAATTTGAAATTAGCAGTGAAGTTGGGGGGGGGGGCTCTTGCACGGGTGGGGGCACTTGCTCGGAATATTACGGTACATACGACCATTCAAGTGTACTTGCAATTAACTGTAAACAACGCTACAATATGTAGGAGTATAATAAAAAATATACATCAAATAACCTAGAACATCCCCTCAAAGTGCAAATGCTCAGGTGTCACCAGTCAAGGCTTACGATCTTCATTTCGTATCAGATAAAACAGCATGGGGAGTAACAAGGCTTTACACACACTGAAAGAACGCCAGAATTTTGAGGCACAGCAGCGGATGCTGCTGCATAGTTGCCCAAGCTTCGAGGAGTGCTCGAAATAGGCAATGAATAATGCAGCCATTATTTCAGGACAATGTGCACTTTGTGCCAGTTTTCATATTCACATGTGCCAAAATTGGAAACACTAATCGAGAAGCCACATGCACCTTTCGAGAGGAGTCCTCAAAGATGTTCAGCCTTGACGTGCCCTCAAGTGCACTGAGCAGGTCAAAGAGTTCCTCATTGTACAACTCAAGGAAGGACACCTTGATCGTAAATTTAAGGTCCTGGGACTGAAGCTCTTTAAACAGTTGCTGCAGGGTACGTGGGATTATACCAGCCGAGGGGTCATCAGCCCAGCACAGGTTCACATCCGATCTTTCACCTTCCATAGTGTATGTTTTGCCGGAACCTGTTTGACCGTATCTGAAATCATAAAAGCAAGTGGTCAAAAGCAGATTGCTGTGCCTTCATAGAAGTATTGACAGTACAGAAGGCAAAGCAACACAATGGGCAGCATGCATAGTCGACATTTAAAAAGAGCACAAGAACAGAGTGCGTAGTCTTTGCTGGGACACAAGAGGCTCAAAGGCCAACTCCACAATGACACGTTGCTCTGCACCCTTCCGTCATGTCCTCAAAAGAAGGTTTGAGAGTTACTGTTACTCATTTACTGACCACAGAATTATGGCATAAAAGGCAGAATATACAGAGCATGCTGGCAATGAATGGCAGACGACAGCATTGAGGAGCCGGCGATCGCGAGCTAGCGTTTGGCATGAGAGATTACGTTCTGCCTGGACGGGCAAGTGGTGTTGAATTGTTGGCTGCATGAACTACGGCTCTCGTCAGCTGCACACAGTTTGAGCCAATGTCGATCCCATTCAGCCGAGGTTAGGTCTATTACAATTGCCGAGTTCTTGCGTCTATACTTCTGGCAGACCTGAAGCTAATAAGCCATTACGATGAAGAAAACTGCTTTTGTAGTTCAGTACTGACAACACGGACTGTAGAAGCAAACGATGAACATGGTAGCAATGCACATTTGATAGCATGACAGTCACGGCACCATAAAGGTAAGTGCATACAATAATTCAGCTTGTGTTGCTCATCAAAACCACACACAATTAAACGGTCATAAGCTTAGCGGCACCGTACAAAAACTTGAATGTGCTGGTTACCCAGCTTCCGCGTAGCCATGGTGCTGTGATACAAGTATGAAAGTAGCTATCCTTCCTTTTGTACAGTGCCACACAAAAAGCTAGAAGCAACGACATCGGCACATTGTCATTCTCGAAGGCTGCCAGACCCACTCGCCGGTACTACACTCGCGAGTATTTTTATGTATTGTTATGCCGACTCCTCATTTAGCTTCCAAGTTGCACTGTTTGCCTCTTATCCCAAATGAACAAGTGGGGGCCCCCTTCGATACAACAGTTTAGACGAACACCTCATTAGACTGCTAATGGCAGCAGTGTCTCCACTAGAAAACTTCTCTAAATGAATGACAATATGGAACATATGAAGACATGTGCATGAAAAATAGTAGGAAGAATGATAAGTAGGCAGCATAACAATGCATACTATAAGGTCTCCCGCTCGCAGTTTCTAATAGTTGTTCAGTCGCAAATAATAGTGCAACTCAGATTGATGCATGTTTTGTTGCCATGTTCCGACACGATTTGATGTCACCAATGTGCGGTTTCCATCATATTGCAAGCAGGCAATGAGCAGCCGCTGTGCCATGCCGATGTAAACAAATGCACCGGTCAGCGCTTTGGACACTGAGCGGTGTTCTATCGGAGAAATAGTGCGCGCTATAAATCGACATAAAATTGCAAAAATCAGCGCTCCACGACATCCAATAGTACAAATACGAGAAATGCTGCCCTGAGAAGAGGACAAATACCTAAAATTGCAAGCACCCCGTATCAAATAAGTGGCTCAAGCTACCTTTCGTCTTTTCGTGTTGCAGCGCAATAGGGAACGTTTCGCTGACCGCTGGCTCTCGTGGTGGCGGGTCAAATGCAAACTGCAATTCATGGCGATGAATTTGTTGGGAATAGTGACTGTCACTGACAGCTCTGGTGCGGCTGACATGTCACCCACACATTGTACCAATGGTTTGGCGTGGTCACGAAACAGCCGAGCTCTTCACTGCTTTCATTCTCCACGCTGGAGGGACCAGCATGACTCAAGTGCTCTTCCCCGCTGGTGTGCCATTCGTCCCCCTCTTATTCATACAATGTCACACGAAAATGTCCACTCAGCTTACCAGGTCAGGTTTCAGTCTTGCGCTGATGAACCTCACTTATCGTCAATAAATGCAAACAGCACAGAAAGCTTCACTTACATCAATTCCCACAGTGCGTGAGATCCATATATTTTTGTCCTGGTCACCCACTTCATATTTATTCACCACAAATGAACATAGTTGTAGACCTGACATTACATGTAGTCTCCGTTCGTATTAAACTTTTGCCATGGCCTCGCATACTTCGAAGGAAGGCCAACCTCCCTGTACTGCCTCATTGGACGTGTGCAGCCAGATTTGTAGGGCCTGTCGTATGGGGGAAGATGGGCAGAGTACCAAATTCCCGAAAGTGAGGCCAGGGACAGCCACTCTTCCATAAACACCCGCAGGCCTCAAGAAACGGATGAAGGGCCTTGGGGCCAAGAAAGGAGCGACGGATCATCACCTTTCTTTGTTGCTTTTCCTCATAGCTCTGCATGTAGTTTGGGGCTTCCGTGCTTGTACTCACTGGCCCAAGCCATGGAGTGATCTTGTATGGAGAGCTACAGTATCTGGAATGCTGCGGGAGCAAAGGTAATTGCCCCAGAATTCTCGACATTGGTCACAGCTCAAGCTTGGGCGTGCGATTCATTTAGCAACAAAAAACACTATTTTCTAGACTTGCAAGCAAAGTTGATCGCAGCACCGTGCTGGAGACATGGGAAAGAACTACAGCAAGTATACTCACGCAAATACGGTGCAGTTGTAGCCCATCATGACCTCGGCTATGGTAGGCTCCATGACTGCCCGGTACACATCGATCTGCAAAAAAAACTTCAAGCAATTGGACTTACTGACAGCAGGAAGGGGCTAGAGAGAGGTAGGTACATGCTTACCTGCTTTCCATCAGGTCCAAATATATCGTCAAACGTGCACGATCTTCACCGAAATTCACCGAAAACGCATTGCGCCATAATGATGAAAAGGTGTCATATTATACTGGGCTGCCAACATTTTTGATGCTCTTCTCCTTGTTCAACATTCTCAAAGAACACGTCTCACATTCTTCCAGAAATGTCCTCACGCAGTTTGAGGAGCTGTTTCTGTTCCTCATGCGGATGAGGCTTGGCATTCACCTTCAAGATTTGGCATATCGCTTCAAGGTGTCACAGCCAACCGCTTCGAGAATTTGTGAGAAGTGGCTAGATGTTTGCTACGACCGCCTGAGTCCACTAGTGTACTGGCCTGAGAAAGAAGACATAATGAGAACGATGCCAGTTTGTTTTGTTGAGAATTTTGGGCTAAACGTGAGGGTTATATTAGATTGCTTTGAAGTTTTCATACAGAGGCCAAGTTCGCTTCTAACACGAGCTCAAACATGGTCCCACTACAAACATCACAACACTGTGAAGTTCCTGCTAGCAATATGTCCACAAGGGATGATAACGCACATTTCAAAAGCATTTGGTGGCCGTGCTAGCGACAAGCTAATCACTGAGGACAGCGGTGTTCTACAATTGCTTGACAGAGGTGACATTGTTTTGGCAGACAGGGGCTTCCTGATAGCAGAAAGTGTCGGGATGTGTTGTGCCACACTGGCAATCTCTGCCTTTACAAAAGCGAAAAGGCAGCTTTCCAGCAGGGAGGTTGAGCAAACAAGGGAAATCGCTAATGTGCGAATTCATGTAGAGAGGGTAATAGGAATGGTGCGGAACAAATACACCATACTGAAGGGGACATTGCCAGTAGAGGTTCTGAGAAAGAACAACAACCATGAATGTCCAATCGACAAGATTGTGAGAGTGTGCTGTGCACTAACAAACTTGTGCAATACCATAGTGCCATTTGATTAGCCCTTTGATGACAAAGGTTTTTTTGTTTGTGCATCTCACCTTTGCTAGGTCTTCTTGCGTGATTGTTCAGCATACATTTCGTACTACTAAAGCACTGTTCAAATGTGTGTATTAGGACCGTCTTATCCGCACCAGACGTCTTGCCTATTACAAATGGCAAATAAGTGCTTTACTTATGACCTAATTCTTGATAAATTGAAGAACCACACAAAAGTACAAGTGAAAGGATGACACGTGAGCAGTGATGCCTGCAAATAGCATTTTACGATATTTGAAGCACACTTATTTTTTTGTGTTTGCTTAGAACTTGTATTTACTTTTAGTAGTATTTTTTGTAAATATAGTGATTTTCTTGCACGTCAAGACCAAGATTATACATATTTTCGACCTTGTGTACACTTGATTCTTGATGTTTTCATTTGATTTGTGTATGAAACAATGTTTTCGTATGATTTGTGTAATTGTAAGCTGTGTACACCATGTAATATTTCGAAGCTCCTCTTACCCAATGTTCATTCTTTGGGTGTGTTATTTATTTTAAATAAATAAATCAATCAACTAAAAAGAAATTCACTTTTATTTAGTATCACGACATGACCTGCAAAACCAAAGCAGGCCTTTTGGTGCTCTTTTCAATCCTACACAACTGAAATGAAACCATTTCACATGGCAGTTTTCATTGTCACAGGCAATCATTCTGCCTTTCTCGGGTCCCCTGCAAACACAGAAAGTCTCAGCTGGAACATCACATTCATCACTTCTTTGTGGGTCCTGGTGGTTGAGCACGAGAGCATTTGACTCAAACGGCACCAACGCTGCGGCTGAATCGTTGTTTGATCCTTTGGGAGGCTCGAGGTCGTCAACCTTGTTGTGCAAGTCGTTCTTACTGTCCGAGAACCACCGCGCAACGAGCTCTGGCAACAAGACGGTTCTAAAAAAGCTGCTTGCCGTTAAAATCAGTGGTGCAATGAAGCTGTCGTCTTTCTTGATTCTCTGTACATTGATTTCTTGTGCATTCCACAGAACAAAATCAGCATAACTTTTCTTGCACACGAACATTTGCACTTGAATCTGATAATAGTAGCGGTGAGTTGGCTTCAACTTCAGCTCACCATCAACTTCTCTCACACAACTGTTTGCGTCTTTAAGCAAGTCAGTGAGGCGTCCATCTTTCACCTTCCATGGGCACTTCACTTCTACTACACCTGCAACACAGCAGCTGCACTCGACAAGCATGTCGGGGGTTGCAGCTAAAAACAAATGTTCCTTGCAAATAAAAAGTCCCGCTTCTGTGAAAGCTGTGTCATTGTGAAGCACTGTTATCAACTTCCTGTATTTTGCAAGAGCCTCTGCTTCTTTCTCTCTGCCGTATCTGACTGCAGGGACTGAGAGTTTGTTGGAGTGCGGGGAGCAAATGCGGCTAATCAGGCTTTTGGACGGAGCAGTTAACTGCGTGTGACACACTTCATAGAGTGTCGAGGCAGTAATGCGGCCTGTTCTGTAAGAAAACCAATTAATGCTTCTTGCCTGGTTTCGTGTACGTTGCTCAATGCTGTGAACTGCAGCCTCGTTGATGACTAGACCACTGAAAGTCTTTTCACACTGCTCCATTAGTTCATCATAATTTAGTTTCACTGCTCGTTGGTCATAGAGCAGGCGCAGATCAGCACCATTGCAGGTTCTGACAGCTGGCATGTACAAACTGCTGTACTTGGAGTTGGTGCTCAGCACTGCTGGTCGAAGTCCCGAGGCAGTCACAACGCCGAAAAACGCACTCCACTCGTCCTTTGTAGGGGGTGGTGCCGGTTTCCTCGCAGAAAGCTTTGGAGATGGGTCGATATTTTCATCCAGTCGTCGCTTCTTCATCGTTGCAGATGCGAAATCCATTTTGGCAACAGGCTGAGCCTCGATCTTGCGGACATGTGCAGGAAGCCAGGCGTTACTGCTGTCTGTACATGAACGTTCCTCACGCGCACGCATCCCGTACTCGATGTAAAAGAGTAATGCAGCAACGTGGGAACACGCCTCTCCGTTTCCTGCCATGCACAAACAGTGGGCAGCGAGTACTTCGCCGTCGCTTTTGGCACATATCCAGGCTTTAACAGGTGGGATTGACAGGCTCTGTGAGTGATTGACCTGCATGAATAAGAAAACAAGTCAGTACTGCACACATCATCACAGATCGAAGGTAAGCCTTACCTGAGTTAGGACGACAACTGCTTCCGGGCCTGTTTGTTTTACCCATGGCTCTCTCACCCATCCGCTAGTCACATAATTATGCCCTTCTAGAGACTTGTATGACTTCAGCTGCTTTCTTGTGAGAAAGCTTGTCCTGAGCACGAGAAAATCGTGTATGTCGCACATGTTGACCCGCGGCCAAATGTCTGCACTGATTAAGCCGTCCCGGGCGTCGAGCTCGAACGGGTCGAATCCGCATAGATCCACCTTTTGCGCATACCGCTCTCTGTCCGCGTCGCACAAGCCACTCGAATAATTAGCGTTCGTCGTCACGGACTTGCCTGTCATCGGCGTTACGATCGCGCTCATGTCAGGAAAAATAAAGCAGCTCGGCGTCCATGCACACCGAATGCGTCAATGGCGTTGACGATGCCGCTTTCCTGTTCGGAGGACTTCAAAATGGCGGCGACCCGCGTGTGACGTCGGCAGTGACGTCAGATGAATACTCCCTATAGGTTTCCATGAACGAAGAAAGAAAAAGGAAGTGGGCCGTGGCCGTGAGGAGAGCGACGGCGACCGGTGCCCTTTGGTTACCTCACGCCGGAGCTAGAGTGTGCGAAGATCATTTCGTTACAGGTATGTATGCATGTTTATTTTGGAGTAATGTCAATTTTGCGCATTCCCAAGTGCTGCGCATATCACATCGAGAACTACATTTGCTCGCAGGCGCTCCGAGCAAAGACCCCCAGCACGTCGACTATACGCCTACGGTGTTTTGGCACGATGAGAGAGCGAGGGAGGTTTCGAGGCGGAAACAAGAAAGGTGAGTATCTGAAATTATCACGGGCGCAACCGCAATCCTTCTCCGCAGCTATGCCAAGCTTCTGACTGTGTCAAAAAAACGTGCGCGCATTACCTCTGCGCAACAAGCAACAGCTGACACGGCAGCAGGCGCTATCGCGATACCGTCGAGAGAGCAGCCAACAATGTCTGAAGAATCTGTCGGAGATGCTACTGATATGGAGCCCGCTAACGTTGGTATGCCCAGCGGTTTCAACCTTGCCGAAGAAGGTGACGCATCGCAGCCGGAGTCTTTCGACGAAGCACCTGCTACGTATGCATAAGGGGTTTCTATCGCCTATTTTCCTGGAGCCGTCGTGTGTGTGAATGTGCTTTCAACTGAAGCATTAGAGAGTTTTAGAATAGGGGCCCCAAAGAGCTTTGCGGGTGTTAGCGTTGGGGCATGCCAAGAGTGATGAGTTTTAGAATAGGGCTTTGCGTTTGCGAATAACGTGTTGCGCTTGCAGCGCCACTACGGTGTCAAAGAAAAACTATTCTAAAAATTAAAATAAACTATACCATTTTATGATAGGAAGAGTAATTTTGACTTTCGTGGTTTTGCGTTTAATTGCAATTCAGATGTTATTCTGTTAGCAGCAAGCGATTTATTGCGCCTAATTTTGAGTAACCAACTTGACGTGCCTTCACCAGCCAAGCTAATCCACGTTAGGCCTACGAGCCATGGAATCGACAATCGAATTCAGAATCAGCTGCGTCTAATGAATCAATCTTCATTACACACGTTAGTTGAGAGAAAGCGATAACCGCAGACACTTCTCCTAGCTTAGGAACTTCACGCGTTACCACGAATCAAGCCGACTTTGGTACTCGGAGAGCCGCCGCTTCGATGGGTGCCGCCATGTTTGTTGACGCAAAACTTTTGGGGCTGCTTTTGGGGCTCCCGCTAAATCGGCGAAATAGCGTGCCCGACCAATGCCTCCTTTACTAGATGCCCGTCGCGTTGCTCGCTTTCCCATTGGGGCGGCGGTTCCCTTAGTTCAGCATAAATTCCGTGAGGCAGCGCTCGTTGCCTTTTCAACTTCTGGCGGCGGTGGCAGCGGCGGTCGACGACTTCCGCCGGCCCTTCTACAGCGCCTGCCGACTCCGAGACGGTAACAGATGCTACAGTAATCTCAGAGGCCGCAGCACGTGATCTAAGTTGCAGACGTGCGCCACAAGCGGCGCTCGTAGCCTTTTCGCGGAGAAGAGAAATGGGAGAGGGCACGGAACCGGGTTTACCGGACCACGCGGCAGGCATCTAGTAAAGGAGCATGGAGGAAGGAAAAAAACTAGGAGGGAGCGTCACGTGACAATCTTGAAGCCTAGTCATAAAAAATTTAGAGGAATGGAATGATGGGAAATATGCCCTCACGTGATAGGCAAGCGGTAGATTTTACTCGGCTCGCTTCGGTGGCTTCGGTTTCGTCTGCTGCGGGGGTTTCAGAATATGCGCACATACTCAGCGCGGCAAACGCGCGCCGAGGTTAGTGAAGGAATTCGAGTGTGTGAAGCAGTTGAGTCTCGCCGCCTAATTAGCAGACAGGCGCCAAGGCTGTTGCGAACGAAGGCGTCGGTTAACCGGCATTGCGCCGAACAACCCGGGAGGACCACCTCAAGGACGACTGGTTGCGTTTCGGTATGGTTTCAGGGAAACGAGGGAACCTTTCGCCCTGCAAACGTGTGAAGGCAACCAAGCCGCCCTTCCGACGACGATTCGTTGCGTTTGACGACGTCTTCTGGGAAACAATGATGCCTCTCGCCCCCGCAAAATGTGCACGCGATTAAGCGAGCGTACAGGATCCGAAGCGACTGTCCCTACGGGAAAAAAATGCGTCCCGTCTTGTGCCCAAGGATGGACTGGCGAGCCGGAGACTCCGAACATATTTAGGGCCGTGCCGGCCCGTAGCGCAGTCGACACTGTTGCTCGAGATCTGCTCAAAGTCTTCGGCCTCTTAGCAGACCGGCGAGAACTCCCGTCAGCAGTAGGCGCACCTGCGTGATGAAGTGTTTTGTGCCAGGATGCCCTAATCGAACAGAAAATCGGCGCGATGGCCTGTCCTTCCATAGGTAAGCACAATGAACGTTTCGTTTATTTATGAAAATGGAACTGCAATATTCGCGATCGTTAGTGACTACGTGCTCGTGTGAATTATAACTGACGAAATAGTGGTGCAATACTATTCAAGCCATTTTTTTTCCAACTTTGTCATAATTCCCCCTAAGTGTTAAACATTTATTTCTCTTTAAAGTACTTATATCAGCTAGCGTACACTCCTAAAAAGGTACGATGTGAAACTATTTATTGTCGAAGAATTACATTTCCTGCTATAAAAATTATTATTGACCGAATTTTGTATGTATTTCTTGTGGCTGAAAACAATCAAAATTGAAATAAAACTAATTAATTGAAGAAACCATGAACGATTAGTCTTCACATAACATACCAAGTTTTGCAATAGTTGCCAAGAACAATAATTTTGTAGAGAATATTCTGCTCGTTTTAAACTAATTTAACTAAATTATACTAATTTAAACTTTAAATTTAAACTAAATTTTAAATGAAGCCAATGGTGTCGCTATTAGTCCCGGGTTTTAGCTTCAACTGTGCATCTGGTGTTTCATTTGCACGGTCAGCAATTTGAAGTTATGTTGCAGTAAGCAGTCCCTCCTCATTGCACTTGGTCTATTTTGTCCAGTCTCCCAGTCCAAGGCCCTCCAGGACGCTCAAGGGTGAAGCTTCTGCAGCACTGCCTGCACACAACCCAGCGACACCTCGAACAGCAAGGCATACTATGGTGAGGATAATACTCGACCACTACAATTTTTACATACTTGTTTCCTTAGGTAGCTGCAAGTGATGTGGCATATATTTTCGTGGCAACTGTTTAATAGCTCAAGCATAATAAATGTCACTCATTGAACTGCACTTGGACACTAACATTTATGATCATGGCAACCATCTAATTAAATACTGAAACATTCATATTTGTTCGCAGCGGTATGAGTTTCCTCAGGGTTTGCATTAAACACCAATTATCGGCCAATAATCCTTTTTCAATTTTTCTTTTCCATTCAAATGACACAATAACTAGAAGACCAACAGGATTTTCACAATGTTCTATGCTCTTTATATGTTCGATCGGTCACAATGAGCCGTGATATATGAGCTCAGTATATTTTGCCCACTCAAACTAAAAGGCTTCTTTAAAACATCTCTCATTGAACTATGCTACATTGGCCTCTTCTGTGTTAGTTGTTTTGTACTTTTACGTTTCCTGCCGGGGCCCAGATGGGCCTGCAGTATTTAGCAAATAAATAAACAAACAAAATTAAGTGGCACTAGCAAGCTCGTGTGGATGGCAGTTTTATGCCCCCACAGTTTTTCAGTTCACAAAAGTGTAAACGGAAACCGTCGTGAGCAATGTAATGACCTAAAATTTAGCATTATATTCGTCATAACTTGCACAAGAGTGTATGCCACAATAATTAAGTACTTTGTTCTGCGTATGTGCTTTGTGTCATGTTGGTCGCTCATGCACCTGTTACAGCGCGTGATATTTTGCAGCCACAGCCAGCAGAAGACGCACCTGAAAAGGCCTTTCTGAGGCATGAAGTATGGCGTTACACAATTACAAACTGCGACCAAGAAGAAGATGAAGACTCTTCGGCAATCCCATCAACACCTTTTTCAAAAGGTTGCTCATCTCGAAAATGTCATAGAAGATTTATCTGACAATCGCATTCTAGGAAATGAGGATGTCGCCATATTGCAGAGTCTTGTTGGGGCAAAAAAAAGACTTGCTCATGCGTCAACTGCCACATAAGTCTGGTGCCAGCAATGTCACCCGCTTACTCGCCAGAGCTCAGGCCATTTGCACTGACTTTGCATTTTTATTCCCCTAGAGCATACAGATATGTACGAGCTGTTTTCAACACATGCCTCCTGCATCTAAAGACACTGTGTAAATGATATCAATCCATTGATAGGGCTGCTGACTTTTCAAAAGAGGAAATGACTGCATTGGCTATCAAGGTAAAGCACGGCTCTCCACATTATGCAATCTGGTTGTGGATGAGATGGCCATTCAAAGAAGTAGTGTGGGATGGGATAAGCTTCCATGGATATGTTGACATGGGCATTGATGTCAATGATGACAGCTTTCCAGTTGCCTAAGAGGCATTTGTTTTAATGCTTGTTGCAATCAATGGCAGATGGAAGCTGCCGATTGGCTACTTTCTAGTGCATGGCCTTGGTGGTGAGCAGAGGCCCAATTTGGTGCTGCATGCTGCTAGCTTCACTCACGAAAAAGGTGCACACATTTTGAGTTTGAGCTGCGATGGCGCTGCAGCGAATTTGTCATTGCTGCACAGCCTTGGCTGCAAGATGGACCTGACTGAGCTGGATGCTTCTTTTCCACATCCAGTGACAAAAAAAAGCTTTTCTTTGCCATGTTGGATCACTGTCACATGTTGAAGCTACTGCGGCACACCCTGTTTGATAAAAAGGCTATTGTGATGCGAACAAACAGTTCATATTGTTGAAACACATTGATGATCTGCATGAAATCCAGTACACAGAGGGCCTACATTTGTCAAACAAACTTAGACAAGCACATATTACCTGGAAAAACCAGCCCATGAAAGTCTCATTGTTGGCTCAAACGTTTAGTCAATCGGTAGCAGATGCTCTTAGTGACTGCAGAGCTCAAAAAATTCAATGTTTTCAAATTCCTTGCCAACAGAAGAGTTTATCAGACATGTCAACAACGCATTTGACATTTTAAATTCAAGACATCCAAGGCAAGAAGAATAGAAAGGACCGCTGTGTCCTGAAAATGTGGCTCCTGTCACTGTGTATGTCAAAGAACTTATGGCCTACTTTTGCTCGCTTAGGGAGTCTGCAGCTGGTAAACTAATGACAGGGACCACCCAAAAGACAGGCTTCATTCGCTTTGTGGTGTGCTTAGACAACCGTCTATACAACCACTTGGTTACAGAAAATGACCTATTGGCATATCTTTCGACTTCCAAGCTCAGTCAGGACCACCTTGAGTTACTTTTTTGCTGCAATAAAATCATTTGGGGGCTGCAATCACAACCCAACAGCAAAGCAGTTTGCAGCAGCATTGAAGCGTCTGATAGTTCGTAATGAGGTCAAGGACATTGATGGCGGAAATTGCTTTCTATTGGAACACATCGAAATTCTCTTTGTACGCTCCTATGAAAAAACCATACTCCATCGATGTAATTAACCTCACTGCCCCTCAGAGAAGCCCTGCAGCCAGTGAACCACTCACAGAAGCAATTTTACAGGATCATGGTTACTCAGCTACCCAGGCAGGGTGTCTGAGCTTGGGTGCCTGCGGCTCGCAGTACTGGAAGAATTGCTAGACAAGTTTTCTCGTGGGTGAATTATGTTCATGATGGCCCACAATTAATTCCTTTATCCATCAACTTCAGCTGTCCCACCAGGTTTTATGTTAAGGCATTTATTTGTTTTTGAGTGACTTTGTAAAGTGCATATATTGTTCAAGAGCGTTGTATGCAGATGTCGAACTTTTATAGAGGGAAAATTTGATACCTTATTGTAAGTTCTGCAAGTACATGTTTGTTGTCTTGCTGAATGCTGTAGCTTGAATCGCCTGCATGCAAATTATGCTTAAACAATTGTTCTGTTCAGCCCAAGCTAAACAGTGTGGACAATGACGGTAGGTTAGCTGGCCTACCTTTCACTAGAGCAAACTGTGTGATGACATGGACATGCTGTGAATGCTCTCAATGGATTATGTGTGAGCTAGGTATACGCTTGAGGATGACAATGTTTTTTAATGTTTATCCTGTATGTCTTTTACCTGACCTTTGTGGAAATTTGCCACTGCCACCTGGAATACCGTTGGTGTTACTATTTAAATAATTTAATGTGCTCACTCTGTTCACTTGCTTTACAATAGCCTTTTATGATGCCAGATTCACTGTAACCACAAACATTTGGTGTATACCACTCAATAAGTGTTTTAAATACTGTGAAATATTCATTCATTTGAGGTTCACAACGTAATAGAGCCGTCACTTCCTAATTGTGGTGTGTTGGCTCAGCTTCGACAGTGCTAACTTTTTTTTGTGGGTATGTGATACAACATAAGCTTTGTTGTACATTTTACTTGCAGCAAAATGCACTGTATTTTAATGTTGACATACTTACTTTGTGGGTCTGACCTCACATCAATTGTTTCAACTTTGACTTTGTGAACTACCACTCTTTTTTTAATTTCTGCATATGTATTGCTTACTTTTCTGACAAGCACAATCACCGAAGCTTTTCGATATTTGTGAGGACAGCGCAGATATAAATATTATGCAATTATAGCCCTGTATTGAAGGCGTTGCATACAAGGCATTGTAAGCAAAACTGCAGCTACATTCAAGGACAGCTGATCCCATTGACCAGTTTTATTAAAGGTATCAGTATTACGTGTGATATAGTTTACTTTGAATAACATTATTATACAAATGCCCTGTGGCATACAAGTATGCTAATACTGATACCGAAGAGCAGGGGCACAATAAGTTTTCCTACTTGCTGTTTATAATTTTCTTTTGTGTATTATCTTTGCAATGTACTTCATTTAAATTGTAAATGTGGCTTCCTTCTGTATTTGTGTGAAATCTTCTGGCTTCTATAGGTGCAGTAAACACTGAATAAAGAATGAAACAATTACTGTTGTCATAAAAATGTGCTTTCCATAGTACAAGTACACCAGCAACACAATGAATCCACAAGTGCAAATGAATGCTGCCATTTTTTCCCTTGCCGCTATGTATTCAGTTTTCATGCCGTTTCACACTAGCAGAGGAAGAAGGGTCCCCCTGGCAGTGTTTGATTCTAGAACATAATTATGCTGTGGGGCTATACTCGCATTTGGAAACAGCTGAATAAACTCTAGATAATGCACAAATCCCGTCCATTTGCTTTATTATATAACGAAAATAGATCCCCGAGGCGCGTCTCAACAGCGTCGTCGCACCACACAATCTTGCAAAATAGTACACGTAAATCTGAATAAACGGCGATCACTTCGGCGTTTAGAATGCAGGCTAATGCTATTTATTTCTCTCAAAATGAAACACGCCCACGAGAGCCTTTTATTAAGCGAAAATGCGACAAAAAAGTGTCCTTCAAAATATCTCGTTTCTTCCTAGGTGTAAGACAGCGTGACAAAAATTATTTCTCTCAAAATAAAACACGCACACCAGCCTTTTATTACCTAAGCGAAAATGCGACAAAAAAAAGTGACCCTCAAAACATCTCGTTTCTTTCTAGGTGCAAGACAGCGGGACGAAAAATTAGCAGGATAATACGCACCACAGCTTAAGGTGCACAACGGCTGATTTGACGAAACTTGAGTACGTAGGAAAAATAGACCACTCTCGGGCGTCTGCACGGGTTTCGAGCCGCGAGCGCTGGCAACTCCACTAACCGCGGTGGTAAGCGCAAGTGACGCCTTGAAAATTGTCTGTCTTCATGAGTCAGACGCCCCAGTCTTGCTCCACGTTTCAAGGCATCGCATTTGAAGCGAAGAACGACGCGCGCAGTAGCAGAACACCACCACCCGCATACCGGCCTCCAATCCAGTGACGACAGGCGCCACTAAAAGTTACCACGTACCAAACAATCACGAATGTTCCGGCAACCTTGTGGGCCTTTTCCGCCCCATAAGGCACCACGCACGGGGCCCTTGAGAGAGGGAGGGGTGGCTTCAGAGGAGGTTGGCTTGCCGAGGCTAGCGGAATCACGTGACGCTCCCTCCTAGTATTTTTTACCTCCATGTAAAGGAGGCATTGGCCCGACGCAAAACCCAAACGCAGTTAGCGTCTCGCGCATGCGCAGTGGTGTCGACGCTATTTCTTTGGGGCCCCAAAACGTTTGGGGCCCCTATTCTCTCTTATTTTTTTTTCAGCAACACAGTTGAAGTGCAAACAGAATACATTGAATGCTATTCCTGCTTGAATATGGTGACAAAAATTCGGCAGCTTGAGGGAAGAATAAAATAGCTGACGCAGCAACGCTCCCAGCTCCTAAATAAACAGCAAGAACAGAAACTTGTGAAGCTTATGAGTGATGCACAAGTGCATTTTTACACAGGTATGTCAGTTTGCCTTATTTTCAAAAATCTCAAGCAAGGCAGGCATTGCCATGCATAGCATTCTCTTTTTCAGGGCTGCCAAATGAGGTGTTTTTTACAATATTGCTACGGAACAGTATTTGCCTTGACGAAGAGGCGAGCAGTGTGAAGACGACGACGAAGATTAGAGGCTACTGCGGGCTGTGGCTTCTTGGCCAAGTGCGGCGCATTTCTTTGTAAATATACTTGTATATAGCTTTTCGTCTGCGTCTTCCTACGTAACAATATATTGGCAACTGTTGCACCAGCGCTTCCATCTGCTCGAAACAAGTTTCTCCATGAAGCTCAGCTTCTCGCATTCCTTATCAAACTGCGTCACAACCTCCCATTTCACGATTTCGCTTATAGGTTTGACGTAAGCGCAAAGCTCTTGGCTTGAATTTCAGGCAGATGCTTGGGATTATGTACTACCTGTGCAAGAAGCTCATTGTGTTCCCAACTCGTGAAGTGTGGCTGAGCTGGCTAACAGAGAAAGAGAACTTCCCTAAACTTCGTGCAATCATCGACTGCACAGAAGTTTGTTGCCAGGCAAGCTTATTTCTCCATATCATTTATCGGTTACGATCTTGAAAGCACAAGTGCACTTGCTTTTTCTCGAATACTCTCAGTCAATATTGTACAGACCTAATTTATATCACATACCCACCAGCCTGTCCATCACTCTCTTTCAGGCCCCTTAACAACTTGCATACAACTTGCTGATACCCAGCAAGTTGTATGGAGCAACTACAAACAAGACTCTACATTGAAGTACCTAGTGGCTGTAAATCCTCATGGTTTGGAGGCAGAGTTTCTGACAAAGAATTGACACTGGCATCAGGCGAGCTGCTCAGGCAGTGTTAATAATTAGGTTTACATGGTTGCCTTACATGATGTATTTGCTGTAAATGAGTATTTTTGTTTTTGATGCAGAATTCATGGACCACCTGGAAAGCGGTGACCAAGTTCTTGCCGACTGAGGATTTATTCTTTTTGAAGAATTTTACGAGAGAGAGACATTAAACTGATTACACCAAGCTTTACGAAGAACAAAGTGCCGCTTCCAGGCCAGGAAGTCACATCATCAAGAAGAATTTTTCAAGTCGGATAATTGTGGAAAAAGCCATTGGGCACCTCAAGAAGTGGCACATCATGACCGGCACAGTGCACCATCTCTTGGTGGACGTGTATTACGAAATAACTGTAGTTGCTGGGTTGACAAACCTCTGCCCACCACTGTCAAAAAGAGGTGAGTTGTTTCTGCATGGAAGCCCGTATTACACATGCATCATATGTAAGATAATGTAGAAAGCACGACAGGTTCGACAGTGACAGCTTTCTCCAGTTACCTACCTCAAATTTATATTATGTGTGCAGCTTGCTATGCAAGCTTTACAGACATGATTCAGATGTTGCAGAAAAAAATTTAAGCATCTATCTTCTTGGTTGCCTGGCTTCCCCTTGCAACGAATCCTGCAGGAAGCTTCACGTTCACATACACTGCACTATAAAGCACTGTCAGTTCTCTTTAGGCTTGAGCTCTTATATGCATTGACAGCACAAGCCTGATGAAAGACAGAGCAAGAGAAAAAAAAACGAAAGACAGATCAAGCATAAAGTTTGCTTCATTTATTTTTTATAAAAGAAATAAATGTTTTGTTACAAATACAGTTCTCCAGTACAGTACTGAAAAGGCTGCTTGAACCCACAAGTCATAATATAGAATATTTCTAACCACTTAAGCTGTTGCAATGCTGACTAAGTTCCGAAATGGATTGCACTTCCATATAACATATACAGTCGAGGGCAAAAGTCTTAGAATTAAGGGGGGAAATCAGTTTCCTGGTTATGGCAACAGTACAGCCTGGAATTGAGGTGGTAACTCCATTGGTTGAAAACACATGGGCGTATTTTACACCTTGATTTTTAGCTTGCATGTTCATTGTCCTTAGACATCTGCACTCGAGCATACATGTAACTGAGCAGTTAAACACATTTCACACATAACACATCTTGTTGAGATTTCTAACCAATAAAGGCTGTCTCAATATGAAGCAAAATGATGTTTATCACACTTGTATAAAAAACACACCCGTATCTGAGGCAGTAAATGTATATCACAACTGACCAGATAAACACATTTCTCAGATTCTAATGAGATTCCCAACCATTAAAAACTGTCTGAATATGAAGGAAAATGAGGTTTATCGCACTTGTATAAAAATGCACACTCTTAGCTGAGGCAGTAAGTGTATATCACAACTGACCAGATGAACACATTTCTCACATCTTGGTGAGATTCCTAACCACTAAAAGATGTCTGAATATGAAGCAAAATGATGTTTATCGCACTTGTATAGAAAAATACCCTTAGCTGAGGCAGTAAATGTATATCACACAATTTTAAAAATCCCTACTAGTAAAGGTTTTTTAAATACGAAGTAATATCAGGTACACTTGCACTTATTTCAAACATGCACCCATAATTAAGGTGCCAAATGTACATCGCACAGTGTTGCATAGCAATCCCTAGCCATTCGTGGCTCTCCGAGTATGAAGTAAAATCAACTTTCCTTAAATATGCACACATAGCAGAGGTGGTCATTTCACATTATTAGAATGAAGCTCTGAAAATTAGTGGTGCATTGTCTTGGAGCAACTCGAGTATCATTTGCAGGCTGCCTAAACAACTAATGATTTATAATCAGTTATCCACATCTTAAAATATTCATCTACTTCGTGGATATTATAAGGAAAGTTGTAGAGCATTGTGCAATCTGAAACACTGAAGACTGGATGCAACGAAAGCATGCAATATATGTAAAGTGGTGTCGTGGCATGCTTGTAGTCATTGGGGTAAAACATTCTAGAGCATGTCTTTGATGAATGGAATGTTCGCACCATCAGCAACGAAATGACGAACGTTGTGCAGGGTCATTTGTTTCTGAGGTTGAAAGTAGTGCACAGTGAGTGAGCTTAAGCACATATCAGTCATGAAAGTTTTCCAAGTGGCCGCTCATCCCTACAAAGAATTTCCTAGAATTATTCTTGGCAGTACAATGTCTCTCAAGAAACTGTGCAAACTGTCTATGTGAGAGTCCATAAAATTTTTGTCCCTCTCTACTATTACCAGGAGCCCACCTGCATCAACGTGAATGTAGAAGCAGCAGGTTCTGATATTTTCAAGGTTCAGGTGCAGTTGGGCTTGCACCTGGTAGTAGTAGGCATGGGTTTCTTTTAAAGCCCCATTAGCTGCAAGGCAGAACGCATTCTTTTTTTGGCCTTCAGCTAATAAGTTCTCAGGATGGCAGTCCCCAAGACTGTAAAGACATTTAATTTCTACAAGTTCAGGTTGGTGGCAGTCGCATCTGAAAATTCTGTCAGGGCTGCAGCCGAAAAATGGGTACTTGGGGTTCACCATGAGGCCACATGCCTCAATGTGGGCATTTGAGGGAATGGTGTTAAGATGTGCTAGAAGCCTCTCTTTGGCAACAGGTTCATTCACAACACCATATTGCACAGCAGGCACATTCAGTGGTTGCACATTAAATATTTTGTTTAGCAGAGTTGTGCAGTGTACTCGTTTTGATCTGCACACATCCTTAAAAAGCGATGCCGTTATCCTACCCTTACGGTGTTGGTACCATATGGGACAACATGCCTGAGTTTGCGAGGCTGCTTCTATTCTCCTTGCCTCATTTTCTGTTATGGACAATTTTTCGAAGAGTGCCTGCCAAGCACTCAACGCTTTCATGCTTAAAACCTTTCCGGCCGAGCAACCTTGATGTGAATGCTACCAGAGGTGTCCCAAGTGTTAATTTTAGGGGTTCCTCCTCAACATGATGGGACGAACCATTGCCATTTTCAGTTTGAGTCGCCTTGACCTGTGGTTTGCAGGTTGTCAGTCTAAATATTCTTGCCATTGGTGCAACCTATGGGAGGAAAACAAAATTTGCACTGGTTAAAGAATGTTAAACCAGCAATACACAATGCATTTTGTTGAACTTGTTCGTATTCGTCACCTCCTTAATTTTTTCCAAGAAGCCTTCGACGTCAAGGGCTTCTTTAAGCTCTATTGGCTTGTACTTTTTTGGCACTGTTGGTTCAGGTCCACAGGAGTGTTGCTTGTACACTAGATCTTTTGTTGGCTTAGATGGGACCTATGGACAAGAAAATATAAATAAATCTTTATCCACAAGTTGTTCTGTTTAGCTGCAAGTTTGCTGTAGCTGTTAACTCAATGACCATGTATAATTTCACCTTTGCACAAGCAAGCCTGGCTTGTGCACTTTTTGTGGCGCCACTGTGATGTCAGAGCCGGGCTTGTATATTACCTTTTTCAGACGGGGCTGCACCCACTGGCATGGCAAGTCTGTTGGAGCTGGCTGATGAGGATCTGGCTGATGAGTGTTGACCTGGGTCCAGAAGTCGACGCGAAGCATACAGCAGCACTGTGGCGGCAGACCCGTCCCAGACTGAAGAAAAGCAAATAAGGATCTCTTACAAGGGCTCCTTACAATGCATGGCTCACTGAACTGGAGAAACATTCCCCTGTGCTCTCACAATTATTACACATAACAATGTGCATAACCATTTTGCTTACCCTGCCATGCATGAACACCTTGTATTTCTCCATCTTCAGTGACCAAAATCCAGCACTCATATACTGGTCCATTCCTCTGCGAAGGGCTCACGAAGCCTTTGAGAACCTGCAATCCTCGTCTCAGTGTTGCAGCCTTTATATCATTAACGTTGCCTGTATAGAATTTGTTTCTTATTACACACTTGTACTGTGATAGCCCAAATAATAAATGAATAATTAGTAAAACAGGTGTGGCATCTAGAAATCCAGCAAATTTGACTGTCTAGAGGGGCAAGCTGCTAGAACAAGCCGCAGCACATGAGGACTAGAGCGAAAATTAATGTAGGACATGAGCCAACTGCCAAGTTTTATAAACCAGTAGCGCACCCAGGATCTCTGCCAGGGGGGGGGGAGGTTGACAGTTTGCCAATACCATCTAAACAGCACTAATTTCGATTATTTCACGGGAAATTGTCAAAAAATGTGCTCTTTGCGAGTGTGCAGACGATTGCGCGTCCTACATCTTAGTTGCAGCACTCAAATGCGTAAGGAAAGAAAGGGGGTTAAACAAAAGGGGGGGTTAAGTCGGCCTCAAGGGGGGGGGGGTAACAACCCCCGAATTCCCCCCCCCCGTCGGTGCGCCACTGTTAGAAACATTTCATAATTTGAATTTCCCATTGCACCACCTTGCCTTTGTTACTGTTTGTTATGTTGTCAGCTGTTAGTGTGTAGGAATGGCTTCAAATTCTGCAGTCGGCACATATCCTGTATTTCTTACTCTAGTCCTTGTTTTTGTGGTGCTGTGGAGGTTCCCTCATGACTATGCACTACTATAAATGCAGTGACAATGCAACTGAATGTTAGGTATGCATTATTCTGTGCATGCACTCTCAGTTTGACAGTAGTTTATTCATCAAGTCGTGTAATATACAGGTGGGGGAATAACTGAAGGAGGTCCCGTAGTGAAATATTATAGTGGATTCCTTGTCAAACTATAATGTAAAAAAACTAATAATATACAAGCACTAGCAAAACATGCGGCAGGATGTCAGTACTTTCTAGTTTCGATCATTTTTATAAATGGAGCGGAGCATGCCTATACATGTACACGAGCTGGCCTTCATATAAGCACATGTAACAGCATGTGCTATTAAGCTTATAAATGTAACTGGCACAATTATGCAAAAAACAAGGTGAAAGGAAAATAGCTTTGTAAGGCAGCCCTATCTAACCATGTTAATACTAGCTATAGAATTTTTAACACTGTCAGGCAAAACAGCTCATGTGTTCACCATTTCTGTTCTCACTAATTGAAAATTATGTGTACATAAGGCCAGTGCTTAAAGTCGGGTGGGGGGGGCGGCTCCCTCACCATTTTTCAAGGAGGGGCTCGGTCCTCCTCTCGGCAGGTTAACTGTAGCACTGCAGCACCCGTTTGACAAGCAATGTAGGTGATTTTATTACCAGTAGTGCCTTGTGCGCGGCAATTATAACTCTCCAATTTTTCGACTAATGATTTAATCTTGTTTAATCGGTTCGTGTGGCATGAGCCAAAAAGGTATTGTAGTACTGCTGCATGCATTTTCCCAAGGCACTGCAGGTGACGGTCACCACTCTTGCTTGGCTAATATTCTTGGCACTGCATTCAGTTTCATGAGCCACCTGCGTGAAGCTACCAGCTCGTGAATTAGTGAAGGTTGAACCTTAGCTTCATTAGTTTACCAGTTAATTTTTATTCATAAAGTTGTGCATTATACGATCTGTATCATGTATATGAGTTGAGTCACATGAGTTGTATGTATCATATGTTCATGTGCTATACTGGTTGCTGCCCTGTGAGACCCCCCCCCCTGTATTGAAGGGAGACTTTAAGCCCTGCATACATAAAACATGTAAAGAAATGTAACTCAATCCTACCTGACTTCACATACTGGTATGCATCAAGAGCCCGAAATGCCTTGGCAGCGCCGCCATCATGGCAAGGCCTTTCCAAAAAATACTTGCATATTGCTGCGTAGTCAATGGGAGTCCATAGGTGTGTGCCATGCTCATAGTTAAGGTTTCTCATGGCATCAAGGTCATATGAAGCCAAGTTCCTGAAAAAAGCCATTGAACATTTTAATACATAGCTACAAGTTGGACAGATTACAGATGGTAGAGCGGCTGCCCCGGAAAGGCGGTGGTCCCGGGTTCGAGTCCCGGACCACGACGAATTTTTCCTCAACTGCGAGGCTTCTCTTTCGAAGAACTTGTATGGGTTACCTTTGTAGCAATTGCTACGATTTGGTGGATGTCTCACTTTGCCTTTAATAGTTACAAGTTTTAAGATGTGCAGTTCATGTCCATTACTCCACTTTGAACGTAGGTCTGCTTTGCATTGCTTGTAACTGAACTTGTTTTTTATGTTGTACCTATACGGCACAGGCAAGAATATTTTACTCTACGCAGCTGTACCCTTCATTTAGTGCATAAAAAGCAGCATTGCAAAAGGCCACAGACTTCTCATGATGCCTGCTTTTGTAGCTAAAAATAGTGATAGAATTGGGCCATCTAGCATAATAGTGACTAGGATCTAGATAATGTTCCATATGTAACGAATTAACAAAATTTGAGGTTGTAGTGAAATCTTAGGACTGTATACTACTGTACTTGCACAGCATTGCCTACTAAATATAAAATGAAGCACACAGATGTGTCCCAAAAATGGAGGCACTGCATGCCAGCACGTACAAGCTATCTTTGCAGCATGCATTTAAAATGCTGTAAAAAAAACTCAGAATAATGTAAAGCTGGCGTACTTGCATTTGGTTCAGTATGGTACTGCCAAAGCACGAAACGATGGCGGCAAAAGCTAGAAACACATGAGACTAGTAGAATGTTGCAACTAGTTTATTAAAGGAAGCAAATTTGTGATATATATACGTGCCCATAAATTAAACTATTAATGCTGGCTTATCAGGGAGCAAACTTGATAGTGCCTGTTATGTGCAATTGCTTGATGTGGGTCTTTTTTGTCGTCATGCTTCCTGCAGATAGCTTTGAAAGGTGACAACAGAGCAAATTAAGTACTATTCAGTGACATATGGCATGACAGCTCCCTTTTTTAATTTGTCACCTTGCTGGACACCTTTTTTACGTGCATACATACCTTTTACCCAGGACCAAGTGATAATGTGATACAGATAACCAGCTGAGTTCAGATTCAAGGTATGTTTGCTAAAAACATTTCCCTCAATTGAGAGAAATGTGGCAGCACTGTTTAAAAGTTTAGGTTTGCTTATTTGTTCTGTACGGTAGCTTGTTATGAACACTGTTTTGCTGTCATTTCTTGCTTTCACGTTCATAATTCTTGCTTTCTTTTTACGGAAAAAACTTTTTTGGCACATGCATCAACACTGAAACTGCTCGGTTATCTTCACTGTTCATCAAACTGTCCTGGCATGACCTCAATAACAGTTTCACTTCATGCCTATTAAGTATCTTGGCATTTATGCCATCGGTGCCTTTCCAATTCGATTACGTAAGAAATGCTGCAGGCAGATACAGTTACCCTGTCATCCTCTTCCAAACACTTGACATGGAAATTGACAACACACAACCTGCAGCTAGCTGCACGATAACATATGCACCACCGAATTTGTTGTCTCCAAACCAGCATCTAAGAAAAGCACAGTGATGCAGCAAAACGTTACTTATGACACAGTTCACTGCTGCCACGAGCTTGTATATTACAGATTTTCTTTGCAGGTAATGCAAACTTTAGATGAAGACACGAAGAGAAGAATACACGAGGACAAGCACTGTCCTCGTGCATTCCTCTCAACGTATTTTTATCTGAAGTTCATGCTACCTATAAAAAAATGCAATGCTAGCTAGCCCAATCACCTAATTTCACAACGTCACAGAATTTGATCACATTAACGCCGTTATTTAATATGTGCAGCAGACAACGGCAGAGGTACATGGTTAGAAGATAGCCTTCATCAGCAAGCTGTCTTGCATTTATGTTCACAGAACTATAGCATCTGTACATGCTCCTTGGTTTTCGTTATTTACTTTGTTGCATTGTTCCTGACAGTAAATACTTTGAGAATATATTATTTTGAACAGGCGTTCATTGCAACTTATTGCGAGATGGCACTTGGTTCTATATGTTTCTCACCCTTAGCTTTCTTTTTGTCCACTACAAACACCAGAAATAGCGCATGGCAGCCTATTGCATTGTTATGCATCTTTAAACACAGAATAAAGGAAACCAGTTCTTTCTTTGTACTAGTGGCTCTAGTTCCTGCCTGGTGTATTTGCTGGGAAGAATGGCTGTGTAGGTAGCAGCTCTAATGGCACCAGTGTCATTAAACGATATCTAGCACTGAGAAATACTGTATATTGTGTGTTAAAAGACAATTGCAAAAGGTGCGACTGCAACATTTCCATTGCTGGATTTGATTCAACTACAAAGGCTCTTACTCTGCGTTTACTGTTTGCCGTTTCCCACTTGGAGCAGCTTTGAATGAAGGCAATCCACATGGCTGGCTGGTGCAGCACTGTAAGAGAGAAGCATCTAAGAGTAAACAAATGCAGCAACATGTTGAAAAAGTCTTTCAGAACCGTAAACAATGTAGCTGTAAATCCATGAGTGACAGAAAAGAGAAAAACATCTGAGCAGAGGCAACGCTGGTAGCTTTACCCTTCCCTCAAACTACTGCTTTGCAACATCCCTTGCCAAGTCAGCTAGTCACAAGCATCAGAGGGTTGGCTGCCACTTCCAAAACTGTAACAAGGCAGAGACCATCAGTGAACAAAAAGAAAATGAACGTACAGTGCCACTTATCAGGCGGAGATGAGCTGTGTAAGGGCCGACACGGAATGATTCCCAAAGATATTTCTTTCTCAAAGATTGACTCAAGGAACCAGAACCATTTTGGTACTCGCATGCACATATAGAGGTATTATGACACATGGTCTTACGGCGCAAATTTAAATGGGACACTACGATATACATACAGTTAGACCTGCTTATAACGAATTCCTGGATATAACGAAATTTTTCTATTTCCCGCCATTACTCCATAGAAGCACATCTATTTGAGACCTCTACGTAACGAAGTGGCCGCGGGAGACCCCCTCGATATAACGAATTTTTCCTGCCGACAACTTAGAGATTTCCCCCAAAATTTTGTCATTTTTGCACGAGCAGCAACCGGAAGCACCTTCTCCGCGATGGAATGCGAAGCTAGCGCACGTGTGCGTGCGTGCGCGTGCGAGGCGGCCCTGCATCCCTCGACCCGGCGATCTTGCCGCCGCGGGCGTGACCTTTCCCCCTCCCTTCATTCAAACCTGATCCTGCCGCTTGCTGCAGCTGGCCTAGCCTGCCAAGCTGATACTCTCCTTTTCCAGTTGATGTTGCCGACGTGCTGGCAGACGCTGTGACACGTCACACTCGAGCGCAAACACGCGCTGTCAAACACTGGCGGCGTGTGAAAGTGCCGCTGCAGAAGCAAGCGAAGTGACCTTCGTGCTGTTGTCTATCGCTTCAACGCAAACTGAGCGCCGAGAACACACAGCACGCACAAAGCTACAAGCCGCCGACGCACCTACACTGCCTAGACTCTGCCCCAACGCAGATCGCTTTCAAGATACGGCCCGCGTGTACGCAGTTGATGCCAGAGTACAGTACAATGCAGCCCGCTACCCCCCTTCCCTCGCTCCCTCGCCGGTGCCTCGAGCGCAACGGAAGAAGGCGCGCTTCCTCCCTGCTTTTCTTTCGTGCGCGCGCGAGATTTAGACGCAGTCGTCAGCTCCCCTCGCACGTTTTCACTTGCACATACAGCATACGGCGCGCGGCGACTGTGTTATCGCCGCGCGCCGTATGCTGGATGTGCGTAAGTGCAACAAGCTTAAGTTCTTACAAGCTCTACTATTCGCTGCACGACTCCCGCCAACGGCGGCAGAGGAAGATATCGTTTGCACTAACGATCGACACACAGAATATCTTTGTGATCAGCACGTCGAGCTTACAAACGGCCGAAGCGTACGCTAAAGTACGACAAATTGTTCTCATGGAGCGAGTGCATCCAGTATCCGCTTACGTAGTCGCCTCTGGCACCACCAGCCGAGGCGTAGTCCGAGGGGTCGACGCTGACCTTCCAGACTCAGAGCTACAACGCCTGTTCGTCTCATCACACAACCCCACGTTAATGGGGGTACGACGAATCAAGGATACAACCACCATCATCATTCTCTTCGACGGACACAAAGTCCCCAACTATGTGCGCTGCGGCATGCTTCTGCTGCGTTGCACGCTCTACAAGCGACAGATCGACACCTGCCGCAACTGCGGCCGAGTCGGGCATCGACAAGACGTCTGCCCTACTCCATCTGAGAAAGTCTGCGGTATCAAACCCACCGGACCCGACCATGTGTGCGTTACACCCAAGTGCGCGTTGTGCGGCGAGGCCCATATTACGGGCGACCGCACATGCCGAAATCGCTATCAAATCCCTTACGTCGTTCGACGTCGACGCCGCCGCAGACGCCGGCGCAACAACAACCAACAGACCAAAGGAGGCTCGGCCAAGCAACAGCCGACGCCCAAGCAACCAGCCCCGAGTCAACCGACGAAGCACCTGCCTACCACCTTCAAGAGTCCGACTGGAACACCTACCTGGGCCGGCCGAGTCGCCGGTAAAGGTGAGACTCGCGGTTCCGCGCGCACGGGTAACTTGCCACAGCATGAGAAAGATGAGATTCAAGAGCTCAAACGCGAGCTAGCGTTTCTGCTCAAACAAAACGCAGAATTGAAAGCACTTATTCAAAACCTGCAGCAGCCGAGAGAACGCGTTGTCGAGGCACCGACGCCCGTCGCTCCGGCTGTTGAACCCGCCCCCACTACCTCGTCGAACGCCAATCGCGCCGCGAAGCGTCGCGCGGCCGAGGACCCGGCCGACGAGCCCGTTACTATGTCTAACTTCATGGAGGCACTCGCCCGCCTCCGCGCAGACATTGCGGCAGACTGAGCTGCCGATATGACTCCACACACCCTCCAGCTCACCGAGCTCCACGCGCGGTTACATATATTAGAAGGACAGCACGCGGCGGTTCGTGCGCCAACCCCTATGCAGTAATCATGGCTAACACAAGCAATCTTGTAATTTGGCAATGCAATTGCTTCAGCTTTCCCAAGCGGAAGGCAGCTTTGCAACAATTCATTCAATCTAGTACCAATCGGCCTGCCGTAATTCTCTTACAAGAAACGCTAACCGCCGACCCCGTTTTGCGTGCCTATCGCACCGAAGCGGACCATCGAGTGGGAACGCGAGGGATAGCGACGCTCATCTCCAAGAAGTACGCATATGTTCGCGACGAGGCCCGCCCCGATCTCAAGGACGAACACATTATGATAGAGTTAATCCCAAATTCAAAGCTTAAACAGTCAGTTTTTATTCTTAACGTATATAGTACACCCAGAAACACGCAAACTACATTTCAGGTTCTCTTTCAGCGCGCGAGCAAAATTGCAGGGGACCACATGCTCATAATCGGGGGAGACTTTAATGCCACGCATCCAGACTTTGGGTACCGCGGATCTTCCCGTAAGGGCACTGCCCTGGTATCACAAATGCACACACATAGACTCACGCTCCTAACAGATCCCACTTCAGCCACACGGGTAGGTAACTCGGTTACGCGCGATAGCACCCCGGACCTCACGATGGTTAGGCACGCAGGACAACCCACGTGGACTAACCTAGGTGAGAATCTGGGCAGTGATCATTACATTATACAGATGAACGTAAACGTCTCTACAAACAAAATCAGACAGTTTCGCATTACGGACTGGGATCGTTTTCGAGAGCTCAGGAAACGCGACGACACTCACTTCAAAACCCTAGCAGAACTCCTCGCACGACTCAAAGAGGACCTTGCAAACTCGACTCAGGATGTTGAAACCGAACTGGAGGTCGAGCGAATGGATAGCCGGCTAGCTCACCTACTCGAAGCTAAAAAATCACTGCACGCGAAATGGCGCACGCAGAAGCTCAATCGTAACCTTCGTAAAAAGATAGCTGAACTCAATCGTCAAATCGAGGCACATTGCCGTAACCTAGAGCGTCAGCACTGGGACGAAGTGTGTAACTCGGTTGATGGTCAAATGAGAAACGGGGCCACATGGAACCTGTTGAAACACTTACTAGGTGACAAACCGTCGACAGCATCCCAACAACTCACGATAGACAGACTAATCCACAAACTCAAAATCTCGGGTAAGACCGACACTGAAATCACCGACGAGCTAGCTGCGCGTTACCTATGTACCGAACCTAGCTCCCCATCCGATTAACCGCCTGCCCCGGACGCTACGGAGGAGGATCCACTAGGATCCCCATTCACTTTCGCCGAGGTTAAGGCAGTCCTCTCCGAACTCAACTGCCGCTCGGCCCCGTGTCCCGACGGTATACAGAATAAGCTTCTTAAAAATTTCGCCGAGGAGGACATACAACTTCACATCGAGCACATTAACAAAATCTGGGAGACAGGTAACGTCCCGCCTTCATGGCGCGAGGCAACCGTCATACTTATCCCCAAGCCGGGTAAACCCTTAGCGCTAGGCTCACTTTGTCCCATCTCGCTCACGTCCTGTATGGGTAAGGTGGCCGAACACGTAATCTTCAAGTGAGTCACGAAATTCGTAGAGGAGCGTCAGATTCTACCGATCAACCAAATTGGCTTTCGCCCGTCCACGCAGGACGTAATGCTGATGCTCAAATACGAGCTCATGGATAAGATCACCAGAGACACGTGACTAGAGCCATCCTAGCGCTCGACCTCGAGAAGGCGTTCGACCACGTAAACCACTCTCACATCCTCAACTCGATTCGCGAGGCAGGATTAGGTACTCGTTTCTGCAACTACGTTAGCTCTTTTCTACGCGACAGGACAGCTACAATCTAACTCGGCTCGATGGGCTCGAAGCAGTTCAACCTGGGACCGAGGGGCACACCCCAAGGGGCCGTGATCTCTTCGTTCCTGTTCAACCTCTCCATGCGCGCTCTGTCGCGACAACTCTCACAGATCGACGGCATCAGTCACGCCTTCTACGCAGACGATATCACCGTCTGGAGTACGAGCGGCAGTGACGGCCATATCGAGGAGCGACTGCAAGAAGCGGTCAACATGGTACAAACGTTCTTACGGCAGGCCGGTCTCTCGCTATCGGCAGAGAAATCAGAACTACTACTCTACCGCCCGAAATACAAGGCGCGCAGAGACGCATACGCGGAAATCAACGTCCTGACGACGGAGGGTACACCGATCCCCACAGTGGACCAAGTTCGCATTCTAGGCATGGTCATTCAAGCCAACGGCCATAACGACGCCAGTATCACTCACATTTCCAAGAAGGCCGAAGCAATGGCTAAATTAATTAACAGAGTAGCTAACAAGCGCGGGGGACTGTCTGAGGAGAATCTCCGCAGACTATTCCACGCGTTCCTCATGAGCTACATCAACTATGTGGCTCCCGCGCACCTGTGGCAAAAAGGAGATGTACGCCGTCTCGACGTGATCATCCGCTGGTGCGTTAAACAGGTACTCGGGTTACTGGGCAGCACCCGCACGACCAAGCTCAACGAGCTAGGCATTCATAACACATTCAAAGAAATCGTAGAAGCTCAAAAAGTCTCTCAAATTGTAAGGCTGTCTTCCACTGAAGCTGGGCGACGGTTGCTAGCATACCTCGGGCTCCAATCTCCCGTAACCCAAGAAAGCCCGCGACAGCTCCCCGAAGAGCTGCGCACAAAATTTACGGTATTACCGATACCCCGTAACATGCATCCCACACATAACGTGGGGAGACGTCAGGCACGGGCTCGAGCCCTACTCAGTACCGCAGCCGCCATGGAGGATAACGTGGCCTTCGTAGACGCAGCGCAGTACGGATATACGGACCACTTTGTCTCGGTAGTAACAACAATCAAAGGCGAACACTTGTCGTCTATGACTTTATTAAATTCAAACGCTGATCGTGCCGAGCAGGTCGCTGTGGCACTAGCTCTCGCTGCCACCGACCGCACCGCCATTTACACGGATTCGCGCGCAACCGCACGGGCCTTCATGACGGGCTCGGTTTGTCGGGAAGCCGCGTGCGTTCTCTATGCTCCTAATTGGTTATACAAAAAGCACATCATCTGGTTCCCGGCACACGTTGGCCGACACGTACACGGAACCATCCTTAATGCCAACGAGTTGGCTCATTCCCGGGCGCGAGGTCTCACATTCCGCGTCAGGGAGAACCACTCGGAGGCTGAGGACGTTACTAGGTACTTCAGAGATCCGTTGTTAACCTTTAATGAAATCTGCAAACATTACCAATTGGAGCGGCGGAAGTACCCACTCCCGCACCCAAACTTAAACAGAGCTCAGTCTATCACTCTACGTCTGTTACAGACGGAGGCGTATGCATCGCCTCTAAAATGTTCGAAATACATGGATGGCATAGAGCCGGGGTGCCCGCGCTGTGGCCACCCCAAATGTACCTTACAACACATGCTGTGGCAATGCCCTACGTTGCGCGAGATCAGTGAGTCTCCCTCTACGGAGGCGGACTGGAACTATCTTCTCACTAGCCAAGACAAAAGAGACCAGCTTAGGGCCATCCAGAGGGCCCGCGACATGGCCGTGGAGTTTAACCTCCCCGTCCAGTCGTGGGAGTGGCCCACCGGTGTCACCCCCTAATGGGGGTCGAGCGCCGCCTCCGGATAATAATAAAGTTCTTTGCCTGCCTGCCTGTGCCCGTTTCACATGGTGCAATTTTGTAGTGCGTTTTTCACAGCTGCGATTTCCACAGATGCGAAATTCGCAATCCCGTTTCACATGGATCTACGGCAGCTGCGTTTTTCGCATACTTGTTAAGCATTCTGACTGGCGATGACGTATGAGTGAGCCGCTTCCTATTGGTCGTCTGTTTCCAACGCTACAGTGGCTACCACCGCATCTGCGTTTTCACAGAGAAGCACGCCGAACATCAAAAAATTTCACGCACGAAAGGTCTGGCAGCCCATTTCCCACAGCTGCGAATTCACAAGTGCGAATTCGCAGACAAAATCGCACCATGTGAAACGAGCATAGTTAAATATTGTCTAATGTTAGTGTCTCGATGACTTATTTAACTGCACGAGGTTCGCTAGCATCGCGGTTCGTACCACCACATCTTGCATGTGTGAAGGGCATTGTTCGTGGGGTACCCACTAATAATCACTCCTGAGGCCTTCTTGAAGATGCTCTCTCTGGCTGGTGTTGTTTCTGTCTACAGATGCAATAGGTCAGTGGGTGATAGCCACGTGCCAACTGAGAGCGTTATTGTCTCGTTCGCCGGTCCGAGGTGAAGGCATGGCCATATTTATTCCGTGTGGAGAAATGGACACCTAGACCCCTGCAGCAGTGGTGCACCGACGAGGGGGGGAGGGGGAATCCGAGTGTTGTAACCCCCCCCTGAGGCCGAGTTAACCTCCCCCACCTGCCATTACAATTCAGGAGGTGGCTTGAAGTCGAATTTTCCTCATTAACAAAAAACACCCTATCACTGTCTTGTAAATTACTTTGAGTAAAACGCTCAATGAACATCGTCATCATCCTTGGTGTCATAATATTATTATAATTATTAGGAATTTTATTTGGTGTTGGATATCTCTGGCTAAATCAAGGAAATTACATATTATGCAAAGTGATTGCTTCCCCCCCTCACCACAAGAATGCATACCCCCCCCCCCTCTGGCAGAGATCCCTGCAGTGCCGAAACTGCTGGCCATGTGGACACAGTACGAATGCCTGCAGATCTTCAGTGAGATGCTGCAGCTGTGGCGGCTCTCATTCCGCATCAGCCTGTGACGTAGATGCACCGAGGTGTTGCTCGCGCGAGGGCGGGAGATTCAGGTGCTTGAGATTGCAGACAAATGCCACTGTTCCCGTGTGGAATCAATAGCAGAAATTAAAGAGCGTGATGTTGGATACGCAACTGCTGCATCCCGTTCGTCCACATATCTAGAAGCTACAGTTTTGACCGCCGTTTGACCAGTTTTGATCAGTCGTTAATACAGCAACGTCATTGTTTTCCGTAGTCCTTTGTTCTTTCAGTTCAGCTTTTCAAAACGCGTCTTACTTACATGACAACTGTGTGTTTGCATTGAAGCATCTGTCAACGAGAGTTCCTAATGTGTAGCTACTCACTCAAAGTTGTGAAGTGCACATTCTTAACTCTGTCGGGCACTGACATGCATAGCATTCACTCCCCTGACATGCACTCTCTGGTTTTTTACTACTTTACAGAAGTACTACCTCGTTGGCTCGAATAACACGCAGACCAAGTTTCGCGTATTAAAGATTGACCACCTGACGGAAATTAATTAGCTGCTTGTATTTGGTGACAAGGTCTTTACACCGTAAAACACGACCAAATAATTCTTACTTGCCTCGCTGTTCCCGACATGCTTCTAGGTTGAATACAACAATCGGGAAATACGAGAATTCCTCAATGAGATTAGTCAAGGAAAGAAGATGCCAAAAACTGGACAGGAAGGTAGCTCTGGCCCGAATAGGACTGTGTCTGCGTTTGGCATAATGCGTCAGGAGCTTGTTCTGCATAGCTTTGCTCTGGCTTCATTCATGTAACGACTGGTTGCAAAACAAGCGTATAATTTCTAGGTATTGTGAAGTTTTTGTAAGGATAATACATTATACTGATCACAAAGAGAAGACACATTGCTATTGTGGGGCATCATACAATTCACAAAGTGTAGGGCACTCGTATGGTCTACCTCCTAAACAACACTGACCACAATGTTCATCCAGATGAAAGCAGGTGGAGTGGCATTTTAAATTCATGCTATGCATTTTTTGTAGGACTCTGTCTCAGCTATATTTTTATTACATCTGTGCTTTATAGGTATGTGAAGATTTTCCAGAATGTCGACTTGTCCAGCAATTGCTACTTCAGGTAAGTACCTTACTTGATGCGCAAGTAAAGTCATAAGCGTGTGCTTATTTTCAACATTTTTCAAGCGTTCTAATTAGTTCAGTATCTATTTTTATAGTAATATTTACAATATCACTTGCTGGCTATAGCTTGTGCTTCATGCAAAGTGTTATGATATTTAATGACTGAAGGGGACAAATTTAAATAGTTACTCCTGTTAACCATGTAACTGCTCCCATGCGTCACCTGCGCCACTTTTAAGATAGAGGCAGACCATATACGTTTTTCACGTCCTCCTACTAACATAGAGATGACAACAAATGCCTAATTAGTATCATGGGCAAATGAAATGGAGTTTTGTAGTACTTCCACTTTCCACAACTCATTCTTTCCAAGGACTTCTGAGGAGTGGCACCACCTGCCTGCATTCACTGCAGTTATAATAGACCACCAACTTTTAACTAGCAGCAACTAATCGTAAAAATGTTTACTCTATTGGTTCTATGTTGTTTCATCTTGTATTTGTTTTTACCTGTGGTATTCTTTTGCAAATTTATATTATGGTCTGAGTTTTACATCATTTGGTGTATTTCTTGTTCGTTTTGTGCTATCTTTTTTATGTATTTGCTGTAATTCCATTCCCCTCTGTAATGATTCAGCCCTGAGGGTACAGTAACGAAATGTGATCTAGTTACGGCTGATGTATTTTTTGTTCCTACTTCTGACATTTTTTATGATGTTGGCAGAATTTCAGCTTGTATATTTTGTTTGGACTCTATACTGTCGCTGTTAACTAGATACCTAGCTGTGTGAATTCGTGCTCTCTGACTATTGCTGGTAAATAGGGTCCTGCTTTGCACTTTCCTGTTTGTGTTTCATTAGTCTATAACAGTTTACATGTGAGAAAGATAGTATGCACACATAGCGCTCTCAACGTAATTAATTGGACAGCTACACATATATGCAAAATGTATTGTAATCAACTCCATGCGAGGTGCCTGAAACTGTACTCTTTCACAGCATCATAGTGCCATCCAAAAGAAAGTGTGACAGGTGGCATGCACTTTGCACAACAGGTGTTAGCACACTGCCAAACTATTAAAGAGGCAATAAAGGCAATGTACTTATCAAGTCTTCTTAACCCTTTGATTCCTATGTTACTTTTCCCTCTCTTTTTTTCTTGTTTACCACTGTTATTAAAGAAAATGTTTCTTCTTCTTCTTTCTGGGGTTTTACGTGCCAAAACCAGTTCTGATTATGAGGCACGCCGTAGTGGAGGGCTCCGGATTAATTTTGACCACCTGGGGTTCTTTAACGTGCACTACAACGCAAGCACACGGGCGTTTTTGCATTTCGCCTCCATCGAAATGCGGCCGCCGGGGCCGGGATTCGATCCCGCGACCTCGAGCTCAGCAGCACAACGCCTTAGCTGACTGAGCCACCCCGACGGGTAAAAGAAAATGTTTCACTTTTACGGTTATTCATTTTTAATGGTTAATAATAAACACATCAATCTCAAGTGCCGCTTTCCCTCCAGTACATATGTGAGCTTTAACGACATCACTGCTTCAGGCTGTAAAATAGAGGCGCTGAAGCAGAACCTCTGTTATGCCATTAACTTCCATTTCTTATTGCAGTTATGACTTCACGCACACACTACAATACAACCTTACTCCACTTGCCTACATTATCATTTATGCCGAAGAAACCAACAACATTCAAGAGTGAGCCAGAAGACTCTCTGTCCTCGCCAAAGGTTTCTGAATTGAAAGTGGCAGACACCTGGGACTTGCTTCCTGTTGATGTGAGGCTGCGGTTTAGACTTGGAGGAATATTAAGGCAGGCCTACTTAAAGGGACCAATATTAAATTATTTTGCACTGGTGAAGTGGTTATTTAAAGCCCTATATTTATGTATTTGGTAAGAAGGGGTTCATTATAATAGGAAAAAATGAAGTCCAAACTTTCACAAATTACCTGCCAAAAGCTCTTGTCAGTGTGTACGAGTGTTTTCTGTCAAAATGATATAATGAACAAAGATATAACAAATTATTGGATATAGCAAAGCAAACCTAGAATGTTTCTCGCCAAATATCAGCATGCAATGAATATCTGATATATAATGAATGTACTTTCATGTTGGATGCAACTTTGTTATAGCGAGATTTGATTGTACTCGAGTATTTTCTCTTATTCGGGCAGCTTTGGCACATGAAAGGCTCTCGAAACTTACTAGGGTGAGTTATTGGCTTCTCTAAAATGCAACATAATCCGTATTTACCACTAAACAGTTAACTAGAGCCCAGCAGGCACTGTCATTATAACAATGAGCTGGCCCAAAGACTTGCGTGTGGCGTTACTGCTAGTCGCCTTTGCTTTTTTTTATGGCTTCTTTTCTGGTTTCTTTTCTTGATCAGAGTGGGCCTTACCCTATAGCAGAAGTGATATTTACTAATACAGCTTAATCTAATGTTCCTATTGAAAACTATAGAAGAAGACGAGGTTTGGAACGCAGGACAAGGGCTCGCGCCAGCCACCATCGTAGCAGTTGGTCCAATAAACCGCAACCGGCGGACGCGCAGTCGCTTCGTTCCTTACATTTATGGTGCCGTGAAACCCGGGAGACGACTGGCGTCCTGCACCGGACGAGGGACCGACTGCGACGCAGCAGAGGCGTACTTCGAGCCGCTGCTACAAGGCTCATCTCGTCCGCTACCAAAGCGCTACAAGCCGAGCATCCTTCGCCATCTGACCTGCAAGTTATTTTGGATTACCTGCAGGACAAGGACTCGGCGCTAGCAGCACTCAACGTGTGACGATTGCCGACCTCATGGACGACGGTGACGAGTATGAGGCGGAAGCCACCGTCGCTCTGGAGTACCACGACAAGATCCGCGACACCATGAGCCGGGTCTGGTTCATTCTCAATTCTGCTGCACAGAGTGTTCTGAGCGAAACCGCCATCCAAGGCGTCTTCACTCAAGCAAGTTCCCGAGCACCGTTACAGCGAGTTGCCCTACCGAAACTACAGGTACCCGTTATCTCCGGTGAACTTCGCGAGTGGCAGGGCTTCTGGGAACATTTCGAGGCCACGATCCATAACAACCGCGAGTTGTCCGACACCGAGAAATTTTTGTACTTAAGATCATACTTAACCAGAACAGCGAAGCGTGCTATCGAAGGTGTGCGTCTGGCGGAAGCGAACCACACTGTAGCAGTGAAAATGCTCCGAGAGAGGTTCGGCCGTCATACCGCCCTCGTTGACGACCACATCGACTGTTTACTTGCCATCACGCCCATTGATCACTCTTCTCAGGTGTCGCAGCTGCGGGAACTCTACGAAGAGGTGTGCTTTCGTACAAGCTGCCTCAACAGCCTCGGGGTTCCAGCGTCAGAATACGCGGTCATCCTTCATTGCGTCCTTATGCGATCGCTTCCCGAAGATATCGCCATTCTCTACCGTCAACGCATGAAGGAGACTGAGCCCGATGACGGGGCTACTCCGAGGTCGCGGCAAGAGGTGTGACAGGTCATGAAGTTCCTGCAGGTGCAAGTCGAGAGCAGAGAAGAGAATGCACCTCCGTTCAAGGTGCCTACCGAAAACTACCTCCGCGGAACAAGGGCGATGCCGACCTTGTCTACCACCGCCGGTACCGTCAGCATTAGCCTTGGCCGCAGGATCTGCATCGAACGAGCATCCCTGCTGTGTACTGTGCGATAACCGTGACCACACCATAAAGGACTGCCACGTCACATTGTCATCCCACGAGATCAGACACCGGCAAATCAGTGCTCGAAACAGTAGCCCCGAGACCAGCTACAGCACAAAGTCAGCGACCCGACCATACGTGAAAACCCCGACCCGATCGTATGCTACTGCACCGATTTTATCGGCCAAAAGGCTCACCTTCATCGACCAACAGGGCTGCATCGCGCTGACAACGGCAAGTCCACCACCGCCGGAGACGCCCGACGACTCGAACTTCTACTTCAGCCACGGTCAAGTGAAATTGTGCGACATTCTCAACACTGCGGCTCCGCCCATCGCTCGGACGCCGTCGGTTGATTCATGGGCTTCCGTTCCATCCTGGTGGGATGGCAGCAGCAACCGCAACCGCTGGCGCCGGAGCAGCCAGCTTGTTTGGTTGTTGTTGCACACTCGGAAAACGACAAGAGAATGCACCTGTTGCGCCAAAGAAAACATGCCACGAGCGCAACGAAAGTGCGCCCCAACGGCTTTTCTCGTCAAACCTTCAGCAACGAAGCTGGCCACTCCCAGACTACGGTAGCCTTCTGCTGAAGAGGCTCTTCGCGTCTAAAGATCCCACAGAGCCCTCATCGTAGTTCTCGCCGCGCGAGGTCCGTCCGCTGCTACCCTGGCTTATATGGCCAACTTGTTCAAGCGCTTCCTGACCATCTTCGGCTACAAGCTGGACCGCAAGTGAGGCAACTTCAAGGCTCGCGTCAAGAAGACCAACAAAGGCAGTGAGCCGACCTAGAGCAGCGTTCGCTTTCCCATCGATGACCTGCGTCGCAAGAAGAAGATTCGGCAAGTTGGACGACCGCAATGTCGTGCTCCAGGAGTAGCCAGCCTTCAGGGCTTACTGTAACTACTGGCAGGTCCACAGCCCTCCCTTTCGAAGCCTCAAGCCCTTCATCGAAAACCACGTTGCTGCCTTGTTACTGGAAAACCTACCTGTCCTTTCATCTCGCCGTCCTTCCTCGCCTTCCTTCAAGAACCACCCTTCTACCAAAGGACTTCGTACCACACTCCCGTTATACCGAAGTCCTCTTAAGCCCCTGAATTCAGCCAGTTGTTCGCTTACCATTCCTCAATACAGCGCCCGCATCTGTGAACGTCGTTGGATCTAATTCCGGGCACTGCTGTGCCTATGCCAACTCGAAGCGCCAGAAACCCCGACAGCAGCCGTCGTTCACTGCAAATGTGTTATCGTCTCTCTCCTACAAGACCGACTTCTATAACCTCCGCCACGTTCGACATGCTTCCAGCAAATCCAGCGTCGTCTGCTTACTCCAGTTTCTATGTGCCACCCCTCTTCACTGCACTGTGGACCAGGTGTTTTTAAGTGCTCAAAAAAGGTCGTTCCTGATACGTAGTACTGATGATCGACCCGCAGGACCGATGTCCTGTGCAGCGTATCTACCTTCTGAAAGCGCACATGCGCAACGCGGCCGCGGGAGTGTATTGAAAACTATAGAAGAAGAAGAGGCTCAGAACGCAGGGCAAGGGCTCGTGCCAGCCGCCATCGTAGCAGTTGGTCTAATAAACCGCAACCGGTGGACGCGCAGTCGCTTCGTTCCTTACATTCCTATTTAGTGTTCCTTTGATAAACAAAAACCCAACCTTCTAAATATGATGATGGATGCATTTTTAGAGCTGCACGACATAATGCAAAGTGCATACGTCTAGTCAGGTTGCATGTTTAGCCTGCTAGGAAACTCGGCCATTTTCGGGGCTTTACTATTTCAAAGCTTCTGTATTAGCTGCACACTTTACCTGGGCTTTGGAGTGCCTTAAAGGCATCCAACAAAACTGGTGTCATTGCAGAATGCTGACAAGCCTGCATACAAACTTCCTGGCAGACAGTTTCAAAGTGTCGGCAAGGAGGCCAGCATAGAAAATCCATCAAACATTGTGTTGAGTAATTTGTCTGATGGTGAGTACCAGTTCCCTCACATTTTTATTGCTTGTGCATTACCATGTGTACGTTTTTGTGTTAGCTCATTATTATTGCTTAGCCTACATCTATGTGTATGTACCCAAGGTTGCTGTTTAAATTTACTCAAATCACTTTGCTATCATTTGTGTAGCTTGCAACTTTTGCCATAAACTGAGGCAGGCTTTTCAATAAGGGGTGGTTCTGTTTTAAGTTAAAAAGCATGGTTCCTAACACAGATAGTGAGCTCCTTTGCTTTTCTGGCACATATAATGGGTGCACAAGGTACTTGAGGACATGTAATGCGTTCAGGGATGGCAATAATATTTCAGACAAGATTCTATGCATTTGTTCTAAATCTTTTCAGATTGTTTCTTTTACTGCTGTTTTCTACAGCTGTTGAACAAACCGATTCTAAAACCTCAATTATTGACTGAATTTGGCTTCAACAATGCCTGTAATCTTGGATTAGATGGTGTTGATATTGTACAGTGCTTCCACAATAGCAGCCTTTAGCAAGTCTTTAGCATTGTGTGGCTGCTTGTTAGTCTCCATCTCAGTGACACTTTCCATACCTAGAGGCATAGCAGGTTTAATTATCGGAAACTAGGATGACACATTGAGGGCGACATGGCCACAATTCACAGCCAGCCATTATTGGGCCATGCAGGCCGTGTGGGGTAGAGCAAATTCACGACTTAGCAGTGGCACTTAATAACCTCTTCTACAGAAAGCGTGACTGTTGACTCTGCCACCTGAAGCTGCTCGGTAATGGCCTTCATTGGCTCTTCGGGGTTCTTACGGTGGCCTGCACTTGCTGGAGAAACTCAACAACCTGAATGACGTCTGACCACTGTCAGCCCTTATTTCTCTATATCACAGATTGCAATAAGCCAGGGGTTCTCAGGTACGTTCATCCCAGGGAACCCTGCTAAGCTCCATAAAGTGCCAAGGAACCCCCCCCTCCCCCGATTTAACCGAATTATCGAGGGTATCAAGAAAACAAACAAATGCTGCACTACGTCAACACGCTTTTATTTACTCAATGAATCGTCAAATCTTGTTTCTATTTAGCACAAGACCAGTGCGGAAGCTGAAATTCTCTTTATCTCATGACTGATTAGCGCTAGCAGCGGCGAAGGCCTCGCGACATCCTTCGCGGCGCGCGTTTTCATCTGAGACGCGCTTTGCACCAACGGGCGCACATCCCGATTATTTTTTCGCCACTCAGCTGCTCGCCAACAAATTGTCCGTCCATCGCGATGTAGCCGGTGCTTTTTAACTTCGACAGCTTTGCACTGAGTAAAAGCGAAACTACTGCTTGCCGCAACCGCTGTCGACGAAACCGCGGCCGCTATATATCGACACGATCATGGACGGCGACCTTGCGGTTCAGAAGGCAGGCGGCTGATGCACGCGCCAAGTCAAAACGAAACTACCGTTCGCTGCAAGAAGTGTGGACGAAACCGCGGCCGCTATCGACGCGATCATGGACGGCCACTTTACGGTTCAGAAGGCAGGCGGCTGACAGACGCATCGAGTGAAACCGAAACTACCTTTCACTGCAAGAAGTGCGGACGAAACTGCGGTCGCTATCGACGCTGCCATCGGAGGCGACTACGCAGTTGTGAAGGCACGCAGCCGACGCGCGCATCGAGTGAAAACGAAACTACTATTTGCCGCAACCGCTGCGGACGAAGCTGTGGTGGTTATTGGTGGTTATCGACGCGATCAGAGATAGCGACTACGCACTTACGGAGGCACGCGGCTAGCCGCCAACGCGGTGTTACGCGCGGCGATAAACGCAAGAATAAAGGCTTTAAAGGCACAATTAGGCACGAAGTGCTTCGGCGTTGCTGTCAGTCACGTGCCGCGTACGATTGCCGCTGAGGACCACGGCGATGCGGACTGCGCCGCTTCGTTTCGGTTGGACGCTACGCCGTTCTTGCTCTTCTGCGGCGCGCGTTTGCGGTGCTCCGCGTTTTTTTTTTTCCCTCCAACGTATAGGTCAGTGCGCACGCTATCGGCACCTACCCTATCTACAAATAGGAGAAAGGCGCATGGTGGTAAGTTACGGCCTCCGAGATTCAAGTGCGAAAGCTTAGGCGCGTTGCCCGTTCTCAGAGGTTGGGTGGCTACAAGCTGCTTGCGTATTTATTGCGCAGTTCGCGCGTTGCTCTTACGCACTGTGATGTGCTTTTTGACACTCGGGCATGGGTATTGGAGGTTCTTTGGATCAAGCGCACCTCGTGTTCGCCGTTTTAGACACTTGTCGAGAGCGGGACCAGGGAAAATTTATCAGTGGCTCGCGGAACCCCGAGCAGGGGCCTGCGGAACCCGTAGGTTCCGCGGAACCCACTTTGAGAACCCATGAAGCCATTGACTTTTGTTTAAAATTTTTTAAAAAATTCTTAACATTCAAGAAAATGGTGATCTCCATGTTGCTGTGGTTGGTTTGTAAGGTGACTAAGACTGCGTGTATCTTAATTTCCTGTGTCAGACGGGAATTGCTACCCTAGACTAAATGTGCTAGATAGGCGACAGAAAAAGGTTCTTGAAGAAAGGTTGATGTCTGTGGCGATTTGAAGCGATATGCTCAAAAAGCTTGCCCACCTCGCATGTATTCGATCCCAGTAATAGCACTGAAATGTGTTGCATATGTTGCTTATAAGATCTTCACTCACTGAGACCACATGCTGGCCAGCTTATACGTCTAAACAAACTTTCTTATGTTGTATTATATACCCAATTGCAATCATCACTACTTCTACGGCTGTTGTCTGCTAAAGGGCGGGCCAGATTCAGAGCAGTGCAGCAGGGGCCGGTATTGTGTAGCGATGCCTTTTCCTGATGCCAGTGCCTTTCGACACTTTTCGTGTTCGTGAATTGCCGCTTTCGAAGCTCCACCCGAGGCAGAGAGTCGCTTGACCACTCATGAATGCAAAAAGCGCCGAAAGGAATTGTCATTAGGAAAAGGCATTGCTACAAAATATCGGCCCAGTTCTCATAGCCATGAGACAGCATCACAAGGCCAAATTTGCAAATGTGCAGATGTAGACTCTGCTTACACTTGTTTAATTTGCAGTGCAAGTAATACATCTGAAAAAGCATTTTTTGTATTACAAATATAATGGGCAGTAGTGACCAGTGTCATCATAGACATCATTACTTGTTATGCACATGAACATGTTGAGTAAGCTCACACTTTCACACCATTTATGAACTCTCTTGCAGTTTATGACTAAACTTCTCTCATTTAGGCACATGTTTTGCTGGATGCACAAAACCTAACTGGAGGTATGTGTGGAACTCTTACCTTCTAGAACCTGTGGAACTCCACAGACTGGCTTCTTTATGTTACACATGGCTTTGTTGGTCAGACAAGTATCCTTTTGTCTGCAAGGGCTGGAGGGAGAAAGCACTTGCAATCGAAAGTTTTGTAGCGAAAGCTACACTGGCCGCACTCTCGCCGTTTCGCTGTGGCTGGTGGCAGCACCGCGAGCTGAGCCGTTGCCTAGCAGCCGCTGCAGCTGGCTGGCAGCGTTTCTTTCTCTATGGTGTGACCACGCCGCAAGCGGTGTCTGACACGCGTCTTTCACCCGGCGAACTACTTCACTGAAGAGGGTCCGGAATGCCAAGCGCGCGAGGCTAGCGTCAGAGACTGAGGAAGAGCTAGCCGTTCGGCTCGCAAAATGCTTGGACTTGTCGGCTTATAATTTATATGTGGCTTATATCGATGAGTGTATACCTAAGTATAATAATTACAGCTAAATCAAAGGCTAACCAAGTGAAACCAAGACTTAACCAGGCTAAACCAAGCTTTCACTTTGCATATCCAGGATTAGCTGAGCTAAGCTGCAGCAATTTTTTTGAAATGTGGTTGCCACAGAATAGTTAAGTTCCTTCAGCTGTGTGTAGGTCTTTGTGACCTATTAAATGCATATCTCATCCCCAGCACAGTGTCGGTTTGGCAACAAAAATTTATTTATTTATTTATTGGTTTTGCATTGCAGGCAGGTATAACTGCGAGCTTTATGATGTAACTCATACGTCTAGTTGTAAGCCCTCTTGTTTTATTGTAAGCCCTCTAGACATTGTGTCCCTGATATTAGTGTGTACGGCCGTCCCATATATCTTACGCTTATTGCCTGCCATTCCCAGAAGTTTTCAGGTACAAGTTTTCTGGAGAGGGGTGCCAACTGTGAGGTTAGTAAGCCTATGTACCTGTACTTGCTTATTCAAAGCCTGCAAATCAACTGTCAATGCCTACATGATCGTGTGTACTGGGACGCATTTTATTGCACCGCATAACAATGGAAACAAGAAAACAAACATTATCTATTGCAGTGGCTAGGGCATACTGCAACAGAGCATAAGGCCACAGGTTTGATTCTCATCTGCAGAGGCTGCATACTAACGGGGTTGAAGTTTTATTGCATTAATTTAAACGTGTTTGACAGAACCATAAAAAAAGAATATACATTCGAACGAGGTCACTGTACAGTGATGACACCATTCATTGAAATAGTGGTGGCTGGAAATACAACTCCTTGAGGAACAGCACAACTAAAGGACAGCTGGCATACCATTCAGTGTTGGCTGTCTCCACAATTTTTGCATGTGCACCATTCAGTGTCTTAGTGTACTGCAGCTATGACATGTCATTAACTAACCCAGTTGTAAACACTACATATTAAGTAGCTCCAGATGGTCAAGATTAATTCAGCAATTCTCGCTATGCCCATCGACGCCGCAACGCGGGAACGCTAAGGTCGGCACTGCGAAAGACGACAGTTGTCACTCCGACTTAAGAGATGACCGACCCCAGCAACCTACCATCCTCAGGCAACGTTCTGCCTGACGCGGCCTCACGCCCACGAGACGTCACAGCTCTCCAGCTCCACCTGCCCACGTTCTGGCGCTCCACTTCGATCCCTCGGTTCCCGACAATACCTCTATTTAATTCAGGGTACGATGCTACATCGTGCACAGCTAAAGCATAAACTTGAAGCAGAAAAATTATGCTAATTTTATTATTTATTAGAAGAAACTTACGCACACAACACTGGGTCACAACTTTCTTAATCTATAATGTCTGAATAATATATAAGTAAGTATTATTGCTTTGTTTTCATCCAGCAGGGTCACATGGCATATGAAGTCGAAATGGAGCAAATTGTCCATGACTCCTCAGTTTCCTCCTTCACAATTAAGTGGCAATGTCACCTCGTTCATGCAAGTTCCGAGTTCAATTCCTTTAAGCTGGTCACAGGATGTCTAAAGAATGGTGCCTAAGCCAGCCAATAATGGTGCATCACAGTGTTCACTCATAGTATTGTAAGAGAGTCAAAGTGAAAAAATCTGTTATGAAATGACAGGAAGCAGCAATACCATTTTATGCTGTATTGGCAGCAGGTACTTTGACAAGCAGTGATCAGACTTATTCACAAAGTACTGCAGTGAAATTTTACCTTAGCTAAATTCGTTATGAGTATTACTATTGAACCAACTGCGGCAGAGCTGCAAGGCTAGTAATTGTATAATTTTATTGCGATAGCAATTATATGGACACTTCAACCGGATTTCTGCCGTCCCCGTCGCCTTGAGGTTCCCTATAGATAAAATCTTCGCCGCGCGCCGTATGCCCGAGCGGAAGCGTGCGGGGACGCGCGCTATCACGGAGAGCGAACGCACTCATCTCCCACGCGCAAGCAAGGAAGCAGGAAGCCACCCAGTGAACCACAAATATCCATTGGATGTACCACAAAAGACCAAATATCCAAGACATTTAACGACGTCCAGTTTACATCTATAGTATGTTCGACTAGTACGTGGCAGTCAAGGGTCATCCAGAGGACGTCGAATGTCCTTATGATTTGGACATCTCTTGCACATTCAAAGCTCTCGTGCATTGATCGTACATTGTGCGTTATGAGTCGATGCACGCACTATGCCGCAGAAATACAAGCAAATTGTCTCTAATGCCTAACAATGGGAAGCTAGGAGAGCAAAAGCATTAAATTAATTATTTTGCAATTTAGCACGACCTTTGCACGCACTGCTGGAGGTCTATAGTAACGTTGCTGCCGGACACCGCGCGCAAACGCCAATACTTTCGCCATTTTTTCGCTATGCTTTCGGTCTCGGTTACGTCATTTTCTTTCTCCATGCAAAGATGCTTTATTTTTCAGTTATATCTATTAGTACATTGTTGAAAATACGTAACCTTTAACTTGCTGATGTATTACGACATTTTATAAAGAAAAAAAGAAGTTTGAACTTGCAAAAGCTTTGACTTCGCATCGCCACTGATATCAATTCAGCAACACGCGCCTCGATGCAAGTGCGCAGCAATGTTAGGGTGGCTCGCAATGTTCCGGGCGCGAGTAGCGTGTGCTTTATTTGTGTCTTTTCGACTTTTGTGCGGTTGACCATGGCCCAAGTACGTATATACTCGGCAGAACTGTACAGTTGCGTGCTGAAATTTAGAGCTGTGCTTCTGACTGCTATTTGTGGTACGTTTGTTCGTCTAGCGAAGCGCTTACGGGAATGTTCTGGAGGCAATGTTTTGATGGTTAATTTTCGCGCATGTTTGTATCGCTTGGTTTCCAGCGTTCCTCTTCAAGTGTCAGGGATATTTCTCATTTGCAATGCCTATCTCTAAGCCTCTGGCAGCATTATGTTATTGGCACTTTTGTGATCTGAAAAGCTGCCTGACCAAGTTGCCTATCAAGATGAACATTCCATCTCTGGATTCTGCTTGCGTGGAATTTATTTTACCATATATTTTTCAATGCAGCTAGAAAGTACTTGCTTTCTATCTTGAATCCGGTGGCCCCAGAAGCAGGTGCTGGCAAGCAGGTCATGCACTTTTGGTCATTAATTAGTATGTGATACTACCTCTTACTAATCAGTTTTATTGTTAATTATAATTGTGGCACTGTGCCTACTAGTCATTTTCTCGTTACTTGTGTTTTAATAAAGTTCAATTTTCAAGAATCTGTTTTTGATTACGCTTTTTTTTAGATCCGCGTTTAACCTGTTTGTATACAGCGAGAACATGTAATGCATAATTTCATACATGTGCGTGGCTTGGGGCCGATCATTTTTGTAATAAAGCTTTATCAGTTGTATAAATAAAAAAGTAACATTGGTATGACATTGTGAGTTTCACTGGTGTGCTTTACCTAGTGCTTACTGAACTCACTATTTTTCATTTATCCATTGCAGGATTTGTAATGATGCATAATGATCAAAATGCGGATTTACGGTTTTCTTAGCACAGTTTTCGCATTTTAATGAGCGCTAGAACTATATATAAAAGTTGACAGTCACTTTAGCGAACACTGAAGAGAATGAAGGCGGAAGCCTGCGCACTCACGAAGCATTAATTAAATTATTTGTCATTCGCATGCGTTGTTACTTCTATTGTTTTCTCCTACCAAAGTTGTGGGCTTGAGTGCATAATTAACTTCGCCATAATTAACACCAATGGTTGCGGGCTCTACTCCCACCAAAGGTCGAGGGTTTGAGTGCCTTGATTGTATCTTAATGAACTTTGTCTTAATTAACACCAAAAGTCGTGGGTTCGACTTCCACCAAAGTTCGAGAGTTCGAGTGCCTTAATTAACTCTGCCATAATTAACTTGCCTTAAGTAACTTCGCTCTAATGAACACCCAAGGTAGTGGGTGTGACTCTACCTTCACCATGTCAATTGGAATCCAACTTGGAGATAATTTGGAGATGTGGCCGGTTCGCCCATATCTCCAAGTGGTTTCGACTCCCAACAAAGGCCGTTGGTTAGAGTGCCTCAATTAACTCTATCTTAATGAACTGTACCTTAATTTGCTTCGACCTAATTAACACCAAAGGTCGAAGGTTCAATCCCCAATTTTGGTGCTGCGACGCTGGACATCGGATTTTTCGACGATTGAGCCATCTAAGGATTTCACCTTAGTGTTGCAGTTTATATTTTCACATTCACACGTTTACACGTTAACAAAACATTCCAAGCAAAGTCACCAGCTACATGCCGACAATGGGGGTAACTGTGCCATTAGTGTGCCTCAGCAGATGTACCATCGAGGACAAATTAAATGCGAACAGCGGAGTGTGTGGCCTAAGCATAACTAAAGGTATACTGTGCATGTCGTCGGCCAGTCGTTGTGCACGTGCGTGGGGATGTAGTTCGCAAGGAAGAGTGCAGCGCTGCTCGCCCTATTGCGATAAACGTCACCCGTATTTTGTCCGAAAGTTGTTTTCTCATCTCTCCTCGGGCAGTGCCATACCCACCTGGCAGTACAGTGTTATGGTGAATAGCACCATCGCTACATCAGTAGCGTGATATAGCTGGCATGCACCCAGCTTGCTAACGTGCATTGCTTTGCTTTTGTTACCACCATCATAGCTGCCAGTGTCTAATCGTAATTTGAATAGTACGAAAAATGTATTGCATTGGATGCGCAACAACAGTGCTAGCCACCGATAGGAATCACAGATAATCACAGATAGGAATGGCACTGCAATGGCGGGGTGAGAATACAAGCTTCCAACAAAATACAGGTGACGTAATACGCACTAGGACAAGCAGCCCCGCACTCCGCATCGAAACCACATGCATGTGTACAATCATCGCTGGCCGACGCCACACACTGTGCTTTTAGTTACGTTTTGGCCACATTCGCATTTCATTTGTATTCAATAGTACATCTACTGTGGCACTCGCAGGTATACAGCTCATTATAGCGTCAGCAGGAAAGATCCACTAGATGTTCTATGGACCTCCTGCGTCCCCAAAAAGAACATTAGAGGTTACTTATGTCCAGCTGCAACATACTTTCAACGTTAGAGCAACGTGATCTGGATGGGACTTAGATTATCCATGGTACGTATTTGTAACGTTGTTTGGAGAAATATAGATATCTATAGGATGTGTGCAATGTCTCAAACATGACGTTCTATGGACATCTATGGTACATTAATGGTTCACTGGGCAGCGCCTGAGGGAGTGGGGGGGGGGCGCACTTCTACTCTTCCAACAGCCGCGCTCGTCGCTCGTCCGCACCGTCTCTTATCTCCACACGGCTCTGACCTTTATGCGCCGTGCATTCGCCGCTCAGTTTCCGTTGAAGCGATAGACCGCACGTACCTTCGCCCGCTGCGGCGTATGCTTGCTGCCAGCGTTTTGACAGTCGTCTGCAGTCATTCAGTGTGATCTATTCGTGTTTGTTTGTGCGCGCTCACACCACGCTTATTCATTCAGTTGGTAATAGTCGGGCCACATTTTCCAACGCACGCTACACATGCAATGCAGCGCGGATCGGCAGTGCAGCGCTACAGGTGTGTCCCTTCACACGCACTGCCCACGGGAAGCGCTTCTCATCAACACCACCGTTTCACACGCGCCTTCTCGTGGTCATCGAGTCTCTCTTCATGTCGGTCTACTTACGCCGCAGCACACCTGCTTACTTAATCAGCTCATATTTACTACAATTCATATTGCTACCAAAGCCGCTCACCTTACTTCGTATGACATTGCTGTGTTGCTATCGCATTCATTGCTTCGCCCTTAGGGCGAAACTGTGACATTTTTTTCTTATTAACAGCCTTTTACATAGCACCTAAGGAGACGATGCGTGCACCAGAAATAGGCAGATGGTGTTTAGCAGATACGACGCAAATCCCAGACATGGCTTCTGAGATTTTCGGTGCACAGCAAGTGTCGGCCGAATCTCGGGCATCATGCCGATAAGCCATGTGGGTTTTGAACGTTGTGGGTTCTGCATTATTTCCGGCAAGTGGCATCATTAATGGATATTTTTTCTAACTATTAGTGACTCATCCACTCCACTCGCATTTCAACCATAAGGTTTTGCATGAGTTGGCCTTTAACTGAGGTGTCTGCTTGGTGCACGTGCAGTGGACCTGGTGGACCCATACTGCTTTGCAGCGGGTCAGCAATTCAACCTGCTGCTGCGGCAGTATGGTGCACCTGTCGTCGTGCTCAACCTGGTGAAGAAGCGTGAGAAACGCGCCACGAGAGCCTCCTCAGTGACCGCTTTTTGGACAGCATTGGGCCTCTTCGATTATGCAATCCCGGACTGTCCGCAAACCGTCCGCGGCTTCCGGTCTGACTAGCCCTGACAAAAGAGCGCGTCACAGTCACGTGATCCAGCTGTCGGGGACTGTCCGAGATTTCGGTTGAAGCATCGCGACCGGAAGTCACTCTCCTGGCTGCTGTCGTCTGCTCTTTGCTACGCGTAGATAGCCCCCTACCCAGCGTTTTTATTAGCGTGGCCTCCGCAATGGTGCAGTCTCAGAGGCGTACGCGTCGCCGACGCAACCATGAAGCTAGCACAGTGTAATCGTAGCCTGGGCGCGTAGAACGTTTTCGCAAAGTGCAGTTTATTACGTCGATCGCGCTAGCCAGCTCACTGCCTGAGAAATTTAAGTGGAATTCCCACACGGACGTAAGAAAAATCGTGGTGGTGGTGAAATATATTTATTGGCCCCAAAATTGCTGTGGAGAGACTCCGAAATCATGGTCGTGCCACGTCACTGTTCATACAGAAAGCACCCGCCTACATCCTCAAAGCTCGCGAGACCGTCTGCTAATTAAAGGCCCGACGCGTGAGAGAGCGCGTGTACACCGTCTAATAATCCTGCACGTCAAAAATCAAACGCTCGAACTTGGTAGCAGAAGGGATCAACATGTCTGTTAACAGCAATCCGCGAATATCACCCCAGCTACCGGCATGAAATACGCTAGTTTCACTTACCTGAAAAGCAAAATTTACCTGCAATGAGCATGACAGATTTCGTGAAACACAGTAAGAAAAGCAAGCATGTGCACCTGATCGCTGTGCTTCTTTCTTTAAAAAAATGCGAAGACTAAAGCTACAGCAATTAGACGGCTCGTAAAAAACTTGCATGATGGCACACAAAGCACCGATGTAACAGAAGCGATAACTCAATGCACAGTAGTTGCCGTCTGGAGCGCGCAAAGTACGCAGAAGCACACGGAATCTTTCACAACATGGCGTCAAACACCACGCGCGCTGCCGTCGTCTGCTAGCTACTTGCGCTTGTCCGAGCAAACATCTGCTGACAGCTCCAACAGTCCGCGGGCAGTCCGGAACTTCCGGTCCGTCAACAAACGAACGCGCTTCTGACAACATTCGGACTAGTGGGCGGAGCTTCGGAAGCTGTCCGAGCAAAATCGAATGCGGCACAGCAGTCCCAAGCAGTCCGGGACTGTCAGGGACTGATAATCGAAGAGGCCCATTGACTTCCATAACCAGTTCCTCTCTCGTTCACAACCACATTGCCTTCGACATGGCTAGAAACAACAAATCGTTAGTATTCCTGCTGCACTTACCTGCCTCGTTTCTTTACTGAACCTAGTTGTAAAATTTTACCTGCAAAGCTTCATAAAATAAGTTCTTCACGGTGCATTATTGAGTCAGACACAGCTTAACATTTTCAGGGTTTAAAAAATTAACATCAAGTTTCGTAGGCCCTTCCATATTTCTTCAGTCGGTACTTATTAGATATACAAGTATAGTTGTAAGTATAATGTGCACAACACTCATAATCAGTCTTGGGCATTATAAGTAGGGTTGCAAAGGCCTTGAAGGCAGAATGACTGATCTTGATGTTGGTCAAAATGCACTACTGGAACTTCAGACACAGGAACAAAGGGCATTTCTCTGTCTTTGTTGTTCCAGTAGCATGTTTCAGTCAACAGTAACAATGAACTAGCCACAACCTTAGCTCATGTAATGCAATAGAGATCAAGGGAGGAGTGATGCTGATTCATACGAGGCAGCTTTAGTTGCATGTACTTAATGTGCAGAAGGCCTGATGGCATAAAAGGTTTGCATACAGTAGAGGTTAGCCTGCAGTGGGTTGGAAATCTTTTACACAAGCTAAGAATTTGGCGTACACCATTTTCAAAATTTTATCAGTGCCAGTAGGAGGCTGGTTACTTAAGATTTTTGCTGGACCAATACATGGCATTCGCCAATGCAAAAAAGCAGCCAATTTGATGGGTCGCCTGTCAGACATCACGCACCACATCCTGTGCAAGATGGGCATATTCCACACCCATGGCAGCCAGGTTGGTCCCCTGCCTACGCCCTGCACGCTTGGAGGTGCCATGGCCACCTACGGATCACGGCTGTAGACGGATGTTGCCCGTGTCATCGTGTTGACTGATTGGATAACACCAACACAGCCCAGTATGCCCTCGGCGAGTGTGCTTTGGCTTTTCAGGTAGATACTGCATGTACGACAACGGAGCACTGCTGCAAATAGCACACTCTCTTAAGAGGGCCTTGCAGAAATTATGTTCAATGAGTAAATAAATGAGCCCTCTCATCGCAGAAACCAGGGTGACATAGAAAAGAGATAACGTAAGTGCTCGATCTCAACAAAACATTCAAATTTTTTTGTCGCCTAATATTCCACACCCATGGCAGCCAGGCTGGTCCCGTGCCTGGAGGTGCCATGCTGGGAGGTGCCATGGCCACCTACGCACTGGGCCTGATTTTTGTTAGCCCCAACCATATAAGCCAAGGAAAGCATAGGGGGTAGTTATTTGTTGCTTTAATTGAAGTGTAGAAATTATAAAGTAGAGGGAAATGAAAGTGGAGGAAAAATTAACTTGCCGCCAGTGGGAGCTGAACCCGGAAGATGTGGGTTCGGCTTCTACTGGTGGCAAGTTGTTTTTTCGTCCAAGTTAATTTCTGACACAAGTTGAGAGTAAGTGCTTGTGGGAGCTCTTTCACGTTTGTCTATTGTGGTGCTACTTTTCACTCTGTCACCATATTGACCATCGTACCTTCTCAACAGCACATTTGCCTAGGCCCATAATGTGCCTTCACACACGGCAGCACACACAACATTCTACAGAAGTGGTGAATTGTTCTTTCCTGCAGTCATTTGAAATTGCAGCTATTTTAATGCGAAAGCATTATATGCCCCATTACATGAAAATCGTACCAAATTACGGTACCAAAAATGGCCTAATAATACCTTTGAAAAAAAAATTTGGTAAATTGCGATCTGGGTGGGAATCGAACCCAGGCCTCTGGGCTGCGAGATGAGCACACTTCCCCGACACCACAGCGGCTCCACGGTTCTGGTTGACCAAAGGTGTACCTAGTTCGTGCGTCATTGCCCATGTCACGTCATAGCTATCTGGCTGACTAAATGTGTGGCCTAGTGTGTGAGTCGTTGTGCACGCAGGCGAAAGCTCGTGTGCACAAGGAACGTGCGGAAAGGAACATTTCACCAAACGGTCTATAATGCTTTCGCATTCCCACACGTAAGCAGTCTTAAGTGTGCCTGTCGATTATTTTTTTTTTGTCGCGGTTTGGCACAAACCTCAAGTTAAGGCACTAAATTGTGCCTATTACTGAATATATTGTTTGTTAACATTGTAATGACTTTGTTTTAATGTTAGGTACTTGATATTACATATTGGTATCAGAAATTGATTTGTTGAATAGCTGATCATTAAAGGCAAACGAGTATTGTTTCCTGCACTTTCTTTTGAAGATTTTGTTTGTTTCCTTACGAGCAGTCCAGAGATAAACATATTTTATTTGAGCTATTGAAGTGTTCAACGTTTGTCCACAGATACATGTGTGTCTTGTGTGTGAACTTATGCATCTAACTATAATTGTCACATTTTGAAACTAATATTATGTAGTGAGGAAGAATACAGCGCATAGTTTGAATGTATGTTATCAAGCATGCTTGTTTCTTTGCATAATGATCTGTTATGTTTTGTGCAGCTGAATGGTCTTGGTGTCCTGCCAAAGCCTGACCTGTTCTTCGACACCGACAGTGTTCGGTACGGCATAAATTTAATGTTGAATTTGAATTGAAATATCTGAGCCGAACTGGTATGACTTCAGTTTCTCTTGCTGACGGCTGTAAAGCAGGTTTGGTTAGCAATGAACCATCAAAATACCAGCATTACACATTTGATTATCTTTGTTCTGCAATATGTTGGAGGTTCTCTATGTGGACCATGGGTGACACCCTGGCCTTGCAGTGTGGTGGTTCTCAGCTGGTCCACCGAGTCAAGAAATACCGGAAGATTTTGCCGCTATCTTCACACTCGAGGGACATAATGCAGACCTTCTCCCGGTACATCAGTAATACATAATACATTCTCAGGTTAGAACTCCTCATTGTGCACACAGTAATGCACAGTGCAGTTCACTGTCAAAAGGGAACACACAAATTTGCACCTCTCTTTGTTGGTGATCTAGCTACAAATTCCAGCAGAACCTATATCAATGCACAGCACAGGTGTGTAGAAAAGTGACAGTGCCCTAACCGCAATTTATTTACAGCAAAATCGGGCAATTCCCGCTTGCCAGAGGAGAACATTTACATGTGATCTGCACTCACGTGTTCCATTTTAACAGTGGACTACACAGTACAGTACTTACGGCTTATTCTAACTGGAAATAAAACCAATACAACTTGGCCATTTCTTAAATTTTACCAAAAAACAGTTGCTTATAAATGCAGACATCTGTGATTAAAAAATGCTGACTATACCAACTATACTGAAGTGCATAGTGTACCGATACATAATGCACCAGTTACAAGTTGCATGGAATGAGTGTAAGTATATTTATTTTTCGCAGCTCCCATGGTTCTTAATCTTTTGTCTATAATAGTACCTTATCTTAAAATGTGACAGATATTAGTATTAACAGCATGGTTAGTAGTGAACAACATACTTACTGCTGTTTCGTTACTTGGACTCAAATTAATTTGCATTGGCACTCTCCAGCGATAGCTTCCTGTGTGCTCATTCTAGTTACGTAGTCATCCATTGATGTACAGTAGCCGACCGATTTTCTAGACTTCGTGGGGACTGAAAAATATTACGAAAAATCGAACAGTCCCCCAAGAGAAAAAAAATTATGAGGCTTCGAGCGGCTTAAGCAAAATGTTGCAGTTTCGCCCACAAGGCAGAGCACCAATTGCGATAGCAACTTAATAGACAGCGATACGAAGTAAGGATGTTAGTTTATCGGCCGTATAAAGTTGTAAATATGCGCTTACTGACTAAATAAGCACGGTGTCACGCGCGCACAGGTTACATGAACACATCTCGCTCGATGACCGCGGAAACTCGTTAAAACGCTGGAGTGCAAAGTGCACCAAAAGCAGCGGGCAAATTGACCTTCGCGCTGTCTATTCTCTCGCTTCAACGCAAACGTCGAAAAAAAAAGAAAAACAGCGCATACGAAGCTGCTGGCACTCGGCGCACGCCCTTTGTACCCATCGCAGATTGCTTTGAAGATGAGTCCCCCACGGGCGCACACTTCGGCGGCACAGCAGATCGCTTTCAAGATACGGTGCCTTCGCGGCAGCTCCGTCGGCAGCAGCCGCAAGAGCTGAACGCAGCTCCCCACCGTCTCTGTCGCCTTCTCCCCGTGCCCCGCGAACGAACAAAGTCCGCGCGCCTCTTTCACCCGTGCACAGCGTACGGAGCATGTTGCAAGAAGATAGGTGCTCCAACTAGAGTTACTGTATATGCTACCAAAGGGAGCATCGGATCACCTTCCTTCTTGCACCGTGGGACGGAGCAACCGAAACTTGAAAAACAAAACAAAACTGATTCCACTTAAGTGATTATGGTGATAGTGCTGAGGTGACCGGGGAAAAAAAGCAAGTGCCGCTTTTTGGAACGTTTTGTTGACCAGATAGAGTGGGCATGGCCCGCTCTATACGCAGATAGCATGCGTACTGATCTTGAAGGCTATACAGGGGGCCACTGGAAGCCAAGCCAGCAGAAAATCCAACATGGCGGCCCCTAAGGTGGTTTTTTAAGATCGGGTAGCGTTACAGTGTACTACAAGGGGGCAGTGGGCTGAATCTCCGCCGGTTACGCTGGAGGTGGTGGATAAGTACAAATATCTTGTAGTGTGCATAAACAATGGGGCTGAGTACCTAACGGAACATGAAAAATATGTGACGGCTAAAGGTAGCAGAAATGCAGCTGTGATGAAAAATAGGGCACTGTGGAATTACAATAGGTACGAAGTGGTGAGAGGGATTTGGAAAAGGGTGATGGTCCCTAGTTTGACTTTCGGCAATGCGGTCCTGTGCATGAGATCAGAGGTTCGAGCAAGGTTGGAAGTTAAGCACCGAGGGGTAGGTAGACTGGCTCTGGGAGCACACGGAAATACACTAAATCAGGGGGTACAGGGTGACATGGGATGGACGTCATTCGAGGGCAGGGAAGCCAGCAGCAAGATAGAATTTGAGGAGCGATTGAGAGAAATGGCAGAAAAGCGGTGGGCAAGGAGAGTTTTCAGTTATTTGTACATGAGGAATGTTGATACAAAATGGAGGAAGCTGACCAGAAAACTGTCAATCAAATATTTGGACTGCAGGAGGGGTGCAAACCAGGAAACAGCGGTTAAGAAAAAGGTTAAGGAAACAGAGAGGGGTCTGTGGAAAATGGGGATGCAGACGAAATCAGCACTGGGAACATACCGAACTTTCAAGCAAGAAATTGCCAAAGAAAATATCTACGATAATTCTAGGGGAAGCTCTTTGTTGTTTGAAGCCCGGACGGGATTATTGCGGACTAAGATGTACCGAGTCAAGTACCAAGGTTGTGCTGTGCACGTTGTGCTGTGCGTGTGGAGAAGAAGAGGAAACGGCTGAACACCTCATACTTTTCTGTAAAGGGCTTAACCCTACAGTGCAAGGCAACGGGGCTGATATTTATTGCGATAGCAATTATATGGACACTTCCACCGGATTTCTGCCGTCGCCGTCGCCGTGAGGTTCCGTATAGATAAAATCTTCGCCGCGCGCCGTATGCCCGAGCGGAAGCGTGCGGGGATGCACGCTGTCACGGAGAGCGAACGCACTCTATCTTCCACGCGCAAGCAAGGAAGCGGGAAGCGAGCGCCGGAGGGAGCGGGGGGGGGGGCGCATTTCTACTCTGCCCACAACAGCGCTCGTCGCTCGCTCGCACCGTCTCTTATCTCCACACGGCTCTGACCTTTATGCGCTTTGCATTCGCCGCTCAGTTTCCGTTGAAGCGATAGACCGCACGTACCTTCGCCCGCTGCGGCGTATATGCACTTGCTGCCAGCGTTTTGACAGTCGTCTGCAGTCATTCAGTGTGATCTATTCATGCATGCTTGTGCGCGCTCACACCACAGTAAATAACCAAACAGAGGTTATCTGATTGGTGGATAAAATCAAGGCAGGGGTGAAATTTCACCCACCACAAAGTACAAAATAGGTTAATAGTCATGGCTAGGTGGCGTATGCCACCGCCCAGTTTAAAGGGTTCAGCCTCATCCATCTATCCAGCCGGGGGCTATGCGATGCAGCGGCTCCACGAATGTCGCCAATATGAGCTTCTCTGATAGGCCGAGCGGCGGCGCTGGCGTCGGTTTCAATGGAACGTGGGTGCGACGGCGCAACTGCCCAGTGCCCGATCATATTAGTTGGAGTTTCTGAGCTGCGTTGTTTTTCCTGTGGACGTCATCGCGTGGGGTTTTTTTTTCCTTCAGTGTTTTTTTCGCACATAGCCTGCAAGAGAGTAGTATGCCTTACATTAACTGAGCCATGCCGCGGCATCGACACAACCACTGTTACGCGCCTGGGTGCCACACAGGCTATGTTTATGTGAAGGATGGGCCAAAGGTGTCCTTGTTTGGCGTCCCAAAGGATAAAAATAGGCGGAAAGAGTGGGAAAAGAACTTCCATAGAGCTGACAAGCACCTGGACAACACGAGTGCAGTATGCAAGCTCCATTTCGAGCAAATTTTGTGCTCAACTCCAACGCAGTTCCTGATCACTGTGAATTGTCTTTCTTTTTATGGTCTAGTTAGGTCAGTTAGCGAAGGAAACTGCAAGGAAGGTACACTGGCCTCCTTAGTGGAAGTTGACTCTCTCGAAGCATCAGGTGACAGAAATGAGTGCAGTCAAATTGCTGCTAGCGCTACTGCCACAGAGGCCACACAAAACGTGGTACCCCAGCATTGCATGGGCCTGCGTGTTTCAAACGACCATATCCAGCACGTGGCCAGAATCGACTCGAGGCTCACTTACCACATTGCGGGCTATGTTGCGCGGAAGTGTATTGTCAATTCTAGCACAAAATGCCAAGAATGCATAAAGTTGCTTACTATGACGCCACCAGGCGAAAGTTTTCAACTTGTCTGGCTAACAAACTCCTGTGACCGAGGAGGCCTCCTTTATCCCTCCAGTCAGCTGTATGGCTTTGTGAAAAAGCTAGAGGATCTTTTCACAGAATGCTGCTGTCAGAGTGAGCTACACTCTGACTTCCCTCAAGCAGGTTGAGCTAACTTGAGGTAACTACCGTGAGCTTCGTTGCAGACGTTGGTTTAACGTCTCGTACGTCAACAAGTTCCTCGGAGTTCTGACGTGGCCAGGCGGCCCAGGCGATACTGGACAGCACTAGCCCCCCAACGGCTTCTCAGTAGCGCATAGGTTCAGCTTCTAGACTAAATAGCAAGGCCCAAAACCTGCGCTTAAATAGCCTCACCTTTCCCTAGTTCCCTATGTAGGGAAACTGCCGGTATGTAGAGTTCTCCTAATTCACGGCTCCTAGCTCCCAAAAGTCTTGGCCGCGGCCTTTTCACCATGGACGAAAAACGGCCGATTCTCATCTCTCCCCAGGTCAAGGGCCAAGGTCGATCCCTATCACGTGCTCTACCACGCGGACGCGCACGCACACCTCGGGGTCCGTAATCGGCGTGTCGCGTCTTGAATCGAGATCGCACCCTGTGAGGCCACGACGCTTTTGACACCCGTAATTCGGCGTGTCGATGTCGAGTAAATTATGCGCTGCACAGTCAGGAGCCCACGTTTTTGACGCCTGTAATTCGGCGTGTCGTTAATCAGCGTCAAAACCACTCGAAAATATGGCGCTCCGTGACAGCGAGTGTGGGCTCAAATGACCTACTTTTGTTCAGGCTTGTTTATAAAAAAGAAGGGAAACAGAGGCGTCCGATTTTTACAAGTTACAATCATATGAAGCCACCAAATAATGACACTAAGGAAAGCATAAGATGAATTACGTGTTTTAATTGAAATGTAGAAATAGCCATTTCATAAGTGAACCAACGTGCATTGTCTAATTTCATTAAAGGGGTCCTGAGCCACCCCTCGAGCTTGGTGAAATAACATAATAACATAACATAACATACGCTGCTGCGAACAGCTCAGCCAAGTTTTGCTGTCGTACGCAGTGCGTGGAGCTCGCAAGCGTAGCGTGGTCACCTTTCTCTCAAACGCTCTCTTTTCAACAGAAGCCATGTTCCTCACTGTTTTTTGGACGCTTTACTTCGTAATAAAGCAGATTCCCATATGCGACTGCTATTGGTAGCTGCGTTCAGCAACATAGCGTAGATACCACGACCGCCACGAAGTGCCGCCACGAGTCACTGGCTAAGCACACTGCGGCTCGCCGAGTAAAACCGCATTTGGCTTATGTTTAGCGCATCGTAGGCACCAAAATCAGAAGTCATGGCATCTATGTTAACATCCAAAATTAAAATTGAACTGCGTGCCATTGTGACATTTAGAAGGCAGAGCATTGTGGCCACGCTCCACTCCGCCGTAGCCTTCGCAGTGGAAGGCATTGAAGAAGGAACGGGAGCACAACGGAGGCCATGTTTGATTGCCAATAACTCCGCTTCTGCTGAACGCATGGAAGTACTTTTTGCAGCAAAGTATTTCTGAAATAGCCTATTTTCACTTCAAATGCCTTTCTCCACTTCGATAAAAAGTGGTTCAGGGCCCCTTTAATGAGCATTTCGCGCTTTGTTTTACGATAGCACAAGGTACTTACAAGCATGTGCTGTTAACCTTGCCATTCGTATCTTTTTTATCACTTTTAATGTGGAAGCATTTTACAGGAGGAGGTTTGTGGTTCACGATAGGGGCATGTTGAAAAAAACTTTTCCCCACCTTGGTATTGTGGAGGGGAGGCTGCGGGCACTGTTTAAGGAAGAGCACTGCCAGTGTGGATAGGGTTTTGTTGTGCCACTAGTTGACTGCAAGAAGAGGAATGAGGAGGGCAAACAGGGCATTGGAGCAGTGCTGATTGGGTCAAACACCACACTGACGCTGTGTGGAACGATGGGCTAGTGCTCCTTGGAATACTGTGTTGCTCGCTAAAAAAGTTGATTGAGGCAGACAGTGCAGCAGCATTGGAAGGGACACTGCGTAATAACCTGAACAGCTTGTCCTAAGAAGATTCTGACTGAAGCCGATGTGGTCAACCAACACAACCCTGTGGCGAAGCCTCGTCATGTGTCCCAGATTCCCAAGCAGTGGGCGACTTATTTGGTGGATAATTAAACATATGTACTTCCAAACACCACTGTGTAATAACCGTTTGAGTACAATCGAGCGCCGCTACAACAAAATGGCCTGCGTAACAAAGGGATACTTGTGTCCCGGTTCTATTGTGAGCGGTTCAGTGCATGAGCTTTACAACATATAAAAAGTGAATTCGGAGACCCCAAGCACTACTTTATAAAAGTGTTCACCGATACCTACGAATTCTCATGTCGGAGTACGTCATGCACGTAGCCAAGGGGTACACTGCTTCAGTACACATCTCACTCAACGTAACTCAAGGAGCCCCACAAATTCTTACACTTTAAGTTTGGAAAGAAGCCATGATGGTTTGGCAAAGGAGATTTGTATTAATGGCAGCATTGAAAATTTTTGTGTCCGTACTTGCCTAAACAAGTCTATCAAAGGTCTCTTTCATACATGATAGAAAATGTTGCCTAGTGCACCTACACTACTGTTAGCTTTTTAGTTCAAGATATTTGCTCATTTATGCGTAATGCAGATTTCTCTCCATTTTCAGTTACACTTGCTGGTTTGATGAAGTTTCCATGTCTCTGCCTTTTGCTGTTGAAGAAAGTTAATTATTAGACCTTCAGGCTGCCATTTTGTATCAAGACTTAAAGAAGGTGCAGAAGTTTCTTATACTTTACTCCTGAAATATATCAGGCTTAATTACAATTACCCAATGATGGCAGTGGACCATTGAATGCCACCATGTTGCAGTTGCTGAAAAGGTATAGCCTAATCACAGTTTGACATTGAGTGATACATGGGGCTGTTTTCAGGTTCTCTTAGCTCATTTCTTTTGACTGCTAATACGAATGTTGGGTGACAAATTTTCTGATGCTATTTTGCATTTCTTCTCAAACAGAGCTGAAGTACCACGGCAAATCACTTTTGGAAGTGATGAAACTGGAGGTCACCAGTGAGAAAGTAGATGGCTTTGTGGAGCTGTACAGGCCATATGAGATGTCAAGCCTCAACACAGGTTCATGCTTAACCTGAGCCATTCTGTCAGGTAGCGCATCCTTTCTGAACATGCTTACTTAGGCAGGCAGCTGCTTGCGTTTGTGTCGAGAATTACAGTATATAACTTAAAAATAATAAAAGTGTCTTGAATTTTAAGCCTTATACACCTTATAGCCCCATAGTTTATTCTTTCTCTGTGACTACAAATAATCTCTCTAGCTATTGCTTTTACTTAAAATTAGGGGCGTGCCATAATTCAAAACTTTCGAATAGTGAATCAAACAGTGTCTTATTCGATTGGCTTCGAATCGAATAATCACTATTCGTAAATGCGAATATTTTTCCAATACTTTTCGAATATTTCAAAATGTCAAGTGTGCCCAATTAAACATAAAGTTGGAGCAAAAGTACAGTAATTGTTCACCCCGCGGGCATGGCATATAGACATAAAACATGAGAACTTGCGTAGTGGAGCAGGCTACATTGCTTAGGTAGCCATACTTTACAGGGTATATATATATATATATATATATATATACAGCTATCATTTGCACTCTCTGAAGAGTCCTCTGCGCATGAAGGAACTACTTGTTTGCTCCTAATGCTCCATTTGTGCTTTTAATAAACAACACTTCTTAGCATACTATGTAATCACAGAAACTTGCTAACTTTAAGAATACAGTCAAACCTCTTTATTACGTAGTTGGCCGGGAACAACATTTAGGTATGCACGAAACAATGTATGAATTAACCACCACTGCCAGTTTAGCGGCCACTTACCGGCCGGAAAAGAACTACATCACGATGCTCTCAAACACACACACTCAGACAGGCTTTATTTGTGGGTAGGCAGCAAAAAATCGGTAATCTTCACTTGCCGCCATGGCAGCCTTGCCGCGACGACGTCATCATCGATCTCGGTAAGGCCGTGAGCCAGTTTGTCCATGAGGGTCCGATTACGAACTAAATTAACAAGCACGGTGTAACGCGGGCTCAGGTAAACATGAACACGTCTCGCTCGATGATCGTGGAAATTCACTCTCAAAACACTGGAGTGAGGAGGCACGGCAGCAGCAGCGAGCATGCTGCCTCTTGTTCAACGTGAATTAGACGTCGAAAGTACAGCGCATATGAAGCTACCGGCACTAGTTGCACTTTGTCTGCAGCACGATGGTAGAATCACCGTGGTCTGCAGATCGCTTTGAAGATGAGGCCCACGGGGCGTGCACTTTTTCCACGCCACAGATCGCTTTCGAGCCCACACTGCTGCCGCCGAAGTAAACCCCTCCCTTTCGCGCCTCCCCCTTCTTACTTCACGCGCAACAGAAGCAGCGCGCTTCCGCCCCGCCTTTCTCCCTTGCGCGCGCGAGATTGAGTTGGCTGACCCTCACAAGCTTTCACTCGCACATACTACATACGGTGCGCCGCAACGATGTTGCCATGTTTGGACTTTATACGGAACCTCAAAGCGACGTCCAAGGTGACAGCAGAAATGCGCTTCACAATAAAATGTGCTTCTGCGCAGTTACGACTTCAATTCGATGGCGAGAGCGAATTCACAGCTCCTACCGGCGGGTTCTTTGCGTTACCGGGAGCTAATCTCGAAGACCATGCTTCTGTGCGCGGCAATCGGCAGCAGCTGTATGAGTAGGAAATACGTCATGGTGGCCATGTTTCAAGTTCACTATAGCTGGCGACTGTCGTCCGGGCGTCTCAACTCGAGAATCAAACACATAAGATTTTGCCGATTTAGTGCCTGTGCGTGTAGATAAGAAACAAAAATAGTATGCACTAACCGTTTGGTGGGCAGTGAGTTACTACGGCTTACGTGGTCATCCAATACATGGGGTTCAATAGGGGCTGGGTGGGAGAATCTTAGCGACTACGTTTAAACCGCAATTACTCATTAAGCGGGTATGTATTAACGAGGTTTGACTGTACTAGGATGCGAACACTGTTTTATATTAATTGTGATAACGGCTGTTAAATATTCAAAAACTATTGGAAAACTATACGATATTCGATTCGCTTCTGGCACTTTTCGATTAGTAATCGATTCGGTCTCAAAAATCACTACAGTGCAGTCCACTTATAACGATATCGAGAACGAGAGATCCAATCGTTATAACCGATCATCGCTATATCTGGACTGCCAAAAATAAATGCCGAATATATCTTTGCAGTCCCGAAACCGAAACTGCCACTTGCGCTAAAAATCGACGTTGTAGAAAGTAGGCCGTGAAAAATAAAACTTTTATTTATACCTCTAAATAGTGTCTTAATCGTTAGGCACGCTGAAATAGAAATCTGCACTTGCTTTCGAAGAAATTGTGGATTCACAACCCCCGTGTGCATCGCGTCCATCTGCTGCGCGAACACTGGCAGCTATAATTTAGCATGCATGAGTTCAATGAGCGACTTGATCGACGACGTTGTACTTTGGTTGAACCTCGGGGTCGGTGTCAAAGACGGACCATTGTCAACCTCGTCGTCACTGCTGTTGCTGTCGTCGCCTCCGTCGCACAACGCTGCCGTCTGTCGCGACAACGATCGCTCCGTCGGACATCTCTTCGCAGAATGAGGCAGCACTTTTTGCACTCAGAAGCTCCTCCATCGAAGCATCGTCAGTAGCGACGTGCTCCCAGAGTTTGATAACAGAGTTTTAGATTAGGGGGGTGCAAGCATTGGGGCCCCCTAATCTAATACTCTCTAATGTCAGCGGCTTCCACCATGTTAGTTTCACCCATGGAGGTTTCCTCCTGGCGCACAAAGCCCGCCTTTTCGTTTGATCGACATGGCCACTGCTTTTAGCCTTCATGACCCTGGCGCTCCCGGTTTTCATAATCGTCGATATCATCGACTGCGCGACCTCACACTTCTTCGAGTCTTGCAAAATCAGTTTCGTCTCAAGGGGAGCACCTCTCGTTGCTTCCGCGGCACAATCCGCCTTTTTCACGGCCCGACGGCGCATGCGCCCTGCCCTGGCGGATTAGTCGCGAAACGTTTTGAAAGGGTCGCGCGCGCGGCCGTGCGGCCCCATCTCGGGGAAGCGTCCCCCGAAAAAAAAGCGCTCGGACGCGCGCTACTGACAACTCGTGCCGTGTACCGCGTTGAAACTCCACTGGTAGCTCGACGTCAGTGCAGTACTGAAAGTGTGCGTAGCGTAAGACTGACTTTGGTACTGCGACGGGCTTCTTGTCGACGGCACCGAGAAAATCACCGTGCCTATACCATCGTTCGACCGAAACCCGCGCGATAGGCCGTCGAACCGATAACGCGATAGCCGCAACGCCTTCGTTGGTATATATAAATAATCGCGCTCAAAGTGAGTCAAAACATGCCTACGAAGTTGAAAGGTTGAGAGAGAGAGAGAGAAAAACATTTATTTAGACCATTCAGATCGTTGATCTTGAGGACGAGTGGGTGGTGTCCTCATTCCAGGACTCCACTGGCCATGGCTGCTCGACGTACTTGCTGGACGAGAGCTTGTTGTCCCGCCAGGGTATCGCCGGTCAGCTGTACCTCCCACCGCTCAAATGACGTGTTAGGCGTCTTTAAATGTTGAGGTTTGCCCCCGCACCCCCACGAGATGTGAAAGAGTGTAGGGCGTGTGTCGCCGCACCAGGGGCAGATGCCGCGATATGTTTGTGGGTATATTTTGCTGTATCTGTGTAGGTTTGGGAATGTGTTTGTTTGGATAAGACTGAGGGCTATTGCCTCTTCAGTGCTGAGATTTTTGTGAGGGGGAGGATAAATCCTGCGGTTGAGTCGCTAGATTTCGAGTCGGTCGCAGTAATTTGATGGCAGGGTTGAAATGCGCAAGGCTTCGACCCTCTCAAGCCTTGCACATGAAGTTTGAGCCAATGTTGATCCTGTTCATCGAAGGTTAGGCCTGGCTCCGTTGAGTTCGTGCACCCGCTACCGGCGAACCTGTACTTTTGAAAAGTAAGCAAGTTAGGACGAAGGAAACTGCTTTTATAGTTCAGTTCTGGCCTTAGCGATTTGAAATAAACTACTCTTCGCTTCGCAGGGCGCGTACATAATAATCTGCAAGCGGCGACACAGCGCTGTGCCCAACGGCTGTGCCAACATCTGTAGGTCACCTTTCCCGTAGGCTGCCGCTTGTATTCGCAACGTAGATGGGTCGGTTTGTACGTGTTGGTATGCTCACGCATTTCTTAATTAATTCCTGAGATGTACTGTTTATCTCTGCGTCAAACGCGAAACAAGAGACGGTACATTCGGTACAGCAGCATAAACAGCCGCCTCGCTCATTTATATACCAACGACGTGTCAGCGATGGCATCCGCGTTTTTGCGGGAGAACAACACGGCCTTTAAATGAGCGCTTATGTGAGCACATTTTTCTCTAATAATGTTTTATGACACGCGCAAACTAAGTATGATGAAGTTAAAGAAAAGCGAGAATCAGTAATAAATTAACAGCCCGATATTTGTAACTGGATCACAGTCGCCGTTGAGTAGCTCAGGCGCTCATACTGACTCGTCTCACGGTGGAATAACGCGGCTGATATGAGCAGGTATGTGTGTTTTATTCGACATTTTGAAATTTTTTTTCATATGACCGATGCACCTTTTCCCAATGTTTGACGCTAACAACGATCTGTGGCTGTAGATGTCAATGTAAACAAGCGCACCGCTTTGCTAAATCCGACGCGGAAGGCTGCGCGCTCGAAAACTTCTTATTTATGCAAAATGTGTAAAGAATGTGCAAAAAGAATTGAAAGAAAAGCGAGGTGCAAGTGCAGGAGTCAGCGACAACAGCCAAAGCAGCCGCGCCGGCAGAGGGTACTCAGCGTACCTTTGTAGGCCACACTATATATAAACAAAACAGCGCTATCACGCCTGCTCACCCTATATATATAGTTAGTGAGTGCTACATGGCTTCCAGGAACGTCATGCTGCTCCGCGGAAGCCATTAATAATTATTCGCGATCCACGAAATGCACAACCGATGCGCACTCAACAAGGGCGCAGGTTCACAAATCCACCGGCGAAAGCCCCGGCACCCTACCAAAACGTTTCCGGTGGCGTGCGGCAGAGGGCAGCACAGGAAAATGAAAAAGGCGGCACTCGTTGAGAGAGAGTGCGTCAGGCAGCGCAGGCGCCCCTCGCCAGAGGAGGCGTTGCCCTCATATATCGCCTTTCTTCCGCCCCCTCCTCGCGCGACCGCCGGTGACGCGGGCGCAAAGCAGCTGGCGTCATCTGGGGCACGCTGCACCAACTTACGATGCTCTACATGGCTTTCACAATCGTCGCGCGGGCGGGATGCGCTGCGCGGTAATGGCGGCAGATACAAACTCGCGTAGGCTAACTTTTCGCCCCGTCTCGGTTAAGGGAACGCAATTTTCACACTTATTCTGCATGAAAAACACCGCCCAGAAGCAAAATTTCAATCGTTATATCCGATTTGCGGTGAATAACATATCGTTAGATATGTGTGTTTTTTTATGATAGCCCTAATACATAAGTTTATAGTCTTAGCTCGACTCTTCGTTCTAACCGAAATATCGTTATATGTGGTATCGTTATATGTGGACTGCACTGTATTCGTGTACCCCTACTTAAGAGGGTCAGAAAACACAAGTGAACAAGGATTAAAAGATGAATTTGTAAACATTTTTCATGTCAACTAGCACTTAAACATACATATAAATCCACAAGTTCTTCACACCTGTCATTTTTGTCTGTGAGGAGAAATTAAAATGTTGACAGTGCTTCAAGTGACATTTATTATTAATTTAATTAGTAACTGCAAATAAAAGGGTGGCTTTTAAATGACTGTGTTTCAGCAGCAGCAGTGGTGGTGTAGCAGTGTGTGCATGCTTGACTCTTCCGTCTCGGCTTCACAGGTTTGCGCTATCGGCCTGCCTAAACTACTCTTCAGCACCTACTCGCGACCCTGCACATGCAAGTAACTGGCCTAATCGCCAGCAGCGTGCGTCATCGGGCTCCCAGAATGATTTTGACAGCTCACTGCTGCCCTCGGATCTTTGCCTGCGCCTGGTTGCCAGCAGCTTGGCTATATAAACGTCCTACGGACCACTCAACTTCATTCACCAGCAGCAGTGGCGGTGTAGCAGTGTGTGCATGCTTGACTCTTCCGTCTCGGCTTCACAGGTTTGCGCTATCGGCGTGCCTAAACTACTCTTCAGCACCTACTCGCGACCCTGCACATGCAAGTAACTGGCCTAATCGCCAGCAGCGTGCGTCATCGGGCTCCCAGAATGATTTTGACAGCTCACTGCTGCCCTCGGATCTTTGCCTGCGCCTGGTTGCCAGCAGCTTGGCTATATAAACGTCCTACGGACCACTCAACTTCATTCACCAGCAGCAGTGGCGGTGTAGCAGTGTGTGCATGCTTTACTCTTCCGTCTCGGCTTCACAGGTTTGCGCTATCGGCCTGCCTAAACTACTCTTCAGCACCTACTCGCGACCCTGCACATGCAAGTAACTGGCCTAATCGCCAGCAGCGTGCGTCATCGGGCTCCCAGAATGATTTTGACAGCTCACTGCTGCCCTCGGATCTTTGCCTGCGCCTGGTTGCCAGCAGCTTGGCTATATAAACGTCCTACGGACCACTCAACTTCATTCACCAGCAGCAGTGGCGGTGTAGCAGTGTGTGCATGCTTGACTCTTCCGTCTCGGCTTCACAGGTTCATGCACATTTTCTCTGTCTGTATATTGCTATTCATTTAGTTTATAATTTATTGCCACTACTGCTGCTGCTTCCGCTGTTGTCTTTCAACCATGCCAACTGTCGCTAAACTGTCCAAATACGTGGAACAGCTAGAAAATACTTTCAAAGACAAACTTGATAACCTGCTTGACAAGATAACGACAACTGTAGTATCCAAGCTAGATTCCCAGCCTTCCTTGATCAATAAAGGTCTAAAAGATGAGATATAGGGACTAACAAGCAGTCTTGATTTTCTGAACAGAACTGTTGAATCCCTCAAAATAGAAAAGGAAGAACTAACTGCAATGAACAAATCCCTAATCACGCATAACGAATCTTTGGAAAGACGAATTATTGACATTTAACAGTACTCACGAAAAAACAACCTGGAAATCAAAGGTGTTCCATTTACCCAGGGTGAAGGCTGCATGACAATTCTTCAAACTATTGCCTCTAAAATAGAATGTCCTGTTTCTGGTAATGATATTGATGTCATTCATCGTGTTCCGTCTGCTTCTGATACAAAGCACTTGCTTGTCCGATTTCACTCTCGCGCCTTGAAAACCGAGTTCATAGGCAAAGCTGTTTTCGTCAATGACCACGTCACTCCACAGAATAAGCAATTATTCAGCAAGGCCTTGCAACTAAAAAAAGAGAAAAAGTGGCTTTTTTGTGCACTGATGACTGCATCAAGGCGAGGAAATCTACTGATAGCAAAGTTTTTCGCATAAAGAGAGACTCGGACCTTGCGATTTTTGGTTAAATTGACCAGGTTTTCTCTTTTTCTTTTGTTTGTTTTTTCGTTTTTTTTTTCTCGGTTCCTCGTATTTTGATCTGATCGCATGTCGTACATTTCCGTTAACGGTGTCCAAACCTACTTTTCGCATAACTATCATTCAGCGATTCATTTCAATTCACGTAGTCTTTGCAAACATTTTTGCGATTATCAGATACTATTGTGTTCTTCATTCTTTCTCAATTATATGTGTTTCTGAGACATGGCTGAGTGATTTCAATAAAAATCTTTGTGGTTTCCCATCATACAATGCAGAATATTGCAATCGCTTTTCATCGCAACATGGTGGCTCAGCCATGTTTATTCGGTCTGACATTAGATACAAGCGTAGGCTTGATCTTCACTTAAATATCTGTGATTGTGAGTCTGTGTGGATTGAGGTTTACCATTCTGTAATAGGCATTGATAACAATATTGTCTTTGGTACCATTTATCGATCACCACATTCACCAATTCCTGCTTTTTGTGAAGCACTTGATACTATTCTTGATATTCTTTCAAAGGAAAAAAAGTCCGTTATCATCTTGGGTGATATTAACATTAATTTACTTGATGCATCCTCCTCTTATCTAACTCAGTACGTCAGCTGTTTCCAAGGTTATGGTCTTGAATCTCTTCTCTCTCTTCCCACCCGTTGCACTAATAATGGTTTGGGAACACTTATTGACCATGCGCTTTCGAACCTTCTTCATCCTCCTCCGCATTCATTCTTCAAAATAATATTACAAATCATTTCCCAGTTGCACTTTGCTTTGAGAACAGTCCTCGCATTAATAGTGTAAGCTTTGTTAAGATTAAGTTTGATCGCGACAAATTTAAAGAAATGGTATCTAATTCTGATTGGTCTTGTGTCACTTTAATGAATAATGTTGAATCTGCATACACCACTTTCATCTCTGTGATATCCAATTGCGTATCTTTATTGACAACATGTGTACAGTGCCATAAACGTTATTCTTCCCCTATAAGCCCATGGTTAACAAAGAGACTACTTAATAGCCTGCGTAAGAAAGATAACTTATATAAAAAAACAAAAAGACAACCATTTAATGTGCATCTACTTGATCGTTATAAGCAGTATTGTAACACACTGAATGCTGTAATAAAGGATGCGAAAAAGCCATATTATCAAAATGAAATTATTGTACTGGTTCAGACATGAAAAAACAGTGGCGCTTGATCAATTCCTTTCTCAATAAAACCATTATTCCGCCTATAGCCAACATTCATCATGAAGGATCAGTAATATTGTCACAGTGCGTAAGGTGGAAAGAAGAAGACATGGTTGGTGCCCTGGGAGACGACAAAGAAGATTCTGGGTTTTCGCTTCTCTGCGTAGCCATTAAAACCCGTCTGTAAAACCAGTACGTTTCTTCCTTCCCGTAACATTATTGGTGGAGGTGCGGGGTACTCACTTGCGCAAGACGGAGCTCCGCAGCGGACGTAACCTGGCTGCCATGTCATCCGAAGGGGAGTCTTCAACCGCGGCCCCGTCGACGCCACCGACGGTCATCCTAACCCAGCCCCGCGACCCTGGCATGTTTTCTGGGATTGACAACGTTGACGTCGATGACTGGTTGGCAAATTACGAACGGGTCTGCGCCAGCAACAGGTGGGATAACACGCTTATGCTGGCCAACGTAATATACTACCTCAAAAAAACGGCACGAGTCTGGTTCGAGACACATGAAGAAGAGATTACCAGTTGGGAGCAATGCAAACAGAAGCTTCGTGATTTGTTCGGCAAGCCCATCGGCCGCCAACGTGCTGCTCAGAAGGACCTTGGGACCCGTGCACAGACGTCCACTGAATCTTACGTGGCGTACATCCAGGACGTTTTGGCTCTTTGCCGCAAGGTGGATAAGAACATGACAGAGGCAGACAAGGTCAGTCACGTTTTAAAAGGCATAGCGGACGACGCGTTTAACCTTCTCGTGTATAAGAACATCAACACAGTCAATGAGATCATTAACGAATGTCGCCGCTTTGAAGAAGCGAAAAGTCGCCGCATAGTTCAGCAGTTCACGCGCCTACCCAACACCGCTGCTTCATCGACGTGTGAAGACCTTTGTCTTCCGCGTGAGCCCACTCCCTCCGAGAACGTCGTACGTATAGTCCGGCGAGAAATTGAAGCAGCGTCTCCTGCCACACAAGTGACGCAGTGCTTTGACGATTCCCGGCCGCTCGTGTCCCTCATACAATCGGTCGTTCGCCAAGAACTTTCCAATGTGGGTCTGCAATCCATCTGCTCCGCCAACCGTCCTGACTTCGCTTCGTCTGCGGCCTCTGCCCCTGTTTACCGGAACCAGAGCGGTCCTTACCCGAGCTATCGCAACCCGGCCGAATGGCGCACACATGATGACCGACCCATCTGCTTCTATTGTGGACGTGTGGGCCACATCTCTCGCCATTGCCGAAGTTCCTGGCCGGCCCTCTCTCGACCAAGCTTTCCCGCCTACCGCCGCTCCCCACTGAATCCTCGCCCGCCTGCGCCCCCAACCGAGTTCGACGATGCACCTGACAACGCCCGAGTCACTGCGACTAACCGCTCATCGTCACCGCACAGTAGCCGCTCCCGTTCACCCCAGCTGCGTCGTTCCCCGTCCCCTGCTTACCGTCGCCGCTCTCCGACGGGAAACTGATTGGAGCAGCTCCGGGAGGTGACGCTGCTCTAGCACCCCGGCCTGAAATTCCTCTGTTGACCCTGCCTACTGATCGGAACCTTTTGGACGTGGATGTGGATGGTTTGCCTCTTACAGCACTCATCGACACTGGAGCGCAAGTTTCCATCATGAGCGCTGACCTTCGAACGCGCCTGAAGAAAGTCCTTACTCCTGCTCCGACTCGACTGCTACAGGTCGCCGACGGTGGAACTCCGGCTGTGCTCGGAATGTGTGCTGCACGTGTCAGTGTCGCCGGACGCCACACGTCCGTTTTGTTTAGTGTGCTCGAACGCTGCCCCCACGATGTGATCCTCGGCCTCGACTTTTTGACCACCCATTCTGCTCTGATTGACTGTTCAGCCGGTGTTGTCCAACTTGACCTACCCCTTTCCATTGACCTTCCTGCTCAAGCCCCAACTCAGCTTTGTTCTGCGGATTTTATTCGTCTTCTTCCCCAAGCAGCAACCTGCATCACCGTTTTCGCCTCTCCACCTGTTCCAGACGGAGACTATGTCCTCACTCCCGCGACTTCAGTCCTGCTTTCCCACAATGTCTCCTTCCCACACACCGTCATTTCTGTAGCGGCCAATCAGACCTGTCTTCCCATCCTCAATTTCGGCCAGTGCCCTCAGGTACTTCCTCGAGGGATGTCACTTGCCACGTTGTCACCGTCCCACGAGTGCTATATTTCAGTACTATCTCTTGCTACATCTTCGACCAGTGCTCGTTCTGCGCCTTCTGCATCTGCCCCGGCCGACGACATTGCCAAGATGATTGCGCCGGACCTCGACCCCCAATCCGCCGCAGAGCTCCATGACCTCCTCGAGTCCTTCGCCGACATTTTCGACCTGAACGATCGCTCTTTGGGTCAAACTACGGTTGTGAAGCATCGTATAAATACCGGCGATGCGGCACCTGTTCGCCGACGCCCATACCGGGTGTCGCCCTCTGAGCGACAAGTTATCCAGAGCGAAGTTGACAAAATGCTTGCCAAAGGGATTATTGAACACTCTTCCAGTCCGTGGGCTTCCCCTGTTGTGCTCGTCAAAAAGAAGGACAACAGCTGGCGATTCTGCGTGGACTATCGTCATCTAAACCAGATCACCAAGAAAGATGTATACCCGCTTCCACGGATCGACGATGCTCTGGACTGTCTTCACGGTGCCACTTATTTTTCATCAATAGACCTTCGCTCCGGATATTGGCAAATTGCCGTGGATGAAATGGACCGTGAGAAGACCGCATTCGTTACACCTGACGGCCTCTATCAGTTTAGGGTAATGCCTTTCGGCTTGTGCAATGCCCCGGCGACCTTTGAACGCATGATGGACATGCTCTTGCGTGGATTGAAATGGTCCATCTGCTTGTGTTACTTGGATGACGTCATCGTATTCTCTCCAACTTTTGCGGCCCATCTTGAACGACTTTCATCTGTGCTTTCCGTTTTTCGCGCCGCTGGCCTGCAGCTCAACTCGTCCAAGTGCCATTTCGGTCACCGCCAAATAACCATGCTCGGACATCTCGTCGATTCGTCAGGCATTCGCCCCGATCCCGCTAAAGTTCGTGCAGTGCAGAATTTCCCTGTACCGACCTCTGCCAAAGATGTTCGCAGCTTTATCGGTCTTTGTTCTTACTTCCGCCGGTTTGTGCAAAATTTCGCGCATGTTGCTCGTCCCCTGACTGACCTCCTCAAGAAAGATGTTCCTTTCTGCTGGGGCTCTGAACAAGCGACTTCTTTCTCGCGCCTCATCACGCTACTCACCACACCACCTGTTCTCGCCCATTTTGACGCTTCTGCTCCGACAGAAATTCGCACTGACGCCAGTGGATACGGCATCGGCGCAATTTTAGCCCAACGCCAACGTGGGCACAACCGCGTTATCGCCTACGCCAGCCGCCTCCTCTCCCCGTCTGAGCGCAATTATTCGATTACTGAGCGGGAATGTTTCGCCCTCGTTTGGGCTGTGGGCAAGTTCCGACCTTACATATATGGTCGACCATTTACGGTTATAACCGATCACCACGCCCTTTGTTGGCTTTCTTCCCTCAAGGATCCCACCGGACGCCTCGGTCGCTGGGCCCTACGCCTTCAGGAATACACATACACTGTAGTCTACAAGTCGGGTCGTTTACATCAGGACGCCGACTGCCTGTCTCGTCACCCCGTCGACGCACCGAACGATTTAGTGGATGCCGCACCGATCTGCGTCCTCTCGCTTTCCGCCTTGACAGACATAGGGGCTGAACAGCGACGCGATGAATCGTTACGGCAGCTTATCGAACGCCTGCTCTCTGACCCGTCTGACCCATCCCTTCACATGTTCGTACTACAAAATGACACCCTGTATCGCCGCAACATGCACCCAGACGGGCCCGAGCTGCTAATCGTCATTCCGTCTCATCTTCAGCAGACTGTACTCCAGCAACTGCACGACGTTCCCACTGCTGGACACCTTGGCGTCTCTCGGACCTATGACCGAATTCGGCAACGATTTTTCTGGCCCCGTCTCAACCGCTCCGTCCGTCGCTATGTCGCCGCGTGTGAGTCGTGTCAACGCCGAAAACGACCTGCTGTACATCCCGCTGGTCTGCTGCAGCCTCTGGATATACCGACCGACCCTTTTTTTCGCGTTGGCGTTGATCTTCTCGGACCATTCCCTATATCAAACGACGGAAATAAGTGGATTGCCGTCGCTACGGACTATACCACCCGCTATGCCATTACAAGAGCCCTTCCCACCAGTTGCGCTACAGACGTCGCTGACTTCTTGCTTCACGACGTTATCTTACACCACGGCGCACCTCGTCAACTTCTCACCGATCGCGGGCGATACTTTCTTGCCAAAGTCATCGACGACTTACTTCGATCCTGTGCTACTAAACACAAGCTTACTACAGCCTACCATCCTCAAACTAACGGTCTTACTGAACGCCTGAACCGGACAATAACTGACATGCTCGCGATGTATGTTTCCTCCGATCATCGCGACTGGGACACTGCTTTACCATTTGTCACGTTTGCGTACAATTCCTCGCGCCACGACACAGCTGGTTATTCGCCCTTTTACCTTCTATATGGCCGTGAACCGACCTTGCCTTTCGAGACTCTTCTTTCGACCACACTCGACTCGGAGAGGAGGTAAGAAGAACAATTACTAGTGTAAAATCCTCTAGCGCAGGTATCGATAATATTTCTGCTAACCATGTCAAAATGATTGCTGATGATATTGCCGATGTGCTCACCTACATAATCAATCTAATTTTTGAAACCGGTGTATTTTCCCGGGAGTTAAAGATGAGTTAATGTATTCCGGTATTTAAAAAAGGTGACAGGTGCTTAATTTCTAATTATAGGCCGATATCCGTTCTCCCCCTTTTTAGCAAAGTAATTGAAAAACTAATACATGTTTGCCTGTCTAGCTAACTAACAAAATTTAAGCTATTTCATCCGAAACAATTTAGGTTTAGACAAGGATACTCGACTAACCTAGCCCTCATTTACTTCACAGAAAAATGAAAACTAGACATTGACAATGGTAACTTCGTTGGTTCTGTTTTCTTAGATTTTGTGAAAGCCTTTGATACACTTAATCATGACATTCTTTTTTCTAAACTTGCATTTTATGGCATTAGTGGCGCTCTCTCAATCTTTTCCACAGTTACTTATGTGATCGTGAGCAATTAATGTCCATCTCCAGCATCTATGCCACCAAAAAAATAATTTACATCGGCGTTCTACAAGGCTCAATTCTGGGTCCGCTTTTATTTCTACTATACATTAATGACCTTCCACAGTGTCTAACCACACTATCAGAATGCATCTTATATGCTAACAACACGACTTTTTTATGTTCGAGTAATTCTCTAAGCAGCCTTACAACAACCCTTCATGCAGAACTTATTAATGTTAGTGCATGGTATGCTAAAAATAAGCTTTTGATAAATCCCTCCAAAAGTAAGTTTTTAATTTTTAATTCCAGGTCGATAAATAACGCGCAAGTCATGCCCCTCTTTATAAACAAACATCCAATTCATCTATCAGATCATTGTTCCTTCCTTGGTATCGAGCTTGATTCCCGCTTAAAATTTAATTTGCATATTAATGAGCTGCAGCGGAAAACTTCTTATGCTATTAGGGTATTACTAAAAGCTAGATGTTACTTTAACTTGACTACTTTGATCACCTTATATTATGCATTCATTCACAGTCATCTAAAGTATTGTATTGCCTCCTGGGGTCAAACATATCATTGCCACCTTTCTTCCCTTCAACATGTGTAGAATGAAGCCATTCGCATTCTCACCTGGAGAAACCGACGTTCACATGTTACTGATCTATACTGGGAACTGCACATACTGAGTATTGACAATCTAATCAAATTTAATGTCTGCACATTTGCTTATCAAGCAGGGAAAACCATAGTCTTCTGAAATTTGTTCTTATCCAACACCTTACTAATTCAAATATTACGCGCTTTTCCTCCAATAACAATTTTTTACGCCCCAAAATACGAACTAACTATGGTTCTCAAAGAGTAACATTTATTTTAATCAAACTTTGGAATTATTCGCCTTATAACATTAAGTGTGCCTTTTCTATATCGTCATTCAAACATCAGTTTCCCAATTTCATGTTTAACCTATAGCACCGTTTATTGAATAGGTCTTTTAAACTCAACTTCAACTCTGTTGTTTTGTATTTTTAAATTTCGCTGCTTTTCTGCTTTTAAGTAGTATTTGTGTTTTTTTAACATTATAAAAGGTCCCCCTACAGTGTTTACACTATGGGACCTTTTTCTGTACTAAATATCTATACTTTTGTATCTGCACTTAGTATTCAATAAAGACTTGTAATCGACTTGTGTTGCTGTCTGCATGTCAACAACAGGTAGACAAGTAGTAACTCTTTTTTCCCCTTTTTAAGTGGTTGTTTGGTGTATTTGTGTTACTCGTCTAATGTTACATGACTCTACTTTGTATAGGGACATTATGCCAAATTTGGCCAAGGACTACTGCCCCTTTTCAGTGAGGATTAGGCCCTCAAAGCACCAAGAAAGTGCTGGTGGCAACAAACTGCCCAACCCTTCTGTGACTGGCATCTCTTCTACCATGTCCACTTCCAGTGGTGCTAGTGACTCGGACAGCGCCGTTTCGAGCGAGGCAGACCCTGAGTTTATGGTGAAGGGTGACAAGTCATCCTCAAATGATCTGTTGCAAAAGCCTGTCACGTTCGAGGTTGGTTATAGTAAGAGCTCTATCTGGAGTGAAAAGAGATAGGGAAAAGTGTCTCAACTATTTTAAGTATTCTTTACAAAACCTTTGGTCATCATCATCATTAGCCTATATTTATGTCCACTGCAGGACGAAGGCCTCTTCCTGTGATCTCCAATTACCCCTGTCTTGTGCTAGCTGATTCCAACATGCGCCTGCAAATTTCCTAACTTCATCACTCCACCTAGTTTTCTGCCGTCCTCGACTGCGCTTCCCTTCTCTTGGTATCCATTCTGTAACTGTAATGGTCCACCGGTTATCCATCCTATGCATTACATGGCCTGAGCAGCTCCACTTTTTCCGCTTAATTTCAACTAGAATATCGGCTAAGCCTGTTTGTTCTCTGATCCACATCGCTCTCTTCCCGTCTCTTAACATTAGACCTAGCATTTTTCATTTCAAATCTCTTTGTGCAGTCCTTAACTTGTTCTCGAGCTTCTTTGTTAACCTCCAAGTTTCTGCCTCATATGTTAGCACCATTAGAATGCAATGATTGTACACTTTTCTTTTCAACGACAGTGGTAATCTCCCAGACAGGATTTGGTAATGCCTGCCGTATGCACTCCAGCCCAATTTTATTCTTCTATAAATTTCTTTCTCATGATCAGGGTCCCCTGTGAGTAATTGACTTTGATAAACGTACTCCTTTGCAGACTCTAGATACTGACTGGCGATCCTGAATTTTTGTTTCCTTGCCAGGCTATTGAACATTATCTTTGTCTTCTGCATATTAATCTTCAACCCCACTCTTACACTTTCTTGGTTAATGTCCTCAATCATTTGTTGCAATTCGTCCCTGTTGTTGCTGAACAGGACAATGTGAAGGTTGCCGAGATATTCGCCATTGATCCTCACTCCTAAGCCTTCCCAGTCCAAGAGCTTGAATACTTCTTCTAAGCAAGCAGTGAATAGCTTTGGAGAGATTGTGTCTCCTTGCCTGACCCCTTTCTTGATAGGCAATTTTCTACTTTTCTTGTGGAGAACCAGAGTAGCTGTGGAATTCTAGATATTTCCCAAGATATTCACGTATGTCTCCTGTACTTGATTACGCAATGCCTCTATGACTGCTCGTATCTCTATTGAATCAAATGCCTTCTCATAATTTATGAAAGCCATATAGAGAGGTTGATTGTACTCCACAGATTCTCTATTACCTTGTTGATGACATGGATATGATCCATCGTAGAATATCCCTTCCTGAAGCCAGCCTGTTCTCTTGGTTGGCTGAAGTCAAGTGTTGCCCTGATTCTATTTGAAATTATCTTGGTGAATATTTTATACAATACCAGTTTTGCCAGATTTGGCTATATATAGCCAAATTGGGCTACGTGAAAATTTTTTTGGTGCCGACTTGGACGAGTTGGCTATGTGGCTATATTTGGGCTACCGAAAATCTGCGACTTGGCTGTGTTTGGGCTATACATGGCGCCCTAATCTAAGCCCCAGAGATGGCTCTGATCGGGTAGGAGCAAATCTCGAAGGTTGTGTTTTAGCGGGCTGAGCCGGCCGCGTGGCTGTGCGTGTGTGCGTGCGTGAAATGACCCCCCCCCCCACCTTTCCTTCCCTCTCTGCGCGGTTGTCTCAGCCGGTGACTTTGATCTTTCATGCACTTAAACTTACACCCTGCTTGATCGTTAGGCACCCGATTCACCAGCATTGGGATGAACCTGGGGAGTAGTGGGTCTTTCACAGTACACTGTACAAACATGGTTATACTCACGAAGGGAGAGCCGTAACATAGGGTCGGGCGATCGTGGCGCAGACAGGAAAGAACGGGTGGATGACACGCTCCAGTGTGTTCATGGCCATGTCTTCTGGGTGAAGTATCGCGCCGGGCAGCTTCGACCTCCTCCACGTTTCTCGTGCGAAGCTTTACTGCCATTTTCCTTCTCCTGCTAGGTAAATTTTTGTTTGTGCTTACATTCGAGATAAATTTCGATATAGGTTGGACCTAAGATCGGATCCTCCTCAGAGAGGAGAATCCAAGCATGTGGCAGTGGGCCAAGTATGCAAGAACGTATAAAAAAGAATTTGAGTTTTAGAATAGGGGCCTCAAATGTAGTGGCACCCCAAAGAAATAGCGTTGAAGCCACTGCACATGCACAAGACGGTAACTGTGTTTTGGTTTTGCGTGGGGCACGCTATTTAATCGATTAAGTGGAATCCCCAAAAGTTACCCAAAAGCTTTCGTCAGCAAACCTGGCGGCGCCGATCGAAGCGACGGCTCTAACCTAACACAAAACTGGGCTCGATTCGTGGTAACGCGTGAAGTTTGTAAGCTAGAAGAAGTGATTGCGGTTATCGCTTTCCCTCAACTAACATGTGTAATAAAGATTGATTCATTATACGCCGTTGATTCCGAATTCAGTTGTCGATTTTATGGCTCGTACGCCTATCACGGATTGACTTTGCTGGGTGAAGGTGCGTAAAGTTGGTTACTCAAAACTAAGCGCAACAAGCTGCATGCTACAAATAGAATTGGTTCTAAATTGTAATTAAAGACGAAAACACGAAAGTGTAAATTAGTTTTCTTATCATAAAATGATATATTTTCTTTTAATATTTATAACAGCTTTCGTTTGACGCCGTAGTGATGCTGCAAACACAACACGCTATCCGCAACCGCAAAACGCCTATTCCAAAACTCTTCATTCCTCCATGCCCCAATCCAAACACCCGCAAAGCTCTGCGGGGCCCCAAACTTTAGGAGCCCCTATTCTAAAAATTGATTACCCATCAACATGGTTTGCTTTTTGACAGTAACCGGTGTTCACAGCATTACCACTGTTATCAATTTGTTGTTTACCATTGCTCTTTGTGCGCCATCGCGGCTTTTACCATTTCGAGTGAGTTAGTTCGGGACGTGCTCGTCGCCGAAAACGACTGCGCACTTCTTACACTAGTGGGCCGGTTTGCGCAGAAATCTTTTAAAGCTCCGCTTACTCTCATTCAGACAGTGAGTGGCATCTGTTGTCTGTCTGTTTTCTTAACGCATGTTCTTGGCGTGCTAGAGACCTAAGATGGCAGCCACGTTGATGTAAATTGACACTATATAGATAGTGTGTATCCCAGCTAATCCGGGCCAAGCTAATTGAAAAAAAACTAACACATGAGAAAACAAGATAGGATGATGCGACAAATAGCGCGAGATATCATAGCGCGAAAGATTTGTTTTAGCTCATCAAAAAAAGCCGTGAGCATGTCGCCGTCGCAGATCGCTGGACAGCTGAGCATCTACGTCGTAGGCAGGATAACGTGAGAGATCGATGACGCTGAACGTTAATTTGTGTTCACAACAGCTAAAAAGCAGAGTTTGTAGTTATTATTACTATAAATAACTAAAATTATAACTTAGCACTATCTGTCATAAAATAAAAGCACCGATTTCGCCATCTGCAGCGATTCTCTGGAACTTAAGACCTCCCGGGGCCAACCAAAAAGTGTTCTGTGCAAGCAAGATGTCGCTGTTGTTGATGTAAAGGGCCGACCGTCACGGCCGCACGGACATTTTGTTACGACGGGTTGTGCAAAAAAGGACTGCCGTAGTCGAATGTGAAAATGCGTACACACACAAAAAATTGCAAATAAAAAAAGCTATATTCGGCTACGAAATATTTTGCACTTTTTTTCTCTTTGGCTACATTTGGGCTACAACTTCTCTAGCTTTTGTCTACGCCACCTCGTTGGACCTGGCAACACTGTACAATACTGAGAGCAAACTAATGGGTTTATAATTCTTCAATTCTTCAACCTCTCCCTTCTTATGGATGAGTATAATGTTGGCATTCTTCCAGCTTTCTGGTACACTTGAAGTCGTGAGGCATTGCGTATAAAGGTCTGCAAGCTTTTCAAGTATGATATCTCCTCCATCCTTGATTAAATCGACTGTTATTCCATCTCCAGCAGCTTTTCCCTGGTCATGTCTTTCAAGGCCCTTCTAACTTCATCACTAATTATAGAAGGGGCCTCTGTATCCTGTTCATCACTACTTCGAATGAAAGTAGCTTGGCTGCTCTGGGAACTGTACAGGTCAGTATAGAATTCCTCTGCTGGTTTTACTATGTCATCGAAATTGCTGATGATATTACCCTGCTTATCTTTCAGTGCATACATTTTGCCTTGTCCTATGCCTTGTTTTCTTCTCACTGATTTCATGCCGTGTTCTTATTTAACTACTTCCTCAATCTCTTCCATATTATAATTTCGGATACCCCTCACTTTTTTCTTGTTGATCAGTTTCTACAGTTCAGCGAATTCTATCTGACCTCTCGAGTTTGACACTTTCATGTCAATCGCACAAAGAGAACGACTCAGCGCCACACACCAGGGCAGAAAACTACTGCAAAGACAGGGATACCCGCTCACCCCCAATACTGCGGAGACGACACGGTCATCGTACCGATGCACGTACGGGCTGGCATTATTGTGGAACCGGTCCCCAAGAACATGCATCCGCTATACAACCAAAAGAGCCGGCAAGCGCAAGCACAAAAACTCCTCCAGAGAAGGAACGATCCTGCTACGCCAACGCTAACACCACAAGGCCCCAGAAAACTGGCATACGCAACGGCAGTAACTAACAAAAACAAAGTGGTGCCTTCGCATCTATATGCACCAGATCAAGCACCACCGCGGAGGCAGCAGCCATAGCCCTCGCAATCAATGAAGCAGAACGAAGAGGTCGCTCCGCATATATCCCGACGGATTCACAGGCCGCCTGTCGGTTATATCTTAGAGGCACACTTGCCAGGTGCGTCACCGATATCCTGGGCCCCACGCTGACTGAGAACCATGTTGTCGTCTGGTGCCCAGGGCACACAGGCCTGGAAGGCAACGAGGAGGCCTACTGCGTAGCTCGCGGACTTGCTGGCCGAGCCGCACGAGACTCTTCGAGGCCCCTCGCAAACCACCATGAAGATCTCATCCCGAGCAGGCAGATTTTGGAGGACCAACGCCTGACCAGACGGAAGTTTGCTCCTCCACATTTCAAGTTAAGCAGCCAACAAGCCAGTGACTGGCGCCGCCTTCAAACCAACACTTACCCGCATATATCGAGATTGCACGCAATGTTTCCAGAGGTATGCACAACCAGGGTATCATAGGCGTATCTACCGGGGGGGGGGGGGGGGGGCAGGGGGGGCACTTGCCCCCCCACTGTCAGAAGTGGGGGGGGGGCAAAGTATGCCATTTGCCCCCCCCCCCCACTTTTGAAAGCCGACACTTTCGAACAAAACACAGCTGAAGCAAAATTTAATTTCTTCTTTTCGGTGACCGAAGCCGATTGCCAATCTATACTGTATTTTTTCGCGATGCTCCGCCAGTGCGCTTGACACCGTGTACCCTTTGGCTACATCATTGCGGTGCTGTTGTAGGCTTGTTTTTAAGTTCCCAGTTCAGCCTTATAGCACACCTGGCAGTTGGCACGAATTTTTGTAGAACGATGCCAGGGTAATTTCTTTTTTGAGGTGGTCTTTGCATCTGACGAATTGCTGCGTTATTTGCTTGTAGAGATGGGGCAGATTCGCACTTCGTAACCTTCGAAAATCCTTAAAATGACTCGCTCACCTCTCGTGCCTAAGGAAGTGAAGCACGCTTCCTTGTTGTCCTTGCTCTGACAGGAGGGTTAGCAGCACGCCTTTTTTCCGTCGTTATAGGCTGGTCGGGATAGCCATTGTCGAGGAAGTCTTCAGCTCAAGTTTTCGTGTGACAGCAGTGGAGTATAAAAGCGGAATGCGAAATATAAAGGCGAAACTGGGAACTTAAAAGGGAAAACTACAACAGCACCACAATGATGTAACCAAGTGGCACACTGTGTCAAACGCACTGCCAGAGCGTCACGAAAAAACAGGACACGGTATTGATTGGAAATCGACTTTCGTCATCGAAAAGGAGAAGAAATTATCTTTCCGCTTGTTCCTTGAATCATTTTGCATATAATCTACGGCACACGATTGACCGGACACGGGGACTCCCCCTGAGCTATACACAAACGCATTACGTCATTCGGCATGTATATAATAAAGACCGTCATGGTACCTCGTTCATTGTGAACAAGGCATTGGGTATTGGGTGCAAGGTATTGGGTGCAAAAACGCCAAAAACATTATCGTTTTTCTTTTTGTTTTTCGGTTGGCGAGTGCTCGTTTTCTTCAACCATCTCGTAATTTTTATGCGTTACACACAGTATTTAGGTGTTTTTTCCCGGTATCCTCAGCAAACTATGCGAGGAACATTGCTTATATTTCTTTGAAGTATGAAGCAATGTTCTGAGTGAAGAGCGATCAATGTTTATTCTGTGTAGGTTCATTACAGAGTTTGTAGAAAGTTACTCATTCAAGCATTCCAGGGTGCTATACTCCCACAAATGTAAATGTTTTCCAGACTCATAAAACAACTGCACGTTATAAGAACCTGAAATTTTGTCAGAATATGTAGAATGTTGAGCGAGATGTGTTGCTGAACATTCACGTTCCTGCTTTAAATGGAATTACTGCAGATAATTACTAAACCCTTATTTTTCCATGTGCTTCTCATGCATCATATGAGATTCGTAATGTGTTTCACCGGTAGCCTCGGTGAGCTAAACAAGGCATCTTGTTTATATGTGGGGAAATCTAGGGGCATGGTATGGGTAATGTGTAGGGGATGTTTCAAATGAGTAGGTTAAATGCGCATTTTCCAGTAAGTTACGTATGCAAGTGGTCCATAGCGTTATTAGTGTGTTTTACGAGTGGTGTTAAACTTATACTGCTGCACTGGCATAACTACAACCGAGGTCTAATTTTGCGAACATAAGGGGAGCAACACGCCAAGTTTATGTACGATGGTAAATGCGTGTTGATCAAACACAGTTTTGAAACATCGCAAGCAAGCATTTGAAAATATCACAGTACTGTTATTGGAGCAATACCTCTACTACTCCAGGTACAAACCCAGGAAACGCCTGGTTCCACAAATATGACCTTCAAGCTCAGCAAAGGTCAAACTGGGACTACCGGCAGCGGCTGCGTACGCCGCGCCCATATCTTGAAAGCGATGTGGACAAAGTGCGCCGAGTGCTGGTAGCTTCGTATGCGCTCTGCTTTCGACGCTTAGTTCGCGTTGAAGCGAGACGCAGCATGGTCAATTCGCTCGCTGCTGCTGCCGCACCGAGCAGCGGCAGCGTCTGTGTGTTGTATTGTGGTGCAAATACAAATGCAGTAGTTGCTGACCGCGCTGAGCGGTGTGGTTTAACTTGCTTTAACTGCGTTGAACCACGGAAAATCTTTACCCAGGTTTCCCAATGTCCCAAGAGAACTCTGCGTTTCAGAAATTTTATACTTTGAAGGAATAAGCAGCATATTAAATGCAATGTGTCACGAAGTTCTAACGTGAGTGGCTTATTTAGAAGCATTACGAATAATTCTTGAGCTCTCTTCTTTTTCTTGCGTGATATATTAGGCTCGCCTGGTGTTTTCACTGAACTAATTAAGGCAGCTTCTTTATGTTTGGTAACTGTAAGGATCAGGTAATGGGTGATGTGTAGGTAAAGCGTAAAATAGATAGGTAATCAATAAATTTCCTATGCAAGTGCTCTAAAGCGTTACGAGCTTATATAACGAGCGGGGCAGAATTGAGACAGCTACCCTGGCACACTATGGTAAATGTTCTGGCGAAGTCACATGTGTGTTGATGAATTACTGGCCTTTTAAAAATTTACCCCAACACGAAGAGCTCCAAAACATTACACGTGGGCATGATTTCAAACAGAACAGTCATATACGGGCAACGTTTTCAAGCATGCGATTACAGGAAACAGGATTACGCAAGTATAATTACAGGAAACTTAAACTTTTATTGCAACTTCTCGAAAGAAACAGCTTCGCTGGAAATGGGTAGTAATTCTCCAAGGTCGCACACATCTGCTGTCTTTTTCTCTTGTGAATATTGCAAGTAATTTATGTGTATTGTATTTTGTTGCGTATGACCTCAACAATAATATTACGTTAACTAGCCATACATTCGTGCTGTAGACTTCGACACCAAATAGAATTCTTTGTCTAGTTAATAAAATTGTTTGTAGGAAATGTGCTTTTTATTATTGCGCACCGTACTGCTGCTACAGTGCGCGTTCAGAGACCTCTGTGAGGCACTCATTGCCTTAGTACCTGCATCATCTTGAAATTTTGTATAGTTCCGAGAAATAAATGCAAACTAAAATAATTTCTTGGGCCCTCTTGGTTCACCATGTGTGATTGAAAAATACGCCATGTAAAAATAACCAACACACCTTTTCCAGGCTCTATCAGATTATAAAATAGTAATTCGCAATTATAATATATATATATATATAGAGAGAGAGAGGAGCAGGTGGTTTGCGGTTTGCCCCCCCACTCGAGAAATAGTTGGTACGCCACTGCAGGGTATGCCCCTGGTGCAACGACCACACTGACACACATTACCAGTGTACGGAGCACCCAGCCCAGGCAGTATCCAGGCTGGTGAGCTTATCACAGAGACATCGCCGAGCTGGCACTGGGGAAGCCAACTGGCGACATTGGACCACGCCCGGCGAGCCGCCGTGGCCAGTGGGGCTCGACCCGAGATTAACCACACCACTCTTCGTACAATAAAGTTTATTCATCATCATCATGTGGTTACCCCCCCCCTGCACGGCTGGCGCCGCGGATACATGTAGGCGAGCGCCATCTGGTAGTGCTGTAAGGAACTATTTATGTATTCATCATCATCTATGTAAAAAGGTCTCGGGGCATATTCTGCACTAAAATGGCCTGTCGCCTGTATGAGTGTGCATGTGTCTCTTCAGACTACTCTTATGTGGGAAGCTTTGAGGGCATGAAGGGCACTGAAATGGCCTCTCCCCTGTGTGAGTGCGCATGTGTATCTTGACATTACTCGTGCTTATGAACCTCCGAGAGCATGAAGGGCACTGATATGGCCTCTCCCCTGTGTGAGTGCGCAGATGTCTGTTCATATTACTTTTATCTGGGAAACTCTGAGGGCATGATGGGCACTGAAATGGCCTCTCCCCTGTGTGAGTTCGCAGGTGTAGCTTGAGATTACTCGTGCTTATGAAGCTCTGAGGGCATGAAGGGCACTGAAATGGCCTCTTCCCTGTGTGAGTGAGCAGGTGTCTTTTTAGATTACTCTTATCTTGGAATCTCTGAGGGCATGAAGGGCACTGAAATGGCCTCTCCCTTGTGTGAGTACGCAGGTGAACATTAAGTGTGCGCTTTGCAGAGAATGTCTGAGGACACAAATGGCATTCAAATGGCTGCTCGCCCGTATGAACCGTGGTGTGTGCTTTGAGATCAGACATTATATCAGTCTTATAGTCACAGAAGTTACAGTGGTGGCGTCGTCCCTGATATGCACTTTTTTTAGTTGCACCTTGATGGCTGGAAGGCTTCGATACTGCAAAAACAAATTAATACAGGTTAAGAAATTACGAAATGTCAATGAGATAACACAACATAGGTACTAATGCTAACAATCGCTTTTTCCTTCATTCAAGAAGCATTCAGCGGAATTTTGGGTCAGACCAAACAAAGTACGGCTGGTCGATCATTTTTGGTTTGCCTAATATATTTATATACGATGACGCAGTGACCTAGTTGGTGAAATTCACACACATTATTGCAAAGAAAAAAAATTAATAGCAAGAAGATCATAAAGTGAGAGGAAGGGTAGTGCAGTATTAGTACAAGCTGCTGATGCAGGGTTTTGAGTTATGAGAAACCTGACGTTCAATGCCAATTCAAGTAGTCCGGTAGATAAGCCCCTCAGTAAAAAACACAGCTGCTAACTTCACAAAAACACACACTTGGTGTCCCCTTTCTATTGACCGTACAAGAGCAACAACTGCTTCTTAATGGAAGATGTAACGCAGTGTAAGGTTCCTCAGGTGATGAGAATGCTAGCACGATGCAGCTTTGAACCGACACCAGTTACTTTTGGTTGAGTGCACTAAGCTATTACCACTATTGTGGTGGTTTAATGGCAGGTATTTATTCTCTCCATTATTATTGCATAAAACTCTGTAAAATAAAATTTCTGTTGGTAGAATGTGCATCATGACGTGGCTGCTGTTAGACACATTACAACAAGTTGCTATAGTAAATTGTACACACCTCTGCTTGACATCTAGAGCATTTAGAAAACACACCAACATTCATTACAGCTGCATACATAGTCTAGATGTTGCTCTAGCAATGCTCTTGTTCACATATAAAGTGTGCAATGAAGAAAACACTGCTGCTAACTTCACAAGGAGACTGACCCGGATATACTTTTGCTGTGCAAGACAAGCAGTGCACAAAATGAGCACACAAATCAGAAGCTTGCAGTACTTTCATTGCTAATGAGCAGCAATGAGCCATGCACAGGTATGCGTGTACAAAAAAACGATACCACACTAATTATGCAAGACACCATTAATGAGGACAAAGTTTGAAAAATCCTGCCTCACTGACTGCTGTGCAAGAACATGGCTGTTTTGTAGCAACAAACGCAATAAAATTTCAAATTGCAACACCAGAACAGAAAAGGTAATCTATGGAAAAAAGAAACACATTTGGCATAAAAATGTTTTGCTGCCATAGCCTCAGCACTGTTGTCTCGACAATAAATATTGTTTACGTACGCCCATTTTTGGTATATATTTATATAAACATGGCCCATAAAAAAACAATATCAGAACATACTACATCCTGTACAACATAACGTAGAATAAACACTGTCTTGAATCTGCAATTAATGCTTAACCAATGAAAATGGAGAAACGGGGGATGATTCTTTGAAAGGTACCAAAAAAGACAAGCTGTAAAAAGAAGATTAAGAAGAACAAACAGCATTAAAATACCTACCAGGAAACAGAATAATTAAAAAAACACCGCTTCGGAAGGTACCAGTCACAAAGACACACGAAACTTTACAATGTATAGCCACGAATAAAAAGTAACATTGCATATTATCTAGACAGTAGACGGTGGGGGTCACAACATGATGCTCTTCGTCCACCCATGACACACACCTAGAGAGAGAGAAAGAGGGCAACAAAGTGTTATCAACAATGAACAGAATCTCATACATAGTTACCAGCCCCACAAACATTGCAGTTTTGAACTAGTTCAACTAGTTCATGATTTAATGGTGGTTAGTTTTCTGTGTTATTTACTGTATAACACGCAGCATAGTAATATTAGTGCGTGCAGCATATGCACCTTGACATTGTACCAGTTGGTGTTTTTCTGAAACTGGTTTGTTTCCATACATGGTGCAGATCTCTGCCTCAAATCTACACAGACAACCAAGCTTAATGGCGAGATGCTGCTACAGCATTAATCTGTAAATTTTCACAATTTGAGCTGTATCACTATAACACATTTTGTTTTGCTAAGCACAAAAGATGTCAATGACCTTAACAAATGCATTCATAAATAATGTAAACAGCAGAAAACAGTTATGCAGTGCAAGAGCTGGCTCATCTCAACGCAAGTACCACACCCAGTCATTTCTGGAGAATGCCACTAATTCGTTCCATCGACATCACTCCAACACTACATCGTCATCATATGGTCATTGTAATGCCATGATGGTCATGGCTGATACTAGCGAGCGAGTTTCATAGTAAAGAGGGCCGATCCAGAAGACAGTGTATGTCACACATAGCTAAAGCAATGAAACTTTCAAAATGACCACTACAGATTCTAAATAAAGCTGTTTCAGCAATACTAGGTGTCGCTACGTTTATTCAAACCTAATAGCATTAACATTGACAGATGGGAATGCTATTATGTCAGAATACATTACATGGCTTATTTACAGGCATATCAAAATATATGTAATATTGTTTGCAAATGAACGTACGATCAACTGAGGAGCTTGCAAATGAAGAACTGCTTTCAGTTGTCTTGTGCACCATGACAATGACTGTAATGAACAAAGGAACAGCGTGTCCTCAGATGCGCATAGCGTCAAGTTATAGTTCAATTTGCTGATGATAAATGTGGTTTTGTGGTGCAAGGGCCATTGATGGTCCAAGACCAATAAAACATGATATCATGCAGTCTACGAAACGATCAGTGACAAATGGTAGATGTAAATGTACCACGACTGTATAGTGGCCTAAAAATATTCGCTGTAGTGTATCAAATATATTGTATATGTAATAAAAGTATGATAATGGCATCAGAAATGTGCTATAAATAAAAAAGAAACGAAGAATTTTCATCACCACTTTCTCACGTTCATCAGTTTAGTGCCACCTATTTATAAATAAGGTTTAAAACGTGGGCAGCTTGCACTAGTGGTGCAAGGCTGGAGTAATCAGTGGAGCTGGTGATCGACCTAGCTTCTTCCAGGTTTTACTAGGCTTGGCTAAGTTTTGCTTTGAAATGAAAAGTGCTGCTAGGCACGGTATTCTGAATCGGCTCGCCGCCGACGCGGAGATTCCCGCTTGGCTGCGCGACACGCTTCAAGATGAGCGCCTTCATCTTCGGGTGTCCGTATCTTTTTTGGTCGTCCTATGTCAAAGGTACATGTACTCGCCATAGAGTCGACAAGAGTTCTGCCGCTGTCGCGGCGGCTCCAAGCTTCATTTCTCCGGTGACGTCACGGCCAAACTGCGCCTCCACACTTGCCGGGGCGTGGCTGGTCGAAACCTCCCGAGGCTAAGAGCAGGACACCGGTATCGACGAACACAGATCGTTCGAATGCACCACCGTTCGCGTGACTGGAGCTACCGCCAGAGGCACCTGCTGCAGTCACGGACACCACGCGCATTCGGCGCGAACGGGGGGAAACGCGGACGGCGTCGGCAGCAACTCTGCGCGTTGCCTTGTTGGTGCTGCTTCAATCTCTTTCTCTCTCTCGCTGTCATTTTCTCTTTCTCTCTCCCAAGCATAGTGGGCGACGCACACATGCTCTTCTTCCCTCTCCTTAACGTCCCATGTTAAGGCAGTATACGAACGGCATGGAGAGAAGGCGAAGCACACGCCGCTCCGCGAGGTCGTTGCTAGGCAACCCAGGTGACTTATCGCTCAACAATGTTTTTTGATCGAGGAGCACGGTTTTACGGATAGCTTAAACAGCCTCGCTGTTAATATACAACACCAAGTCAAATCATTATGTAGCGTCTATTTTGGGACCACGGAGCCCGGGGAGGGGGGGGGGGCAACTTTCATGTCTGTTTGGGTGGATGTAGAGCTTTTAATTGGCCCCCACAGGTAAAATAACATTTTACCCCCCTAATCACTCCGTCGACCAAGTCGCAGCAGTAATTAGGCGGGTAAAATGTCGGCAAAGTCGCAGCAGTCTCGTGTGATGACTGCGGTAGTGAGAAGACTCTTGAACACCTTCTCTGCGACTGTTCTCAATCGCTACAATTTCCAGAGACGATCGCTTGCAATCGCAATAGTGCGCTTGTACCAAAGACCTTAAACAGAGGAAACCATTTTAGAATACCGACATCACAAAATTAACACATCGCAGCGGAGGGCGACCAGAGCTCTCTTGCAGTTTTCAAAGACTACAGAATTGGACAAGCGGCTGTAGCCTGAACTGATGCTTAGTGCCACAAGTGCTACTGCACTGTGCAGTGATTGTATGCGGTGACAGTGACCGACTGTGGTTGTGTGTCTGGGCTCGCTTTCTTTATCAATACATTCCTGTCACTTTACCTCCCCCACCCCTCTCTCCCCAGCATAGGGTAGAAAACCGGACCTTCCGCTCTGGTTAACCTCCCTGCCTTTCCCTTTCCTCTGTCTCTTAAGTCGCAGCATTGGCGGGGCGGACACTCCCGTAGGACCCTATGGCCGAGCTACTGCATCTACTAAGTGGTTCGTTATGAGAAAAGAAAAGGTTCTTTTCCTGGAAAGGAAAAAGGAAATGAAAAGGTACTGCATTGTAGCTCTAGTGTTCGTGTATATGCTCCCACAGGGAGCTGTTCCCTGTGGGAGCATATACAGGGACCCTACGTAGCTCTGCCCCGCCAGTGCCCCGAGCGGGTGGTCAGACCGCTAATTGTGTCTTCTGAGATTGTAGAGAGGTGGTTTATCTTTGTTTTGGTTTCAATAGCAATGCTTTCAATTCTGGTTTACCTTCGGCTATTAAAAGTTCTTCTACGTCATCTACAGCAGAGCGCAACAGCTTTAATATTTCATTTTAAGCATGCCGTGCACGGAATAAACTTGCGGATCACAACTTATTTACTGGAAAGACCGCCAAGCATTTCTCGATGAACCTAAGCAAGGCTGAATTAGGTCATGCAGATTGGGAAATAATGCTACCAGAGCTGTTCTTATTGCAATTTCTTTCTGTTCTTGAGCCGCTTTTCTCAGTTGCACAAAGTAGGAAGCAATGGTCCCATACAAAAAAAGTATTTTTGTCCTTTACATTAGGAACTACACAGAAACAATCCTGGATCACACACTTGATAAAAACACACACACAGAGACCAAAGACACAGCCCACAACAAGAATGTTTTAGCCATGACAAGCAAAGTGTCAAGTGAAACTTGCACTTGCAAACCGGCCCTGGCACATGCATCATGCATATATAGTGAGGTAAACAGCCTTTACAAAACGATCCCAAATGCATATTACACTGCTCGAGCTGCACCAAATAAAACGTTTGTGCGATGATACGAGCAAACCACAGATAACAAATTCTGTGTGTTAAACCGAATGTGTTAGCGCGACTTTTGGAAAATTACGTGCTGGAAGCACATGCTCTTCCGCAAAAGGAGGGGGCAATAACAAATGGGCGGCTGCACGGTAAACGGACGCAATGACTCATTCTATGCTACACATGCAAAATACACACACCCATTCATAACATACGTCTTGCTAACAATGTTCTTGACACAAGAAACATCAAAATTAAGAATACGTTTGCGATATAGTGGCACTGGTGAACATATCTGCAACCAAATGCTAACCCTAGGAACTTTTTTCTGTTAAGCTGAAGATGGCACGAGTTTCTGTTGTGCACAAAGGAGGTGATCGCAATTCATTTACGAAATATTGTCCCATCTCTGTTTTGTCCGTTTGCTCCAAGGTTGCTGAAAATATTATAAACACACGTTTAGTTTCTTTCCTTGAGAAAATAAATGCAATATCAACCCATCAGTACAGTTTTTCAAAGGGAAAATAAACAGAAAAGGGCGTCATTTGCATGAGGGATGAAATAATTAACAATTTAGAAGACAAACATTTTACAGTGAGATTGTTCTTTGACCTAAAAAAGGCTTTTTCTTCTGTTAATCATTAGGTTCCCTTACTTAAATTACTATACTAGAGAATAAGAGGTGAATAATACTAGAGAATAGTCTTGATTAGGAGCTACTTATCTAGGACACCATGTAGCAGTATTAACGGCGTTTTTTCTAGCTACATGGATATACGTACTGGCATTCTGCAGGATTAAGTTTCAGGACTGCTATTGTTTCTACTGCATATTTACTGCATAGTCAGCATTCCTTGCAGTCTCTCAATGGTGATGTAGGCAGATGACACAAATATTTTCTTTTCTGGGTCTAAATTACACTCTGTAGCGAGAGATGCAAACATGTGGCAGGCTGAACTGTCGAAATGCCTGACAGCAAATTAAATGGAACTTAATGTACACGAGACAAAGTTTCTATTATTCCGACTAAAAAACAAGATCACAGAAAGTGAGCTTACCACTACTTTTCACAATAGTACTCTTTCGTGCATGTTCTCCATTCAACATTTGCTATTAGTTTTAATAAAAAGTTGACATAGACAGATCATGTTAATCATGTATGCTCTAAGGTCTCTAGTTCAGTTGGCATAATGTACAAAATGATAAATTTCTTGCCATTACGGTTAAAGAAGCAAGTGTATTATGCCCTTGTGCAGTCATACCTACATTATTGTTTATTGGTCTGAGGAAGCACAACTCAAGCCAACTGGCAATAACTACATATTTTACAAAAGAAAAAAAGATATTAGAGCCATTCCTAATATTACGTATCAGGCCAGCGCAGAATACTGGAAGAAACTGGGCATACTATACATACATATTTTAAAGACTAAGGTTAGCTCTGGAGAACCATCATTTACTTAACAATGACTGCCTTTTCAACCCCAGAAATAAATTCAATTAAATGCACTTGAATAAAGTCAAAGTATAAAAAGATTCTCACTTTCATTGGTGGTGGAAATGGTGCCTCATGAGCTAGGAGTGGCCTCGGGGAGTGAAAGGAACTGAAATGGCCTCTCGCTGGTGTGCATGCGCAGGTGTACCTTGAGATGACTCTTTCGTGGGAAGCTCCGAGGGCATGAAGGGCACTGAAATGGCCTCTCCCCTGTGTGAGTTCGCAGGTGTAGCTTGAGATTACTCGTGCTTATGAAGCTTTGAGGGCATAAGGGCACTGAAATGGCCTCTCCCCTGTGTGAGTGAGCAGGTGTCTTTTTAGATTACTCTTATCTCGGAAGCTCTGAGGGCATGAAGGGCATTGAAATGGCCTCTCCCCTGTGTGAGTGTGCAGGTGAACATTCAGTGTGCACTTTACAGAGAATTTCTTAGGGCTCAAATGGCACTCAAACGGCCGCTCGCCCGTATGAACCATGGTGTGTGCTTTGAGATTAGACATTATATCAGTCTTATAGTCACAGAAGTTACAGTGTTGGCGTCGTCCCTGATATGCACTTTTTAGTTGCACCTTGATGGCTGGAAGGCTTCGATACTGCAAAAACAAATTAAAACAGGTTAAGAAATTATGAAATGTCAATGAGATAACACAGCATTGATACTAATGCTAACAATCGTTATTTTCATCATTCAACAAGCATTCCGGGTAATTTTGGGTCAGACCAAACAAAGCATGGCTGGTCAATCATTTTTGGCTTGCCTAATATATTCTTATATGCGATTACGCAATGACCTAGTTGGTGAAATTCACACATATTGTTGTGAAGAAAAAATTATAGCAAGAAGATCGTAAATTAGGGGACGAGCAGTGCAGTAATAGGGTTTTGAGTTATGAGAAACCTGAAGTTCAATGCCAATACAAGTAGTCTGGTAGATAAGCCCCTCAGTAAAAACATACCTGCTAACTTCACCGTACAAGAGCAACAACTGCTTTTTAATGGAAGATGCAACACAGTGTAAGGTTCCTCAGGTGAAGAGAATGCCAGCACCATGCAGCTTTGAACCGAGACTGGTTAGTTTTGGTTGAGTGCACTAGCTATTACCACTATTGTGTTGGTTTATTGATAGGTATATTTATTCTCTCTATTATTACTTCATAAAACTCAGTAACATAAAATTTCCGTTGGTAGAATGTGCATCATGACGTGGCGGCTGTTAGACATATAACAGGGTGCTACAGGAGATTGTACACACCTCTGCTTGACATCTAGAACATTTAGAAAACATGCCAACGTCCATTACAGCTGCATAAATAGTCGAGATGTTACTCTAGCAATGCCCTTGTTCACATATAAAAGTGTACAATGAGGAAAAAACTGATGCTAACTTTACAAGGAGGCTGACCCGGCTATACTTTTGCTGTGCAAGACAAGCAGTGCACAAGATGAGCACACAAATCAGAAGCTTGCAGTACTTTCATTGCTAATGAGCAGCAATGAACCATGCACATGTATGTGTGTACAAAACGATACCGCACTAATTATGCAACACACCAATAATGAAGACAAATTTTGAAAAACCCTGCCTCAGTAACTGTTGTGTTGCCTCAGTTACATAGCTGCTGTGCAGCAACGAATGCAATAAAATTTCCAATTGCAACACCAGCACAGAAAAGGTAATCTACGGAAAAAAGAAACACATTTGGCATAAGCATGCTTTGCTGCCATAGCCCCAGTACTGTTGTCTTGACAATAAATATTGTTTATGTACGCCCATTTTTTGTATATATTTTATAAACATGTCTCATAAAAAAACAATATCAGAACATACTACATCCTGTACAACAAAACGTAGAATAAACAGTCTTGAATCTGGAATTAATGCTTAACCAATGAAAATGCAGAAACGAGGGATGATTCTTTGAAAGGTACCAAAAAAGACAAGCTGTAAAAAAAGATTAAGAAGAAAAAACAGCATTATAATACCTAGCAGGATCACAGCCCAATTTTCAGTGATTTCGTTTCTTTTAAGCAGTTTTATAATTAATATTTATTGTTTGTGACACATCAACATCCGAGCGTGATCCCTCAAATTCTCTTTGGGTACCAAGCACAATAAGATGCTAATGATACCGAAACACTACAAACTACAAGTGCAAGGATGAAAATATCATTAAGAATCAAGAATGCATAAGCATTCACTAAACACTGTAATTTATGCAATGAAACAGACTTAATGAACTGCATTCTTAGTCATCATCAAGTAATCAATTACTACTATAAAGGAATGATTACATCAAACACAATGAAAAGGCTAAAACAGAATAATTAAAAAAACACCGCTTCGGAAGGTACCAGTCACAAAGACACATGAAACTTTACAATGTATAGCCACGAATAAAAAGTAACATTGCATATTATCAAGACAGTAGACGGTGAGGGTCATAACATGATGCTCTTCGTCCACCCGTGACACACACCTAGAGAGAGAGAAAGAGGGCAACAAAGTGTTATCAACAATGAACAGAATCTCAAGCATAGTTGCCAGCCCCACAAACATTGCAGTTTTGAAATGAGTTTTAATTTTGAGCGAGAAACTTCGTTGCAACTAGGTCATGATTTAATGGTGGTTAGTTTTCTGTGTTATTTAGTGTATAACACACAGCATAGTAATATTAGTGCGTGCAGCATATGCACCTTGACATTGTACCAGTTGGTGTTTTTCTGAAACTGGTTTGTTTCCATGCATGGTGCAGATCTCTGCCTCAAATCTACACAGACAACCAAGCTTAATGGTGAGATGCTGCTACAGCATTAATCGTGTAAGTTTTCACAATTTGAGCTGTTTCACAACAACGCATTTTGTTTTGCTAAGCACAAAAGATGACCTTTTGATGAACAATGACCTTAACAAACGCATTCATAAATTATGTAAACTGAAGAAAAAGGTTGTACTAACTTTGCAAAGGCTCGAGCTAAACAAAAAATTTTGTCTTGCAGTGTAAGAGCTGGCTCATCTCAGCGCAAACACCACACCCAGTTAGTTTTGGATAATGCCACTAATTCGTTCCATCGACTTCACTCCTTCCTCACTGCGTCATCATACGATCATTGTAATGCCATAATGGTCATGGCTGATACTAGCGAGCGAGTTTCATAGCAAAGAGGGCCGATCCAGGAGACAGTGTATGTACATATAGCTAAAGCAATGAAACTTTAAAAGTTACCACTGCATATCCTAACTAAAGCCGTCTTCAGCAATACGAGGTGTCACTACGTTACACGTTGCTTCAATCCTAATTGCATTAACACCAACAGTCATCGTGAGATGGGAATTGTGTAGGAATTTTTTACATGGCTTATTTACGGGCATATCAAAATGCATGTAATATTGTTTGCAAATGAACATATCATCAACTGAGGAGCTTACAAATGAAGAACAACTACTTTCAGTTGTCTTGTGTACCATGAAAATGACAGTAATGATTAAAGGGACAGTGTGTCCCCAGATGCATGAGAACTGCGATACTACAGCCACGCACATTGCTGATGATGATATATGAGGCATAATGACGCAAGGGCCAATGACAGTAAGAGAGCGCTAAAGCATATCAAGTAGTCTATGATGCGACTAGTGACAAATGGTAGATGTAAATGTACCATGGCTGTATAGTGGCCTAAAAATATTTCCTGTAGAGTGTATCAAATAAATTGTATATGCAATAAAACTATGATAATGGCATCAGAGATGTGCTATGAATACATAATATATGTTGCAAGGCAATTGCAAGATAAAACTGTAAGAATATTCAGGTCACACTAATTGTGTCACCTGGGCCCTTGCAGGAAGCACATGCTTTAAATGCTACAATCACAGCAGCCACCTCCTACAAAGGCTATCCGGGGGTAGGGGCCTTGTCAGCTGGCGTCTGGCCTGGTGTGGCCAACCAGTCCAAGGCCGGGAGGTGGGGCAGGGCTGAAGGGCCTGCGGTGAAAGGAGCCAGCACACATGGATAGTCAAACGGCGCTCGAGCGGCCGGCGCTTTTCCCTCTCCCTATTGGTCGTTTCCACCGAGAGATGGCGCCACCGACGTAGACTAGTTCCTGACTCCTGCCTCTACTCCTGCCGCATGCCCGCGTCTCCGTTACGGTGTCTAGCATGGAGAAAGCCACCTACCCAAGGTCCTACCCATCTAGCCACCTCCATGGTGGCTAGATGGGTAGGTGTGCCGTCCGCCAGGCACGAAGAGTAGTTCAGCGCTTCTCCGCATCATGACATCATTGGCGCTGCGGTCGGCGGTCTATCGCAGGCGGCGCGCGTCGTCTGCTGCTACGGCCACGTTACATTGCAACTGCGGCATATTTGCCATCATATTTAAACTGAAAACCACATTCACAGTGGCATCATAGACAGTTACAAATTTCTGAACGCAGCAGAGCTCTGTCACTTGCGAAGTTAATGGGACACTGAGACTTCCGCCCAAATGTAGCAATTTGCTACAATGGAAACCAACCGGGTTCCTCGAAAGAAAGCCTCGCAGTTGAAGAAAAATTCGTCCTGGTCCGGGACTCGAACCCGGGACCACCGCCTTTTCTTTTTCTTCAACTGCGAGGCTTTCTTTCGAGGAACCCGGTTGGGTTTCACTTGTAGCAAATTGCTACATTTGGGTAGAAGTCTCAGTTTCCCTTTAATTACTTATCTCCACCTAGCGGATTTCCGCTGAACTATTACATCATACACTTGCATTTGCTTCGAGTTGTCGACAAATTCGACTTCGCCCTGCCATCTGCTAGCCGCCTGGTTAGCTCAGATGGTAGAGCGGCTGTCCCGGAAAGGCGGTGGTCCCGGGTTCGAGTCCCGGACCAGGACGAATTTTTCTTCAACTGCGAGGCTTTCTTTCGAGGAACCCGGTTGGGTTTCCATTGTAGCAAATTGCTACATTTGGGTGGAAGTCTCAGTTTCCCTTTAATTGCTTATCTCCACCTAGCGGATTTCCGCTGAACTATTACATCAAGTCACTTGCGAAGGTAACATACTTGCCTTTTCCGTCACCTGTTTGTTTCGCCGTTTGACATTCAAGAATATAATAGCTATTAACGCTGTTTAGTTCGGTAAACACGTTAAACTTGAGTCCACGAGGAGAAGCACAAATTTTGCATGGACGAAATAGCCCTTCATCAGTTCTTCTGAAGCGAGAAAGGCGAAGTTTGCTTTGCAGAATAGATGTAGTATGTAGGGGCTCTACACGAACGTGCAGGGCGTATTCGTCTACCACGGAATGTGCAAGAGAAATGCTTTGGCTTGAAGGGATGTAAAACACAATGGAATAAATATTCATATTCGTACAACTAAAATCCTTTTATTCGATAGCAAATGCGTCAGGAACGCGCTTGGAACGCCGTCGCGCGTGCCAGCCGACGGCGCGTTCCATCGCCGATGACTAGCGCCGTTCGGCCCAGCCCAGCGGCCGACAATGCAACTACGGCTGTCACATTCGCTCCCATTACAACGCGCCCGACGCGGCAGGCCGCACCTTTTTTTATTGCGATAGCAATTATATGGACACTCCAAAGCAGATTTCTGCCGTCGGCGTTGCCGTCGCCGTGAGGTTCCGTATGACGTCAATGGAGATGAAATCGTCGCCGTGCGCCGAACGCTGTATGTGCGCGTGAAAGGGCGCGAGGGACGCACGCTTTCACGGGGAGTGAACCCACGGCGGAGAACAAACGCGCGTTCTGCGCCTTGCTCCCTTAAGGGCTGCAGAAGTAGGCGTCTCTTTCCTCCTTTACAATCACCATATATGTAGAGCAAACGCGCCTTCTTCCGACGCGCGAAAGGCCGTGGGGGGGGGGGGGGGGGGGGAGGAGACGTTTAGCTGCGGCACCAAGTGCCTGTTTATATCAGAGGCTCCGGCAACCGTCACCAACGCCGCACGCATTTTGTGCGAACGCGGGCAAAACGCCGACGGCGTCGACAACAGTTCTGCGCGTTGCTGGTGCTGCTGCATGTCCAAATTTATACAGCTGATAAAACTACTATCCTTACTACGTATAGCTCTCTACAAATTTGCTATCGCAATTGATGCTTCGCCTTTCAGGTGAAACTGCGACAACTTTTTTTTATCCAGCGGCCGTGCTTGTAGCATGAAAAATCATAGTTTGGACTCGTGAAGATGGTATGTATGTATGTATACTTGAATACAATAATAATTTAGGTAATTCTTCGGTCACAGACGCAAACCATGCAGCAACACCAAGCTTTTATTTCAACTATAGCTTTAAATGAAACACTTCACTGCACCACAGCGCTCAAAATGCACGTAGAGTAGCCGCAGCGTAAGGTGCTTTTTATTTTCTGTAGTACGCTCAGGAGCTAAGTTTTGGTCGTCACAAGGAAGTGCAGGCTAGCAATATATTAGCTCGATGATGCTGTTCGTAATTTCGATTTTATGCTATTCACAACCCATGACTCCTGAACGCTTCAGCTGGCGAAAGGAAAAGAAAAGATGCCAGCGGCAGGGCATATCTGCCAGTCGTTGCGTTGTAAACCGCGGCCGCTGCACTTGAAGCTGAATCTTTTGCACACACAAACATTTCGTCGGCCGTCTTTGAGCAGGTTCATGTCTTCACTTGTCTACAAATACTCATTCTTCACCACGCGAACACGCGATATTAATTTGCATTCGCATCCTATTTGCTTGGAGCGTGTGTAAGTTTGGCCAATGTCTCCAGAGGAGTTGCTCGCTGTCTCTTCCGGATTATTTCAACGGCCGACATGCCGTTGGAGCCTCGCTTGTTGTTTTTCTAGAAATGGTCTTCAATATGTAAGGCGCAGCGTCGGGCAGCACCGAAGGAACAGCGTCACTCTAACCGCACATACGCCATCGGAATCTGCACAATCTTCCTGCCGGTCATACGCTCGATGACATGCTCCTTAAAGTGGCGCTGGCCGATGACTAATGCGGTTGAAACATTTTATTGCGATAGCAATTATATGGACACTCAAAAGCAGATTTCTGCCGTCGGCGTCGCCGTCGCCGTCGCCGTTGCCGTCGCCGTCGCCGTCGCCGTCGCCGTGAGGTTCCGTATGACGTCAATGGAGATGAAATCGTCGCCGCGCGCCGCCGAACGCTGTATGTGCGAGTGAAAGGGCACGATGGACGCGCGCTTTCACGGGGAGTGAACGCACGGCGGAGAACAAACGCGCGTTCTGTGCTGTGCTCCCTTAAGGGCTGCAGAAGTAGGCGTCTCTTTCCTCCTTTACCAACACCATATATGTAGAGCAAACGCGCCTTCTTCTGACGCACGAAAGGCCGTGGGGGGGAGGGGGAGGGAAGGGAGGCGACGTTTAGCTGCGGCACCAAGTGCCTATTTATATCAGAGGCTCCGGCAACAGTCACCAACGCCGCACGAATTTTGTGCGAACGCGGGCAAAACGCCGAGGGCGTCGACAACAGTTCTGCGTGTTGCCGGTGCTGCTGCATGTCCAAGTTTATACAGCTGATAAAGCTACTATCATTACTCCGCATAGCTCTCTACAAATTTGCTATCGCAATTGATGCTTCGCCTTTCAGGTGAAACTGCGACAACTTTTTTTTCAGCACGGCGAAGGGCAAGCTGACGTCTCTCGGAAAGTTCGGGCTCTCAGCGCATCGAAACCAATGATTCTTTAGCGCGTGGTTTGCATGTTTGTAGCCGAACTTAAGGCCCAACCGCATGCACGCGATATTCAAGCGACAGCGACAAGCGACGCGACAGGCACACCCTGTCGCGCTGTCGTGTCGCGGCGTGGAGCAACCACATGAACGCGACATCGCGAAAAAGAGTAGCGACGGATTTACATTGTTGTGCGAATAAATGTTATCGTGCGCGCGTAAAGAAATCTCAATTTTATCAAAAGGTCAATGTTTCATGTAGACCTAGCTAAAATATGCTATCATCCCCAGTGAAAATCTGTCCCATGCCGCCAGCGTAAGGTGCCGTGGCGCCATCTGTTGAGTAAAACTTAAAACACTTTCTCGGCTCTCGGTGGCGTCTCAGGCCTAACAGCGTCAAAACAAAACAACCGATCTCAATAATAACGACAAGAGAGCGCCAATACTTTCTCTTCAGCCAGCGATGAGATGAAGCGATGACTGATTGTACTATTTATTTTTTGCTGTCACAGCAGAGAGCAAGTTGCAAGAGCGAATTCAGATCGAAGCGGGCAGAATGATTGCTGCCATGTTGTTGTGCAATCGCTGTCTCCAGCGGATGTCGTCGCGCTGACTTCCGGGCGACAAGCGATATTTTCTGGCTGGCCAGAAACCGGCGACACGACCAGCGACGGATAGCCCTCCGCGACGGCAAAACCTGTCGCTCGTCGCCGTCGCTTGTCGCTGTCGCTCGAAAATCGCGTGCATGCGGTTGGGCCTTTACAGTTTGGCACGGAGCAAGTGGTGCACTTCTGGCTTGTTTTCTTCTGTGCAGGAACACTTTCACTCTGTCCCGGAGTCTCGCGAGCTTGGTATTCACGAATATCACCCACATTCTTCACTTCGCTCCTTAAACGTCCAAGGAAATTGCAAGAATTCGGAGAACTATCATGACTGCGACGCAGCGCTCCGTGCCCTGAGCGTGTTAACAGACGATATAAATGACTGATTTTCAAAATTACTCATTGCAACAAGAAACATCGCACTGTTTCTCTCAGCATAATTTAACCATTTTGTTTCAGGTTTTACTGAGAAAAACCAATTATATTAAATATAACAGGCGCGCAATAACAACACTCTCAGTAGCAGACGACGCGCGCTTCACGGCAAACCTCTGACTGCAGCGCCACTCCTGCTGTCATGATGCGGAGAAGCAGTCAGCTACGCCGGTCGGCACACCTACCAATCTAGCCACCGTATCTCCGTTTCTACGGTACTTCCGCTTGTTCACGTTCAGCAAACGTGAAGTTGTTCACGTTGAGCAACATTGAGCAAAGCATATAGTGACAAAGCATATAGACGGTTTGGACGGTTTCATCCAGCGCCACTGCGCTCTGGCAACGCTGTGCGCCGGCATCCGGCGCCCCTAGGATACTTCCGGTAGCCGTTCCTTTTCTCGTTTTTGCTGGTATTTGTTGGGAGTAGAGTGTACTAGACAATGGTCGAGTGGGCCGAACGGCGCTCTGCCGCTGAGGCTCCGCGTGTGGAAAAATAGTGCGAGGGCGCAGCGAGCGAACTGGATTGGGGCAGAGACGCGCTCCGCGGCATATTCAACGTATTTTCGCTGCGGGCGCCGAGGCCGATTGCGCATAGTACGCTCTTAAAGTAGCGCTTTATTTCAACTGCAACTTTATGTTTGCACCATTTTGCCAAACATATATATTTGAGGCATAGATTTTACAACGCGACGTCTTCAGTTTTGCTGTCGTTGTCAAGCGCGTCGTCTGCTAGCGAACGCGCGTTCGCTACGCGGCCGCTGGCGGACGCCCAGTTTTTCTCGCATAACCTCTGTGCAGTACATTTTTTTAATGGTTTGGTTACTTCGGTGCGCCCATGACTCTTTACAGCCAGTGCCAAATGTAGTTTTAGCCAGGTGAACTGCTGTTTTTACCACTGTCCTCTAAAGGTAACTGGTATCTCCGCACCATGAAGGCTACGTAAGAAAATTTCATTATTGATATCGTGTCATTTTGCACGCGCTTCTTGTTGGTGGATATTGATCAGGGACAGTGATCGAAGAAAACAATCTTAGAGTGAAATAAACCAGGTTTATTAACTGCGTGGCGCGAAGAATGACCAATGTATTCTAGGTAATGAAATCAGAGGGTATATATATATATATATATATATATATATATATATATATATATATATATATATATAAGAAAAAAATACCAGGTATTCTAAATGCAATAATTCAAAAAGTGAGAACTCCCGACCGGAATAAGCGCACGTGTTTGCAGTAACAAACACACTTATTAGTGAATACTGGAAATAAAACTCTCATTCGCAGAAATAATATTCATAGCAGGCAAAACCATCTTATATGTAATGTGTATGTGTGTGCGTAGACCCGCCGGGGTGGCTCAGTGAGCTAAGGCGTTGCGCTGCTGAGCACGAAGTCGCGGGATCGAATCCCGGCCTCGGCAGTCGCATTTCGATGGAGGCGAAATGCAAAAACGCCCGTGTGCTTGCGTTGTAGTGCACGTTAAAGAACCCCAGGTGGTCAAAATTACTCCGGAGCCCTCCACTATGGCGTGCCTCATAATCAGAACTGGTTTTGGCACGTAAAACCCCAGAAAGAAGAAAGATGTGTGTGCGTGCGTGCAAGTGTTATTGATATACTGTACGACGCCGACCATTGAAATCTCAAAGGTGAGTGACTGCATGCAAGTGAGGACTGTTATTCCGAATGATTTTTTGCTGCCGGAGAGTCGTGGCTGTTGCGCAGAGGCGCAGTTCCTGAGAGAATTAACGCACGAGTGTTAATAAGTCCTGCTCAACAAGTTCCTAGCTCTCATTCAATATAAACGCCCCGTTTTGGGGCAGCCTGTAAATCTGATAACTTGATTCAGACAAGAATTTTTGACAGTCTCACCATGTTTGCAACCCATTAAAACTGAGTGCCCCATGTGGTACCACACTTATCTTCTTCAACGAACGCAACAGATCTGCACATATCTCTACCCGTATGTGGGACATGCCGTTCCTTCAATTGTTTCATTATGGTCGTTATGATAGTGCACCGGATAACTGAACGCAGCCGTTTATAATATACAAGCTGCAGAGCATGAGCGGTTATACATTTGGGAACGGCATTACATTTACGCATGAAATATACGATAAGGATAACATGTTTTGCTCGGAAAACAGACTCGAGAATAATTGATGTTGTTTACATCCCCAGAAATAAGCCGAAGAACGCAGCCACCTGCTTTTTCCTTTTTTAATATGAGCAAATTCCTGAGTTTTAGGTGGCAAAACCACGATATGATTATGAGGCACCCGGTTTAGTTTTTGCCACCTGGGGTTCTTTAACGCGCACCTAAATAGAAGTGCACGAGCCTTTTTCCATTTCGTTCCACCCGCATTCCGCGACCTGGATTGAACCCGCGAGCTCCAGTTTAACGGCGCAACGCCGTATCCACGATATAGGCACTAATTAGGCTACCGCGCAGCCTTTCTTTCTTTGTTTTCTTTTTTGAAGTATTGACTGGAAAAAAAATTCCACGTATGGCTAACTAAAACCGTTTTCGGCGCTCGAAGTCCGACTGCAATAAATGACCCAGTACCAATTACTCCGCATTCTGTTAAGCAACAAAGGCGGAAACTTGAATGGAATGTTGCAGTGCAGTTTACTCTTTTTTTTTTTAAATCTATACCAATGCTTCCCGTAAATCTAAGTACAAGGCGCCGGATGGGCCAGATATGCCTTACAATTGTTTGAAGCGGTAAGCAGGAAGGTTACATATGTTGCTTCGTCTGCGTTTCACAAGACCTGATAGAAAACTATATGCGCAACAATACACACGAGAGATACATGCTGCTTGAAGAAGGAGAAAAGTATTTTTTCTCCAAAGGGAACCGTACAATAACATAGTAGAATGAAAGCCGACACTGCGGCCGCAATACACGCGCAATCACCGAGCGGCATTAGAAAATAATAAAAAATAAATAAATAAGAGAAAGAAAAGGAATTTATTCTTAAGGCATATCTGCATGTCATATGCAATTATGAACCCCATTTTATTGGTCTGAACGCAAATGCCAGCGCACGAAGTTGTACGAATGACCCTGCCGAGCAGTATCGCCAGCAGTTTCCAACGGCGTGACCTTGATGTGGCCCAATCCACTTCGACCGCAGCGCCGCCCCAGTATTTTTCCACGTCGGGCGCCTCAGCTGCAAAGCATGCGCCGCCCCAGCCGCTCGTCCCACTCGACCATATTCTACTAGTACACTCTAGTTGGGAGCATGGAGGAAGGAAACAAAACCTCCATGGTTGGGAGTAGAGTGTACTAGACAATGGTCGAGTGGGCCGAATGGCGCTCTGCCGCTGAGGCGCCGCGTGTGGAAAAATAGTGCGAGGGCGCTGCGAGCGAACTGGATTGGGGCGGAGACGCGCTCCGCGGAATATTCAACGTACTTTCGCTGCGGGCGCCGAGGCCTATTGCGCATAGTACGCTCTTAAAATAGCGCTTTATTTCAACTGCAAATGTATGTTTAAACCATTTTGCCAAACATATATATTTGAGGCATAGATTATACAACGCGACGTCTTCAATTTTGCTGTCGTTATCAAGCGCGTCGTCTGCTAGCGATCGCGCGTTCGCTACGCGGACGCTGGCGGCCGCCCAGTTTTTCTCTCAGAACCTCTGTGCAGTACATTTTTTAATGGTTTAGTTGCTTCGGTGCGCCCATGACTCTTCACGGCCGGTGCCAAATGTAGTTTTAGCCAGGTGAACTGCTGTTCTTACCACTGTCCTCTAAAAGTAACTGGTATCTCTGCACCATGAAGGCTACGTAAGAAAATTCTTCTTGTTGGTGGATATTGATCAGGGCCAATGATCGAAGAAAACAATATTAGAGTGAAATAAACCAGATTTATTAACTGCATGGCGCGAAGAATGACCAATGTATTTCTAGGTAATTAAGTCAAAGGGTACATAGACATATATATTTACGATATATATATAGGTAAGGGAAAAATAACAAATATTCTAAATGCAATAATTGAAATGAAAAAGTGAGAACTCGCGACCGGAATAAGCGCACGTGTTTGCAGTAACAAACACACTTATTAGTGAATACTGGAAATAAAACTCTCATTCGCAGCAATAATATTCATAGCAGGCAAAACCATCGTGTGTGTGTGTGTGTGTGTGTGTGTGTGTGTGTGTGTGTGTGTGTGTGTGTGTGTGTGTGTGTGTGTGTGTGTGTGTGTGTGTGTGTGTGTGTGTGTGTGTGTGTGTGTGTGTGTGTGTGTGGTGTGTGTGTGTGTGTGTGTGTGTGTGTGTGTGTGGTGTGTGTGTGTGTGTGTGTGTGTGTGTGTGTGTGTGTGTGTGTGTGTGTGTGTGTGTGTGTGTGTGTGTGTGTGTGTGTGTGTGTGTGTGTGTGTGTGTGTGTGTGTGTGTGTGTGTGTGTGTGTGTGTGTGTGTGTGTGTGTGTGTGTGTGTGTGTGTGTGTGTGTGTGTGTGTGCGTGTGCGTGTGCGTGTGCGTGTGTGTGTGTGTGTGTGACGGGTGTGTGTGACGGGTGTTAATAAGTCCTGCTTAACCAGTTCCTAGCTCTCATTCAATATACACGCCCCGTTTTGGGGCAGGCTGTAAATCTGCTAACTTGATTCAGACAAGGAAAACTTTGTTTGACAGTCTCAACATGTTTGCAACCCATTAAAACTGGGTGCCCCATGCGGTAGGTAAACTTATCTTCTTCAACGAAAGCAACAGATCTGCACATATCTCTACGTGTGTGTGAGACATGCCGTTCCTTTAATTGTTTCATTAGGGTAGTTACGATAGTGCACCGGATAATTGAACGCAGCCGTTTATAATATACAAGCTGCAGAGTTGAGCGGTCATACATTTGGGAACGGCATTACATTTATGCATGCATGCATAAATGTATAATGCCGTTCCCAAATGTATGGCCGCTCAACTCTGCAGCTTGTATATTATAAACATGTAATATAGGATAAGCGTAACATGTTTTTCTCGGAAATCAGACTCGAGAATAATTTACGTTGTTTACACCCCCAGAAATATGCCGAAGAACGCAGCCACCTGCTTTTTTTCTTTTATTAATATAAGCAAATTCTTCGGTTTTATGTGACAAAACCACGATATGATTATGAGGCGCCCGGTTTAGTTTTTGCCACCTGGGGTTATTTAAAGCGCACCTAAATAGAAGTACACGAGTGTTTTCCCATTTCGTTCCCACCTGGATTGAACCCGCGAGCTCCAGTTTAGCAGCGCAAAGCCGTATCCACGATATAGGCACTAATTAGGCTACCGCGCAGGCTTTCTTTCTTTTTTTCTCTTTTTTGAAGTATCGACTGGAAAAAAAATCCACGTACAGCTTATGGCCAAAGATTAGCATATAGAATGGCTAACTATAAAACCGTTTTCGGCGCTCGAGGTCCGACTGCAATAAATAACCCCGTACCAATTACTCCGCGTTCTGTTAAGCGAGAAAGGCGGAAACTTGAATGGAATGTTGCACTGCAGTTTACTCATTTTTTTATCTATATCAATGCTTCCTGTAAATGTACAAGGCGCCGGATGGGGCAGATATGCTTTACTTCTTTGAAGCGGCAAGCAGGAAGGTTACATATGTTGCTTCGTCTGCGTTACGCAAGACCTACTGATAGAAAACTATATGCGTAACAATACACACGAGAGATACATGCTGCTTGAAGAACGAGAAAAGTATTTTTTCTCCAAAGGGAACCGTAAAATAACATAGTAGCATGAAAGCCGACACTGCGGCCGCAATGCACCCGCAATCATCGAGCGGCATTAGAAAATAATAAAAAAATAAATAAAAGAAAGAAAACGAATTTATTCTTAAGGCATAACTACATGTCATATGCAATTATGAACCCCATTTGATCGGTCTGAACGCAAATACCAGCGCGCGAAGTTGTACGAATGACCCTGCCGAGTAGTATCGCCAGCAGTTTCCAACGGCGCGACCTTGATGCGCCCAATCCACTTCGACCGCAGCGCCGCCCCAGTATTTTTCCACGTCGGGCGCCTCACTGCAAAGCATGCGCCGCCCCAGCCGCTCGTCCCACTCGACCATATTCTAGTACACTAGTTGGGAGCGACTAAATCCCCACCAGAACGCACCAGTGTTGCCAGATCTCGTCTTGTGCGGTTCCCTAGATTTGCGTGGCGGAGATGTCCCTAGTGAAGTCACGCGACTGCGTGCCGCGCTCGCCTTCTAATCGCCTCCCCCTTCTCGTACGTGCGTGCGCCAGATTTTAACGTGTGTACACGCAGGAGCTGAACGTGGGCGCAAGGTTTACACTTGCAGCTTATTCTGAAGAGAAATGCTATGTTTCATTTACTTATGAGAAATCTAAGGTGAGCCTCAGCTAGGCGACTGGCCACGGCCGTCTGGTATTGAGCGATCGGGCAGTGACGAGACGCTCTCTCGACTCGTTCTTGACACCTTTTTTGCGCCCCCCCCCCCCCCACCCCCCATTCTTAAAATTATTTTCTGTTACGTTAGTCACTGTTGCACTAAACATTCACCTGAATGTTTAACGGCGTGGCGGCGCCTAGCATTCCGATATTGGTTTCTGTCTGGACTTCGAGGCCATTCACCTACCTGCCCTCCCACCTGTTTGCTGTGGCGGTTTCTTGAGCCGTGCTCCCTATAAGGGCTGCAGAAATATGCATCTTTTCCCACCCCGAACCTCTACTACTACTACTCCCTGGCCCAGCACACCCGTCCTTGACATATCTTGCCGTGCGCAAATCAGCGTTCTGTAAGTCATTCGATCTTGACGGTGCTCAACAAATTTAGCAAATGTAATGCTATCTATTCCGCAAGGCAGTTGCTAAACTTATGGTGGTGCAGTTTATTTTGCAATCAGCATGTCATCAGCACTGCATGGTTCTAGCTAGCAGGCTGACCTGAACCAATTATTGTAAAAATTTTGCAAGTCTGAGAAAACTCGATCTCGGTTCCGTTCGTGCCTTTGCATATTCTGCATCTCATAGCAGCGCACATTGCGTGACTTATCGATTCACAAGTTCAAATAAAGTCAGCCTATAACCTGCGTTGACAAACGCGCTGACGATCTACAGGTGCATTGCAACAGTCGCCTTACTTTTTCGACCTGCCACGCGGACTTCCCGTAGCTCTAACCGGCAACAGCTCACTGGTTTACGAAAAGGGAAAGATCATGTTTCTGACGTGACTTTTTGGAATCATGAGGTTAGTGGGCGCACAGATGTGAACAGATTGTGCAATTTGAGAACACAGAAAGAGCCTGAAAGGGGTTGAGACATCAAATTTCTGGCTTGCGCGTTGTTTGTTTCAAACGTTTCTTATTGCCCCAGAAAGCATGATACGCGCTGGAAGGTTGATATATTCTCGGTAAATAATTTAATATCGCATTATTTATGTGCACCATTTGCGCGCGGTTTCGGTTTCTCGGCGCCGAGTTGGACAGTGACGTCACTGGCTAGGAAGCTTGGTCACGTGGGCCCACAAGGCACGCACTGCTGCATCGTCTGCTCTCGCACACACGTTTTGTACCAGCGCAGGCAAACAAACCCACGCCGACAGTTGCCATCGCTAGCTGCGGCAGCTCCGATTCCGACTGCGTCTGAGTCCGATGCAGCTTATACTGCACTCTAGACTCAAGGCTCTCGAGGCTTGCCCCGTGCTGTGGGTCACCGCTCATTGTACGTCACTCTAATGTGGTATGACGTCACTAAAATGCGTTACGCTTGCAACACAGTGACGTCGATGTTAATCGCGCTAGCGATGGGTTTCGATCGCGACAACGAGCATTAGAGAGTTTTAGCTTGTCCGGTAATCGGGTAGAAGCGGGCGGTCGGGGCGTTGGGGCGTGTTAGCGGAACCGTAAAAGTGAGCGGCCTGTATGGTGCTGTCACCTGGTGGCGCAGAGCTCAAACTAACAAAAAAAGCTAATATTGCAGTAACCAAGCGTATTCTACTTCGCTGCTGGTGTAAATTTTCGGCAGTGGCGTAATCGTGTTGCTGCCGAAAATTTACATCAGCAGCGAAGTAGAATACACTTGGTTACTGCAATATTAGCTGTTTTTGTCAGTTTGAGCTCTGCGCCACCAGGTGACAGCACCATACAGGCCGCTCACTTTTACGGTTCCGCTAACACGCCCCAACGGTTATGGCCCATACGCGCTCAATCCGCACGCCCGCTCCGCACGCCTCCGCCCTCTTGCGGACCAGGGCGGAAGGCCAAAAGGCGGATCGTGTCGAAAAAGTCGTCGTTCGCTGCATCCGCACTAGACTGATCCGCACGAGCGGATTGCACGCGCACTCCGATTGGACGACGCGGTCTGTTGACAGCTGGCAACCATTCGGCGGAGCAAAGTGTTCAAGGTTGGCAACTACCTTTGACAGCAGACGACACTGGCATATTTTTGCAGATGCGACTTCAAGTTTCCGCGTCACGGTGAAAATGCGACTCTAGGCTGTCACATTCTGTTCTGCAGCCGCATGTGTTGCATTGGCGCCGTCATCCAAACACCGCATAATCATCCTATCTGCGCCACCTTTTTAAATATGTATTTTGCAATCGCATCATGTCGCAACATGGGACGTATTCTCGCACTATCACTTTCAGGCCACGCTGCCTTGGCTGGTTGAGCAAAACCTCTAGAATCATCCAACGTGCCGCGTTCTACGTTACGCGAAAGCGATAGTATCGCCGAGCGATTCGACCAAAATCCCCGTGTTCGGTGCGATGGCGCTGTTTCTGTAGTGCTAGTGACAGTTTGCAAGAAAACAGAACACACGCACAACTGTCACGGAATACAGCTGCGTAGTCGACACGACACCCCTCTTTACTATTCAGCACGCGTCTGAGGCTCCGAGTACACTTTGCTGATATTGACACGTGTACGTGTTTATCTTTCACCGGTGACCGCTTTTCACCGACTACCAAATGTTAAACGTTATAGCTAGGCGCAGGACGCGCCTGCATGTTTCCGAAGTTTCTCGAACGTTATCGATGCTTCTATCCGTTGTCTGTTGTCACCGACGCTTACGTAATGTGATTGCATGACGGATGCGAATTGTCTAGAACTTCCTGGAAGACAAGCGGGCACCAGGGAATAATCTGGAACCTTCGATGACTCATGCGTAAAAGCCGACGCGTTTCGCCGCTGATCAGATTTTCGACGATCGCCGAGTGTGTTCGCCGCTATCGTTGTGCTTCGAGTGTAAATACTTGCGTTTGTGGGCATAGGTTCGCCCAATAAAGAATCAGTTTCGTCATACAGTTTTACGACTGTGCAAGCAAATGCTTGCATCTGCTTGTTCATGCTTTTTTTTTTTTGCATATATAAAACCACCGAAGACGAAGCGCGGCATAAAACGTGCCTCTCAGAAATTGAATACTTGCTGCTTGTAAGCTTTCCAAACAAAATAAAACCTTAGATGGGCTCAGTCATGGATGAAGTTCTCACAGTGTGTAAAAAGGTTGTGCATAAGTGCTTAACTTGACGCAGCAAGGAATTGAAGGTTAAGCAGCAAGTGTACAATTCATTACGACAGGCATAAAAGCAATATGTAGTCCGTTTCACACTTAGGGGGAAAACGGGCGCTCCAAGTTTTCCCTTAAGTGTGAAACAGACTGTACGTATAGTGGTCACCTTATGCAGACACATACTCATGAGATGTTTTCAAGCAGAATATTTATTTGAAAGCTAATAATAATTTATATTGCTGATAAGACAACTTATTTCGAGTGAAATCAAATAATTACATTCTTTCTTGTCAGCCTGGGTGGCCAATCTGTTGCCCCTTTACTATTTAGAGAGAGAGAGAAAGCTCTTTATTGAAAATTCAGAGTGTTCAGCAAGAATATTTTTGCCTACATGCTACTCTGCAGCGAATGGGACGAAGAAGTAAGGCCGTAGAAAAGGGTAAGCAGAAGAAAAATGAAAAAAAAAAAACATGCAGCTCGTGTCATGTTAGCAGTAGAGTAAGTGTTCGAGGTGATGAAGGTAGACGGCCAATGCAAAAGAAAATAAGATAACAGTCCTGATGAGAGATGCGCATGAGTCTTAGTATATACAGCAAACCTTAATACATTAAAGCAATAAGTCCAGGGCTTAGTGCTGTTTTGATAGGCAAAGCCAGGAACCCAACACCCATGTCAATGGGCCTTGGTCGAGCTTTTCTATGTTCATTTTATATCAATGTCGCTCGTCTCTTTAAGCTGGGCACTCCAGCAAGATGTGCTCTAGAGATTGCAGGGTGCCACATGTAGTTGTCACAACATGGGTTTGTGGACTGGCCATTGCAAAAAAGATTGTTCATGTATGCAACATTCAGTTGAAGCCGGTGAAACAAGGTCTCCAGATGCCGTGGTAGACATTGTGGTAGCCTTGATTGGAGTTCTGTGTTGATGTAGAACAAAAACTTGCAATTACCTGAAGTTGAAGACCATCTTCTATGCCGTTCATTAAGTACATATCGGCTCGCCAAAGCTGAAGCCTCACTTTTAGTGAAAAACACTTTTATAAATTTTATGTGATCATGTCCTTTGCGGGCTAACTCATCCACCTTTTCATTACCTATTATACTGCACTTATACTAATTCAGCATTTACACAATGTAAAACACATTACCAAAGTGCACAAAAATTAAGCAGTACCATGATAGTACCAACAGTACCATGAAAAAAATGCATACCATAACAAACAGTTGGCCAGTACCTGTATTTTATTTGACAGCAAACCAAGATTATTAAATGACTTAGCTTCGCAGTGAGCTCAGTGATCACTCGTGGTGTGAAAAGGTATTGATGTAGTAAGTGGTTTTGTTTTTGTCTTTCTTAATTAGTAGCTGCTTTAACATGCACATGACAATGAATTGAAGCAATTTAACATGCACATGACAATTTAACATGCACATGACAATCATATGGTGGAAGACAGGCCCGCACAAAAAGTGAGGAAACATTTATTGCCAATTTTTAGTTTCATAACAAACCAACGAATAGTTATTTTGGTTCAGCTTTGTGAATAATGCGCGACGTGTTCTGCCTAAAAGTGCAAGATTGGTGCGCTCCATTATCTATCTATTCACTATTCAAGTAGCCAAATGAATGGTACCCCCATGAACACCGTGAAAGAGATCACTGAAATTTGTAGTCAGGAGGCCACAGTGGCTCAGCCTCTGTACAAAACATAAAATCGTTCCAGAAGAAAACAATACTGGTGAATTGGGTATGCATTCACATGTACTATTCAAATCCGCACATCACAAGTAATCTTTCATTGCTTGCTGCATTGCTCACCATTGTACAGACTTTATTGCAGCGCTGTGTGTTTGTGCAGTAAAATAACTTGACAAATCAAAGCTGTGGCTTTTCAGTACACTGAAAGCAACTTTGCGTGTGGCTTAGGTAATATAATGCTCCTACATATGGGTCAGCTTAGTATCAGTCGATTTCTTTACTAGTTGTTCACTATTACGCTTGGAACTATACGGTGCCACCAGGCACGCGAGAACTGCTTGGCTATGCACAAACATCCCTTTCCATCACACTTAAATTAAGGTGGTGCAGATTTGCTGGCAAAATGTGCTTATCATCATAACTGCCTAGCATTCAAAAATGCCTTTGAAATGTAAGGGTGATTGCTGGTGTCACATTTCACATTTATAGTGCAAAACCACATCACTGAACAGGAAGGACACCACACAAATACTCGTGTTGTGACCTCTCAGTCATAATGCAAGTAGTTTCCCGAGGTTTCCTCTGTGTTTTTTAGCTGTAAACATGTGAAGCAATCTGTAAATTCGAAAGTGTATTAAGTAAACTAAGACACTATGAAATGCACCATAGCACTGCACGACAAGCAATATAACACTCAGGTGTACACAATTTTTTGTCACATCAGCTCTTTGTGGTGCATATATATATATGCACTATTTGTAGCTGAAAACAGCATGCATTTCACATTTAGAGCTCAAAATGATCAGTGCAAAAGATTTTTAGTGCGTCAGACATTGACACAGTCACTTGTCCATTGCTTTGCAAATTGATAGCTGTGTTTGGTGCAACTTGAGTAGCATACATATAATGGACTGCTACATACAACACCCGTTTTTCACTTCTACTTTGACATTCTACCCTGCGACACAGAAAACAAAAGTAGACTGGAATTTTTATTCACATCAATATTCAAAAGGCAAGCAGGTTTTCGGCACCATACGTCTCCATTTTTCTCACATGGCACTTATTGCATGTTCTGAATGTGCATACATTGCCGGTGGAATATCTTCTAATGTGTTCTTTGTTTGACGTATTTACACCTGTATATTTTTTTACTTACCCATAAATTCTCTCTGCTCTACATGTACAGATACCTCCTTCAGTAGGGGTACGTGTGCAGTGCCTTCATTAGTGCAGTAACCGTTATGAAAGCTGTGAATTCATAACATAGAAAGGCTATTAAATATAAACAAGAAACCAACAGGCAAGAGCATCATGACAAGCCAGCTGAGATGGTGGCACTATTGTACAGCTTATTTCCCCCTTGTGCTGTCATACGGTTGCAATCCGATAAGCTCACAAAGGTTTGGGTCATTCCCATTTCAAGTGATGAGTGACAGTTGCATAAGTACATCTACATCTGCCTATATCAATGACTTAACTATATGTAGCAGCTTCAGCTGTGTGATTATTGGTGTAGCTGAAGTGATGTATCATACATAGTTTCCGCACACAATCTGATTGGATAAAATCATGCAGGAATTCGTCTTGGAGCTATTGGTTCAGTGGTAGCTTTCCACTAAATTCGCTGTTGGATAGATTTCACTTCATCGAAAGGCCCAAGTGAAAATGAGCCTAGAAGTCATGACACCAAATGCAGTCACCATTTATGATTGAAGAACAACATGTGACAGAACGATGATCAGTGGAAATATCTCACTAGTGTGCAAAGTAGTGCAGCTGTGTTCAGTATTTCAGTGCTGGTATACTAAACACAGAACTTTATACGAGTTGTTTAGACGGCATAATCAACAAGACCCCTCTAATAAGTGATGGCAAAGGATAAATAAAAAGCTGCTGCCTCAGGTACTGTCACTGGCCAAAAATATGCATTCTCACATGCAGCAGATACAGTTCATAAACTGGTTTACATACAGGTAAGAAATGTAACCGCATCACGTGATAAAATTTAAATAAGACCAGCTGAGTACCATATAGAGCATCTTTCATGGGGTCAAGTTGTAGTGACAGGTCTTGATATTAGAAGTTGTGCTGTTTTATTCACACGCAAGCATGTAAACGCAATAAACGCATGCAATTTGTGTTTACGTGTTACTGTGTGCATAAAATGAACAGCACAATTTACACAATCAATACGTAAATACGAATAAGTTTTTTTTACTGGATTAATCACTATTAGTTTCGCAATGATTTCTCACATGCAGCAACTCAACTGCATGCATACGTTAAGCTGATGTTGCTAATATATGCTGGGCTTGGCTACCATTTCCAAAATATGACAAAATAAAGAAATGCCCATGTGTATGACTAAAATTGATGGTTTGACAATATCTTATCTGCCTGGGTAGTAAACTTGTGCAAAAAAAATGCAGCACACTGACCAAAACATTGCGGCTAATATAACATAGGGAGCAAATATTCTGCCGGCAGAGTCACTTAGAAAATTTTGCCACCAATTCATTCTCATTGGCTCTCTTCAATCACATATCTAGTGCTGACATAATTGTGAAATTTCTGTTTAGAATATTCTCATGACAGCCAATAGGCACCCTTTTTATTGTGATAGCAGCTTAATTCTCAGGTGCAATGCACTGTGGCCATGAAAATGCTTAAGAATGATGAGGTGAGGCACTTCTTTCCATAGTCTGGCAGCGCAGCTGAAGAATGTTCAGTTAATGAGTAGAAGCATGGCCTGTGCAAAATAAAGATCACCGAGATGGCCACTCATAGTGTCCAACATCCTACATCCACGAATAATAGGTAGCAGTACACTTACAGCTAGATGAAAATGCACCGGAAAAACACCTAATGGACATACTTTGCAGGCTCAAGTCAGTTTAACACACATTGTTTGGTAATGACTGTGGGCAGAACGAACAACAGGATAAAAAATATAGCACTTCCTAGTCAGATAATGCTGGTCCCTGTGATAAATAATGTTTGCATTAAACTGAAGGCTTGTGCCAAAACAGGTGACACGAACCAGAGAACGAAATAGGGTGGATGCACACAGTAACGGCAAACTTTCGTTTAGCTTATTCTGCCTGCATTACTAACGTGACCATAGCTAGCCAGTGAGGAAGAACTCTGGGCAAAATTTCTTGCATGCGGTTCTGCTGGCTGCTAGCAGAATATATCACCACACCTGTGTTGTCTTATTTTTTTTTTTACATGCATATTGCTTTTTGTCAGGGAACGTAAATTTGTACTTAATCATAAGGAAGTATCCAATACTCATTTATACCATATTCATCTACAATACCACTGGTTTCTTCACAGACTCCGCTTAGTCACCAGCAAAAACCAAGCAGTTAGCATTCTTGGGTATGCAAGCCACTTGCATCACAAAATATAAAGCTATTTCCTTCGTGCAATCTAGAAATACCTGATATTCACAACACTGCCTACATGATACAAATCAAGGCTGCTAGAAATTTGCATTCACAGCATTAGTGCTCAGGCGCATCCACATTTCAGGACAGCACAGTATGTCTTGACGTATGTAACTATTATGATGTTCCCTATATTACCCTCACCGATAGAAGCATCTTCAAAAGTGCCGTAACAACTTTTGCAACAAACGACACATGTACGAAGCAGAAAGGTCGGTGTGATAGGGCTTCTCTTTCGGGGTACTACGTAAGAAAACGCGATCGGCAACACTTATGCACAGTTCACTTCTTAGCATACGCACATCACATAAAACGAGCACATTTACGCCTATAGTACCACTGCGGAACATATATATCCCTGATTTGTATCTTGCGAACACTTCGTAACAGCAACAACAGAGCTCGAACGTCGCGGTCACCACGGCGCATCGCAGGCGGCAAAACGGCTCACGCAGTATAGCACACGAGGAATGACAGCGATAACGAGGCAACAAATCTTATCGCTACTGATCTTGTCATCACTTCTAAAGGTTGTAAAGGTCTGGCGTTTACCACTGCGCGGCAACAAACTGCATACACAGAACACATACAAGTCGCGTACGCTGTGTGCCGATCGGACACTTTTCACTTCGCCACGCCCTGAATATGTGTTGTATACTCAGAACACACGGGTATGTGATGGCCTTCTCGTTTGCAATTCACACGCGAAGCACGGCACAAGAAATCACGAAGTCGACGGCTTGAAATATTTCTTCCGACGCTCGCGCAAACACAACACACTTCCTCCGCTCCGTCTGATTCTGTCGGCGATCGCCCGCACTGATGAAGCCTGGGAGGGTACACCGGCTTGCTGCCTTCAACGACTATCTTCGTGGGTGCTGGATAACTCTAGTAAGAATCACAAGAACGAGCTAAAATAGACTGTTTCTGACGCGGCTGTAGCCTAGGCCTCGCGTCACCGCTTCGCTTCGCTTCGAGCAAGCGCCATGTTTGCCGTGATGACGACCTACGCCGTCCGCCTCGTACCAGCCAATGAGAGACGAGCAGGCATGCGGATGGAAAAGTGCGTCCGCATGCCTGCTCGTCTCTCATTGGCTGGTACGAGGCGGACGGCGGAGGACGTCATCACGGCAAACATGGCGCTTGCTCGAAGCGAAGCTAGAGTAGGGTGGCTAGAAGGGGAGGTGTGAATACCGGCGGCGCTTTCCTGCAGGCGCGCGTGACCCCCTTGCGCACCGATGCCACCAGGAGAAATATGGCGCTACCGCTCGCGGCGCGGGAAGCATAGCCGCGCCGGCCTGCCGGCCTCGCCTCGCCTCCGTGCCTTCGCCGTCAGTTTTGGTCTCGTCGCCTGTTTTGTGGTGTTTCTCGCGATACATAGCGTGTTGCACAGCGTCGTCGTGGCATTTCCAATTACCATCCTAGTATTATTCACGAGGCCTTTCACGCTAGCTCAATCTGATCACCACCGCCTTTTCTTCTTCTTTTTTTTTTTCCTGTTTCCTTAGGTTTATCGTTCGTGACTTTAGTAATGGAACTGCAGTCTTGATACCACGTCACATTCCTGCCCTCTCAGAAGATGCCGTGCCCACAGTACTTCCGAACTTGCCAAACTACATTAGAAGGACTCTGACGAAAGAAAGAAAACGAAGAGATGTCTCACACGCTCCACGGGTCCCAGGTTCGGCACGCAAACCACTCCGGTATAGGCAGTTCCGCCTACTATGACCCTGTATGCCTGGACTACATATTCGACTCTCTGAGTACGAATAAAGTATTATTATTATTATTATTATTATCTTACAAGAGAAGCGGCGCTTGTCTATTGACAAGACGGGGGAATACATGCCCACCGGCAGACGTGGAGGCTGTAAATATACAGCGGGATGGAATGCCCAGTCCAGTCGCAGAAGAATTGTTCATTGTCGAGCTTAAGCGACCTTTGGAACTGTGGTCAGTGCAAAAGTTTAAACAAAACATTGCTCGTTACTGGACTGCAGAGTTTGCATTGGACGAAATGCTGCGCCTGTTGTGTTAACCAAAATGGTAGTGTTCTTCATTGGAGAAGGACTTGCCAGGGCCGCTATTTTGTAGCGATGACTTTAAAGTAATAATGCCTTTTCGCGCTTTGTCAGTGGTCAGAGCGACGGTCCGCTCGCGTTATCAACGGGATCAGCCGGCCGTGAGCGGTGGATGATAAGACTATTCCAAAATAAGTCATAAGACATCGCTACAAAATCGCGGCCCAGCTGTAGCATCTACTTGGCTGGGCAGCTTCACAACGAAACCTTTGTGGAATCTAAAGAACAAACAGAAGGGACCTTGGGGGCCTTTTATATCTATCAGAACCATTCTACAAGCTGGTCAATTAATGCCCTTATTGAAAGAAAAGAAAGTCAAACTCACTCGTTTAATTGCATGCCAAAGCTGTGGCAAAGTTTATGCAGTTGATCAATTGGTGATGTGCCAAAAATTGGTTGCCTAGAGCATTCTGCTGCCCTGACAGCATCAGTTGTACGTTTTTATTGCGTAACAAGGATTCATTTTTTGCTTAAAGGTGTCATTCAGCAGGGCACTGAGAATAAACTAAAAGCACTGAAATATTGCGTATTGTAGATCAAATTTTCCCATAGTTGTTTTCCTCACTTAAATAAACTATTTTATGACCAGATCTGTTGCTGTCTGAAATCATAGTAAATTGCATATTTGAGCGTCGAAAGGACATGCTACACGTCTTCAAGCGCTGTCACAAAGTGGTTTGTACGTCGAGAAGTAATCGGGTAATGACTGCAGTTTACAGGTCGTACGTACGGCACGCTTAGGGTGATTACTGCTGACCTCGACGACGACGGTCGCATTTTGAGGGAGTCGAAATGCAAGGCACCTGTGTGCCGTAAGGTGTGAGTGCGCGTTAAAGAAACCGAAGTGGTCGAAATTATTCCAGAGCCCCCAGCCCCTATGATCCTGATCCGGAGGAAAAAAAAAAAAAAAAAAAACGCGTTTGAATCTATCGACGCAATGCGAACTGGGCCCGTAAAATCTCACAGGAGTAGTGATGTGGGCTCATAAAACGTTGATTTCATGGATAAAGACGTATATTCCATGACGCTCGCAGACAACGCGCGATACCCGAGGCTGGCGATGCGCTGATTTCGGATGCGTGCCTTCCCGCGCCTCGGTCAACAGCGCCGCCCTGCGGCATCGGTGCGCTGAGGGGTCACGCTTGCGCCGCCGGTATTCACACCTCCCCTTCTAGCCACCCTAGCTAGAGTGTACTAGAACATCCAGTTCTAGGTCACTCTAGCGAAGCGAAGCGGTGACGCGAGGCCTAGGCAACAGCCGCGGCAGAAACAGTCGATTTTTTCTCGTTCTTGTGATTTTTACTAGAGTTATCCAGCACCCACGGAGATAGTCATCGAAGGCAGCAAGCCGGTGTACCCTCCTAGGCCTCATCAGTGCTGGCGATCGCCGACAGAAACAGACGGAGCGGAGGAAGTGTGTTGTGTTTGCGCGAGCGTCGGAAGAAATATTTCAAGCCGTCGACTTCGTGATTTCTTGTGCCGTGCTTCGCGTGTGCATTGCAAACGAGAAGGCCATCACGTACCCGTGTATTCTGAGTATACGACACATGTTCAGGGCGGTGGCGAAGTTAAAAGTGTCCGATCGGCGTACCCAGCGTACGCGACTTGTATGTGTTCTCTGTATGCAGTTTGTTGCCGCGAAGTGGTGAACGCCAGTCCTTTACAACCTTTAGAAGTGATGACAAGATCAGTAGCGATAAGATTTGTTGCTTCGGTATCGCTGTCATTCCTCGTGTGCTATACTGCGTGAGCCGTATTGCCACGTGCGATGCGCCGTGGTGACCGCCACGTTCGAGCTGTGTTGTTGCTGTTACGGAGTGTTCGCAAGATACCAATCGGGATATTCATGTGTCGCAGCTGTACTAGGCGTAAAAGTGCCCGTTTTAAGTGCGCGTTTTATACTCAGAAGTAGACTGTGCATATGTGTTTCCGATCGCATTTTCTTGTGTAGTACCCCGATAGAGAAGCCCTATCACACCGCTCTTTCAGCTTCGTACATGTGTCGTTTGTTTCAAAAGTTCTTACTGCACTTTTGAAGATGCTTCTATCGGTGAGGGTAATTTAGGGAACATCATAATAGTTACATACGTCAAGACATACTGCACTGTCCTGAAATGTGGACACGCCTGGGCACTAATGCCATGAATGCAAATTTCGGGCAGCCTTGATTTTTTTATTATGTGGACAGTAGTGTCAATAGCAGGAATTTATACATTGCACGAAGTAAGTAGCTTTATATTTGGGGGATACAAGTGTGTTGCATACACTAGATCCTAAACTGTCTGGCTTTGCTGGTACCCAAGCACAGAGTCCCTTTGTGAAGAAACCAGTGGCATGGTAGATGAATATATTATAGTTAAGAAGCGCATGCTTCCTTCTGATTATGTACAAATTTACGTTTCCTGACAAAAAGCAACATACATCTAAAAATAAACAAGTAGGTCTGAGCAAAGGTGTGGTGATATATAATATATTCTGCCAGCAGCCAGCAGAATCGCATGAAAGAAATTTTGCCGACAGTTCTTTCTCAGCCGTAGTCCCGGTACTAATGCAGGCAGTAAAATCTAAAGTAAAGTTCGCTGTTACTTTGTAGATCCACTCTAGTTCTTTCTGTAGTTCGTGTCGTCCCTTTTGGCATGGGCCTTCAGTGTAATGCGAACAAAATTCATTACTAGTTCCAGCATAATCTGCCTGGGAAGTGCTGTAGGTTCTATCCTCTTGATGATTCTGCCAACAGTCACTGCCAACTAATGTGCCTTAAACTGACTCGCGCCTGCAATGTATGTCTATTGGTGTTTTTTCTGGTGCAATTTTATGTAGCTGTAAGCACACTGCTACCTATTATTCGTGGGTGTAGGATGTTGGATGCTATAAGTGGCCATCTCGCTGATCTTTATTTTGTACAGGCCATGATTCCACTCATTAACTGAACTGTTTTCAGCTGCGCTGCCAGATAGTGGAAAGAGGTGCCTCGCTTATTGTCATTCTTTAGGTTGTTCATGGCCACAGTGCATTGCACGTGAGAATTCAGCTGTTATAATAAAATATAAGGTGCCTATTGGCTGTCATGAGAATATTCTGAACAAAAATTTTCACAATTATGTCGGCATTAGTTACGTGATCGAAGCCAGTTAATGAGGACAAACTACTGGCAAGAATGTGACTTTGCCTGCATGTCTTCTCCCCATATTATATTAGCCACACTGTTTTAGTCAGTGGCCTGCATATTTCTTTTTACATGAATCCCAGCCAGATAAGATATTTAAAACCATCAATTTCAGGCTCATACACATGGACACTTCCATATTTAATCATATTCTGGAAATGATACCCAAGCCCAGCTTAGATTAGCAACATGAGCTTAACTTAAGCATGCAATCAATAAAGAAAGAAGAAAGAAAGTTGCTGCATGTTAGAAAAAGAAATAATTCCACAGTTAGTAGGAAATAGTCCGGTGGAAAAAAATGACATGTATTGATGTCTTGATTGTGTGTATATATATATATATATATATATATATATAGAAACTTTACTTGACAGGAAAACATTTTAAGAAGTGGTAGTTGGAGCCCCTGAGTCCAGGGCCCCACTGGCCTCTGCTGCCTGCCTGACCTGGCTAATTAAGGACTTTTGTCCTGCCAAGTCGGAACGGACGAGCTGTGCCTCCCACTGCTCCATTGTGATAGTGTTAGTTGGCCTATGAGGGTGCTTAGCGTACTCTCAGGTTACATGTATTAGGGTAGGTATGCCACCGCACCAAGGGCACTTGGCCCGATAGCGAGTGGGATACATGCGTTTAGCATATTTAGATGGGAGAATACTCCGGTCTGTATTTTGTGCCAATTGGTGGCCTCTTCCATGCTAAGTTGTGGGTGAGGAGGCGGGTATATTCTGCAGACTCTGCGCTGATGAGGAATGATATCTTAGGCATTTAAATTCATGGGAATTTGTGAGGGATAGTGTGAGGGGTTGGGGTTAGAAGAGGACGACATCCCTCGGTTAGTAGACCCTTGAGCTAACGTGTTAGCCTGTACCCCCGTGTGTCCCAGGCACCAGAGTAGGCGATGGCGGTAGTTGAGCGATTTAGGGATTATATCACGAGGCTAGCCGCTGTCATGTGCCCCTTGAACAACATGCGACATGTCTCCCAGCAGTCCCTGACTACGACAGAGTCCCTTTCCAAATGCTCCGTGTGAGCGAGGGCGATCGCCACTGCTAACATTTCGGCCGAGGCGGGGGAGCCTGCTGTGTTCGACATGGTTAATAAGTGCTGGCAGATCACGTTCACGACTGCCAAGGCGTACCTGCTTTGGTAGTGCTGCCCTGTCGCCTCTGCATATGCAGCTGCGTTCGTGTAGTACGTATTGTATGTAGTGTTGTTGGAGCACATCGATTGAATATGTTGTGTGCATGCTTTGCACCTTTCCTTGTTGTACTCCAGTTGCATGTTCATGGGAATGGGAGCTACTGTAATTTGGATCTCATTGAAGGAGGGAGAGGTACGGCCTGTTTGGTGAGATAAATGGGGTATGCTGGGCTATTGAGTCGAGCCAATATTGCCCTACCTGTTTTTGTGAAGCTGAGGCGCTCCCTCTGTCACATCAGAGTGGTCTGCCTCAGTTCGTCGAAAGTATTGTTTACTGCCAAGGGCTAGCATGCACTCCGTGGAGGTACATTTAGGCAGGCCCAGAGCCGCCTTGAAAGCTGTTTGAATTATTGTGTTGGCTTGCCTTTCGTCTTCCCTTTTCAGGATTTCGTATGGCAAGCCATATGTGATTCGACTAATCACTACGGCCTGTACGAGCCTTAGGGTATCAATTTCTCGCATTCCCGCCTTTCTATACGTCACTCGACGTATCATGTGGGCTATGTTGTGGGTTGCAGATTTGAGGGTTTTGAGCGTCCGTGCTACTCTCCCATCGCTCTGAAGCCACAAACCCAGGACTCGCGTCGTGGGTACCTCTTGGACAGTTTGGCCCTCAACCACAATGTTTATCGACCCTATGGATTTGTAACCTTTTGCATGTATCCGGATGACTTCAGATTTTGTGGGCGCGCACTTTAGCCCACCCTTTGGGAAACTTCTCCACCGCTATACCACGGTTTGGAGCGTATATTCTTTATCCCCTAGGGAACCTCTGCTCGCCCACAGCGATATATATATATAACGTCCGCATAGAGCGTGTAACCTAGATCGGATCATCTGATCCAGATTGCGCACGAGGCGATACATCACCATGTTGAACAGCAGAAGAGATGATATCGCTCCTTCAGGGGTTATAAGGTGTGCTGTTCATTTCACGCACACAGTAACATGTAAACACAAATTGTGTACGTACCTTGCGTTTACATGCATGTGTGTGTAAATAAAACAGCACAACTTCTCCTATCAAGACATGTAATACCAGCTAGACCCCATGTAAGGTGTTCTGTGCAGTGTTCAGCTAATCTTATTTAAATTTTTATCACTTGGTGCAGTTACAACATTTCATACCTGCATGTAAACCAATTTATGGAGTACCAATAATCCCCTGCATGTGAGAATGCATATTTTAGACCAATGACAGTACCTGAGGCAGCAGCTTTTTATTTAGCCTTTGACCCACAAACTAAAGTCCTTTCTGATATGCTTAAACTCGTACAAAACCACGCAGCTCGATTTGTTTCTACTAATTATAACTTTACTTCTAGGTGTCACTACCCCTATGGATGGGCTGGGAATGTAATTATTAAGCAGGCACAGAAAAAAAAGCGATTAGAAATGCTTTCCAAATTTTATTGGGGCATGGTTAAAGTCGGCAGGGAAACATACCTTTTGCTCCCTCACTTTACATCTCAAAGAGGTAATCATCAATGAAAAATAAGGGAAATTAATTTTAGAATGAATGTCTTTAATGGCTCATTTTTTCCATACACCATAAGTCAGTGGAATCAACTGCCAGAACAAATTACTGAATGCCGAACTGAAGTGGCTTTTCGAGCTTTGTTGTTAGATGTATAACAGTGTGCGTGGTTATTTCTGTTTTCACCCGCCATGGTGGATCAGTCAGCTAAGGCATTGCGCTGCTGAGCACGAGATCGCGGGATCGAATCCTGGCCGTGGCGGTCGCATTTCGATAGAGGCGCAACGCAAAAACGCCCGTGTGCTTGCGTTGTAATGCCCGTTAAAGAACCCCAGGTGGCCAAAATTAATCCAGAGCCCTCCACTACGGCGTGCCTCATAATCAGAACTGGTTTTGGCGCATAAAACCGCAGAAAGAAAGAAAGAAAAAACAAAAGAAAGTTATTCTTGTTGGTGTGTAATAGCGCATGCAGTAGTTTGTTTGCTTCATGCCGGCCTCGTGCAAATACTATGTATTCTTCCCCCAGCAATAATGTCTTCAGGCGGTGCAGGTATTAAAAAAAAAAAAAGTGTGGAACCCAAAGAACCATCTGTTGGTTTGTTATGAAAATAAAAAATGGCAACAATTGTTTCCTCACTTTTTTGAGCTGTCCTGTCTTGTGCCATATGACCCTTCACTACATTGTCATGCAGCCAATAATTAAGAAAGACAAACACAAACCCACTTACTACATTAACCTTTTCACACAACGTGAGGTCACTGCACTCACTGCGAAGCTTAGTCACTTGATAATCTAGCTTTGCTTTCGGATGGAAAACAGGTACTGGCCAGCTGTCTGTTATGCTATGGATTTTTTCATTTTCTTAAAATATGGCTGTGAATGAGCTAGCTAGGTTGTTACTACATAACATGCAGCCCATGCCCAACTCACTCAAATAACCTGAGTATAGCTTGCAATAGTTCAATGATCATGTGCATCCTATGCAAGCTTATTTTTTTTTTTTGATATAGGGTAAAATAATAAAAATAGAACACCCATGTATGATGCTGACAGCATCAAACGGTGTCAAGTCGATCATGCTTGTTTGATGCCATGGCTGAGAGAAGGAGCATGCCTGTCATGGTACTGCTTAATCTTTGTGCACTTTTCATGTGCACACTCTTAAAATTGGCAGAGTAAAAAAAAAAAAGCATGAACAAGCAAATGCAAGCATATGAGCAAGCTGTACTCGGAGCCTCACGCGAGCTCATTGGTAAAGAGGGGTGTCTTGTCGACCTACGCAGCTGTATTCCGCGACGGTCGTGCGTGTGTTCCGTGTTCTTGCGAAATGTCACTAGCACTACAAAAACTGCGGCAACGCGGCGAACACGGGGATTTCGGTAGACTCGCTCGGCGATACTATCGCTTTCGCGTAACGTAGAGCGCGGCACGTTGGATGATTCGAGAGGTTTTGCTCAATACGAAGGCAGCGTGCACTGAAAGTGATAGTGCGAGAATACGTCCCATGTTGCGACATGATGCGATTGCAAATACATATTTAAAAGGTGGCGCAGATAGGATGATTGTGCGGTGTTTCGAACAACGATGACGGCGCCAATGCAACACATGCGGATGCAGAACAGAATGTACAGCCTAAAGTCGCATTTTCACTGTGACGCGGAAACTTGAAGTCGCATCTGCAAAAATATGCCAGTGTCGTCTGCTGTCAAAGGTAGTTGCCAACCTTGAACACTTTGCTCCGCTGAATGGTTGCCAGCTGTCAAGAGACCGCGTGGTCCAGTCGGAGTGCGCGTGCAATCCGCTCGTGCGGATGCAGCGAACGACGACTTTCTCGACACGATCCGCCTTTTGGCCTTCCGCCCTCGTCCGCAAGAGGGCGGAGGCGTGCGGAGCGGGCTAGAGTTACTGTATATGCTACCAAAGGTAGCAGAGTTGCGCGTCTGATTTATGAACGCCGATCGTGCCTCCATTGGCCGAACGCCATCACGTGGGTTCCAAGCAACCGTGCACTGAGGAGAAGCTGATGCTCCGGCCAGTTTCTTGTATTTCCCGACGCCGCCGCTGCAGCGAACTGGATTGACGCAAGTTAACGCTAGCCAAGTTCAAATCGAATCTGGTCGATCTTGGCGTTCGCTGTTACGTGCGTGTCAGCTGCGGAACAACACAACGTGCGCAGCTGATCTCACAGGTGTTCAATCGTAGTTCCATCGAAATTCCACCGTAATCAGACAAAAACAGCTAATATTGCAGTAACCAAGTGATTTCTACTTCGCTGCTGGTGTAAATTTTCGGCAGTGGCGTAATCGTGTTGCTGCCGAAAACTTACGCCAGCAGCGAAGTAAAATACACTTGGTTACTGCCGTATTAGCTGTTTTTGTCTGTTTGCGCTCTGCGCCACCAGATGGCAGCACCATACAGGCCGCTCACGTTTACGGTTCCGCCAACAGGCCCCAACGCTCGGTCCGCCTGCGTTTACCCGATAACCGGACAAGCTAAACCTCTCTAATTGACCGGGTGCTCTGCTCCCAACTGCACCAATCGCTCGGAAAGCGGAAAGTTCCGAGAAGGTGCACAGGTAAACGCACAAGTCCAAAAAACAACTAATATTATTCGCGCTCCATCTCACGCCGCGCCTTAAAAATCAGCAGTGCCTTTTTTCTTCTTGACTATTTTATCTAGTGAGCTGTTTCCATGCGCTTTGTTTACGATTAGACGGAAAAGCGGTCCACACGCGATGGAAAAGCGCCCATGGTCGACCGACGACACGGTAGGCATGTCGCCTGCAAAAACGGAGTTCGGCTTCACCACATAGGTTTGGTTGCTTGCCAGGCAAGATGGCGGACCTACGCGCAACTCTGCTCCCGTAGGGAGCATATACAGTAACTCTAGAGCGGGCGTGCGGATTGAGCGCGTATGGGCCATAATCGGGTAGAAGCGGGCGGTCGGGGCGACCGCCCGCTTCTACCCGATTACCGGACAAGCTAAAACTCTCTATTTAGGCACTCTTTGGAAGCGAATTAAAATATATTTTAAACGTTTGCTGTGTCCAGCACTTCATGTTGAGTGTCCTTTCATATAGAGGAAGCCTACAGCAGGCCTTTTATACCCTCAAAATTTGGTGTCTCAACCCCTTGAAGCTTTACCGCGGAGCGAACTAAATTTCTTGTCAAATAAACACACAGGTTAATGCGAATAACCGATTGCTTATCGCGCACAATCGACCACTTACATACACAAAAAGGGTCAACAATCGTCGCCACCAAGACGATTCGTCCAAATGATCGCGCATGCCACACAAGACATAAGGCATTGCCGAAGATGAAGTTGTTGACAGTCCTAATAATCTTCCCGTGAATTCATGTGAGCGCTCGCGAGATAGCGCAATTCTGGCTAAAACAAACAAACACAGAAAATATTATAAACAGAACAATGCGCATAGGCGGGTCCATTATTAATTATATGGGCAGCAGCGAAAAAAATATGCACAGCGAGTTTCATTTCGCCTTTTCAACTGATCGACTTGGCTAGAGAATTTCGGCCTCTAATCTGGGTACATCAAAGAGCTAGTTTTTGTGAGCAGCCCAGAGTTGCCAGAATGATGTTTTCTATACCGCTAACCTTGGGCGATGTTGCGGTCGGTATTTAGTCTCGCGCGTATTTGTTCGCTCGCACGCTCGTCCTGTGCATACTCTTGTGTTATTTTTCGGGTATATCGATATAAGTGCGACTTGTGGCATTCAGTGTGTTGCGTGACGGCGAGTAGCTCTTGGAGCATCGACTGTTTTCATTACGTTTACTCGTCGACGGTGTTTTTCAAATCTGGGAGCATACCAAGAGCTCCCAGATTTGCTCTGCTCACTTCAGCCAAGGTACGTTACTACGTGGAGTAGCCGGACTGCTATAATGCTGAATAATAAAAGTGCTACTGCGCGATTGTTCTGGCCGTATGTCGTGTAACTCACGCGAGAGCAGCTCGACTCTCGCCCCGAGTTTGCCCGCTCGTCCAGTTTCTTGCCTCGGCGTGGATCGCCTTGCTACGAACATGAGTTAAAATTATTGTTTAGCGGGTGCCATGCTGCCGCCGTTTTATTTTAATGTTTTTCGTATCTGGAGCACAAGTGCACTTCTGCAGCTTTACTACCTAGGTACATGTGCGCATTGGTTTATCATGTTTAACGTCCCAAAGCGACTCGGGCTATGACTGACGCCGCAGTGGAGGGCTCCGGATAATTTCGACCACCTGTGGTTCTTTAACGTGCACTGACATCGCACAGTACGCGGACCTCTAGCATTTCGCATCGATCGAAATGCGACAGCCGGGGCCCAAACGTCGTCTTTCGGATCAGCAACCGGGCACCGTAACCGCTGAGCCACCGCGGCGGCGTGTGAGCATTCGTATCGGTATCGCAGGGCAGAATCGCAGAAAAGTTAGCGATTTCCGTGCATGCATGTAGGAAGTTTCAGCAACATTCTAAAAGCATTTACGAATTAACGCAGGCCAATTATGGATTGCAATCTCGTGCTCAACACTACAGGTTTCATTTTGTTAGAAGTGTGGTAAATTCTGAGCATTTAAGTTAGTCCCATTTCAGTCGACCTAGGCTTCTTGCACTAAATGACTTTTGAGAATGTACAGTTATTTGTGAATGCATATTGAAAAGCAGAAACAAGGCATATGACGCCGAAAACGTGCGTGTGTACACGCACAGATTACCCCTTCATCCTCCATTTTGCAGCAATAAAAGTGGCATTGCGAAATGCAAAAACGCTCGTGTGCTTGTGTTGTAGGGCACGTTAAAGAACCCCAGGTGGTCAAAATTAATCCGGAACCCTCCACTACGGTTAGCCTTATAATCAGAACTGGTTTTGGCACGTAAAACCCCAGAAAGAAGAAAGTTTTTCTAGTTTTCGGCAGTCCCATTACCTGCCTTGAAGACAACAGTCTGAATTCATTGCATGTCCTCACTAATAAGATGCTCCGCTTGTTGCTCCGGGGTTGTAACTGAGGGAAGGTGTTTGGTGCCCGGCGAAAACGAAAATCGCACGACATCATCCTCCAGCGGATCGGGCAGCTCTCTGCCTCTAAACAACAGCTTTTGGCGATACCGATCTTTTGCTTCGGTGCTAAGCTCCCTAAAGTAGTCGATCGTCATCTCGACAATATTCACGATGTAGAATCAGCTCATTACAGATTCCACCAAGCATTGCAACTATCGACGGGAGCGACGAAATCCCCACCAGAACACACCAGTGTTGCCAGATCTCGTCTTGTGCGGTTCCCTAGATTTGCGTGGCGGAGATGTCCCTAGTGAAGTCACGCGACTGCGTGCCGCGCTCGCCTTCTAATCGCCTCCCCCTTCTCGTACGTGCGTGCGCCAGATTTCAACGTGTGTGCACGCAGGAGATGAACGTGGGCGCAAGGAGGGCGCACTTGCAGCTTATTCTGAAGAGAAATGAAACTATGTTGCATTTATTTATGAGAAATCTAAGTTAGCACGTGTTACGACAGGGTAGGTGAGCCTCAGCTAGGCGACTGGCCACGGCCGTCTGGTGTTGAGCGATCGGGCAGTGACGAGATGCTCTCTCGACTCGTTCTTGACGCCTTTTATGCGGTCCCCCCTCCCCATTCTTAAAATTATTTTCTGTTACGTTAGTCACTGTCGCACTCTTCAACATTCACCTGATTTTTGAACGGCGTGGCGGCGCCTAGCATTCCTATATTTGTTTCTGCGTAGACTTCAAAGCCATTCACCTACCTGCCCTCCCACCTGTTTGTTGTGGCGGTTTCTTAGCTTCCCTGGCCCAGCACACCCGTCCTTGACATATCTTGCTGTGCGTAAATCAGCGTTCTGTAGGTCGTTCGATCTTGTCGATTCTGAACACATTTAGCAAATGTAATGCTATCTATTCCGCGAGGCAGTTGCTAAGCTTATGGTGGGGCAGTTATTTTGCAATCAGCATGTCATCAGCACTGCATGGTTCCAGCTAGCAGGCTGACCCGAACCGATTATTGTAAAAATATTGCAAGTCTGAGAAAACTCGATCTCGGTTCCGTTTGTGCCTTTGCATATTCTGCATCTCATAGCAGCACACACTGCGCCACTTATCGATTCACAAGTTTAAATAAAGTCAGCCTATAACCTGCGTTGACAAACGCGCTGACGATCTACAGGTGCATTGCAACAGTCGCCTTACTTTTTCGACCTGCCACGCGGACTTCCCGTAGCTCTAACCGGCAACAGCTTACTGGTTCGAGAAAACGGAAAGATCATGTTTCTAACGTGACTTTTTGGAATCATGAGGTTAATGGGCGCACAGATGTGAACAGATTGTGCAATTTGAGAACATAGAAAGAGCCTGAAGCTTTACCGCGGAGCGAACTAAATTTCTGGTCAAATAAACACACACACAGGTTAATGCGACTAACCGATTCCTTATCACTCACAATCGACCACTTACATACACAAAAACGGTCAACAATCGTCGCCACTAAGACGATTCATCCAAATGATCGCACATGCCACACACGACATAAGGCATCGCCGAAGATGAAGTTGTTGACAGTCCTAATAATCTTCCCGTGAATTCATGTGAGCGCTCGCGAGATAACGCAATCCTGGCTAAAACAAACAAACAAACAAACACAGAAAATATTATAAACAGAACAATGCGCATAGGCGGGTCCATTATTAATTATATGGGCAGCAGCGAAAAAAAATATGCACAGCGAGTTTCAGCCCTGCGCCACCAGGGGGCGAACCGGAGCGAACGTACCTCGCATGAGCTCCGTGAACAACCAATTTTGGTGGCGTGCAAACTACGTTCCGACCAATATTCCTACGGTGTCAGGTCCCTGAAGCTACAGGCTCTCGCTGGACACCAGTTTCATCACCATCGGCCCACCGGGAGGACCATTACGGCCCAAAACCCGTTCGGGCACACCGAACGACAGCCAGCCCTAACCAAGACTACGGCATCATCGCCTCGCCGCGCCGCAGTTGCACGATGCCGGACGACGCGGAGCCCCAAGGCCGCACCGAGGGCGGGTCAGCCACCCCACCGACCCACCGGGTAAGCTCTTTTCAAGGCATGGACGTCGTTGAAGTAGAGGGAGAAACTATTGCACCTGAAGAAGTAACTAAAGAAGCGGGCTGGCTTACCAGCCACCGCAATAGGAGCCGTAGAGCTATAGAGCAGTTCAGCATAATGGCTGATGAAACAAGCAAAACAACTGGCACTGGCGAAGCGCGTTCTGGTGCGTGCCAGAGCGCAGCGCGTACCACCAAGAAACCGAAGCCGCCGCGACAGCCACAACTTCCAAGGGAAGATATAAAGATCATCGTACGGCCCCGCGACGGGCTAAATGTCTCAAAACTAAGTGATGCGCAAATTCGAGATGAAGTATTGCGAGCCGCAGCAGTACCGATTGCAGAGGCGGAAGATGACATATATCGCTCCTGCTTGGAAAAAAATGTCATAGTAATCAGCACTCCGCGAATGGCAAATGCTGAGAAATACAACCACATCAGGGAACTCCAAATTGGAGACACGCACTACGAAGCCACAGCCTACGCCGCCCCACCGGCAGACACCTACAAAGGCGTAATCCACAACATTCCGGACTACGACATTGCGGAGGACATCACCAAAAGTCTCATCTACAAGAAGAACCCCACCATCCTGCAGGCCCGTCGCATGGGCAACACCAACTCAGCCATCATCATCTTTGAAGGCCCAAATGTACCCTTCTACGTCTACTACAGAGGCGCCGAGTACCGCTGCTACCTCCACAAGAAAAAAGTCGAAGTGTGCGGAGCCTGCGGCCGGATCGGTCATCGCGCGGACGTGTGCCCTACCCCCGACAAGAAACAGTGCAAAGACTGTGGTGCCCAAAACCCCGCGGACAATCACAGCTGCAACCCTAAGTGCGCGCTGTGCGGTAAAGGTCACCCCACGGGAGACAAGAGCTGCCAGAGACGCTTTCAGACGCCTTTCCTCATCAAACAGCGCCAGTGGGAAAAACAGCGACAACAACAACAACAAACCTTGCACAACCACAGCGGCGGCGGCGGCAGAGACCCATCGTTGCCACGTCAAGCAGACAAGCAGACAACGGCAGCCCAACGCCCATCCCGATCAAAATCGAGGGACACTGCTGCCGATCGCAAGGCATCCAGATCAAGATCCCCATCGGGACATAGACCCCAAGCTAAACAAGAAAGCAAGACCTCAACCAATAACAACAAGGTGAGCTGGGCAAATGTAGTCTCCCAGTCCGAACCCACTAAGATAGAAAACCCCACGCTCCCCTCTTCTCACGACAGCGAGCTAACTAAAATCAAACAAATGCTCGAAATTCTACTAGCAGAGAATAAGGCCCTCAAGGCCGAGGTAGCCCAACTGAAGGCGACACCGCCGAAAGAAGTTGTACCCGCAGAACCAGAAACTGTCCATATAGAGATAGATGCACCTCCGGCAGTTGCAGAACCTACCACACAATACGCGCAGCCAGATTCCGATACCGAGAGCCTACCCGCGAAGCGCAGAGCGGTAGAACAATCCCCTCCTTCCCAAGGGACAACCGCCCACTCTGGCACCTCTAAGCGTAACATCAGGGAAGAGACGATCATAGAGGAAATCACCAGGGCCATTGATATCAAATTCGAGATAATGCATAAAACATTCCACACCATGATAACAAACCTTGCCGAAAGTTATAATGCCAGAATCGCGGTCCTCGAAAACGCCCAACAAAGGCCTAGCGTAGGGCCCATTAAAGTAACTAAGCCTTACAACCGTCCGACCAACGATGGCCTGGAATAGCGGTAAAAGCGCTATGTACGTCATATGGCAATGGAACTGCCGGGGATTCCGCCGCAAGCGAGGGAATCTCCAGCAGTTCCTACAAACTAAGGATTCCGAAGCTCCAGACATAATTGCCCTCCAAGAGACGGGGGGTCAGGCCATATTATCAGGCTATGCGTCCTTCTGCTCCGATGTATCGGGCACAGGCAAAGCGCCAATCGCTACGCTAATCAAACGAAACATACCGGCACTCATACACGAGACCGGCATTGTGTCCGTAGAACACGTCCTAGTGGAAATTATTCCTACGGCAAAGCGAGGAACTGGCAGCCTGTTTGTGCTCAACGTATACAGCAAGCCTAAACAGCAACACAGATTCCTCAATCTATTCCGGAAAGCAGCACACATTGCAAACAAACAACCACTTGTCATACTAGGCGACTTCAATGCACACTCATCGGCATGGGGCTATCGCACCGATCACCGCAAAGGCCGTCAATTGTGGCTAGACGCGCAGCAGGAGCAACTCACGCTGCTCACAGATCCGACACAACCCACGCGCACAGGAAATAACGTCTGCGTGGACACTACACCAGACCTAACCTTCACCAAAAACGTGTCAGGCGCCACATGGTTCAACACGCAAGAAAACTTGGGAAGTGACCACTTCATAGTGGCCACCAAAATCCAAACGGGACCCGCCAAACCTATCGGCAAACGAATCCACATCACGGACTGGTACAATTTTAGGCAACTACAAACAAACAAAAACGAACCTGCCGTTCCTGAGATTATAGACATTAAGGCATGGGTCGACAACTTACAACAAACCGTTAAGCAGGCGACCATAACCATACCAGAAGAAGCTAATATCCAGGCGGCAGATGCCAAGCTCCTCCACATGTGGGAAGCAAAAGCTAGCTTGGAAAGACGACAAAAACAACAGAAACTGAATAGATCCCTACGCAAACGCATATCGATCTTAAACAAACAAATTGAGGAATATGCTCACCAGCTAACCCGCCAAAGCTGGCACAGTGCATGTGATGGAATGGAAGCGCAAATAGGCATGGCCAAAACATGGCGCATACTTAGATGTCTACTCGATCCCGAGAGCAGTAAAACTATGCAGGGGCATAATCTCAGCAAAATAATCCCTAATTACCCGGGATCAGACACAGACTTAATTAACGAACTCAAGAATATATACATCGGAAACCATTCCAAAATGCCCTTACCCGCATACACGGGAGATCCACACCCAATAATCGACGAACCAATCACGGAAGCTGAAGTCCGTGAGGCCATACACGGTCTACGAACGCACTCCGCTCCGGGTCCGGACGGCGTAACAAACAAAACTATACGGAACCTGGACGATGACTCTATAGAAGCACTAACTAAGTATCTGAATAAGTGTTGGGAGACTGGCCACATCCCTCAACAGTGGAAGGAAGCTAAAATTGTCATGATACCAAAGCCGGGCAAGAGGTTGCAGCTACAGAACCTAAGACCCATCTCGCTCACCTCCTGCCTAGGGAAACTTCTGGAACACATCATCCTTACTCGCCTAAACAAACACATGGAAGCGCACGACCTGTACCCTCACACGATGATTGGATTCAGACCCAAGCTTTCCACGCAGGACATTATGCTTCAGATTAAGCACCAAATAATAGACGGTGATCAGAGCTCAGAACTTGATACCCGGGCCATTCTTGGCCTTGATCTAACCAAAGCCTTCGACAATGTTCATCACGAAGCCATCCTAACCCAGATAAACAAACTAGGAGTTGGCTCCAGAGCATACAATTATATAAAAGACTTTCTTACAGACAGGACAGCCACAATCACCGTCGGTGGGGTAACCTCGGAGAGCATTTCGCTCGGGAATCGAGGGACACCCCAGGGCTCGGTCCTGTCTCCCTACCTCTTCAACATGGCCATGCTAGAATTACCAAGCAAGCTAGCTAAAATCCCTAAACTACAGCATAGCTTATATGCAGACGACGTGACACTCTGGGTAACCGGAGGGAGTGACGGAGAAATCCAAGAAACTTTGCAAAGCGCGATCGAAGTCGTCACAGAATACGTAACACCTAAAGGACTCTCCTGCTCCCCGCAAAAGTCCGAGTTACTTCTGTATAGACCCACTTGCAGAGGCAGGAAAACTGTCACCACACCCCCTCAAATCATGCTCAAAGCTAACGACCAGGACATCCCAATAGTTCCGAGCATCAGGATCCTTGGACTCAGAATACAGGCCAATGGACACAACAACGAAGTGATAAAGGCACTAGACTCGCACGTACATCAAACAACAAGACTCATTTCGCGCATCGCCAACAGACACCATGGCATGAAAGAAACTAATTTACTCAGATTGGTACAGGCTTTTGTAATAAGCAGAATAGTGTACGCTAGCCCATTCCTGCAACTAAAGAATGATGAACGCTCCAAAATTAACCTCATGATCAGGAGAGCATACAAGCAGGCTCTACACCTACCAATTACGACCGCAAACGAAAAGTTTGAGGCTCTAGGAGTACACAATACTCTTGACGAGCTCATGGAAGCCCAAAGAATTGCCCAACTGGAGAGACTCTCGCGTTCTCCGACGGGGCGACACATTCTCCAATCACTCGGGATTACATACAACACCCAATTCGGACCAAAGCGGGACATTCCCACAGAGTTAAGAAAACACATACACGTCCCACCATTACCTAAGAACACTCACCCTCTGCATAACGAAGAGCGCAGGCAGGAAAGAGCCAAATCCTTACAAAAACGCTTTGCAAACTCTCAGGACGTGGCCTATGTAGACGCTGCCCAGTATCGTGACCGAGACGTTATGACAGCGGCTGTACTAGATCAGCAAAATCAAATCATCGCTGCAAGCTCAGTTATTACAACCTCGCCGGAGGTCGGGGAGGAAGTCGCAATCGCCTTGGCGTGCGCTTCCTCCGCAGCCAAATTCATAGTCAGCGACTCAAAGACAGCTATACTAAATTTCGCGAAAGGGCGCATTTCGCCTGAAGCCCTCAAAATTCTGGCTAGGGTACCCGAGACCCGGCGCAGATGGACGCAACTCGTTTGGGCACCGGCGCACTCCGGTCTTCCGGGAAACGAAGCTGCTCACAGTGCGGCGCGAGAACTGGCAATCCGCGGCTGCACGACAACCTCTTGCGAGGAGCAGTTCGAATCCCTCCGCCGTTCAGGCAGGGACCGGATGGTATCCTACAAGGAAATTCTACAATTCTACCGCCAGGGCAGGAGGCATTACCCTGCCGCTCACAAAAATTTAGATAAAAAGCAATCAGTTACCTGGCGCCTTTTACAGACGCACACTTTCCCAAACCCAGTGACGTACAGTCACCTCTATCCTGGGCTATATACAGCAGATTGCAAATTATGCGCTGGTAGAGCCGATCTTCATCACATCATGTGGGCATGTCCCCTGATAAGGTACAAAAAACCCACTAGCTTATTGCCTCCCCTTCCCATCACTACCCTAGAGCAGTGGGAGACTGCACTGCTCAGCTCAGACCTGGATCTCCAACTCCGTGTCATCCAGACGGCCGAAGACGCCGCCAAAGCACAAGGCCTGGCCGCCGCCTGAGGAAGAAGAGGAAGGGCCCTCCCACTCCCCTCCTCCCTAAACTCCATCTCGGACAAAATAAAGTTTATACTACTACTACAGCGAGTTTCACTTCGCCTGTTCAACTGGTCGACTTGACTAGGGAATTTCGGCCTCCATTCTGGGTACATGAAAGAGCTAGTTTTGGTGAGCAGCCCAGAGTTGCCAGCATGTTTTCTATACCGCTAACCTTGGGCGATGTTCCGGTCGGTATTTAGCTCGCGCACCATCGACACGCCGGCCTCACGTCGTGCATGCCTTCAAACAACATAGCCGGAAGTGCTTCTAGCTCTCCTGCTGGAAGTTCCGATGGGGCAACCAATCAGCGGCAAGCGAGGTGTGTTTGTAAACACTGAAACCGTCTATAGTGACAGAAAATCACTCGGGATTTTGTATGTCCGAACAGTATACATCTTGGGATTTTGTATGTCTGAGCTGCATGCATCTTTCACCAAAGCGTTTACAATATATATATATATATATATATATATATATATATATATATATATATATATATATGTGTGTGTGTGTGTGTGTGTGTGTGTGTGTGTGTGTGTGTGTGTGTGTGTGTGTGTGTGTGTGTGTGTGTGTGTGTGTGTGTGTGTGTGTGTATTTGCTCGCATCTTGCTTATTCAAGGCATGCGGCGCTTTTTCTTGGTCCTTAAATATATGTTTCTATTTTTCCTGGTCGCCAAGGTACACGGACGTGGTAGAAGGTGCAAAGGTTTCTGGGTATGAATATTCGCGTCGGCCACAACGCTCATCTGATGCAAATGAAAGTGGGAAAAACTTGTGTGAAAGTCGTAAAAATAGTATGCTACTAACCTGCGCCGAGGCCCGAAGGAAGGCTCAATCCCAATCTTTATTTCGCATTCATTCATTTAGAAAAATGAACGCTGGAAAAAGAACTAAAAGCTGCTTGTTTGCAGCTTGACAAGGTTCTTGCCGCTATGGACATAATAAAACAAAGTTCGTACACTTAGTGTGTGCAGTGTACAATCAATGACAGAGTGTAGGTGAAAATCTGTAAGGTGAAATGTACAATCAGTGTTGCAAAGCGGTTTATTTAGTCAGTACAAATGGCATGTATGGATATACAGTATATAAGAGACATGCATCATTATTTTCATTTGCTGAAGGTAAAAAATTATCATATTACATTCCATTGACATATGAAAACACAGACAGAAAATAAAGGTGTCTATAGATGTCTTGCAGGTTACATATATCTTATGCGCGAAAATGTTACACATGGTAAAAAAAAGTTTTAAAAATATTTTTTGTTGAGGTACAGATGTATAATTTCATACAAGTACTCGTATTCTAGCTTGTATGTTACTGAAACGCAAAAACACTTAATTAAAGGAAGGAAGTAAGTATAGTGACTTCCCATAGCCAAAGGTATTTTATGAAAATAATTCCTCAGTTTGAATTAGGAAGTCTAGTATCGTTTTCCTAGTAATGTCAGTTATCTCGATACCATTTTCATGTAGTTTATTTAATAAGGATGAGACGCGATTGGGATGGGACGCTCACTATAAGAATGAAGCAAGAAGAATACTAATATAAGCAGGACGGCTCACTATAGAGCAGCTTCACAAGCAGTTTTTGACGAGATATAGCTGCAAGAACGCTTGCCGACTTCCGTATTCTCTGCACTTTACTACGGTAACTAATGGCGTATTAACCGCAATGAACAAACTCGCGTTTGTTTTTTGAAAAACCTGCGAAACCCAATCCGCTTTGACGCTACAGTTGTTGCAAGCGCGATCGCACTTTCACAGACTGCATTCGAGACACTACTATTGTGCTCTACAGCGTTATAAACAAGACTATGGTCACCCAGAGGATAGTTATTCCACCATCTCGGCAATTAAAGCAGCCGGCGTCCTGCCGCCGCGCAGACGGGATCGAGTCGCGGCGGCACTCTACGTCGGTGGCGCCCTCAGTGAAGTGAGCGGCGGCAATTTGCAACTCTGCCGACGGCGCCTCCCTATTGCTGTCTCGGCGTCTTGACAGGCACAGAGTTTATCGAGGAGGCTATGACTGTACTCGCATGTGCTTGGATCTATCGCGCTTCGCAGCGAGCCTTCCCCCACTTCCCTTCCCCACCGGCCTCCAGCGTTCCATGACGGCGGCAATAAATAGTTAGGCAATCCCTCCTTTAATAGATGTGTAAGTGGTTCATGTGGAAAGGGAAAGGTTGACGCTATCTTCTGCAGCCCCTGAGGGAGCACGGCTCAGCGCCAATTACTAGATGCCTGCCGCGTGGTCTGGTAAACCCGGTTTCGTGCTCTCTCCCTTTTTCTTCTCCGATGATGATGATGGTGATTTATTGGCATCCCCTTTGAAACGGGGCGGCGACAAATAGTCACCTAGACTGCTTGATTTAATCAGGTATACTATACATGTTGTTTATCTAGCATTTTTGTATAACTCTCATTATTATTTTTCTTTTTTTTTAAATTTACCTTGTGCCGCTGCCTATGATTTTAAGAGATAAGGTCGTATCCATCTTTTCCCTGCTTTTTTTCCACCAGTACTCCAATCGTCTCTTGCTGATCTCTGCGGCTGATCTGTTTATGTTTCCTTCCACTTTGAAACCAAGCGCTTCTGGGAGTTGCACGTTACCTACGGTTCTCGCTGGGTGGATCCCGTCGCATTCCATCAGGATGTGCTGAGTGGTTTCTGGATCTTTACTGCAGCATGCACATGTCTCATCTAGTTCCGAATATTTGTTCCGATATGTTTTCGTCCTTAGGCAACCGGCTCGAGCCTCAAATAGCAAGGCACTGCCCTTTGTGTTATCGTACAGATTTTCTCTTCTAATTTCTTTCTTCTCATTCTTGTAAATCTCCATTGTCTTTTTTGTTTCCATTCTTTGCATCCAATTCACGGTCTCTATTTCTCTCACTTTCTTTCTGATGACTCCTGGTTGTCTATTTGCAGTTACGCGAAAAGGCAACGAGCGCTGCTTGTGGCGCATGTCTGCAACCTAGATCACGTGCTGCGGCCTCTGAGATTACCGTAGCATCTGTTACCGTGTCTGAATCGGCAGGCGCTATCGAAGCGCTGGCGGAAGTCTTCGGCCGCCGCTGCCATCGCCGCCGGAAGTTGAAAAGGCAACGAGCGCCGCCTCACGGAATTTATGCTGAACTAAGGGAACCGCCGCCCCAATAGGCACCGGGCGGCCTTCGTAAATCGCCAGCGGTAGAGTGACCTAGAATATGGGAGAGTGTCCAAAGCACGGTGTGAGAAGAACAGGTGATCCGACGACACGGCGACCGCTGCTGCGCAACGCGTCTCACTAATGGTGGAGTTTCACGTCTGCACCGCTGCACGGCAGCACATGTCAGGAGGCTGAAAAAGCGGGAAATTCGAACGTCTAAACAATTGTAACTGTACGTAAAGCGCCTTTACAATAATTAAAACTAACTTTTTTACTGTTTCTGTGTGCCACTATACTAATTGAAATCGCTCAGGCGCCGAAACAGATGATAATTACTCCGGCATTGCGGTCGCGTCGCTGGATCCAGCAAATGGCGTTTGACAATGCCTGGAAGCAGTCGCAGAAAAGTGGTGCGGGCAGACGATAAGTTATCTTTTCTTAATATTTTGCAACGTTTGCTTTACCGTTGAGCAATCAGTCACCCTTGTTCTCGGTAAGCGCTTAATAAAGTGTTCCCGTGGTATACATAATGGAAAAGGATGAATCCGTTTAAACAATCGCAAGAAAGGGAAGAAGAGAGATTTGCCGTTTGAGCCGCGACGTTGCCTGGCGGAGACGGATCCAGCCTGTGTTTCCAAGAAGTGTTTCGTTCCAAACTGCAAGAGTGAATATGACTCGTGCAAAGACAAAGTATGTATGTTCAGTGTCCCTAAAGAGACGAGTCGACTGCAAGCATGGCGGGATGCCATACAACGTGAAGACCGAGTTTTGCGGCCAGAGGACTACGTGTGCGAAAAGCACTTCGACCCAATGTACATGTCAAAAACATGGACGGCAATGCACAACGGAGTTGTTTTAGCCAGCACGACCCGAAGAGTTTATCTAGCTAGAGATGCTGTGCCGACTCATTTTCCGGCTACTTCACACTACACTTTCAAAGAGCTGTGTTCCGTGACAACTGACGCCTGCGAAGCGCTACCGAAAGAAAGAGCAATATAGGCAGAAAGCACAAGCGAAAAAGAAGAAACAGAAAGCCAAATGTAGTGAATCACGAGTTACTGGAGCTAGCAACTGACGTGCCAATAGAAGACGGCCAGAACCAGAATAGCGAAGCCAACACCGAACAGACTCCAGCTGACGGCAAGCGCAAATCAAAACCTGAAGGCAGTGAACTACAAGAACCGCAGGCAAAAGTATATGTGATGCAAGAGACAAGAGCTCAAGAGACTTCTCGTGTGGACAAGAAAACGTTAGCCATAGCAGCTCAGCAGTCTACAAGACCTCACAAAATTCAGGACTTCAGGGCAGCATCACATGACGGTAACACCGACAGCATCAACTTCAACACGCTCTTTAAAAATCCGTCTCGCCAGGAATAATGTCACAGCTGGGTATGTATATTCTACATCGCTGGACTTCCTTTCTGTTGGTTTGCAAGTGGCTTTCATTTGTTTTTCTGCTGCCTCGTAATTTTGAATAAAAAAATCAAGAACGATCGGCGTCTTCTATCATGAATATTTTATTAAGGAGCATGCGTATAAGGATATACGCATGCAAGGTGCCGCATGCTTCATAATAAACAAACAGCCTTTAAATTGGTGCTTTTTGGACCCAATACTATGCACGGAGCCTGTATGGGAAACGCGCAAACTAAATTTTCGTTTGAGTCTACAGAACAATGATAGCACAGTTCACCGCATTACGCGAAAGCGCTTATATATACACTCAGGAGGACATGGTACGCGGTACTCCCCTACGCACTGTTTTCGCATGAGAAATGAAAACGGGGACGCAGCGTATAGTGACGACAGATAGCAACTCGTCATCGAAACGTAACTTGCAAAATGAATTGTCAGCTGCTCCAACAAAAATGCGGAATGTTAGCGCCGCTTTGAGCGAAATATATGCTTTTGATTTTAAAATGCAGCAAGCCTAGCGACACTCACAAAAAACTCTTTAAGCTATCGGAAAATTGAGATGATAACCTCAATATGAGAGCGTTAACACTAACAGGCGCTCTGAAAAACGCAGGCTGAAACAGCTGAAACGCGCGCGCTCAGGGTATGTTTGCCCACGGCCCCCAACGCCCAGACTCCTAGTCGCGTGCGCCACCTAGCGGCATCCCAACATTAGTGAGACACGCCGCGCGCTTCCGTCGGATCACCTGTTCTTCTTACACCGTGGTCCAAAGCGCCGTGCGAATGCATGGGAGGAGCGAGGACCTCTTTGTGGGAACTCCCGCGCAGCGGCGCCACTGTACCGGACCCGTGGGCTCTAGCCACCGTACGCGGGCTTTCTCCGCTGCGGAAGCCGCGCCAAGGAGGCGGGCGTCTGCTACGAGCCTGGTATTTTGGTTGCTATTAGCCAACATCGCGATAATTTGGGAGATATTAAGTACCACGTCACCGCAAGGTAATACCGCAGTGACTCACCACACAGAGAACGCGTTTGCCGGCTGTGAATACGGGTATTTTGTCTATTTCCTTCTAGCTCGCTTGGTCCGCGCTTACGCGGCTGTTTGAGTAACGCATTCCGCGCGCTTACTTCATTTAGTTATGCGTGGAATGAGCAACGTGAACGTGCTGTAGAAGAAAATAAGCTGGATACCACGATAATAACCAAGAGAACGCAGCAGATATGGCTAGCTCGTGCTAACGCTTTTACACCCTATCGTTTCCTTTCTTTTATTTCATGTACTCGGTTTGCTTTACAAGACTGCATCCCAGGCTCTGTTGTTTCTTTATTAAGGCGAAATCCTTAACTGGGCTCTTGGGAAGCGGAATGTAACTGTTGGCCGATGCGGCGGTACCAAAAATAAACACAAACAGCCTAACTCTCGCGGCTCGTTCACTTAATTGGTATATATACCAAAGTATAGTGTGGAAAGGCACAAATGTGTGACTAAGATGACTGATGGGTCATGGAATTAGTAACTTGACATGCTTACACTCACGTCACGATTAACGATAACAATATGACGTGTGCTCATATGACGACGGCGAGAAATCCCTCTGATGCTGTGGTTGTGACGAGAAAACGTGTTGAATGCCAATCTCGATCTCAACGTGTCGAACTTACCCATATATCATGAATAACTGAGAGCACAGGTAAAGGGTAATAATAGTAATGATAATTTCTAGGGTTTTACGCCCAAAAATCACAATATGGCTATGAGAGACGCCGCAGTGGAGGGCTCCGTTAATTTCGACCACCTGAGGTTCTTTAACATGCACCTAAATCTATGTACACGGGTGTTTTATGCATTTCGCCTCCATCGAAATGTAAGCCGCTGTGGCCGGGAATCGAACCCGCGTCCTCGAGCTTATCAGTACAACCTACCAAAGCCACTAAGCTATAGTACGGCGTGTACGTATAGGTAAAAAGTTGTCGCAGTTTCGCCTGAAAGGCGAAGCATCAATTGCGATAGCAAACTTGTAGAGAGCTATACGGAGTAATGATATTAGCTTTATCAGCTGTATAAACTTGGACATGCAGCAGCATCGGCAACACGCAGAACTGTTGTCGACGCCATCGGCGTTTTGCCCGCGTTCGCTCAAAATGCGTGCGGCGTTGGTGACTGTTGCCGGAGCCTTTGATATAAATAGGCACTTCGTGCCGCAGCTAAACGTCGCCTCCCTTCCCTCCCCCTCCCCCACGGCCTCTCGCGCGTCCGAAGAAGGCGCGTTTGCTCTACATATATGGTGATTGTAAAGGAGAAAAGAGACGCCTACTTCTGCAGCCCTTAAGCGAGCACGGCGCAGAACGCGCGTTTGTTCTCCGCCGTGCGTTCACTCCCCGTGAAAGACGCGCCCCTCGCGCCCTTTCACTCGCACATACAGCGTTCGGCGCGCGGCGACGATTTCATCTCCAAATGACGTCATACGGAACCTCACGGCGACGGCGACGGCGACGGCGACGGCGACGCCGACGGCAGAAATCTGCTTTTGAGTGTCCATATAATTGCTATCGCAATAAAAGTACGCGAGAAATATACGCGGCAAAAAAAGACAGACCAAAATAAATGAAACGCTAACAGTGCAACATTGTATACGTATGCCTCATTTCATAATTACGAGCAAGCGTCAGAAAACGAACATGATGGATTATGTATGTGCAACTCATCTTCCATCTTCAATTGTGTTACAATAGCGCAAACACTAAGCGAATTTTAACATGAAAGTAACTTTGGGAATTTGTATTGCGTATGCTCGCTCGTTCGTACACAGCAAATATATACTTACTGTTCAATAACTACGTACTCGTAATTACGTAATGAAAGAGGCAACAAATCACCAGGAGGCAACAAATCACCAGAACTCAAACTTAACATTTTTTGCTGTTATTGAAGGTAACTATTTTAGGGATATGTAGAATCAATAGCGATATTTGTAGTGCGTCAAAGACAGTAATTTTCAAGACGATTTTCCACTCAATATAATGCAAGCACAAACGTCGTCACGCGCCATGAATGCTTCTTAGTTTACGTAAAAACTCACACGTTACGCAATAACATGATATAATGAGAAGTTACATGTTGGTAATATCAGAGAGGATTCACGGATTATTAAAACAAGGCTATTGCAGTAATAACTTTTACATACCAAATTAGTAAATGGCTAGGCCACTACTAGCTATCTATTCATTTCAATGTAGAAAAAATTTATATTTGTTTAGCTATATTGGCTGGATCGAAAGGCTTTTCTTTCGAATGTTTGAATTTGAAGAAAGCTTGGCTCACGGTGAATCTTAAGGTACATCATGCGCGAAGTTTGTATTGAAGAGATAGCGTACAGCAAGAATTGTTCGTGTACGCAATCTCTGAAGCGAAATAAGCCAACAATATTGCGGCGTTAGGGCCGTCTTTGCTCTTTCTCTTGCTTCCCTTACACCTTCTCACTCTGCTCTGTTCATAATAAAATATTGTCGTGGCTAAAAAATATTCGAATAAATACATATGCATATAGCTGTAAACCACTACTGACCGTGAGCGAAAAGCGCGTAATGGTGAGCGAAGCGGTCACTGCACGCACGTAAGTATTTATTTCACTTGACTGCGCGAGTAATTTACCTTTTTCGTTACTCTTATTCTTGCAAGCATGGTGCTATTGCCCGCGCACTCATGCGAATAACGTTTCTTTTTTACGTTCTTTCCTTGTGCGGGCTTATTTAGCGCGTTTCTACGCACGCACAGTTACCGTAATACCGTTCCCGAACTCTACCACTGGAGCTAGGCCGCGCTGACGAGTTTGATACGTTAGTTTTTGCACTATCGTGCTGCCCAAGCACAAAGAAACGCTCAAAGATGGGTAAGCTCCATGCAGCACCACACTGTTGAAGTTAAATAGAGTTTAAGTGCTTTGCGTGGAAAATGAACGCAAAAAAACTACAGCGCGTAGCAGACGACCCTCGCTTCCCGCGCGCTTCGCGAGCCCGAAAAGCCCACGGGTCCGGAGCAGCAGCGGCGCGGCGCGGCAGTTCACACAAATAGGCCCTCGCCGGAGCCGGCGCTTTGGACACTCTCCCATATTCTAGGTCACTCTACCAGCGGCGCGCCGGCGATGGATGGATGGATGAGGCTGAACCTTTTAAACCGGGCGGTGGCATACGCCACCTAGCCAAGACTATTAATATATTTTGTACCTTCTGGTGGGTGAAATTTCACCCCTGCCTTGATTTTATCCACCAATCAGATAGCCTCTGTTTGGTTATTTCTACCCGCTTAAAGTCTATTTTGCCTTCACTGTCCCTAAACCCCAATGCTTTGAAAAAATCAGCCCCGTTGCTTTGCACTGTAGGGTTAAGCCCTTTACAGAAACGTATGAGGTGTTCAGCCGTTTCCTCTTCTCCACACGCACAGCACAACGTGTCTACACCTTGGTACTTGACTCGGTACATCTTAGTCCGCAATACTCCCGTCCTGGCTTCAAACAACAAAGAGCTTCCCCTAGAATTATCGTAGATATTTTCTTTGGCAATTTCTTGCTTGAAAGTTCGGTATGTTCCCAGTGCTGATTTCGTCTGCATCCCTGTTTTCCACAGACCCCTCTCTGTTTCCTTAACCTTTTTCTTAACCACTGTTTCCTGGTTTGCACCCCTCCTGCAGTCCAAATATTTGATTGACAGTTTTCTGGTCAGCTTCCTCCATTTTGTATCAACATTTCTCATGTACAAATAACTGAAAACTCTCCTTGCCTACCGCTTTTCTGCCATTTCTCTCAATCGCTCCTCAAATTCTATCTTGCTGCTGGCTTTCCTGCCCTCGAATGACGTCCATCCCATGTCACCCTGTAGCCCCTGATTTGGTGTATTTCCGTGTGCTCCCAGAGCCAGTCTACCTACCCCTCGCTGCTTAACTTCCAACCTTGCTCGAACCTCTGATCTCATGCACAGGACCGCATTGCCGAAAGTCAAACTAGGGATCATCACCCCTTTCCAAATCCCTCTCACCACTTCGTACCTATTGTAATTCCACAGTGCCCTATTTTTCATCACAGCTGCATTTCTGCTACCTTTAGCCGTCACATATTTTTCATGTTCCGTTAGGTACTCAGCCCCATTGTTTATCCACACTCCAAGATATTTGTACTTATCCACCACCTCCAGCGTAACCTCCTGTATCCTATGCTCGCTGCCCTGATTATCATTAAAAGTCATGACTGCCGATTTTTCTTTACTAAACTTCAAACCTAAGCTATCTCCCTCTTTACCACAGGTGTCCATTAATCTCTGCAAGTCTTCCTTGCTGTCAGCCATAAGTACAATGTCATCCGCATACATCACTCCTGGTAACGACTGTTTAATCCATTCTCCTTGCTTGAAATAGGAAAGGTTGAAGCCAAGTCCACTCCTCTCTAATTTTTTCTCTAATCCTTGTAAATACAGCATGAACAACAGAGGTGACAGAGGGCACCCCTGCCTAAGCCCCTGCTGTATCTCTATAGGCCCAGATACCTTGTTTTCCCATTTTATAAGCACCTTGTTACTTTTATAGATATATTTTAAAAGATTTCTTACTCCATCTTCCACATCTAGAGTGCCCAGTATGTCCCACAAATCCTTACACTGTCATAGGCTCCCTTGATATCCAGAAATGCAAGCCATAGGGGCCTGTGTTCCTTTTCTGCTATTTCTATACACTGTGTCAATGAGAACAGATTATCTTCTAACCTTCTTTGTTTCCGGAACCCATTTTGTAGTTCCCCCAGCACCTCCTCGCTCTCCACCTATGCCTGCAGTCTGTCCTTTATAATCTGCATCACCACCCTGTAAACCACTGACGTCACTGTTATGGGACGGTAGTTGTTTATGTCGGCTTTGTCCCCATTTCCCTTATATATCATGCTCATCCTGCTCAGTCTCCACCCGTCGGGGGCTTTACCGTCCATTATCATTTTCCTCATTGCCTCTCTTAATGCTTTCTTAGATTTTGGGCCCAATGTCTTTATCAACATAATTGGGATGCCATCAGGACCTGTCGACGTGCTACTAGGGACCCTCTTCTCTGCCCTTTCCCACTCGCTTTGTGCCAGTGGAGCCACTGCACTGACAGTCCATCCTCACCTGATTGAGCACATGCTATGTTTCGTTCTTTAAATTTTTCTGTCATCATTGTTCTTATATGTTCCATTGCCTCATCTCCCTCTAGTCGACCACCTTGAGCTGTAACTATAAACCTCTGCTCTAGGCTAGTCTTATTACTCAAAGAGTTGAGATGTTTCCAAAATTTCTTCGCGGCTTTTCTATCCTTTTTGTTTACTCCTGACAACCATTGGCTCCCCTTTCTTCTTATCTTCTCATTGATCAAATGGGATGCTTCCCTTCTACAGTTTAAAAAGTTATTCCATTTTCTGCCTACATCAGCTTCTGGTTCACCCCTCTGCTTTGAATATCTGTGTTCCCTGGATGCTTCCTGACGTTTCTCTATGGCCTTCTTAACCTCCTCATCCCACCAGCTCTTGGGTTTACGTCTTCTGTTCCCTTTTGTACTGACTCGTACCTTAGTAAGCTCTAGCTCAAATAGCCCTGTTAAATTTGCATATGTCCATTCTGTTTTTGTATCCTCTGAAATTACTTCCTCAATTTGCTGGGTTGCTATTTCAAGCTGCTTTTCCGAGTAAAATATCCCACCTGGTTGTTCATCTTGCCTCCTACCTACTTTCATTTCCCTTCTAAAACTCACCTTAATACGTTTGTGATCACTACCTAGACTTCTGGAGCCATATTCATCTATGATCATTACATTTAGCCTATCGTGCATCCTATGTGACATTAGTGTGTAGTCTATCGTCGACTGCAGGCTCCCTACCTCCCATGTTATGTGCCCTTCACACTTCTCAGTACTATTGATACAACTAAGTCATGCATTTCACACATATCCAGCATCATGTTGCCTGTTGAGTCTGTGTACCCGTCCATGTCTCCTATGTGTGCGTTCATATCTCCTAGTATAATAATCTCGCACCCTTCTCCTAGCTCATTAATGTCACTTGATATGCATTCCAGCATTTTTTTGTTTTCCTCTTTGGCATTTGCTCCTGTCCACAGGTATACAAAGCCAAGGAGTGTCTGCTCTCCTGCAACTTTCCCTTTTAGCCATAAATGCTCCTTGCATTCCTGTTTGACCCTTTGCCAGTTCATACTTTTATGAATGAATGCACCAATTCCACCCCCTTTTCTGCTGCCCTCTGTTCTATTGCAATATTCCCATGCATAGTCAGGATTACAGGGAGGTTGCTGCATGTCCCTAAGATGTGTCTCCTGGCGATATGCTGGGGAAAAGCGCCGCGAACGGCAGCTGTCAAAGCACTGGCATGTGAAGCAGACGACGGGACGAAGGCGTTCGGTGCTTCCAGTGATTTGGCACTGCGGGTTTTAAGGGCTGAGGCACCGGAAAACGCATTTTCGTGTGTCTGCTTTTGAGAAAGGTCGTCACTTGTACGAGGCAGATCACATTCGTGGCATCAGGTAGTATATAAAGCAGAAAACGAGCGCAAATTGCGATGCAAATGCACCACGCGAACGGAGCTCACCGCGGCAAGCTAAGACGTGGAACTCCAGCAGTTATATTCTAGATGTTATTTTGGCTGTGCGCGTTGACATTCTCGCGTATTTAATCATGTAAATAGGCGAAGAACACAAAAATTACGGACAGCAACAAAGGAGGCATACGCCTTCCTTATTCTGTTTCTTGAGCTGCTTCGCCGATCGCACATGTGTCAGTAAGTTCCCATTCTGTGTCCGTTGTAGTTCTTTTATCTTTGCAATGCTGCCCCATTCTTAATTGCTTATAAACTAGCCCAGTCTTCAGTCACGGCCCATTTTATATAGCTTAGCGCGACGGGAGCCATCGGTGGCGGCGAGTGTGAACACGCCACTGCGTTGGCGTTCGCCGTCGATGGGCACAGTCATGTCCCGGACGCAACCAGAGTTGAGAATTGCTAGGAAGGAAAATGTATATTAAAAGGAGGACTGATACACTGATAAGACGATGTCGCACCTGAGTGTTCGCCTTCGGTGCCCAAGCTCTGGAGCCGTTACACTGCGGTGGCGAAGACAGACAAGTGTAGTGTCCAGCGATTGAAGCGCTGGCAGCGCGCGGCTGCCGCCGTTTCTTTTTTTTTTCGCGCAACAGGTGAGCGCCGTGGGACCAAATGCAGTCATAATGCGTTAAGAAGGTTCACGCTTTCACTCTACACCACAATGCATCAGTTTCGTGTCTCCAGCGCTTACAGTCAGTGCAAAAAGCGCTGGCGACCATGCGATTCGAGTATCGCGTTTCAATTGCTGAGCACTGTGCGCGCTGTTGCCTATACAGACCGCACATATACAGACTTTCCGCCTGAAAAACGCGATGCCGCGATGAACAACGATTGAATTGAATGGCATAGCCAGCTTCAGTCATGTTTCAGTAACTTTTGGTGAACCAAAAAACAGCAACATGTTTGATCGGACTTGGTTTCACGGCAGCGCCTGCTGCGCCCGGCCCGGCCACCACATGCCATTACATTCACAGCGCCGCCGCATGAAGGCGCCACCGCTCCAAATTCATCCCGCGCCCGGTGCCGACGCAGCGGGCATCTAGTAAAGGAGGCATTGAGTTAGGGAAACGCCAAACAGCGGAGATTCACGGAGGGGAAGGGAGGGCCATGGCCTTGAGGCCCGACTTAGCGGCTCGAGCTGCGACAAGGACGAGCGTAAAATTGGTAGAGTGCGTTTGGGACGGATGGGGGGTGGGGGTAGGGGCGCCGTGGACCCAAGCGGCGATGGCATCCACGACGGCATATTCTCGTGCTTGATATACATATACACATAGGCAGAAAGTTTTCATTTTTCCGGGGGGGGGGGGGCGACCATCTTTCCGAAACCATCCCCCTATATATATATATCTATATATATACCCTCTGCTAACAATTTTCTATTTCTAGCTTTATGGCGAAAGCAATTATATCGACACTTCAGGCAAATTGTCGCGGTTGTCGTCGCCGTGATGTTCCGCATTAAATCTAAAAGCACGTAACAGTGAGCCGAAAAGGATGGCGGCTTGATGGGCATTATTTCCCACGCGCTCAATATTCGGGTTAGTTGTAGGTCACGTAATCGAACGCGAATGGGAAGGAGAGAACGCGTCTTCTTCTCAAGCCCTGCCGTAACTGCGAATGACTGTGCGCGGCTGACGCTTATACGGCCCGCGTGCCATATCTAATTGTTGGTAATCATTGGTGGGTGCAATGTTAAAGGGCGAGCAAGGATGGCTGCGCCCTTAGTGTTGACGACTGCGCCCCTAGCGTTGCAGAGTTGAGAGACAGAGGTCATTGCAGATCAGTGACAGAGGTCGTCAGTAGTGGACATAAAAATAGGCAGATAATGATCATGGATCTAATTTTCGGAGTTGCGGTGAATCGCGCGGCTGTACGAACCGTTCGCCTCCGCTGCCGGCATTCTTCACAATGCTTGCGTTGTGAAAGCGAGTGCTCGAGGTCATCCAGTGATGTATTTACAGGTTTACATGTTCCGTGCTTACTATGTCCACTATGCCTACTATTTTAATTTTAGGTGAATGTTTACTACAATTTATATGGCCACTATAACTAACGTATAGATTCGTGTAAGGGCCACGCTTCTCTGTCGCGATTTGGACGAGCCCTTCATGGGACCGGGCCATTTGACCTCATTTTTCCAACTACGAGTATGAAAACCTCCGCGATCACCACCTCTCGACATCCAGTAGCGACGCGCGAAAGTATGCTGCGCGCGACAATTCGCTGTTGAGCCCGATCAGAATCAGCGCACGGAATGCGATTGCTTCTCGGTTGGATGTCTTTTTATTGCGATAGCGATTATATGGACACTTCTACCGGATTTCTGCCGTCGCCGTTGTCGTCGCCGTCGCCGTGAGGTTCCCTATAGATAAAATGTTCGCCGCGCGCCGTATGCCCGAGCGGAAGCGTGCGGGGACGCGCGCTATCACGGAGAGCGAACGCACTCAATCACCCACGCGCAAGCAAGGAAGCGGGAAGCCAGCGCCGGAGGGAGCGCGCGGGGAGGGGGGGGGGGAGGCGCACTTCTACGCTGCCAACAACCGCGCTCGTCGCTCGTCCGCACCGTCTCTTATCTCCACACGGCTCTGACCTTTATGCGCCGTGCATTCGCCGCTCAGTTTCCGTTGAAGCCATAGACCGCACGTACCTTCGCCCGCTGCTGCGGCGTATATATGCGCTTGCTGCCAGCGTTTTGACAGTCGTTGTCTGCAGTCATTCAGTGTGATCTATTCATGTTTGTTTGTGCGCGCTCACACCACGCTTGTTCAATCAGTTAGTAATAGTCGGGCCACATTTTCCAACGCACGCTACACATGCAATGCTGCCCGGGTCGGCAGTGCAGCACTACAGGTGCTGCACTTCGCACGCGCTGCCCACGGGAAGCGCTTCTCATCAACACCACCGTTTCACACGCGCCTTCTCATGGTCATCGAGTCTCTCTTCATGTCGGTCTACTTACGCCGCAGCACACCTGCTTACTTAATCAGCTCATGTTTACTACAATTCATATTGCTACCAAAGCCGCTCACCTTACTTCGTATGACATTGCTGTGTTGCTATCGCATTCATTGCTTCGCCCTTAGGGCGAAACTGTGACATTTTTTTTAATGTTGGCTCTCAAGTTATGGGTGCGGCCCTTACACGGGTGCGATCCTTACACCGGATTTACATGGTAAGAATTTTTCTTCGTGTAATTGTCCTCTACTTCGCTATCACTAGTACTGCTTCGCCTTTCCGGCCAAACTGCACTCTTTTTTATTTTTTTAGTACTTTGAGTCCGAGTATAAGCGCTGCTGCGCATGACTTCTAGACTTGTATTTATTCTGATTTTGAGTGAATCCGGCTTGGCATCATTTCGGTTACTGAGTGAAATCTATATGCAAGGTGTTTCAGCGAACAGTTTCCAAAATTTTTAAAGGTGGCCTGAGGCAGATAGTACAATTCTAGTTCATGAGCTCGTCTACTCGATGAGGCGGGCATTACTTGCACAAAAAATTGAAATGCATAATCGACTAATGAACAAAATTAACCAATTAAGTTTTTAGCTAATTACCTTATGGCCCATGCTGCAATTTACAAATTCTAGCCGTGGAGTGCGGATCCACCTTTAACTAATTCTCAGGCAAACACCAGTGTCGATATATTATTTCTCTAACTTTGAGGAGAAATACATTGGCGTGCCAGTCACTTTCTCAACAAAACGTCTTTTTTATGCATCAAAGCACAAAAGTATGAAAAGAACAAATTATGGGATTTTACGTGCCAAAGCCACGATCTGATTATGAGGCACGCCGTAGTGGAGGATTCTGGAATAATTTAGACCACCTAGGGTTTTTTAACGTGCACCTAAATCTAAGTATACGGGTGCTCTAGCATTTCGCCCCCATCGAAATGCAGCCGCCGTGGCTGTGATTTGATCCCGCGACCTCACGCTTAGCAGTCCAACACCATAGCCACTAAGAACCACGTACGGCGGGTGAGCACAAAAGTAACTGCAACGCCAATGCATTTCTCCGCAATGTTCGGGAATTCATATCTCGAAACTGGTGCCATCCTGAGAATTAGTTGCTAGCGCATCCGTCTTGCGAATTCCACGGCTAGAATTTCTAAATTACAACACCGGCCATAAGTTAATAGGTTAAAAACCTAATTGGTGAATTTTTTTATTAGTCGATTATGCATTTAAATTTTTTGTGCAAGTAATGTCCACCTCTTCGAGTACACCAGCTGATGAACTAGAATTGTGCTATCTGCCACAGGCAACCTTTAAATTTTTTTTGAAAGTGTTTGCTGAAACACCCTGTATTTATGGCCTCTACATGCAAGAGGCGATGTTTCCATCCCTAATGCGTAAATGTTGTAAATAATTAGAAGAGCTTTTTTCTTTCTTTTTTTTGTCACCAGTCGTTAGCATTGCCTACTGGAAAGAGAATCAATATTGAGGCACATATCACTCACGTGCTTTTCACACGCCGTTGATGAAGACTCTGTCGAAGGGGTTACTGAAGTCTGCAGGAATTTTCCAGGTTAAAAAGCACGCAAAGTAATATGAAGTGAGGTGAACATGCATCAACATATTCATTCTCTAGGTATAGGCTGTCCATTTAGTTGACTACCTCCTTCTCTTTAAAAAATAGAATAAACTTTGTCCTTTGTAATATTGTGTCTGTGCGTGGTGTTCTCAGCGGAAACTTAAAAAAAATGTTAAATTGAGGAAACACGGATGAGGTAGCCGCCGCTGGTGCTTCTAATGCGCTTGTCCTCCTAGTGTCAGGATTTGCCGAAATAAAGTGAAAGTATAGACCTACACCATCTTTGTAAACAGCGGTAGGCACCGTCAATATATTTTAGCCCCTATAGCGACGTCGCGTAGGCTCCACCCACTTTCGCCGCCCCCGCTTGCAAGCGAGGATGGCGCTTTTTTTTTTTTTTTTGAATGGGATGGGGGTGGATCGAGTGTGCTAAAACCACGATTTCATTATGAAGCACACGGTAGTGGGGGCGCCGGATTAATTTTGACTACGTGAAGTTCTTTAACGTGCACCCAGGGAAACGTTCTTGCATTTCGCCCCCATCGGAATACGGCCGAACGAGATGGTAGGCGTAGTTCGCTGACCGCCGCAGTGACGGCCGACAGCGCTTGCGATCTGGCCTGCAGCTTATCATAGCGCGCTTATGTTTGACAACACGGAGTGGGACCACAGTGAGTTGACAACCGGAGTGGGACCCCCACCGTAAGGTGGTGGTCCCACTCCGGTTGCACGAGCCCCCCGTTTTCAGTATACTTTTGGAGTAACCGTGGCGGCTCTTTTACCTAGGATATAAAGTTGTGGTATATACCATAAAAAGCTTAATTCTTATAGATTCCAATTATATATAATATAAAGAAATTGATTGATGTGATTTAGAAATATATGTTCAAGAACAAGCATGAGATACATGATTTTTGCGAACTGTGTCTCAGTTGTGACCATATTTAGAAGAAACTACCCTACGTACTGCATTGCGGCTTCCTCTGTAGATTTAGGGCATATTTATCTAGTTCCTAGACGTAGGAAATTAATTTTGAATTTTTACTTTTTGGATAATTTGCTTTTGAAAGTTGCCAAATATCGCAATCTTCTGTTGTAAACAGCCCGGCAACTAAATGCTCAAGGAAGCTACATTTGAGTTCAAAGAATTTACATTTAGGACGAAATTTCATTGATGTACCTTTATTAGTTTTAAAGCGCAGCTTCGTAGCTTTATTACCTTCCCGCAAAAATGGTCAAAAATAAAACCAGAATTCTAAATATTGCTTAATTTCGGCCGCATTATTAGGAAAACTAATAAAGATACATGAATGAAATTTTGCTTCCTAAATGTAAATTCTTTGAACTCTACTTTATCCAAAATTTAGCTTCTTTGAGCATGTAGTTGCCGGGCTGTTTACAACAGAAGATTGCAATATTTGGCAATTTTCAAAATCAAATTATCCAAAAAGTAAAAATTAAATTAATTTGCTACGTCTAGGAACTAGATAAATATGCCCTAAAGCTACAGAGGAAGCCGCAATGCAGTAAGTGGGGTAATTTCTTCTAAATATGGTCACAACTGAGACACAGTTCGCAAAAACCATGTATCTCATGCTTGTTCTTGAACATTTATTTCTAAATCACACCAATCAATTTCTTTATATTATATATAGTTGGAATCTACAAGAATTAAGCTTTTTATGGTATATACGACAACTTCATATCCTAAGTAGAAGAGCCGCCACGGTTGCTCCAAAAGTACTGAAAACGGGGGGCTCGTGCCGCCGGAGTGGGACCGCCACCTTAAATGAATTGGTGCGAATAGCAAACGGTGTCGTTGGTGCGATTAGCAAACGAAGCGTATAGTACTTGCAAGCCAGCCGAGCCGCCTCGCTGAGACGGCCGGTGCTTGGGTTTCCGTCCGCGAGACGAAATGCCGTCGGATCGTTGCTCCCGATCGCGTCAGTGGTTTAGTACAGGGCGCTGCTTTACGAATCACGCGCAAATTCGATATATATATATATATATATATATATATATATATATACATATATATTCTATTAAGAGCTAGTTCATGTTAAAAACAAGCTGTAGCCGATTTCTACGTCGCCGTGAGCGGCGACAGAAGCGATCGCCTCGGTGATGGAACCGGCGAGGTACCGTCCCGACGGCGACGCCGGCTGTGTAGTACCGCGCAGTATGACCTGTAGGCCGCTGCCATCCGATCCATCCAACTCTGTACTAACCCTGTGCATTTTATTTCGCGCTAGAAATTTAATTGACACGTTTAGGAGCGTTTATGATATCCACACTACAATTAACGCAGCTGTGGCTGTGCTGCCTGCGTATGTGAACGTGTGATAGGATATCTACACTGCAAGTGGCGCAATTCTTTGAGATGAAAATAAATTTGAATGTTACGTGCTTTGTGGGGCATCTGCTCGCTCGACCCACATTCAAGGCTAATCCTAACCTAGTTTTCCCACAGTGCGGCAAGAAATTGTAATGACGCGCTAATAATGATCCTAAGATCATAGGTTGGCTCATGCACGCCACTCAAAATAAAAGAGAAGCTTAACGGTTACGAACTGTTTTGCGCGCAATGGATGATCTGGTATGAAAATCCAACTTTCGCTTTTTACCGTGGCAGCCCATTGCTTGCGGCGGTTTTCATCAACAGGATCCCTATGAAAACTTTAGTCTCTTGCGTATTTCGACGCAACTCAGCACGTCGACAGGCTGCATTTCCTTCGTTGTAAGGTCATAGAAAAATGTCACAGTTTCGCCCTAAGGGCGAAGCAATGAATGCGATAGCAACACAGCAATGTCAATCGATGTAAGGTGAGCGGCTCTGGTAGCAATATAAATTGTAGTAATCATGAGCTGATTAAGTAAGCAGGTGTGCTGCGGCGTAAGTAGACCGACATGAAGAGAGACTCGATGACCACGAGAAGGCGCGTGTGAAACGGTGGTGTGGGGTGCACTTCTCATCAACGGCTGATGAGAAGCGCTTCCCGTGGGCAACGCGTGCGAAGGGACACACCTGTAGCGCTGCACTGCCGATCCGGGCAGCATTGCATGTGTAGCGTGCGTTGGAAAATGTGGCCCGACTATTACTAACTGAATGAACAAGCATGGTGTGAGCGCGCACAAACAAACATGAATAGACCACACTGAATGACTGCAGACAACGACTGTCAAAACGCTGGCAGCAAGCGCATATATACGCCGCAGCGGCGAAGGTACGTGCGGTCTATCGCTTCAACGGAAACTGAGCGGCGAATGTACGGCGCATAAAGGTCAGAGCCGTGGGGAGATAAGAGACGGTGCGGGTGAGACGAGCGCGGTTGTTGGCAGTGTAGAAGTGCGCCCCCCCCCCCCCCCCAGCTCCCTCCGGCGCTGGCTTCCCGCTTCCTTGCTTGCGCGTGGGAGAGATAAGAGACTGTGCGGACGAGCGACGAGCGCGGTTGTTAGCAGAGAAGTGCCCCCCCCCCCCCCCCACCCTGCTCCCTCCGGCGCTGGCTTTCCGCTTCCTAGCTTGCGCGTGGGAGATTAAGTGCGTTCGCTCTCCGTGGTAGCGCGCGTCCCCGCACGCTTCCGCTGGGGCATACGGCGCGCGGTGAAGATTTTATCTATACGGAACCTCACGGCGACGGCGACGGCGACGACGACGCCGACGGCAGAAATCCGGTTGAAGTGTCCATATAATTGCTATCGCAATAATAAATACCTCACACATGGAACCGCACAACCACCCTCGAAACCCAGCGGCTGCTGTGGTAGGCGCGACACGGGCGGCGGCTCGGCGGCGAAGTGGCTACCAAGCGAAACTAAATTCCGATGACAGCGCCACCGCATTTTCGTGACGTAGCGCCGTGGTGTAGGTCTATAAATTACAAGCCGTGCATGTCCGCGCCAACAATAGTGCCGTAAGCTTTTAGCCACAACAAACGTGAAAATGTGGAGGCAACGCAAGAGAATCCTCAAATTATGTGGGTAACAGAACTCCGGTAATGACATTCTAGGGGCGCGGTGGGGGGGGGGGGGTCACCCCCCCCCCCCCGGGAAAATTTCAGAGCCGTAGTCGGCGCCTATGGCCACGACAAACATGAAAGGTTGATGGTGCAGGTTCTTTTAGTCACAAACCAGAAACGACACACTGGGAAAATGGAACACTGGGATGTCTGCGCAATGCAAGAAACTGCTATAGCTAATTTTAACGCGACAGCGTTAAGCGTCCCGTGTCACAAGAAATCCTGCGTCGGCGTTAAGCATCGGCGTCTGGCGGAAATAATCATGCCGAACCACTTCATCCCGAACCGACCATACAGGCTCTCCGCGTGGCGCAAGGCTTTAGAGAACAAAAATTGAATTTCTCAAAGTAAAATCCGTCACCCTGATAAGCAGCCTGATAAAAGCCTGATATTAAGCCTCCGGGGATCTTTGAATGCTATCGCGTTCCACTCTTAAAGGCGAAGCTTAAGCGTCCTCCAATTGTGATGCTGTTTCGCTGTACTTTGGTTCCAAGCAACATTTTGAGGGGAATATTGAAAAGCGAGCCTTTCTAAATTTTGATCGGGCCCCATGTCGCAGATAATACGGCGTCGGTGTCGGCATCAAGGGCGTCCAATAACGCTATCGCGTTCCACTCTCAAAGGTGAAGCTTAAGCGTACTCCAAGTTTTTTATTTACTTACAGTATACGTCAGAATGAGTATAATAAGTAGTACGGCTTGTGTTCCCTGAACCTGTCTCTCCAGCGATGACTTCGTGAGATAGCGAGGGCTCAGTAAAGGCTCTTTTCCGTAGTGTTGAGCGACAAGGTCTCTATGATACAGCTCGGCGGGGGTGAAGTAGCAGACAGGAAGCGTTGCACAAGTATGACAAACTATATTTACGGGCGAAACATTTACAGAGAGTTCGATGAACAGGCCCACACTCTTCTACACCTAGCGGGGTGTTGGAGCCCAGGGAACTGCTAGGGCGTACGTAGTACGGAGCCTCACCGTTCTACCTCTGCGTGGTTACAGCCCAGAGTGCCCGTGAGTGCTCCGTACTGTGGTTGTAAAGAGAAGTGGCTTGGCATGAGACAAGGAAAGGTTGGCGCTATCTTCTGCAGCCCTTGAGGGAGCACGGCTCAACGCCAGGGCTTATAATAGCAATTAAAAAAAACGAAAAGAAGAAGAGAAATCCGTAGAGCCCGGCACAAAGGCAGTTGTGATCTCTCTCTCGCTGCCCGGGCTGGTTGAGCAACTGGCCTATTCCTTTATATGCTCGCGGATCCCACATTCCGATGCACCACTGTCGATGCTTACGTGCACTGACCCCTGTTCCACCCCTACAGTCGCCAGTAGCGGCCAAGGCCATCGGGCATTACGGCGCTGCTATTGGGGAGGGGGTATCGGTTTCGCGGTGTCTCGTATGACAAGGGAAGAAAGGGTTCAGTGTGCCCGGTGACAAGTCTTGGTCGACCTGTGAACAGCGAGAGCCGGCCGCCACGTGCACGCGTGTTTTTCGTTTTTCGTACCGTGCGTCCGCAACGCCCCTCGCAGCCTCGTCCACCGGAAGGACTTGCCAGTTCCATTCGCATCCAACGGACTCGCTACTTGAACTGCCCACGGACCTTTCTTGCACTTGGAAAAACTTGTTTATTCGCCGTTCCGTCTGGGCGGGGGGCCCTGTAGCGCCCACCGACGCCGCAACGCGCGGCGCTTTGGTTGGCGCTCTCAGCCGGTGCCTCAGCGCCGGCTGTCGAAGATAAAAAATAAAGAAGCGCCGCGCGTGCTCGAGGAGCAAGCTCGGCACGCGCAGTGTCGTTCCAAAAGCCAGCCACGCTGGTCGTCGCAGCCCCGTCGCTCGGCTCGCCGCCTTCGCCCTTCTGACCAGGGACGACGCCGTCACGTCCCTCCTACACGGGGATTCCCGGGTGGTGCTAGGGGGCGCCGTCACTGATCGATTGCTAGATCTCTGTGAGCAACATGCCCTCGTTGTCGTGAACACGGGGCCAAAATGTGATGGCCAGATCACATGGGAAGGCGGAAACAGACAATCGGCCCTCGATTGCTGTCTGATGACAGAAGGAATTTAGGATAAGTTGAAAGAAATGTTCATTGATGAGGAAGGGGATAGCAGCATATGGCGTGACCATAAACGCATCATTTTGAAAATGGGATATGTAGTTGGGAAAGAGAGCAAGGAACGAAGCATGACCAGTTCAAATTTGAACGATGAACAAATAGCAAATATAGCCACAAGAGTCGAGAAAGAACTTGACAAATGGCCAAGCAAGGAGTGGGAATATGGTGAGCTTGTAAGTGTAATGAGGGAAAAAATGAGGAAAGAGAAGCAACATGCTTGTGGAAAGGAAAAAAGAAGCCGAAAAGCTGGTGGAACAGCGAGATACGGGAGGCGATCGACGAATGAAAGAAAGCATCATGAGAACAGAGACAGGCAAAAAATTCACAGTTGCCTCAGGATGAAATAGACGGAAAATGGGAAATATACCGCGGGGAAAAAAACCATGGTTCAAATATTAGTTCACGCAAAGATTAAAGCGGAAAGTGAACGTTGGTTGTCAGAAATGCGCGCGAAAAAGAAGGCCGCACATAGCTCAGACTGACTCAATATTCATAGACATTCTAAAGCATTTGACCACGTTGCTCACTGTCGCCTCATTTCTAAACTATCATGCTTAAAACCTTGACGAACTAACAATTTCTTGTATACGAAACTTTTTTGTCTTTTCGAAAGCAGTCCACTGTCATTGAGCAGTACTCTTCCCCTTTCGGTAACGTAACATCAGGCGCACCTCAGGAAAGTGTCCTTGGACCCTTACTATTCCTGATTTTCATCAATGACTTGCCATCTAACATTACATCCATTGTTAGACTATTCGCAGATGACTGCGTTATTGGCAAATTGGATTGGATTGGAGCAAATTGGATTGGCAAATGACCTTGAACACTAACAAATGCAATCCAATGACATTTACATTCTTTTTTCAGTTACTCACTCGGCAATGGTATCGTCGCTCGCACATCTTCATACAAATACCTTGGCATTCTTTCTAACACCGAACTTTTCATGGTTATCCCACATTGATAAAATAATGGCTAAAGCATCGCGCACTCTCGGATATCTAAGACGTAACCTTCGCAGCGCTCTTCCCTCACCAGAAAGATAGCCTACCAAACATTAGTGCAACCCCAGCTCGAATTCGCAGCTTCTATATGGTCACCTCGTCAGGCATATCTAATCCACCTTGTCGAGTCGATTCAAAACTGCGCTGCACGTTTCATTGCCAGAGATTATAGCCCATTTCCGAGCGTAACTAAGATCAAGTTGTCGTTTTCATCTTTGGAATCACGCAGGAATATAGCGTTGCTTTGTCTTCTGCACAAAATCATGCATAATGTACATCCATCTACTTTACCGCTCGTTCGCCCCTCTCGCACATCTAGATGTCTCCATAATCATCTCAGTTTCCAACGCACCTTCGGTTACACCGATGCATTCAACTGCTCAGCTTTGCCACGTGTCATTGCGCTGTGGAATGGTCTTCTTGATAACATTGCTGACAATAACGACCCACTAACCTTCAGACAAAAAATCAGTGCAATACTTGGCTAGTACTTCGCTGAAAATCAGTCTTTTTTTGTTTTGTTGTTCTTAACTTCACTGTTGTGTATTTATGTAAGCATTTGTGCCACGATTGTTTGCTTTACTGCATACTGGAAAGCTAACAACTGTTAGTTTACCTTCCTTTCTTTTAGTTTTTATTTTACGTTCTTTGTTTATTATTTGATTCTCGTTGTGTTCATGCTTATGTTGTAGCGCACACCGACGCTGCTAAGCGGGGACGCTAAGGTCAGCGCTCTCTGCCGGTGCCTTGGGGCCGGCTGCGACTGACGAGAAAAATAAAGTTGGGCGGCGCGTGCCAGCAAGCACGGCACGCGCTAATCCGTTCTGAAAGCCTGCTGAGCTGGTCCTCTTGTTCTGGCGCTCCGCTGCGACCCCTCGGTTCCCGACAATGTAATCGTATAACATGATTTTGCTCCACAATTGTTATCTGTACCGCCCCCGTCACGCAATACTCCTTCTGGAGCCTCCAAGGTATATGAAATAAATACAAAATTATTTTAATTATTAGCTATGGTCATGTGAACGTACGAACCAAAAGCGTACTGAACTACATAATCCGTTGCGTAGTAACTTCGTTGTGTCTGCTATCTCCCTTTGCTGTTCTCAACTTTATAAGCCCCAACCTTTGCATGTTTATGTGCGTCATCACAGCATGAAGTCCGTGGCGTGAAGGTGAGTATAAAAAAAAGAAAGCTCAGTTTTTCTTAATCTGCGTTAAAACGCGATAATTTCGCTGGTTTGCCAAAGCCCGTGGTGAAATGTACACACGCAGCTTCGACAGTGGCCAAAGCATGCTAGGAGTTCATTTATAGTCATACCTTTCCGTCGTTAGATCATGCTAAAACGAAGTTTTTTTCTTTTGTTTTATTGTCCTTTCACCACACAGCGCAGATGACACTGAGATAACCATCGCGTCTCATTTATTCTCACCTGTTCAAGAATTACGGTCCTGAAGTTCTATCGGCGCCTGATCACTACGACTGACCTTATTACACGCAACACGCGTTCAAAGTCTCTCAGGCGAGATCTATTGCTAATCGCGTAATACACCACACACACATAATGTGGTCCGTTTCTCTACGCAAAGATGAGCCGATATCGTCGCTCTTTTTCGCCGCAAACTTTACCGCTACAAATGTGGCACGCTTCCATGCAAGAAAGCCGATATTATTCATCGGACAATTCATCACAGACCACCACGTGGTTCACGTTCGCAAGTAAAAAAGGGCCAGCGTCGCCAAATTTTCATCATGCAGTTTACCACGAGCCGATGTTCTCCGACACACATTACGGCTATCCTGCTGGCAAGGGCATTGTGGAGGTTCGCGTAGAAAAAGAAAAACGAAAACCACGCATGGACGTGGCACCCGGCTCTCGCTCTTCACAGGTCGACCAAGAACAAGACTTGTCACCGGGCACACTGAACCCTTTCTTCCCTTGCCATACGAGTAGAACAGACGGCGAAACCGATTCCCTCCCCCCTTCCCAATAGCAGCGCCTTAATGCCCGACGGCCTTGGCCGCTACTGGCGACTGTAGGGGTGAAAAAGGGGTCAGCGCCCGTACGCATCGACAATGGTGCATCGAAATGCGGGAGCCGCGAGCATAGAAAGGAATAGGCCGGTTACTCAACCAGCCCTGATTAAGACTTGGAGAGTGACTCCAACCAAGTAAGGGGATTTATTAGCGCGACGTTTCGGAGCCAATTCAGCTCCTTCTTCAGGGGATATTCTTCGGCAGTGGGGGTGTGCAGCTTTGAAAAGGGCCATCGTAAGAAAGGAGGAAGGGAGAGAGAGAGAGGAAGCTTTCGAGGCACTTGACCTTGACAGGGCACCTGTTCTTGACCGCCGAAAGAGGCGGAAGGGGGGGGGGGGGTAAATGTTTTGGTGTTGGTGACCTACAGCGGGGGTTCCTTTCTTCCCTTCTTCTGCAGCCCTTGAGGGAGCACGGACCAACGCTAGCGGTTTAAAAGCAATTAAAGGAAACACGAAAAGGAGAAGAGAAAACCGTAGAGCCCGGCTCGAATGGAGTAGTGCTCTCCTTCTCGCTGCCAGTGCTGGTTAAGTAACTGGACTATTCCGTTCTATGCTCGTGACTCTCACGGTCCGATGCACCATTTCGATGTGGTCAGAATTATTCCTATAGGAAGCCCCATACAGCATGCCTCATACTGTATGATCGTCATTTCGGCACGTATAGCACGATAATTTATTTTTCGAACCATCAAGGCGATACATGCGTATACGAACCAGAGTGTCTCTTGTAACCACCTAGAGGCATATTTCTGTTCGTGCTTCAGTAATCAGTTTCATACCATGTGTCACCTGCACTTCCGAAGTAATGAGAGCAAGACAGTTGCGAACTCATGCTGACCTGAAGCTATAGTTGAAGCTTAAGCTGAACTCATGCTGAAGTCAAATTAAAGAGTGTAATGCAGGCTACGTATGCTGCACTTTGAAATCATTGGCCCGAGTTCTTTGTTCGCTAAATTAGTGCGGAAAGTACCGCCAAATTGCCACAGCTTAGTACAACACGAGGCTGAGCGCTAACCAGTATATGCAGCGCCGATGGTTCAGTCTGCCTAGTGGCCCTGCAGCTTCCATCAACTGGAGGCGCTACGCTGTTCGGAATGTCTCTAATAACGGTACGCATTGCAACACTGCCATATGGGCTCCACATATTGGAGGCTCGAGGTATGATGACATGTGACTATAGCAGACGCCAAGCTCTGCTGGACGGCCCAGTTCGGAGGAAATTGACGAGATATATATCTGCACGATACCGTTCCAACGAGATGTGCACTCGGGATTCATCGCGCGTGCCTTCATCACAGGGTTCCAGAACAGATGGAGACGGGGGACGCTATATCGCGGCACATATAATGGCAGTGGCGAGTTGATGAATGCCATAGTGTGATGTGAAGACAAACACAGCAATAAATACGACCGGGTATACATAGCCTTCACTCTGCGCGTGGCTTTCGAAAGCGGGCTGCCCACAAACCCACGCGCAGTGTTCACATAAAAGCTGCGAGTAATTGGTCGCAATTTTTGTACGAGCGTTCGTGTCGTGCAGTTAAAGCTACTTGAACGCGTTCTTTCTAACTTGTAACGGGAACTCGTTCCAAGATGGGAAAGGAACGAGCTTTCGTTCCTGTTTTCGAGGAGAACGTGTACAAAACGTACTGCTTCGAACAACTACGTACTTTGCGCCAGTGCGGGCTGCCACGCGAGCGTATCTTGAAAAGCGATATCCAGACGGCTCTGACCTTTGTATGCGCTGTGCTTTCGCCGCTCACTTTCCGTTGAAGCGATGGACCGCACGAACCTTCGCTCGCTGCGGCGGCCGCGCTCGTTCGCGCCAGCGTTCTGACAGGGGTTGTCTGCGGTCATCGAGTGTGATCTATTCATGTTTGCTTGCGCGCGCTGACACCACAACCACGCTTGTTAATTCAGTTAGTAGGCGAATGTGTCCAAGTTTATGCAGCCGATGAAACTACTATGCCTACTCCGTATAGCTCTCCACTAATTTGCAATCGCAATTGATGCTTCGCCTTTCGCGCGAAACTGCGCCATTTTTTTCCCTGCGTGCTTCTATTCTTTGAAATATTTCTGTGCCGGTTCCTGTGATTCATTGCTTATATATATATATATATATATATATATATATATATATATATATATATATATCAGTGAAGCAAAGAATCACAGGAGCCGGCACAGAAGTAGTTCAAAAAATAGAAGCACGTAGGGAAAACATAACATGCATTTTTCTGACGTTTCGGCCGGGGTCTGTGTGGGGCTCCGGAGCTCATCAAGCTGCGTATTTTTCATCTCTAGCGTTCGGCTTGTGGCGGAAATTAAGGATTGATTGATGGATAATAAAGTACGAAATATGCAATATCCACGTGCAGGGCCGTGTATACAAAGTGTTCCGATATTTCACAACATACTTTACCGAAGAACCGTAGTGAACTGTTTTAAGGGGCGCTATAACGTCAAATGATTCCAAACTGCTTTGATTCCAATTTATGCAATCAGCCTCCACGATTGGTCAAAACATTTTCGGGCCACTCCCAACTTCGCCTGTCTGTCACACGACGTCACGAATATAACGTGTACACACTGATTATGCACGATTACACCGCAAAAAAAAAGAAAAATAATCATTCCTGATTCGACGCCTTTTCACCATTAGCCCTCTGCTATTGGTCCAATGTTTTCTGGCGACGCCCACTTCGCCTGTGTTGTGTCTGGCGGTCCTTCGGGACAAAAGGAGGCCGGCGCCGACTCAGACGCGCCAATCTGGCGCCCCTGTCTCACGGCCGAGAATTGTCACCTGGGACTGAGGGATTAGCAGTTGGTCTCCAGGCTACTTCATGCGTCGCTAAACGGCAGCGTCGCCCCTTCGCTGCGGTTCCCTGAATTACCAGCGCCGCCCGCACCACGACGAGGCCCGGCGCCGATTGCGACGCGCCAAACTGGCGCCCTTTCGAGACAACCACCGCCCTCCCTGGTTCCGCGAACTGACCGCTATGGAGAGGCGAATCTTGAAAGGGGCCAGTGTCTGGCAATCCCGGGGGAACGACATCAACGTTCGGTTCCCAAGGTGTCAACCGCTGCCTGTGTTCGGGGGCGACCTAGCAAGATTGGAGGCGGAGCCCGGCGGGAAACGACGACGCATCACGTGCAGGATATGGCCACCTGATCCAAGATGGTTATTCGCTAAAAGAACTAAAGTGTATTCCCTCGTCGAGTGGAAGAGCGAAACGGAAGGGACAAAACAGGGGACTTGAGTGTTGTGAGAGACGCTTGACCATGTAGAGACGCTCGGAAGTGTAAACGCTACTACATGCAAAGATGTTAGCACGTAGAGGGCTCCAATATCATGGAGCCCATCTTGTAATATACCATATGTACATTTGTATATAAACCAGTTTTCTAATCTCCCTGGATATCTCCTCCTCTTGGTACCTGGCACGGCACCATACATGGAACCCTTCGTGGCCGCTCGGACCATCGGCTTGCGCGACCTCGGGCTTTCGCAACACCTGTCTGTCACGCGACCTCACAAAACCGCGAAAACTCACCACGTCAAAGTGACGTGTACGCGAAAAAAATGCATTAATATGCCGAACAAAACTGAAAATATTTCTGAACAGCCGAAAGGAATAGAAGCTGGCTGCCCGCCGATCGCTCAGGCCCTCGCTACTCGCATCTGCCGGTGAGCATGTATTTATCTGTGCATGATAAACCTTTTTGCGTGGCAGTAAAACGTTATCGAGCCCTTTCGGCATGCATACGACATCGCTCTGCCAAGTCTTTCTTGCTGAGGATCCGTTTTTGCGGCATTCTTATCCTTTCATTGCACCACGTCGCGATTTTCGACCAGTCACCGCAAGCTAAGTAAGGCGAAGCGGACCAATCGGAGAAGCCGACACCACCCTCTTCATGCGGTTATCTATTTTCACTGTACCGGCTCGGCCCCATAGGAAACCCTCTCCACTAGAGCGTGCTCCTCGCCTCTTGTCAGCCAATTAGATAAGAAAAACCGCTGAGTGTAGACAATGTTATTGGTTTTGAATGCGAACAAAGGTGACCTCCTATAAAGGAGGAGGGTGTTTGATTGGGTTGTTCAGACAACGCTGCGGGTCACCGCCCGATGCTTGCCTCGGTGGTTACGTAAATTTCACGTCAGGAGTTTGGAATCAAAACAGTTCGGAATCATTTTACGTTATAGCGCCCAAGGTGACTTGCTTATATAAATGGAAACAAAAGAAATATATTTATTCTCATTGCATATGTGGCAACTACTCCATTTTTCATATAGTGAGAAAATATATGATAAGGAACACCATATCTCGAGATGTAAGAGCAGAGTGAGCTGGAAAGAGTAAGCCAAGTCCCACCGCAGACACATTAGAACATTAAAAGAAAAATGGTGAGGACGCCCTTATTTACACTTGTGAGAACAAGTTGCACCATCTTACTACACCGCAATGCAGCCCCGCGTGTATAAGCCGATGGGTGAGTAAAATATAGAGGCTACTTAACTTTACACGCGTTTTTTTTTATTTATTGCTATTTTGCAATTATTTTTTGCCAGGTCACAAAGCTCCCTTGCAGTAACGTAAGTTGAGTAAAATTTGTAGCTTCTTCCTAAGTGTTGTACGTAAAAAAGAAGCATATTATATATAAAACAATTCCGCACATGACACCAGACTGGACATGAAAACTAACAGCTGTCAAACTTGCGGCATCATGTATGGCATTTTGGGTTGCCCAAATTTGGCCTACGATGATTAAGACGGCGTTTTCTTAATGAAGTAAGGAAAGTAACAGCGGATTTTAGTGCAGGTATGGCTTCTCTATCTCAATGCTGCTGATAGTTTGGAAAATTGTTCCATGTGGAGCTGCGCAATAGCTGGTCGGATTCCATTAAAATGCGAGCCGTAAAGTAAATATTTATTCGTAAATTACAGATATTACTTTCGTGAAGCTAATTTCACCTTTTCGAATAATTTAGGTCGCCGGTTAGTTAGAATTGTGTTATCCACCACGCACGATTTAAGAAATTAAGTCAAGATTACAAACCATAAAATGAAATTCCTGGTATATAGAGATCTGCTTTGGGGGGGTGCCTAACCGCGTTATTTGTAGCGGTGTTCGAGTACAGAAACTTTTGAATCAAACACAACGATTTGAGAGAAAAACTACATCCTAGTATAAAATCAAGTATTGAATATTTTCCTATTTCTTAACGAAGTGGTACATAAGTTCTGAGTGAACTTCGCGTAGTAAAAAAAATGAATTAGGAAGCAGCTTTCAGCAATCAGGAGCACCATGACAATTGCAACAATGAAACAAGGGAACAGTCCGTCACCAGATGCACAGAAGTTGCGTGCCTCCGGCGAAAACACCCCGGGAGGAACAAAAGCTTCCTCGATGCTGGAGACTTGAGAAGAGACAGCGCATACTCGCCCACCAAATTAAGCAGAATAAAACTGGGTCGAAGCAACCATACTCAAGCGTACAAACTTGCGGTCATGGCTGGTTGAGATCGGCGGAATGGCCATACGCTGCCACCTACACCAGCTGCGTTGAACGAACATTTCAGAGAATTCTGCCACTCAAGAAAGCAGCCCGAAGTCAGCTTTGTGCAGGCAACTCGCACCAGATCTATTGGCGTAGCCGCTAGTGCTTCCGGGACGAGAAGAGAGTGACAGCTAGAGCACGCGTGTTTCTCTTCCGAACGCGCCCATTCGTGGCGGCGTTCTGGTCCGTCTCAACCCCGATGCGTCACCGAAGGCTCCCGACTGGTTTCGAGGAACGCACTGCCGAGCGGGTGATTTCGTTATCTCAAAAAAAAAAAAAAAAAAAAAAAAAAAAAAAAAAAGCTCGGTCTTCTCTTCGTGCGGCTCCCGGATCTAACAGTGCTCTACGAAGTCAACAAGCTTTGAATCGTTCCGGGCTGCACATGCATTTTAGACTACCGCGCGTTAGCCTATACACCTGTGTGGCACCATCCAGGGACGTAAGAAATTATTTGTTCGGCGTGATTTTATGCTCTCAGGAGTGTCTGTTAACCAGGTTTGTTCGACAAACGAGGTTGGGAGAACGGCACATGTTGGGTGAAGTGCCTGCCTGCCTTCATTCACAGTGTTGGCAGTGTCCTGTGTTCGAGCCGAACAGCTCGTGTCATACAGCCTTTTTTGTAACCTTACCGTCTCGTAACATTTAGGTAGTGCGGCGGCTGTCTGGCATGCATAACAGACGGATGACCAGAAAGTTGTCAAAGAGTGTAGGTTTGGAGAAGACTGTTGATCGTGTCTTAGTACTGGATTAAATGAAGGTTCGGACTCTGGGAATATACGTGCCAAAACCACGATTTGATTCTGAAGCCCGCCGCAGTGAGGAACTTCGTATTAATTTTGGCCACCTAGGGTTCTTTAACGTGCACCCAATGCATGGTACACTGGTGTTTTTGAATTTAATCCCCATCGAAATGCGGCCGCCGCCGGGATTCGATCCCGCGACCTCGGGCTTAATAAGCGAAACGCCACAGCTGCTACGACATTACGACGACTCTTAGTATACTGGATCCTCTGAAGTATTAACTAGCTTTGGAAGCAGCATTGCGTCGTTAACGGTGTGGTTCAGCTTCAAAGTAAATCTTGGTCGCGACAAACATGAAAGGTTGATGATGCAGGTTCTTTTAGTCACAAACCAGAAACGACATGGAACACTGGGATGTCTGCGAAATGCAAGAAACTGCTAGCTAATTTTAACGCGACAGCGTTAAGCGTCCCGTGTCACAAGAAATCCTGCGTCGGCGTTAAGCATCGGTGTCTGGCGGAAATAATCATGCCGAACCACTTCATCCCGAACCGACCATACAGGCTCTCCGCGTGGCGCAAGGCTTTAGTGAACAAAAATTGAATTTGTCAAAGTAAAATCCGTCACCCTGATAAGCAGCCTGATAAAAGCCTGATATTAAGCCTCCGGGGATCTTTGAATGCTATCGCGTTCCACTCTTAAAGGCGAAGCTTAAGCGTCCTCCAATTGTGATGCTGTTTCGCTGTACTTTGGTTCCAAGCAACATTTTGAGGGGAATATTGAAAAGCGAGCCTTTCTAAATTTTGATCGGGCCCCATGTCGCAGATAATACGGCGCCGGTGTCGGCATCAAGGGCGTCCAATAACGCTATCGCGTTCCACTCTCAAAGGTGAAGCTTAAGCGTACTCCAAGTTTTTTTATTTACTTACAGTATACATCAGAATGAATATAATAAGTAGTACGGCTTGTGTTCCCTGAACCTGTCTGTCCAGCGATGACTTCCTGAGATAGCGAGGGCTCAGTAAAGGCTCTTTTCCGTAGTGTTGAGCGACAAGGTCCCTATGATACAGCTCGGCGGGGGTGAAGTAGCAGTCAGGAAGCGTTGCACAAGTATGACAAACTATATTTACAGGCGAAACATTTACAGAGAGTTAGACGAACAGGCCCACACTCTTCTACACCTAGCGGGGTGTTGGAGCCCAGGGAACTGCTAGGGCCTACGTAGTACGGAGCCTCACCGTTCTACCTCTGCGTGGTTACAGCCCAGAGTGCCCGTGAGTGCTCCGTACTGTGGTTGTAAAGAGAAGTGGCTTGGCATGAGACAAGGAAAGGTTGGCGCTATCTTCTGCAGCCCTTGAGGGAGCACGGCTCAACGCCAGCGCTTATAATAGCAATTAAAAAAAAACGAAAAGAAGAAGAGAAAACCGTAGAGCCCGGCACAAAGGCAGTTGTGCTCTCTCTCTCTCGCTGCCAGGGCTGGCCGAGCAACTGGCCTGTTCCTTTATATGCTCGCGGCTCTCACATTCTGATGCACCATTGTCGATGCTTACGTGCACTGCCCCTTTTTTCACCCCTACAGTCGCCAGTAGCGGCCAAGGCGATCGGGCATTACGGCTCTGCTATTGGGGAGGGGGTATCGGTTTCGCGGTCTCTCGTATGACAAGGGAAGAAAGGGTTCAGTGTGCCCGGTGACAAGTCTTGGTCGACCTGTGAACAGCGAGAGCCGGCCGCCACGTGCACGCGTGTTTTTCGTTTTTTACGTGAATCTCCACAATGCTCTCGTCAGCAAGATAGCAGTATTGTGTGTCGGAGAAAATCGGCTTGTGGTAAACTGCGTGATGAAAATTGGCGACGCTGGCGCCTTTTTTACTTGCGAACGTGAACCACGTGGTGGTCTGTGATGGACTGTCCGATGAATAATATCGGCTTTTTTGCATGTAAGTTTTATTTTATTTTATTTACACGATACTGCAGACCTCATTGGTCCAAGCAGGGTGGGCAAAAATAAAACAGAATATTCGGAACGCCAAGACTGTCAATGAACTACAGGGTTGGTCACTAACAGCAGCAGGACATGGAAAACATGAATAGGACCCAATTATACAATGTTGGCAGTGGTATTTACAAAATGTTCATGTTGAAACACATCTTGTGGTAATGAATTCCATTCCGTGATTGTTCGTGGAAAATATGAATATTTATATTGGTTTCTCCGAGCAAAGTAGGGGTTAAGGAGAAATTACGTTTGTGTCGGGTTTTCCGTGTAACTGAGGGCGTGACGTAAGGGTCTGGAGAGATTCCAAATTTTCTATGAAGAAGTAAATGAAGAAAGCTTAATCGTGAAATTTTTCGCCTTATGTGGAGGGGCTCAATTTGGTTAGCTACCATTATGGAGTGTCAGTACTTTGAAATTTGTTGCAGATGAAACGCACGGCACGTCTCTGCACGTTTTACAGTTCTGAAATGTCTTTTTTTTTTTTGTATGTGGATCCCAGAATGTTTCTGCATATTCGAGTTTATGCACTTACTGGAAACCAATGCTCTTAACCTTAAAAAGAAAAAGGAACCGTTTAACAACGTTTAACAATACACACGTGTGTTGCTAAAGGCTTTTAACAAATAACATTGACGTTTCAGGTTACTCACGAAAAAGAAAGCCTAATTAATTATCACCGAACTCTTTGCGAAACTTAAAATTCTAACGCAAAACACATATTTCAAACTTCAGAGCTTCTCAAGCGAAAACATAAAGAAACATCATAACTTATAAAAGAAGCAAACGCTAAAAAAATCAGACAAACAGAACACAGGGCTTGTTTTTAAAGAACCTTCTACAAGCGTTCCGAGAATCTCAGAAAAAGAAAGAAAAAAAATATTTTTGAGCTTAACTCTAGGGGGTCGCAGTATGAAAGCTTTTCTATCGAACCAGGAACAGCGAAAGGCCTGACATTCCATCAGCTTTTTCCAGATGTCAAAGTCTCCTGCCCATTTGCGTTCTGGTGAATTGCTTCCATAATGACCTCGTCTGACCTCGTCGCGTCTCACTGCAACCTCATCTCGTCCTGCCACCTTGCACACCTGCGGAATGCATGCTGCACTCCGAAAAGATCGACGGGAACGATAATTGCCCTTTGTCCGAGTTCGCGCAGACCATGCTTCTCTGACTTGATCTGTCCTCTATTTTGTTGTAGCGCAAGCTGAACGACAGGGACTACCGAAAGGCACATTTGACACACACACACACACACACACAGCGCTAACTTTCAACGACAGATTTATTTCCAGTTCTCGTCACTATATAGCCCCTCAAAATGTCAAAGAACACGTGTTAAAGCTCGGTAAACATGAACATAAAAAAATCATGAAACCACACGCATTGGACGCCGTTGACGCCGACACCGTATTTTCTGCGACATGGGGCCCGATCAAAATTAAGAAAGGCTCGGTTTTCAACATTCCCCTCAATGTTGCATAAAACCAAAGTACAGCGAAACACCATCAAAATTGGAGGGCGCTTAAGTTTCACATTAAAGGCTGGAACGCGATAGCATTCAAAGATCCCTGGTTGCTTATCAGGCTTTTTTACTCGTATAATCAAATTACTATATGACGCTGTCACGCCTGTGGGTTGTGATTAAGTCGTACTTGGATTTTTCTGACGGATTTTACTTTGAAAAATTCAATTCGCTAACGTCTTGCGCCACGCGGAGAGCCTGTGTGGTCGGGGTGGTTCAGGATGATGCGGTTCGGCATGATTATTTCCGCCAGACGCTGATGCTTAACGCCGACGCCGGATTTTCTGCGACACGGGGCCTTAACGCTGTCACGTTGCACTCTCAGTCAGCGAACACAGAGAAAGAAATAACCGAGTCTCGCGTCCAACACAGGTGACATTACAGAGGGTCAGAAAGTACGCAAGGTAGCTTAGCGGAGCATAAGATCGTGGTCCGCGGTGGCTATGGGATATAAAGAAAAAAGAACGGTATCTGTAATTATAATAAAAGCTATGCTGGCTGCGTAAATGTTGCTTGCAGAGGTGCTTATGCGCTTTGGTAGACTAAATTTTCGCGCTTACACAAAGGCGCCTGATTTATATTGAAACAAAATTTACTAATGAACTTTTAAAGTAGGCGATTATGGCATCTTTGTAATATAAATCCGAGGACGATCATATTACGAGGCAACTGACACTCGGTGGGCTGGTTTCGCACTCATCGGCGGCAGTCTGATGTGATGCATATGTTTGCTGGTGAAAGAGGGAAGCCACTCTTGGTTTGCCAGCCGTGAGCAGGTGCACAATTGGGATAAGCCTCGCCCAGATTATAACAGCTCCCGCCTGTGAGTTCGAGATGATAGCATACGTATTGTGAAATATGAGTACGAATATCTCCGAACGCAAATGCTCTTGAAGCATATATACCTATATATATGTACAAAAACTAAGTCGTCTTCGGATAGAGAACCTTCAAATTTCTAATATAAACATTTACCAGTCACAATATTCAAGAATTTATTCTAGGAAATACGGGAAATTATGTACTTATTTAGTGTAATTTACATAAGCTCTCTATTATAAATCCGTGGATACATTCGGAAAGAACATAGCATCAGTAAAGAAAGACAGCGCAATTCAGAATATTTTTTAAATATAGAATGAAATATCGAATGCGGGAGGTGGCTTGACTAACGTGTGAATAGCTTTCTTCCCGTGAGTGCTGATAATCTAGAGATGGGAGCTTATAAATGGAGAAACGCCGGGCTGGCTGTGTGGTACGGGGGAAAATGGCACATGAATCGTAATAAAGGAATGGTCGATTGATTGGTGAGGTTAAATGTCCTGGCTAAGAAAAACAGCGTAATAAAGGCTCTTTTTTTCTTCTCTTTTTCTATTTTGCCTTCATCTGAAAGTGGCCACTGCTCTTCGGAATAGAATCTGTGACGTCGTGGTCGGCAACAGAACGTAATAGCCACTGAGCCACGACGCTGGGTAAACGAAATATTCGAATGAAGACGTTTAGTACGCTTAAAACGGCTTAGCGCTGTTGCGTTCCTCCAAGGCTCTATATATTGCGCAAATGCTACCCTTGTATTTTCCACAATGAGGCAGGGAGAATATAGGATGCTCGGGGTCGTGTAGAAATGAAAGACGTTTAAATATCTATTAGTGAGGAAGACACAGCCACCACGAATAGAAAAAAAAACAGGTCCTCTGATGACGCAATGCCTAAATTCACGTGCGTGAGCAGTCGTTCGATGATACATTCACTCATTATCCCTCTTTCTTTCATTTACGAATCGGTCCTCTGTAGGCTTTGTAACTCTTTGTGAACAAAGACAGAAAATGTGGCATCGACACATAATCGGATGCCATTATCGAGGTATAGAAAGAAAGTAGAAAAATAATATAGTTCAGGTATCAAGCGTTTCATTGCCCTGTACCTTTGAAACTGCATTCCATCGTGTTCCGACGGCTGATCGAAACCCTGACCTTATATACTTATATCGGAAAGCATCAAAGGTGAACACATTGTCTCTTGTCATGAAAGCATATCGCTGCCAAAAGCGTACCGTAAGTTAGTAATGTGTGAAATAATAACATGTCATTGCTGTTTTATAGGCACACGCTAAATGTTCTGCCTCTCTCTATTTTCTTTTTGCCTGCTACTTAGATTTGCATTTCTGCCATTGCCAAGTGAACATAAGGTGTACACATACATAAACGATGCCGCTAAGTAAAGAGGTGTATAATGATAAAATTTTATCATTTCAACCGCAGAATACATGCAGGGCATAATTATATAACATTTTTCAGATTACAGCGTGCCGATTGTAAAATCAAACCCTAGAATGCAGCAGTGCCTGGCTAGTGTGAGACTGCGTAAGCTGGCCACTAAAATTAACACCCTTCAGTAAAAAATTACTCTCAGAATTTAGCATGCAACACTTTGAATCGTCAGTCTAGGACTCCCGTCTCATAGCTGCTCTCCGCTATGCAACAGCACTATTGTCTATCGCAGAGATAGTTGCACATCTAATTGGTTCTCTCTGCGCTCATTCTTTCCGTGTGTCTCTTCTTCTGTGTTGTCCTGTTTCCCAATTTTGCGCATTTAGCACTCAGTCATTGACCAACTAGACTCTCAAGACATTCCAATTAACTACGCAAAGGACTTTCCAAATATTCTGCATATTAAAATGATGAAATGTTACTTTCAAAAGTTGCTTAACAAATCATGACTATTAAATTGTTGTAATAGTAATTATTGCGCTTTCATTTCCTTTGAGGTATGCAGGCGTTTGGTACTTATCCAATTACATATTCACAGATATCTAAATTCAGGTCGGGTAAGTTGGTCGTGATTTATCTTCAAAGAATAAAATGTGACTGACAAACGTGTAATAATAGATAAGGTGTAATTGCGAATCAGGCATTAATTATTTACTCGCGGATCATAGTTTTGAATAAAAAAAAGTAGGGACATGTTATTGCCGAATTAAGCCAGCTTATACTTGCAGCATATTTTTCAGCACTCACGTTTTCCTGAAAGCAAACATCAAATTGACTCAAAAATTTATTCTTTACGACGATCAGAAGGGAACAACACTGCCCTCTGTTTAACAGAACGTTCGTAAAAGTTGTTCCAAAGTATCCTCAAAGAAATGAATAATAATGAATGCGACTTACCAAACGTGCCTCAAACGAAATGCACCGCTCTCAACCAGACCACGACTGGCCGCCTACTCGCGCAGAAGCGTCGCTCGTCACTGTAGAATATGGGCAGAAAGTTCCTGTTCTTGACAGACAAGAAGGCGGGAGGGGGGGGGGGGGGGGGCATAGCTGCGGCGTTGCTGTTTGGTTGGCTTGACCGATACTGGGGGAGAGAGATGATTGTTGGAAAGGGTGAAAGATTGGGTTAAAGTGCAGAGCGATAACTGTCTCTCAATAGAGGACACCTCAACCGCGCTGCACAGGGGGATGGGGAGTGAAAGGAAAGAGAAGGGAAAGAGGTCGCAGGCGCAGGAGCGGAAGCAGCAGCATCATCTAAGGCGCCGCAGGCGCGTGGGGTCTACGGCGCTTCGCGCGAATGCCAGTGAAAGGGGGGGGGGGGGGGGGGGGGACTGGGCTACATGACCGTCACGAAGAGGCGACTAATTTTTGAAAGGGGCCAGCGTCGAGCATCCCCGTGGGAAACACGTCAACGTTCGGTTCTCAAGGTGTCGCCCGGTATCTGGTGTGCCGGGGCGATCAGGAGACATTGGAGGCGGAGCCCGGCGGGAGATTACGAACTGATCGAAGATTGCGATTAGGGACGGTCGATTAATTTTTTATTCGAATAACGATTAATCATTCATCATTTTAGCCTTTAATCGACTAATCGCTTTCGATGCAGGGTTTTTCATCGATTAATCGAAAAATTTGCCGGGCACTTTAAAAAAGGTTAAAACACTCTTATCTACTTTTCTACAACCCTATTTTAATGTTTGGGATGTTGAACCAAGTAAGACATGCAATTGTATAACATTTTCTCTTTAATTTATTAAAGACCAAATAAGAGTTCGCACTAGTAGCCTTCGAAAATATAAACATGTGTTATAAAATGGCACTTAGAGCAGCATTAAATACAAAACAAATGGCACTAGTGAATCCCTGTACGATACAGTTAAACAAAAATAATAAAAATGGCAGAAATGAAAGGTCAAGTCCAACTAAAATATGCAAGTAATTGCAAAATCACTGGAGTCAGGCGGGAGTCAACACGCCTGACGCTGGATATCAGAGGCCATCCAATTATTCGTGAAACTATAGTGTTCGTTTCCTGGGCGTCACCATAGACAGCCAGCAGCTGTGGCGATGCGTGGTCGAAAATGTTCTGGCTGCGTCAGTGCAAAGAATCAACGCACTTCGACGCATGGCAGGTGTTCGTTGGGAAAACAATCCAACGTCCATGGTTACACCGAACGCTGCACTCATAAGCCGAATTCTCTATAAGCTGCTCTCATATCACCATGTTTACTTTGTCCGGGCTATCCCTGAACACAAGGATTTCAAGGAGGTCAGATGAGCCTAGACTTGCAGCTTGGTAGATTTCTTCACATTACAATAAAACATGTCACACTGTTTCTTTTGCTTTATTTTATAAGTACTTCCACGCACTAAATGAAACTCAAAAGCTGCCGTCTTCTAAATACACGTGCGAGACACGCACAGCTTTAGACATACCCTGCATAATACGTCGAAGAGAAAATAAATCTGTAGAGTATACCATTACTAAAACGATCCGCGCAGCCCGTTTCTAAGGCGCGTAGATGTTTTGCTGTTGGTGACCTAGTTCTCCACACTCTCTCTCTACCCTCTTTCTACTCTCCCTCACCCCCTCCCCCGTACAGCGCTGTTGAGGATCCCTCACGAGAGGCAATTACGGCGCTGTACTTTTCCCTTCCCCTCCTGTTTAATAATCACTCATACATACATACATGACCTAGAGTAGGGGGGGGGGGGGGGTCGCGTCTCCAAGGCCATGGACATGTACAGAAGGTAGGAGGCCCTTCACGCGGTTTGTATTACCCGCCGTGTCTGAATGTGCCATGACTCCAACAGCAAACTTTTTCGCCAGTTTGTCTCTGTTTGAAGGATTTGGGTTTCTCGGAAAGAAATATTGTGGTCGGCGCCTCCGGAATGTTAGGCGACGGCGCTGCGTATTCGGTTGAATGTTGTGACGTCATTTTCATGCTGTCTGATTCTTTCTTTTAGATTTTTGGTTTCCCCGATGCACGACACCGGACAGTCGGCACAGCTGATTTTATAGCCGACCCATTGAGCTTTTTTTCTTTTGGTGGACGGTCTTTTGGTTTAGGAATGAGAATATTCAATATGTTAATCGGTTTGTGCGCGACTTTGAGGCCTTCTTTTTTAAGTATTCGGCTGAGAGCTTCGCTAGTACCTTTGACATATTGGATGGACACTCGTTTCTGTGGTCGGGGGGAAGTCAATAATTGGAGATCTAGTAGTTTGTTTCTTCTAGTGTGTTATGAGCCTGTCTAACGAGCGGCGCAGAATTGAGTCCACTGCCCTGACAGAACTATAAATGCCACCAAGACAAAATGTTGTGAAAATGAGGGGCACGGTATGAAAACTATCTCTGCGAAGTCAAATGAGGTTGAATAAATCAATAGAGCGCGCGATACGGCCACTTTCAGCTATGCTTCCGTGTGTCCCGACATAGTTGCTGGTTATAACAGATTTATATTACGCGGGAATGGGAGGGGGAAGGGGGGGGGGGGTCATGGTAAGTGCCATGTTTGACAAAATGTTTACTTTCCTGGTCTAGTTATAAGCGATGGAAATAATTACTGAGTCGCCGTTTTCCCCCCTATTTTTATGCGTCATAAGGCGTTCCTAGTTCGTTTCAGCGATGAACCGGTGAACAAAACAAGACACATTGTTGATATCAGGCGAAAATAATGGGCGCGGTAAGGGCACTATGTAAGTAAACGTCCAACATAGGTGACTAATTATGATGTTTGCAATAAATAACGCAAGCACGCGATCCGGAGCTTTGTGAATGTGTTTTATGAACAAAGCAGAATTTATCCCGCAGGCCTAGGAGAACTGTGAACTCAACCGATATCAATTCTAGCGAAAATACGGTGGGGTGGGGTGGATGTAGGTAGGGAGGACACCATGGTAAATATTCTGGCGAAGTAACACGTGCGTTGGTGAGTTACTGACTTTTTCAATTTTCCGAACAAGGAGTGCACCTAAGCATTACATGCTGCAAGGTTTAAAACAGAACAGTCATAAACGGACAACTTTTTAAAGTATGCGATATAATTACAGTAAACAAAGTTTTTTGGAAGTACTCGAAACAGCTTTGCTAGAAATTTGGTTGTAATTCTCCAAGGTCGCACACATCTGCTGTCTTTTTTTCTTGTGAATATTGCAAGCCATTCATGTTGATTCCACTGCGTAGTGTATAACCTCGACAATATACTATTACCCCAGCTAACGATTCATTTGTACTGTATATAGGCTTAAACACTAAGTACATTTCTTTGTTTAATTAGCAAAATTGTCCGTAACAAATGTGCATTTTTTGTATGTGCTGTTACGTCTCAACTTAGCCAGGTCGGTCCGCTCCCTAAGTTGAGTAGTGGACATTCTTCCATCATCGGCCACGTATTCGGTTTGATGTGCGCTGATTCCATTATGATTTAGTTACTGTAATCTGCGGATACTCTTTGAAATATTTCTCTCGCTGGCGTCTGTGTGCATTGCGAATACCTTGGACGTTTACCACGAGGCAGCCCCTTTCGTCAGCGTGGCCCAGACGGCGACAGTGCTCGACACTAACGGTGGCGGGCAGACAAGCGTCCCAAATCGGGAGTGGGCATCCTTTGTTGCTGCCCCGAGGCAGCCCCTTTCATCAGCGTCGCCCTGACAAGCTGACCGTCACGAAGATGCCACGGATTGAGGCGAGATGCCGACTTCGAGGAATTACTACCGTGGGAACGACAACGATCTCGGTTTCCTAGATGACCACGCAGTGGCAGCAAAGGCAAGGGCGAGGATGCGACAGTAGAGGCGGTGTTGGGTGAACAATGCAACCCCTCTGATTGACCGCACCAAGGTCAGCAGATTCTCTAGTCGAGTCTCCTAGGGAAGACGAAGGGATTAAAGTCGGAGACCGGTGGTGCAGTGGGTGGGGTCGACCAGTGGCGTAGCCAGAAATTTTGTCCGGGGGGGGGGGGGGGGTGGGGGCTCAAGTTGCAGCGCGGCCTTATAGAAGTTGTCCAGGCATCACATACTTGAATAATAACTGCATTGCCGATGTGATTGTATATTAGATGCTGCAAACGCAGTATTGGACGCTACGCACTGTCAATACCAGCAAAATATGTACTTTTTCATTAAAAAATATATTCGTATGTCCCAAAAATTGTGGCAGAAATAACTGATATCAACGCTTCCGCGTTTTTTTCTTTTTGGTCTATTTAATACGTAAAGAAAATATCACGCGAACTTTAGAACTACATATCAGTTCGAAACCGGCAAAGCAGTGCATGCAGCTGATATGAAAAACGTAAAGGCCATAAAATGAACAAGTTGAGGATACATATTTTGATGAATCTTTGTCATTCAACAGCCTTGTTTACATTTTTGCACACATGCAACGGCCAGGGAAAAACCTCAATGACGCTGTCCTTCGCGACAATGGATTGCGCAGGAGCAGCTGTTACCGGTCGTATATTGTGAGTAATTGCACCGAAATAATAGTCGCAACAACGAGTACGTATAAACAGCAGAAGTTCCACAAAATATACATTGGAAATGCGAAGATAGAATGGGATATACAAATGCGAAGATAAACGGCAAGAAAGTGTCGCGTGAAACCACGTTCACTGCTTGTATACACAAAACCTCGCAACAAGTTATGTAAATATACGTACAAGTCTGTAATAAATCTACGTATCTAAGGAAACGTCACTGTATATAATGCGTCAAACAAGACAAATAAACATGTTGCGCAGCCACAGATAGTAAACTTCACGCATACGAGTACAAAGACAGACGATCCAGGCAAGAACAAACCATGCTGCGGTCGCCACAGCACCATGTGGCTAGAATAATAGAAGAAGAATGCAGGAATCAATACTAAAATGCGTATTTTAACTGCCTGCACAGCGGAAACAATTATTCTGCACCAAAAATTAAAGAAGGGTATTGCTTCGTTTCATAAAAGAAGTAAAAGCATGTAGCTAAAAAAGGAAAGAAAAGGACAAACGAAAGCCACAGATGATGCTGCAAGTTGATTTGCCCAACATCCGAATGCGTTTTTGGCAAACGCCGCGGGAGCCGCGCTTTCAATGAGGAAGGTCGGTCAAAATTGGTTATTGCTGTTCTTGTAATTTTTGTATTCGCGTGATAATCTTGATCATGATGCTAACTGTTAGGATAAACGGTGAAAATTTCTGTGGTTTTAAAAGCTAATGAACAGTCATACGTTTTTATAGTTACGAGCTTATATAGGAACGTGAAGGAACAGATATTTTTACATGCATTGACTTTTGCTGCTTCGCTATCTAAACGATAAACTTCACTCGGTGGGGAAGTTTAGCGAAGCGTTCAATAACTTCGGAGACGTTGATGGCGACGTCTCTGTGGGCGTATAGAAGCGCCAGCATAACCATGGGTTCCTCAGGCATTGTAGAGCGCAAGTAGTTTTTTAGTAACCTCATGTTTAAAAATCTCTCTGCGCTGGCAATGGCACTGAAAGGGTGACTAGAATCTGCCGCAGTTTGTACAAAAGTACATATAACCTGCAGTCGCAATGAGAGAGGGCCTCTATTCCGGTGCTAAACCTAAAAACACTTCTTCGAAATCGTTGACATCCTTGCTTAGGTACCTTGTCCAAACAGTAAGCTGTTCGATTTCAGGCAATATCCGTCGTTTCGTCAGCAAGTATACGGAGAAGCAGCCTGCAGCGTTCACTTTTGCATCTAGGCTTTCTTTGATAATTTCACCACAGATTTCTATATATTGGTTTTGTACATCTGGTTTAAATACGAGGCATTACTGGGGCAACTTTCCAACTTTCTTTGATAATTTCACCACAGATTTCTATATATTGGTTTTGTACATCTGGTTTAAATACGAGGCATTACTAGGGCAACTTTCCAAATGGTTCTTCAGATATGTATCTCCACAATCGGCTCGCTTGCGAAGAAGCGCTCTGGAAATACCAGTATTTTCAGCGGGGGCTTTGCTTAAATCTATAGGACCAGTGTCCTTATGGCCACGGAGAGCCAGACCTTGCCGCCCGCAAAAAAGAACTGTCTCAAACTGAATAAGCCGTTAACTTTCTTCTGTTTTCTCTTACTTTACTTTGCCTGCGCTGGTCCAGCTGATCGATCCCATTGGGCGCGCTTCCTGAAAATGTTTGGAGAAAATTATCAGATGCCAGGTGACCGTCACGGTGATATTTAATATTTTCGTGTGTGTGAAAGATTGTGAGCGCGTGCTTCCATTTCTGGAACGGCTTGGACACGCGCGTTCGAGTGCGCGCATGTTGGCCCAAGTTTATAGGAACATTAAACCCATAAAGTTCCAGAATTAAAAATTGGAAGCACGCCTTTGGAAATGTCAGTGCACCTTTCGCGTCAGAAGTTTATGAGAACTTTATACCCATAAAGTTTCGTGATTGAAATCCTTGCGCTCCGCAGATTCCGGGGCCGTTGAGAGATGCCGCGACGCGCCCGCTCGCTATCGAAAAGCCCTTGAAACTGTGTACGGATGGGGCTCCCTGCGTTATGTGACTCCAGGTGCAAGGGCGTTGCCAAGAAATCCAGCCCTAGTGCGCAATGGTCGCGCCGAAATGTCTTTTCGAGCGTCAAAAAGACACTGTAGACAAAACCCAGCATGATTCCCGGCGCCGGTCGTTGTTTCGGTCGGCGGTGCATGACAGCTCGGGGGGGGGGGGGGCATCAGACCCCTCCCCCCCCCCTACCTGGCTGCCCTGGGGCCGACGGGACTTGACACGACCTCGGACGTTGAATATGCCCCTGATGGAGTGGGCTTCCGTGCCAGGAGGTATTGTGTACATAATGTAAATTAAATCAGTTTCCTATTTCCTACTGTTGAATATATGCCCCTGATGGAGTGGGCTTCCGTACCAGGAGCCATTGTGTACATAATGTAAATTAAATCATAATGTCGGATGTATTCATCGATGGGCTTGGTGGATTCCTTGCCCAAACGCCACCTCGAGCCGCAACAGTGCGCTGCACTGCTACTACTGGCCGGGATTAGGGACTTCTGGGCACGCCCTGATTTTTGTCCCTGTATCATATATAGATTTGATATAGTGTCAAGAAATAAATGCAAATTCAAATAAGTTTTCGGGCCCCCATGGTTCACCATGTGTGATTGATAAATAGGCGATGGAAAACTTTCTGTCAGACGCTTGATCCCCGAAGATCGCTCTCACATATATGGAGAACGGTTAGGGGTCTTCGCTCATGTCCGCATCAAAGGAAGCCCTTTGCTGCTCTGGCCCTCTACCAACACCACTCGCAGTTTGAAGTGGCTGAAGAGTTCTGTGTGCGGGTTGCTGGATCCGTGATCATCCCTACTGACGCGACACTGAATGGCGTCCCTGAGGCACGTGTATCAGAAATGAACGTGTCATTTTCACCTGAAGAGCTCGACGTTGCGTTAGCGACCTGCAGGCGTTCTTCGTCACCAGGACCAGATGGCATCACGTACGCTGCCCTATGCCACCTTGGACATGAAGCACGTAGTGAGCTGCTCAACTGCTACAATGAGTCTTGGCGAAACGGCGTTGTTCCTAAACATTGGAAATCTAGTCGCTTGATGCCCATTCTGAAACTTGGAAAGTCTCCGCTTGATTTATCATCATATCGTCCGATTGCGCTTTCGAGCTGCGTCGGCAAAGTGATGGAAAGAATAATGATTCTTGCTCGCTTAGAATGGTACCTCGAGCGATTCAACATCTATCCGGATGCCATGGCTGGCTTTCGTCGAGGTCGCTCGTCCATCGACAATGTTACTGACCTCGTTACCTGGGTCCAAGAACAGAAAATCCTCAAGCGCCTACCAGTTGCACTTTTTCTCGATGTCAAAGGAGCATACGACAACGTCGCCCATGAGGCCATACTGAACTCACTTGAGGCGGTGGGAGTTGGTGGCCGGATGTATCAATGGATTTGGGACTATTTGACCGAGAGGTGCTTTTTCTTACAGACTGAAGACGGCCCAACTTCGGAACATTATATCTGCCGTGGTGTGCCACAGGGTGGAGTGTTGAGCCCTATATTGTTCAACCTCGTCTTAGTGGGGCTTGTGGAATATTTACCGCGGACAGTTCATGTCTTTATATACGCCGACGACATTTGCATCTGGGCCTCTGCAGTGACTCGGCCTCAGGTGCGGGCCAGGCTTCAGCGAGCGGCAACCATGACGGCGTCTAATCTACAAGAACAAGGCCTCAGTGTGTCTACAGAAAAGTGCGCATTGGTTGGCTTTACGCGCAAACAAATGTTCCTGTATCCTGTTTCAATCAACGGTCAAGCTGTGTCCTATGTTAAGACGCATCGCTTTCTGGGTGTCATCATCGACCGCAACCTCTCGTGGACTCCTCACTGCGTCTACCTGAAGAAGAAGTTAATTGGTATTGCACAGGTATTTAAATTTCTCTGCGGAAAAAAACTGGGGTGCACCAGTCCATTCTATGCTGCAGCTGTACAGGGTACTGTTCCTGGGACTCCTTCGTTACAGTCTGCCAGTTTTATCAAATACATGCAAGACGAACATTCGCGCTTTGGAGAGCATACAAGGTCAAGCCCTACGCACGTGTTTAGGGCTGCCTCGGTGCACCTCAACAACAGCAACAATAGCCATCGCGAGAGACCATACGATCCAGACACACGTAGCTGCCGACTCCCTCAGAGCGCACATTCGTCAATTGTCAAGGATCCCTGACCATCACTTAGCTTCCCTGCCAGCGGAGAGACCTCAAGCGACCTTTTCAAAAGTGATTAGCGGCCACCAAGAGTGGATACCGTCATCTTTTACACCGGCGGCGAAGCCTTCATCTCCCCTGTGGTGCCTGCGACAACCTCAAGTGAATTTTACTATTCCCGGAATCACCAAGAAGGCCAATCATTCATCGGTGGCTCTGACGCAACTGACGCTCCTGTTAATGCACCAGATATATCATTACTACATACATATATATATATTCCAGTGGCGCACCGACGGGGGGGGGGGGGGGATTCGGGGGTTGTAACCCCCCCCCCCCTGAGGCCGACTTAACCCCCCCTTTTGTTTAACTCCTTTTCTTTCCTTACGCATTTGAGTACTGCAACTAAGATGTAAGGCGCGCAATCGTCTGCACACTCGCAAAAAGCGCATTTTTTGACAATTTCCCGTGAATAAATCGAAATTAGTGCTGTTTAGATGGTATTGGCAAACTGTCAACCCCCCCCCCCCCCCCCCTGGCAGAGATCCTGGGTGCGCTACTGATATATACCGACGGTTCGGCCTCACCTACCACCTCAACTGCCGCATTCGTCGTTCCAGCCAAGCAAGTTGCAGTTAAATTCAAATTATCACACATGACTGCATCTACGTCGGCAGAACTTGCAGCCCTCCATGCAGCTGTGACCTACGTCAAAGAAGAACCGGCACAGAAATGGGTCATATTCTGTGACTCTAAGGCAGCCCTTCACAGTATCAAGTCAGCCTTACATCACAGAACTTACGAGCAGATGATATCCGACATCATGGAAGTACATAAGCATGCTCTGGAAACAGGACACATCATAGTGTTCCAGTGGATTCCTGCTCACTGTGGCATCATCGGCAACGACATTGCTGACAGGGCTGCCCGATATGCTCACGAAAACACCCAGACGCGTACAATACCTTTGGCGAGGACGGACACTGCCAGGAAACTTCGTCTGCTTGCACGCAAAAAGTCCCAAGCTTTATGGAGTTCAAGTGCCTTCAATTGCCGATTGTACAAGTTGGACCCCTTGCTGCGTCTACAATTGCCATCTAGCCTTTCCCGCGGCGAAACAACCTTGCTGTGCCGCTTGTGGCTGGGAGTGGCGTTCACGAACGCTTACTCACATCGTATAGCAATGGCCGAGAGCCCGATGTGCGACTCCTGTATGTGCGAGGAAACCATCGAACACCTATTGTGTACCTGTCCTCGCTACGACGTGCAACGCCTCTCTCTCAGGACCACTTTAAACCGACTGGACTCGAGACCCTTCTCTGAGTCAAAGATACTCGGACCGTGGCTACACCCGTCACTGGCACAAAAAGCGATGCGTGCATTAGTGCAGTATTTCAAGTGCACCGGTTTAAGAGACCGCCTATAGTGTCCCTGTACATCGTCCCACGTGTACTCAGTACTCATTCTCTCCCTATTTTATTCTTTCTATTCCCCCTTTCCCTCACCCCTAGTGCAGGGTAGCAAACCGGACGCTCTTCTGGTTGACCTCCCTGCCTTTCCTCTCCTTGCTCTCTCTCTCTCTCTCTCTCTCTTGATAAATAGGTCTATGTGTGTTAAATATAAACCCTTAGCTTACGTGAAACATCTGGGGCAGACACACCTGATAACATCCAGTCCATTTTCACTCCAGTTAAAATCAATAACTTCAAGGTGCGAGGACGCCGAAAACAGGCTACGTAGATCAAATTTACTGTTTTTTTGGCATCAGCGATGAGGCCGGTGAAGACTGGGCGACTTCAGAGCTAAAAGTCATCAAACTCTGCGCTGAAAGGTTGGAGCTTACTTTATCAAACGACCAATTTGAACGAGTGCACAGAATTGGTCGATTCGCTCATGACAAATGCAGACCAATAATCGCTAAGATTGTCACATTTAAAGACAAACAGAACATTCTGGCTTCTGCAAGGAAGCTAAAAGGCTCCCGCTTATCTGTTCGTCATGACGATTTTGCGCCGAGCACTCACTTAGCAAGAAAAAACTGCTAGAATATGCAAGAGCACAGGATAAACCGTGCAAACTGTCACTTGACAAAATGCGGATTCATAACAAGGAATACATGCACGATTTTGATACTGACACCGTCGTACTATGTAGCAGATAGCTAAATAAATGTACGGGTGCACGAGTTCCTTAACTGCTCCTTTATACTGACGCATCTCGCTTGCTCACAATATCGTACACTAACATACGTAGCATACTAAATAAGCGCGGTATATTCGGTTCTTATTTAGAAGATAGCAATCCTGACATTCTAGCTCTGACGGAAACATGGTTGCACTACGATGTCTCAGATCATGAAATCTTTACACAAAGTGACATATTCAACATTTATCGGCATGTTAGCAATGATAAAAGGGGCCGGTGGTGTCCTGCTTGCAATAAATTAAAGGATTTCGTCTTATGCAGTTGACACCTCGTCCTCTCTTGAGATCATCTGGGCTGCCTGTCAAACCACTTGCGGAAACATATTAGTTGGGGACTGTTACCACCCCCCGGAAATGTCCCTTCCATTTGTTGATGATCTACGCGAAAGCATTACTACTGCCATGCAGAAATGTTGAACTAGTTACGTTTACCTGCTTGGCGATTTCAATTTCCCCCAAATCGATTGGCCGTGCTTGTCATCTTCGTGCAAGCACGCAACCGATTTCATTGAATTAAATCTGGACTTAAATGTTTCTGAGGTAATCATTCAACCCACCCGCGACAATAACCTTTTAGATTTGGCACTAACTACTGCACGGTTATAGTGACCATAAGCTGCTTCAGCTAACTCTTCGGGTACCCATGTTATTTACTGGACTTCAGTATAAAAAGATTCGGGATTATAACAAAGGTAACTACGTCGCCATCAACACCGAACTTGAGTTTTTTCTCAATGACTCATTTTTGCCGTCTTTTTCCCAACGTTCCGTTAACGAAAACTGGATACTTTTCAAAGACAAATTACTCGCTCTTATACACAAATATAATCCGTACGTTTCGGCGGCCAACGACAAGACCAAACGATGGTTCAATAAAAAACTGCGAACACTTCGTAATGAAAAAAAAAAAGCGTCTCTACCGCAGTGCGATAAACCGTGCAAGCAAGTCCTCGTGGAGCAAGTACAAAACTTTTCTTAGTGAGTACACTGTTGCCTTACGCACTGCTGAAGACAAGTACTTCGCTCACGACTTACCTTCTCTTCTGAAGACTAATCCGCGAAAATTTTGGCAAACGATAACACCCGACCACAGTTCCGATATTTCCTTGCTATAGACGACAAATAACAACCTCTTTCAGACGGGGAATGTTCATCGCTATTCAATGCATTTTTTTCTTCTGTTTTTACAAGGGAGGACCATTCCGATATTCCAGTGGTTCCGGATTTCGATTACCAATTCATGGCACCCATAAATATCTCAACTGAAAGCATTGTTACCCTCATTAACAAATTCAAAAAACACATCTGCCTGTGGTATTGACAACATTAACACTAAGCTATTAAAAGCACAGTATCTATTTCAAGTGTAATTCTGTACCATATCTTCAAGCAGTCCTTATCGTCTGGTGTCTTGCCCGTTGACTGGAAGATTTCGAAAGTTGTCTTTATATTTAAAACATAGGCCTGAAAACTATCGCCCAATATCGCTAACATCTGTGTCATGCAAACTGCTTGAACAGATAATCGCGTCGCACGTTTACTCGCACCTAGGAAAAAATTACTTTTTCATCCACAAACAGCATGGCTTCAGGAAAGGTCTATCTTGCGAAACACAGTTACTGAGTTCACCACCGATTTACACTTCAGTATGGACAACAGTCAACAAATAGACGCCGTTTTCCTGGACTTCTCAAAGGCATTTGATCGCGTTGCCCACTGCCGGCTGATGTCTAAATTATCTCATCAAAGTATCGACTCACTAACCCTTTCTTGGCTTAGAAGCTTCCCGTCGCTTCGTCGCCAATTCACCGTTGTTAACGATTGCCCCTCTTCTATTACTGAGGTCACGTCTGGTGCACCACAGGGGAGTGTCGTGGGGCCTCTGCTTTTCCTTATATTTATTAACGATCTACCTTCAAACATTTCCTCAAGCATACGACTGTTTGCCGACGATTGCGTTGTTTACCGAGCGATTAATTCCATTAACGATCATACACCTTGCAGCATGACCTTCACATTATTACCGACTGGTGTAAGATATGGAAAATGTCTCTTAACCCTTCCAAATGTAATATTATATCGTTCTCGCGCAAGCGCACTAGTTCCAGATTCACATACAGGTTAAATAACACGAATTTGTCACGTACCACTAACTACAAATGTCTTGATGTGAACGTCACTAGTAACCTTTCTTGGTCTTCGCATATTACTGGAATTTGCGCAACTGCATCTAAAACGCTTTGCTTTCTCAGGCGCAATTTGCAAAATTCAACTGCTGACGTGCGTAAATTAGCATACCTGACGTTCCTACGCCCGCAATTAGAATTTGCATCTACTATATGGTCACCATACTAAGAATACTTAATAACCATGCTTGAACGCATACAGAACAGAGCTGCCCGATATATAACTCGGAATTTTGATCGGAACTCCAGTATAACGCAGATTAAGCTCGATATTTTTTACAGCCCCTAGACATCCGCCGCAAGGTTGCTTTGCTCTGTCTACTTCACAAATATGTTCATTCCGACAAGCCATGCATATTACCCTTCGAAACCCCCACCCGTACGTCCTCAAGATTACATAATCATCTTAGCTTCAAGCGCATTTTTGGTAAAACTGCTGCTTTCAATTTATCTGCTGTACCTCGTCCCATATCTCACTGGAATGGTCTTCCCGATGAAATCGTCTCGATAACCGATCGTAAAATATTCCATGAACCTCTGTGCGCGCTTTTTGCTTAATATCCTTCCTCTTATTATCTGTTATGGCATTCTGTGCTTTGTTTTGTTTGTTAGTTCAGCCACTGTACAGTTAGATTTATTTTTGTGTTGTTTCCATTGTACTCAACAGCTCATTGTTCCATTGCCCCCATTACTCAATGCCGGCAGGGCCTGTAAGGTGTTTTTTAAATAAAATAAAATAAAATTACTGTCTTTTTCACCTTTTTTACTAGTATACATATACAGGGTGTTTCAGCGAATACTGTCAAAATTTATTTAAGGCGGCCTGTGGCAGATAGCCCAATTATAGTTAATGAGCTGGTCTTCTCGATGAGGTGGACATTACTGGCACAAAAAATTGAAATGCATATTCGACTAATCAACAAAAATTCACTAATTAGGTTTTTAACTAATTACCCCACGGTACATATTGTAATTTACAAATTGTAGTCGTGGAGTTCGCAAGGCGGATCCACTTTGAATTAATTCTCGGGATGACACCAGTTTCGAGATATTAATTCCCAAACTTTGTGGAGAAATGCATTGGCGTTCCAGTTAATTTAGTGCTTCAATGCTTAAAGCGACGTTTTGTTAACAAACTAACTGGAACGCCAGTGAATTTCGCCGCAAAGTTCGGTAATTAATATCTCGAAACTGGTGTTATCCCGAGAATTTGTTCCAAGTGGATCCGCCTTGCGAACTCTACGGCTACAATTTGTAAATTACAATATGGACCGTGGGGTAATTAGTTAAAAACTTAATTAGTGATTTTTTGTTAATTAGTCGATTATGCATTTCAATTGCTTGTGCAAGTAATGTCCGCCTCTTCGAGTAGACCAGCTCATGAACTAGAATAGTGCTATCTGCCACAGGCAACCTTTAAGAATTTTTGAAAGTGTTCGCTGAAACACCCTGCAGATATATATATATATATATATATATATATATATATATATATATATATATATATATATATATGTATGCAGAGAGAGGGGGATGTTCGCGTACTCGTCTACAAAGTTCGCTCCAAAACCCATCACCACGTGCCTTGATTCTCGTGCCGTTTATCGTGCACTTATCGTGCACATCACGTGCCTTTATTCTCGTGCACTTATCGCCTCGTTATATATATATATATATATATATATATATATATATATATATATATATAAGTACCTCCATCATGCCATGATGCCAGTTTCGTCGTTCAACGAGAAAAAAAGCTGGAGCTCTTGACAGCGAGCTGCTCGGTGTCATTTACAGGCGAACTATTTACAGAGAGTGCGATGAAAGTGGCCTGACAGTTGCAAGAAACGGCACGAGAATCAAGGCACGTGGTGATAGATTCTTAAGCAGGCTTTACACAGCGAGGGTGTTTCTTTGTAGCATAATACATCAGCTAACAATGCGATGCAGCTAACGCATAGACAGTGTGTTTACGCGACTTTGTGTGGCGCATTGTATGCGCCTTGAGACGTATTCTGCCGCGCGCGTCGATCCAGGCGGCCGTGCATCGATGCACCAGTCGTGCGAGCGCGAATAACTTGTTTAATACGCCTCCAACTTGTTCTTTAAGGAAATAAAGTGAACCGCACAACTAACGAAAACGTCGCCTGCGCATTGGCGTCACAAAGGATTGGATTGGATTCAAAATGCAACCTCGCTGGCTATCACGTGGGGTTCACCAAGTCGTAGCTTCATTTTCCACTCAATAAAATGGACCGGTAACGCATTACAAGCACCCGTCTAGATACATCATGAACACATAAGTTATATATATTCGTTTTACTTTGTAAAAGTGCCAAAACGGTTTTTCTATTTTGTTTCACTACGCTGAATTTGGCCAGAGGGCGTTGCAACTACGAAAGGTCCGCTCCGCTACGCTACACGCACAACTAAACGTGAAAATCGCCCGCCGCTCCGCTGCTGGGCATCTCGGAGCGGAGCGGACCGTAAAGACGATCAACTAAAACACTCTATTGTCGAGGCTTACGTGCACTGACCCCTGTTTCACCCCTACAGACGCCAGTAGCGGCCAAGGCCATCGGGCATTACGGCGCTGCTGTTGGGGAGGCTGCTGTTGGTATCGGTTTCGTGGTCTCCCGTATGACAAGGGAAGAGGTGTGCCCGGTGACAAGTCTTGTGCTTGGTCGACCTGTGAAAAGCGAGAGTCGGGCTGCATGCGTGTTTTTCGTTGTTTTTTTTTTTTTGTTTTTGTTATTTTTTTTTTTTTTTTTTTTTTTTTTGTTACGCGAACCTCCACAATGCCCTTGCCAGCAGGATAGCCGTAATGTGTGTCGGAGAACATGGGCTCGTGGTAAACTGGGTGATGAAAATTTGGCGACGCTGGCCCTTTTTTACTTGCGAACGTGTACCACGCAGTGGCCTGTGATGGATTGTCCGATGAATAATATCAGCTTTTTTGCATGGAAGTGTGCCACATTTGTAGTGGTAAAGTTTGCTGCGAAAAACAGCGATGATATCGGCTCATCTTTGCGTAGGGAAACGGACCACATTATCTGCGTGTGTGGTGTATTGCGCGATTAGCAATAGATCTCGCCTGAGAGACTGTGGACGCGTGTTGCATGTAATAAGGTCAGTCGTAGTGATCGGGCGCGGATAGAACTTCAGGACCGTAATTCTTGAACAGGTGAGAATGAATGAGACGCGATGATTATCTCGGTGTCATCTGCGATGTCTGCGGAGAGAAAAAGAAAACAAAAGAAAAACTTCGTTTGAGCATGATCTAACGACGGAAAGGTATGACAATACATCAGCTCCTAGCATGTTTTGACCACTATATGGAAGCTGCGTGTGTACATTTCACCTCGGGGTTTGCCCAAAAATCAAAGTGCTGAAATTATCGCGTTTCAACGCAGATGAAGAAAAACTGATCTTTAGTTTTTCTTTTTTTTTTAAACTCACCTTCACGTCACGTACTTCATGCTGTGATGACGCACATAAACATGCAGAGGTTGGGGCTTAGAAAGTTGAGAACAGCAAAGGGAGATAGCCGACACGGCGAAGTTACCACGCAACGGATTATGTAGTTATGTACATTTTTCGTTTGTACATTCACACGACCATAGCTAATAATTTAAATAAATGATGGTGCTTAACATCCCTAAGCGGCTTAGAGGGGACGCTGTAAGGAAAGCCCCCGGAATAATTTTGAACACATGGGGGGGTATCTTATCGTGCTCCCAAATGCAAGTGTTTCTGCATTGCCCCTGATTTGAATTAAGGCGCCGTCACTTGGTACGGCTCCAATGAGCCGCCGTGATGGGTATGGCTGATATTTGTAGACGAAGTTCATCTTCTATATCGTTTAAAGCTACAGTGTTAACATGGTGCACAAATAAGTACCTCCATTAGAGTTCAGTAAAAATTATTGTTCGAAGACCTGTCATGTAAGCGAAATATCATTTCGACACCATGCGAATGTGCATTATCTGTGATAATATGTTCGCTTTCGCAGAGTAACGCATTTTTGTGGTTGTTTGATTTACGGAAGATATCAAACACTGCCATGCACTCGTCAACAACACCACGTTGTGCGGTAAAACGGGGACAATTATACTTTCGAAACACAGTTCGTAAAATCTGTCACTTCAAGAAATACTAATATGCCGGAATTACGATCGCGGCAGTTGATATACTAGCAGCGTTCTTACGCAGAGAGGACAGGATGCATAACGCTTTTTGCCAACCAGCGTCCGCTTCGCAGGTGCGGCAGATGGGAGGTGCACTCGCATTGACGTCACGCTGTTCGCAAACAGGGAGAGGTACCTTGATATTGCACAACAGGCACTCTCTTAGTTTTGTATACAAGTGTACATGTAGAAATGTACCGCGATTCTAATCATTCTCTGTGACATGGAAATTTGGCGGTACTTTCCGCACTAATTTAGCGAACAAAGAACTCGGGCCAATGATTTCAAAGTGCAGCTTACGTAGCCGGCATTACACTCTTTAATTTGACTTCAGCATGAGTTCAGCTTAAGCTTCAATTAGCTTCAGGTCAGCATGAGTTCGCAACTGTCTTGCTCTCATTACTTCGGAAGTGCAGGTGACACACGGTATGCAACTGATTATTGAAGCACGAACATAAATATACTTCTACGTGGTTAGAAGAGTCACTCTGATTCGTATAACGCATGCATCGCCTTGATGGTTCGGAAAAATATACTATCGTGCTATACGTGCCGAAATGAAGATCTGAGTATGAGGCACGCTGTATGTGGCTTCCTACATGAATAATTTTGACCACCTGGCATTCCATAAGGCGCATTAAAATCTTAGTAGGGAGCGTTTCGTCGATTTCAACCCCATCGAAAGGCGATCGCCGCGGTCGGTATCGAGCCTGCGAGGTTGAGCTCAGCAACAGCGCCATACATTGGTGGAGACTTGTTGCGCGCTCAACTGGGCCGGTAATTTCCAACGCACGTGCTGGAATTTATGCAAAACGACGTTTTCGTAAAGTGGCTAATTAAATGCTATTGAACTGCTGATCTTCAGTACCGCGTTTCGCGTGCAGTATAGCGGTTATGTCGCTGCCTGGCAAGACGCAAGAACCCTCTACCAAGCGAACCACGTGACCGCGGATTACACTGCCTCCATGCATTGGCGCAGTTTATTTCTACACATCTTATATTGCACAATCTCCAGGATCGGTCCTCTTTATTCGGCGACAAGCTGATTGCTCAGACGTACGCGTCTCACCCCGGGATAGAAGGCATTATTGCGGCTCGAGGTGGCGTTTGGCGAGGAAACCACCAAGCCCATCGATGAATACATCCGGTAGCAGAAAATGAAGGAAAAGGTTTAATGTACATTATGTACACTGGCCCCTGGTACGCAAGCCTACTCCATGTGGAGCATATTAAACGTTTGAGTTCGCCTCAGGACACGTCAGAACTACCCATTGCACCACACGTCCCCGCATTTAGTCCCGTCGTCTTCCCTAGGAAACTGGACGGGGGAATCTCATGTCGGAAGCTCGGCCAATCCCAATCGTTCTGCGGATACTCTTTGAAATATTTCTCTCGCTGGCGTCTGTGTGCATTGCGAATACCTTGGACGTTTACCACGAGGCAGCCCCTTTCGTCAGCGTGGCCCAGACGGCGACAGTGCTCGACACTAACGGTGGCGGGCAGACAAGCGTCCCAAATCGGGAGTGGGCATCCTTTGTTGCTGCCCCGAGGCAGCCCCTTTCATCAGCGTCGCCCTGACAAGCTGACCGTCACGAAGATGCCACGGATTGAGGCGAGATGCCGACTTCGAGGAATTACTACCGTGGGAACGACAACGATCTCGGTTTCCTAGATGACCACGCAGTGGCAGCAAAGGCAAGGGCGAGGATGCGACAGTAGAGGCGGTGTTGGGTGAACAATGCAACCCCTCTGATTGACCGCACCAAGGTCAGCAGATTCTCTAGTCGAGTCTCCTAGGGAAGACGAAGGGATTAAAGTCGGAGACCGGTGGTGCAGTGGGTGGGGTCGACCAGTGGCGTAGCCAGAAATTTTGTCCGGGGGGGGGGGGGGGGGGGGGGGGCTCAAGTTGCAGCGCGGCCTTATAGAAGTTGTCCAGGCATCACATACTTGAATAATAACTGCATTGCCGATGTGATTGTATATTAGATGCTGCAAACGCAGTATTGGACGCTACGCACTGTCAATACCAGCAAAATATGTACTTTTTCATTAAAAAATATATTCGTATGTCCCAAAAATTGTGGCAGAAATAACTGATATCAACGCTTCCGCGTTTTTTTCTTTTTGGTCTATTTAATACGTAAAGAAAATATCACGCGAACTTTAGAACTACATATCAGTTCGAAACCGGCAAAGCAGTGCATGCAGCTGATATGAAAAACGTAAAGGCCATAAAATGAACAAGTTGAGGATACATATTTTGATGAATCTTTGTCATTCAACAGCCTTGTTTACATTTTTGCACACATGCAACGGCCAGGGAAAAACCTCAATGACGCTGTCCTTCGCGACAATGGATTGCGCAGGAGCAGCTGTTACCGGTCGTATATTGTGAGTAATTGCACCGAAATAATAGTCGCAACAACGAGTACGTATAAACAGCAGAAGTTCCACAAAATATACATTGGAAATGCGAAGATAGAATGGGATATACAAATGCGAAGATAAACGGCAAGAAAGTGTCGCGTGAAACCACGTTCACTGCTTGTATACACAAAACCTCGCAACAAGTTATGTAAATATACGTACAAGTCTGTAATAAATCTACGTATCTAAGGAAACGTCACTGTATATAATGCGTCAAACAAGACAAATAAACATGTTGCGCAGCCACAGATAGTAAACTTCACGCATACGAGTACAAAGACAGACGATCCAGGCAAGAACAAACCATGCTGCGGTCGCCACAGCACCATGTGGCTAGAATAATAGAAGAAGAATGCAGGAATCAATACTAAAATGCGTATTTTAACTGCCTGCACAGCGGAAACAATTATTCTGCACCAAAAATTAAAGAAGGGTATTGCTTCGTTTCATAAAAGAAGTAAAAGCATGTAGCTAAAAAAGGAAAGAAAAGGACAAACGAAAGCCACAGATGATGCTGCAAGTTGATTTGCCCAACATCCGAATGCGTTTTTGGCAAACGCCGCGGGAGCCGCGCTTTCAATGAGGAAGGTCGGTCAAAATTGGTTATTGCTGTTCTTGTAATTTTTGTATTCGCGTGATAATCTTGATCATGATGCTAACTGTTAGGATAAACGGTGAAAATTTCTGTGGTTTTAAAAGCTAATGAACAGTCATACGTTTTTATAGTTACGAGCTTATATAGGAACGTGAAGGAACAGATATTTTTACATGCATTGACTTTTGCTGCTTCGCTATCTAAACGATAAACTTCACTCGGTGGGGAAGTTTAGCGAAGCGTTCAATAACTTCGGAGACGTTGATGGCGACGTCTCTGTGGGCGTATAGAAGCGCCAGCATAACCATGGGTTCCTCAGGCATTGTAGAGCGCAAGTAGTTTTTTAGTAACCTCATGTTTAAAAATCTCTCTGCGCTGGCAATGGCACTGAAAGGGTGACTAGAATCTGCCGCAGTTTGTACAAAAGTACATATAACCTGCAGTCGCAATGAGAGAGGGCCTCTATTCCGGTGCTAAACCTAAAAACACTTCTTCGAAATCGTTGACATCCTTGCTTAGGTACCTTGTCCAAACAGTAAGCTGTTCGATTTCAGGCAATATCCGTCGTTTCGTCAGCAAGTATACGGAGAAGCAGCCTGCAGCGTTCACTTTTGCATCTAGGCTTTCTTTGATAATTTCACCACAGATTTCTATATATTGGTTTTGTACATCTGGTTTAAATACGAGGCATTACTGGGGCAACTTTCCAACTTTCTTTGATAATTTCACCACAGATTTCTATATATTGGTTTTGTACATCTGGTTTAAATACGAGGCATTACTAGGGCAACTTTCCAAATGGTTCTTCAGATATGTATCTCCACAATCGGCTCGCTTGCGAAGAAGCGCTCTGGAAATACCAGTATTTTCAGCGGGGGCTTTGCTTAAATCTATAGGACCAGTGTCCTTATGGCCACGGAGAGCCAGACCTTGCCGCCCGCAAAAAAGAACTGTCTCAAACTGAATAAGCCGTTAACTTTCTTCTGTTTTCTCTTATTTTACTTTGCCTGCGCTGGTCCAGCTGATCGATCCCATTGGGCGCGCTTCCTGAAAATGTTTGGAGAAAATTATCAGATGCCAGGTGACCGTCACGGTGATATTTAATATTTTCGTGTGTGTGAAAGATTGTGAGCGCGTGCTTCCATTTCTGGAACGGCTTGGACACGCGCGTTCGAGTGCGCGCATGTTGGCCCAAGTTTATAGGAACATTAAACCCATAAAGTTCCAGAATTAAAAATTGGAAGCACGCCTTTGGAAATGTCAGTGCACCTTTCGCGTCAGAAGTTTATGAGAACTTTATACCCATAAAGTTTCGTGATTGAAATCCTTGCGCTCCGCAGATTCCGGGGCCGTTGAGAGATGCCGCGACGCGCCCGCTCGCTATCGAAAAGCCCTTGAAACTGTGTACGGATGGGGCTCCCTGCGTTATGTGACTCCAGGTGCAAGGGCGTTGCCAAGAAATCCAGCCCTAGTGCGCAATGGTCGCGCCGAAATGTCTTTTCGAGCGTCAAAAAGACACTGTAGACAAAACCCAGCATGATTCCCGGCGCCGGTCGTTGTTTCGGTCGGCGGTGCATGACAGCTCGGGGGGGGGGGGGGGGCATCAGACCCCTCCCCCCCCCCTACCTGGCTGCCCTGGGGCCGACGGGACTTGACACGACCTCGGACGTTGAATATGCCCCTGATGGAGTGGGCTTCCGTGCCAGGAGGTATTGTGTACATAATGTAAATTAAATCAGTTTCCTATTTCCTACTGTTGAATATATGCCCCTGATGGAGTGGGCTTCCGTACCAGGAGCCATTGTGTACATAATGTAAATTAAATCATAATGTCGGATGTATTCATCGATGGGCTTGGTGGATTCCTTGCCCAAACGCCACCTCGAGCCGCAACAGTGCGCTGCACTGCTACTACTGGCCGGGATTAGGGACTTCTGGGCACGCCCTGATTTTTGTCCCTGTATCATATATAGATTTGATATAGTGTCAAGAAATAAATGCAAATTCAAATAAGTTTTCGGGCCCCCATGGTTCACCATGTGTGATTGATAAATAGGCGATGGAAAACTTTCTGTCAGACGCTTGATCCCCGAAGATCGCTCTCACATATATGGAGAACGGTTAGGGGTCTTCGCTCATGTCCGCATCAAAGGAAGCCCTTTGCTGCTCTGGCCCTCTACCAACACCACTCGCAGTTTGAAGTGGCTGAAGAGTTCTGTGTGCGGGTTGCTGGATCCGTGATCATCCCTACTGACGCGACACTGAATGGCGTCCCTGAGGCACGTGTATCAGAAATGAACGTGTCATTTTCACCTGAAGAGCTCGACGTTGCGTTAGCGACCTGCAGGCGTTCTTCGTCACCAGGACCAGATGGCATCACGTACGCTGCCCTATGCCACCTTGGACATGAAGCACGTAGTGAGCTGCTCAACTGCTACAATGAGTCTTGGCGAAACGGCGTTGTTCCTAAACATTGGAAATCTAGTCGCTTGATGCCCATTCTGAAACTTGGAAAGTCTCCGCTTGATTTATCATCATATCGTCCGATTGCGCTTTCGAGCTGCGTCGGCAAAGTGATGGAAAGAATAATGATTCTTGCTCGCTTAGAATGGTACCTCGAGCGATTCAACATCTATCCGGATGCCATGGCTGGCTTTCGTCGAGGTCGCTCGTCCATCGACAATGTTACTGACCTCGTTACCTGGGTCCAAGAACAGAAAATCCTCAAGCGCCTACCAGTTGCACTTTTTCTCGATGTCAAAGGAGCATACGACAACGTCGCCCATGAGGCCATACTGAACTCACTTGAGGCGGTGGGAGTTGGTGGCCGGATGTATCAATGGATTTGGGACTATTTGACCGAGAGGTGCTTTTTCTTACAGACTGAAGACGGCCCAACTTCGGAACATTATATCTGCCGTGGTGTGCCACAGGGTGGAGTGTTGAGCCCTATATTGTTCAACCTCGTCTTAGTGGGGCTTGTGGAATATTTACCGCGGACAGTTCATGTCTTTATATACGCCGACGACATTTGCATCTGGGCCTCTGCAGTGACTCGGCCTCAGGTGCGGGCCAGGCTTCAGCGAGCGGCAACCATGACGGCGTCTAATCTACAAGAACAAGGCCTCAGTGTGTCTACAGAAAAGTGCGCATTGGTTGGCTTTACGCGCAAACAAATGTTCCTGTATCCTGTTTCAATCAACGGTCAAGCTGTGTCCTATGTTAAGACGCATCGCTTTCTGGGTGTCATCATCGACCGCAACCTCTCGTGGACTCCTCACTGCGTCTACCTGAAGAAGAAGTTAATTGGTATTGCACAGGTATTTAAATTTCTCTGCGGAAAAAAACTGGGGTGCACCAGTCCATTCTATGCTGCAGCTGTACAGGGTACTGTTCCTGGGACTCCTTCGTTACAGTCTGCCAGTTTTATCAAATACATGCAAGACGAACATTCGCGCTTTGGAGAGCATACAAGGTCAAGCCCTACGCACGTGTTTAGGGCTGCCTCGGTGCACCTCAACAACAGCAACAATAGCCATCGCGAGAGACCATACGATCCAGACACACGTAGCTGCCGACTCCCTCAGAGCGCACATTCGTCAATTGTCAAGGATCCCTGACCATCACTTAGCTTCCCTGCCAGCGGAGAGACCTCAAGCGACCTTTTCAAAAGTGATTAGCGGCCACCAAGAGTGGATACCGTCATCTTTTACACCGGCGGCGAAGCCTTCATCTCCCCTGTGGTGCCTGCGACAACCTCAAGTGAATTTTACTATTCCCGGAATCACCAAGAAGGCCAATCATTCATCGGTGGCTCTGACGCAACTGACGCTCCTGTTAATGCACCAGATATATCATTACTACATACATATATATATATTCCAGTGGCGCACCGACGGGGGGGGGGGGGGATTCGGGGGTTGTAACCCCCCCCCCCCCTGAGGCCGACTTAACCCCCCCTTTTGTTTAACTCCTTTTCTTTCCTTACGCATTTGAGTACTGCAACTAAGATGTAAGGCGCGCAATCGTCTGCACACTCGCAAAAAGCGCATTTTTTGACAATTTCCCGTGAATAAATCGAAATTAGTGCTGTTTAGATGGTATTGGCAAACTGTCAACCCCCCCCCCCCCTGGCAGAGATCCTGGGTGCGCTACTGATATATACCGACGGTTCGGCCTCACCTACCACCTCAACTGCCGCATTCGTCGTTCCAGCCAAGCAAGTTGCAGTTAAATTCAAATTATCACACATGACTGCATCTACGTCGGCAGAACTTGCAGCCCTCCATGCAGCTGTGACCTACGTCAAAGAAGAACCGGCACAGAAATGGGTCATATTCTGTGACTCTAAGGCAGCCCTTCACAGTATCAAGTCAGCCTTACATCACAGAACTTACGAGCAGATGATATCCGACATCATGGAAGTACATAAGCATGCTCTGGAAACAGGACACATCATAGTGTTCCAGTGGATTCCTGCTCACTGTGGCATCATCGGCAACGACATTGCTGACAGGGCTGCCCGATATGCTCACGAAAACACCCAGACGCGTACAATACCTTTGGCGAGGACGGACACTGCCAGGAAACTTCGTCTGCTTGCACGCAAAAAGTCCCAAGCTTTATGGAGTTCAAGTGCCTTCAATTGCCGATTGTACAAGTTGGACCCCTTGCTGCGTCTACAATTGCCATCTAGCCTTTCCCGCGGCGAAACAACCTTGCTGTGCCGCTTGTGGCTGGGAGTGGCGTTCACGAACGCTTACTCACATCGTATAGCAATGGCCGAGAGCCCGATGTGCGACTCCTGTATGTGCGAGGAAACCATCGAACACCTATTGTGTACCTGTCCTCGCTACGACGTGCAACGCCTCTCTCTCAGGACCACTTTAAACCGACTGGACTCGAGACCCTTCTCTGAGTCAAAGATACTCGGACCGTGGCTACACCCGTCACTGGCACAAAAAGCGATGCGTGCATTAGTGCAGTATTTCAAGTGCACCGGTTTAAGAGACCGCCTATAGTGTCCCTGTACATCGTCCCACGTGTACTCAGTACTCATTCTCTCCCTATTTTATTCTTTCTATTCCCCCTTTCCCTCACCCCTAGTGCAGGGTAGCAAACCGGACGCTCTTCTGGTTGACCTCCCTGCCTTTCCTCTCCTTGCTCTCTCTCTCTCTCTCTCTCTCTTGATAAATAGGTCTATGTGTGTTAAATATAAACCCTTAGCTTACGTGAAACATCTGGGGCAGACACACCTGATAACATCCAGTCCATTTTCACTCCAGTTAAAATCAATAACTTCAAGGTGCGAGGACGCCGAAAACAGGCTACGTAGATCAAATTTACTGTTTTTTTGGCATCAGCGATGAGGCCGGTGAAGACTGGGCGACTTCAGAGCTAAAAGTCATCAAACTCTGCGCTGAAAGGTTGGAGCTTACTTTATCAAACGACCAATTTGAACGAGTGCACAGAATTGGTCGATTCGCTCATGACAAATGCAGACCAATAATCGCTAAGATTGTCACATTTAAAGACAAACAGAACATTCTGGCTTCTGCAAGGAAGCTAAAAGGCTCCCGCTTATCTGTTCGTCATGACGATTTTGCGCCGAGCACTCACTTAGCAAGAAAAAACTGCTAGAATATGCAAGAGCACAGGATAAACCGTGCAAACTGTCACTTGACAAAATGCGGATTCATAACAAGGAATACATGCACGATTTTGATACTGACACCGTCGTACTATGTAGCAGATAGCTAAATAAATGTACGGGTGCACGAGTTCCTTAACTGCTCCTTTATACTGACGCATCTCGCTTGCTCACAATATCGTACACTAACATACGTAGCATACTAAATAAGCGCGGTATATTCGGTTCTTATTTAGAAGATAGCAATCCTGACATTCTAGCTCTGACGGAAACATGGTTGCACTACGATGTCTCAGATCATGAAATCTTTACACAAAGTGACATATTCAACATTTATCGGCATGTTAGCAATGATAAAAGGGGCCGGTGGTGTCCTGCTTGCAATAAATTAAAGGATTTCGTCTTATGCAGTTGACACCTCGTCCTCTCTTGAGATCATCTGGGCTGCCTGTCAAACCACTTGCGGAAACATATTAGTTGGGGACTGTTACCACCCCCCGGAAATGTCCCTTCCATTTGTTGATGATCTACGCGAAAGCATTACTACTGCCATGCAGAAATGTTGAACTAGTTACGTTTACCTGCTTGGCGATTTCAATTTCCCCCAAATCGATTGGCCGTGCTTGTCATCTTCGTGCAAGCACGCAACCGATTTCATTGAATTAAATCTGGACTTAAATGTTTCTGAGGTAATCATTCAACCCACCCGCGACAATAACCTTTTAGATTTGGCACTAACTACTGCACGGTTATAGTGACCATAAGCTGCTTCAGCTAACTCTTCGGGTACCCATGTTATTTACTGGACTTCAGTATAAAAAGATTCGGGATTATAACAAAGGTAACTACGTCGCCATCAACACCGAACTTGAGTTTTTTCTCAATGACTCATTTTTGCCGTCTTTTTCCCAACGTTCCGTTAACGAAAACTGGATACTTTTCAAAGACAAATTACTCGCTCTTATACACAAATATAATCCGTACGTTTCGGCGGCCAACGACAAGACCAAACGATGGTTCAATAAAAAACTGCGAACACTTCGTAATGAAAAAAAAAAAGCGTCTCTACCGCAGTGCGATAAACCGTGCAAGCAAGTCCTCGTGGAGCAAGTACAAAACTTTTCTTAGTGAGTACACTGTTGCCTTACGCACTGCTGAAGACAAGTACTTCGCTCACGACTTACCTTCTCTTCTGAAGACTAATCCGCGAAAATTTTGGCAAACGATAACACCCGACCACAGTTCCGATATTTCCTTGCTATAGACGACAAATAACAACCTCTTTCAGACGGGGAATGTTCATCGCTATTCAATGCATTTTTTTCTTCTGTTTTTACAAGGGAGGACCATTCCGATATTCCAGTGGTTCCGGATTTCGATTACCAATTCATGGCACCCATAAATATCTCAACTGAAAGCATTGTTACCCTCATTAACAAATTCAAAAAACACATCTGCCTGTGGTATTGACAACATTAACACTAAGCTATTAAAAGCACAGTATCTATTTCAAGTGTAATTCTGTACCATATCTTCAAGCAGTCCTTATCGTCTGGTGTCTTGCCCGTTGACTGGAAGATTTCGAAAGTTGTCTTTATATTTAAAACATAGGCCTGAAAACTATCGCCCAATATCGCTAACATCTGTGTCATGCAAACTGCTTGAACAGATAATCGCGTCGCACGTTTACTCGCACCTAGGAAAAAATTACTTTTTCATCCACAAACAGCATGGCTTCAGGAAAGGTCTATCTTGCGAAACACAGTTACTGAGTTCACCACCGATTTACACTTCAGTATGGACAACAGTCAACAAATAGACGCCGTTTTCCTGGACTTCTCAAAGGCATTTGATCGCGTTGCCCACTGCCGGCTGATGTCTAAATTATCTCATCAAAGTATCGACTCACTAACCCTTTCTTGGCTTAGAAGCTTCCCGTCGCTTCGTCGCCAATTCACCGTTGTTAACGATTGCCCCTCTTCTATTACTGAGGTCACGTCTGGTGCACCACAGGGGAGTGTCGTGGGGCCTCTGCTTTTCCTTATATTTATTAACGATCTACCTTCAAACATTTCCTCAAGCATACGACTGTTTGCCGACGATTGCGTTGTTTACCGAGCGATTAATTCCATTAACGATCATACACCTTGCAGCATGACCTTCACATTATTACCGACTGGTGTAAGATATGGAAAATGTCTCTTAACCCTTCCAAATGTAATATTATATCGTTCTCGCGCAAGCGCACTAGTTCCAGATTCACATACAGGTTAAATAACACGAATTTGTCACGTACCACTAACTACAAATGTCTTGATGTGAACGTCACTAGTAACCTTTCTTGGTCTTCGCATATTACTGGAATTTGCGCAACTGCATCTAAAACGCTTTGCTTTCTCAGGCGCAATTTGCAAAATTCAACTGCTGACGTGCGTAAATTAGCATACCTGACGTTCCTACGCCCGCAATTAGAATTTGCATCTACTATATGGTCACCATACTAAGAATACTTAATAACCATGCTTGAACGCATACAGAACAGAGCTGCCCGATATATAACTCGGAATTTTGATCGGAACTCCAGTATAACGCAGATTAAGCTCGATATTTTTTACAGCCCCTAGACATCCGCCGCAAGGTTGCTTTGCTCTGTCTACTTCACAAATATGTTCATTCCGACAAGCCATGCATATTACCCTTCGAAACCCCCACCCGTACGTCCTCAAGATTACATAATCATCTTAGCTTCAAGCGCATTTTTGGTAAAACTGCTGCTTTCAATTTATCTGCTGTACCTCGTCCCATATCTCACTGGAATGGTCTTCCCGATGAAATCGTCTCGATAACCGATCGTAAAATATTCCATGAACCTCTGTGCGCGCTTTTTGCTTAATATCCTTCCTCTTATTATCTGTTATGGCATTCTGTGCTTTGTTTTGTTTGTTAGTTCAGCCACTGTACAGTTAGATTTATTTTTGTGTTGTTTCCATTGTACTCAACAGCTCATTGTTCCATTGCCCCCATTACTCAATGCCGGCAGGGCCTGTAAGGTGTTTTTTAAATAAAATAAAATAAAATTACTGTCTTTTTCACCTTTTTTACTAGTATACATATACAGGGTGTTTCAGCGAATACTGTCAAAATTTATTTAAGGCGGCCTGTGGCAGATAGCCCAATTATAGTTAATGAGCTGGTCTTCTCGATGAGGTGGACATTACTGGCACAAAAAATTGAAATGCATATTCGACTAATCAACAAAAATTCACTAATTAAGTTTTTAACTAATTACCCCACGGTACATATTGTAATTTACAAATTGTAGTCGTGGAGTTCGCAAGGCGGATCCACTTTGAATTAATTCTCGGGATGACACCAGTTTCGAGATATTAATTCCCAAACTTTGTGGAGAAATGCATTGGCGTTCCAGTTAATTTAGTGCTTCAATGCTTAAAGCGACGTTTTGTTAACAAACTAACTGGAACGCCAGTGAATTTCGCCGCAAAGTTCGGTAATTAATATCTCGAAACTGGTGTTATCCCGAGAATTTGTTCCAAGTGGATCCGCCTTGCGAACTCTACGGCTACAATTTGTAAATTACAATATGGACCGTGGGGTAATTAGTTAAAAACTTAATTAGTGATTTTTTGTTAATTAGTCGATTATGCATTTCAATTGCTTGTGCAAGTAATGTCCGCCTCTTCGAGTAGACCAGCTCATGAACTAGAATAGTGCTATCTGCCACAGGCAACCTTTAAGAATTTTTGAAAGTGTTCGCTGAAACACCCTGCAGATATATATATATATATATATATATATATATATATATATATATATATATATATATATATGTATGCAGAGAGAGGGGGATGTTCGCGTACTCGTCTACAAAGTTCGCTCCAAAACCCATCACCACGTGCCTTGATTCTCGTGCCGTTTATCGTGCACTTATCGTGCACATCACGTGCCTTTATTCTCGTGCACTTATCGCCTCGTTATATATATATATATATATATATATATATATATATATATATAAGTACCTCCATCATGCCATGATGCCAGTTTCGTCGTTCAACGAGAAAAAAAGCTGGAGCTCTTGACAGCGAGCTGCTCGGTGTCATTTACAGGCGAACTATTTACAGAGAGTGCGATGAAAGTGGCCTGACAGTTGCAAGAAACGGCACGAGAATCAAGGCACGTGGTGATAGATTCTTAAGCAGGCTTTACACAGCGAGGGTGTTTCTTTGTAGCATAATACATCAGCTAACAATGCGATGCAGCTAACGCATAGACAGTGTGTTTACGCGACTTTGTGTGGCGCATTGTATGCGCCTTGAGACGTATTCTGCCGCGCGCGTCGATCCAGGCGGCCGTGCATCGATGCACCAGTCGTGCGAGCGCGAATAACTTGTTTAATACGCCTCCAACTTGTTCTTTAAGGAAATAAAGTGAACCGCACAACTAACGAAAACGTCGCCTGCGCATTGGCGTCACAAAGGATTGGATTGGATTCAAAATGCAACCTCGCTGGCTATCACGTGGGGTTCACCAAGTCGTAGCTTCATTTTCCACTCAATAAAATGGACCGGTAACGCATTACAAGCACCCGTCTAGATACATCATGAACACATAAGTTATATATATTCGTTTTACTTTGTAAAAGTGCCAAAACGGTTTTTCTATTTTGTTTCACTACGCTGAATTTGGCCAGAGGGCGTTGCAACTACGAAAGGTCCGCTCCGCTACGCTACACGCACAACTAAACGTGAAAATCGCCCGCCTCTCCGCTGCGGGGCAGCTCGGAGCGGAGCGGACCGTAAAGACGCTCAACTAAAACACTCTATTGTCGAGGCTTACGTGCACTGACCCCTGTTTCACCCCTACAGACGCCAGTAGCGGCCAAGGCCATCGGGCATTACGGCGCTGCTGTTGGGGAGGCTGCTGTTGGTATCGGTTTCGTGGTCTCCCGTATGACAAGGGAAGAGGTGTGCCCGGTGACAAGTCTTGTGCTTGGTCGACCTGTGAAAAGCGAGAGTCGGGCTGCATGCGTGTTTTTCGTTGTTTTTTTTTTTTTTTTTTTTTTTTTTTTTTTTTTTTTTTTTTTTTTGTTACGCGAACCTCCACAATGCCCTTGCCAGCAGGATAGCCGTAATGTGTGTCGGAGAACATGGGCTCGTGGTAAACTGGGTGATGAAAATTTGGCGACGCTGGCCCTTTTTTACTTGCGAACGTGTACCACGCAGTGGCCTGTGATGGATTGTCCGATGAATAATATCAGCTTTTTTGCATGGAAGTGTGCCACATTTGTAGTGGTAAAGTTTGCTGCGAAAAACAGCGATGATATCGGCTCATCTTTGCGTAGGGAAACGGACCACATTATCTGCGTGTGTGGTGTATTGCGCGATTAGCAATAGATCTCGCCTGAGAGACTGTGGACGCGTGTTGCATGTAATAAGGTCAGTCGTAGTGATCGGGCGCGGATAGAACTTCAGGACCGTAATTCTTGAACAGGTGAGAATGAATGAGACGCGATGATTATCTCGGTGTCATCTGCGATGTCTGCGGAGAGAAAAAGAAAACAAAAGAAAAACTTCGTTTGAGCATGATCTAACGACGGAAAGGTATGACAATACATCAGCTCCTAGCATGTTTTGACCACTATATGGAAGCTGCGTGTGTACATTTCACCTCGGGGTTTGCCCAAAAATCAAAGTGCTGAAATTATCGCGTTTCAACGCAGATGAAGAAAAACTGATCTTTAGTTTTTCTTTTTTTTTTAAACTCACCTTCACGTCACGTACTTCATGCTGTGATGACGCACATAAACATGCAGAGGTTGGGGCTTAGAAAGTTGAGAACAGCAAAGGGAGATAGCCGACACGGCGAAGTTACCACGCAACGGATTATGTAGTTATGTACATTTTTCGTTTGTACATTCACACGACCATAGCTAATAATTTAAATAAATGATGGTGCTTAACATCCCTAAGCGGCTTAGAGGGGACGCTGTAAGGAAAGCCCCCGGAATAATTTTGAACACATGGGGGGGTATCTTATCGTGCTCCCAAATGCAAGTGTTTCTGCATTGCCCCTGATTTGAATTAAGGCGCCGTCACTTGGTACGGCTCCAATGAGCCGCCGTGATGGGTATGGCTGATATTTGTAGACGAAGTTCATCTTCTATATCGTTTAAAGCTACAGTGTTAACATGGTGCACAAATAAGTACCTCCATTAGAGTTCAGTAAAAATTATTGTTCGAAGACCTGTCATGTAAGCGAAATATCATTTCGACACCATGCGAATGTGCATTATCTGTGATAATATGTTCGCTTTCGCAGAGTAACGCATTTTTGTGGTTGTTTGATTTACGGAAGATATCAAACACTGCCATGCACTCGGCAACAACACTACGTGGTGCGGTAAAACGGGGACAATTATACTTTCGAAGCACAGTTCGTAAAATCTGTCACTTCAAGAAATACTAATATGCCGGAATTACGATCGCGGCAGTTGATATACTAGCAGCGTTCTTACGCAGAGAGGACAGGATGCATAACGCTTTTTGCCAACCAGCGTCCGCTTCGCAGGTGCGGCAGATGGGAGGTGCACTCGCATTGACGTCACGCTGTTCGCAAACAGGGAGAGGTACCTTGATATTGCACAACAGGCACTCTCTTAGTTTTGTATACAAGTGTACATGTAGAAATGTACCGCGATTCTAATCATTCTCTGTGACATGGAAATTTGGCGGTACTTTCCGCACTAATTTAGCGAACAAAGAACTCGGGCCAATGATTTCAAAGTGCAGCTTACGTAGCCGGCATTACACTCTTTAATTTGACTTCAGCATGAGTTCAGCTTAAGCTTCAATTAGCTTCAGGTCAGCATGAGTTCGCAACTGTCTTGCTCTCATTACTTCGGAAGTGCAGGTGACACACGGTATGCAACTGATTATTGAAGCACGAACATAAATATACTTCTACGTGGTTAGAAGAGTCACTCTGATTCGTATAACGCATGCATCGCCTTGATGGTTCGGAAAAATATACTATCGTGCTATACGTGCCGAAATGAAGATCTGAGTATGAGGCACGCTGTATGTGGCTTCCTACATGAATAATTTTGACCACCTGGCATTCCATAAGGCGCATTAAAATCTTAGTAGGGAGCGTTTCGTCGATTTCAACCCCATCGAAAGGCGATCGCCGCGGTCGGTATCGAGCCTGCGAGGTTGAGCTCAGCAACAGCGCCATACATTGGTGGAGACTTGTTGCGCGCTCAACTGGGCCGGTAATTTCCAACGCACGTGCTGGAATTTATGCAAAACGACGTTTTCGTAAAGTGGCTAATTAAATGCTATTGAACTGCTGATCTTCAGTACCGCGTTTCGCGTGCAGTATAGCGGTTATGTCGCTGCCTGGCAAGACGCAAGAACCCTCTACCAAGCGAACCACGTGACCGCGGATTACACTGCCTCCATGCATTGGCGCAGTTTATTTCTACACATCTTATATTGCACAATCTCCAGGATCGGTCCTCTTTATTCGGCGACAAGCTGATTGCTCAGACGTACGCGTCTCACCCCGGGATAGAAGGCATTATTGCGGCTCGAGGTGGCGTTTGGCGAGGAAACCACCAAGCCCATCGATGAATACATCCGGTAGCAGAAAATGAAGGAAAAGGTTTAATGTACATTATGTACACTGGCCCCTGGTACGCAAGCCTACTCCATGTGGAGCATATTAAACGTTTGAGTTCGCCTCAGGACACGTCAGAACTACCCATTGCACCACACGTCCCCGCATTTAGTCCCGTCGTCTTCCCTAGGAAACTGGACGGGGGAATCTCATGTCGGAAGCTCGGCCAATCCCAATCGTTCAATCGGTCGCCACATCCCTCCCATGTTGACGCATCGTTCCGCCGGGCCCACCTCCAATGTCGCATCCCCGCCGCTGCATCCTTGAATTTGCGTGGCCACCTGGGAAACTGAGCTTGAAGCTGTTCCCAAGGTTTCGGGCGACGATGGCCCCTTTCATCAATTAGCGGGCTTTGCGTGACGTCCCTCTGGTCAGGATCAGGATTAGTAGTAATCTTTACGGTAATTACCGTTTCCATCGATGGTGGTGGTTGTTGTTGACTAAACGCGAGCTCCTTTGTTAACGCGTCACAGTCTATGACACGCCCGATCACTGTCGGTGCGCGCCCTAATGAATGGACCACCTCGTTGAAAACGTGCAAGGTATGCGCTTGTCCCGGTTGAAACGTAACAGCGTATGAAGCTTTGGTTTATTAAAGGAATTATATGCGCTTGATGATGTATATTTGTTGCACTTATGGTATTTAGGTACCCTCTGTTGTTTCATTGTGTAATTGCGTCTAGAACAGAGCCTGCCACCGGCATACATGCAGAGGTACCACAGGTGGTTGTTTAAACCGATTCGTTTACAGAGGTGATATTCCGTGTGTGAGCGATCCTACAAGACAGCAACAGCAAAACTGGGGAGGGTTCGCAAAGCACGTAGATGGATGCATCCACATTTGCTGAAAGGGCTCGCTGCGGGAGGGTCTACAGCGTTCTGCTGCTAAGGATGAGACCGCGCTAGGGAGCCTGCATGCAAGCGCTTGCATGTACGCTCCCTAGGCCGCCCGCTCGATGCCGGCCCATTTCGGTCGCGTTCGTATATAAAGGCTGAATACGAAAACGCTTGTATACTTAGCTTCAGGTTCAACAGCTCCAGGTGCTGCACAAAAATATGGACTTCCGCACTACGGTGTCTCTTGCAAGAACGCTTGTAAACCCATTACTACTCTCATCATGTCTAATGTGGTACTAACTGTAAATACGTCTCACACGCTTTTTTGGATTTGAGTGACATTATACAATCGATTCAACGGCATGATCGCGATGTATAATTCATTTTATTTGTCTGAGTATCTTGACTGTAGTATCATGACCACTATGTAAACTGTACATTTTCCGTTCACACTGGACTTTTAGTTAGGACTCGGTTTTCTTTTTTTCGTTTAGAATAAATAAAACTATGCGGATCAAACGCACATGTGGGCAAACGTATATTTCTACACGCTTTATACAGGCCTATATGTTGTGGGTGTCCTGTCTCACTGCTGTCCCGCAATATGCAGAAGGCATAAAACACTTGGATAAGGCCAAGAAGCCGGACAGATAAAAATATCAACACGTAGACAGGCACGTAGACAACAACACGTAGACCACAGATCTAACAGCTCCTCTTCGGCCCGGAGGTTCTGAATGGCCGGTGAACTCAATTCGGTGGCCATTAAGAATGCTGATGAAGCCTGTAGTACACTGACGACGAACTTCGTGTGACGAATTCCTTGATCACGTGCCGTGGAGAACGAACGTCAAAAAACAAAACGACATAACGCTGCCCCACGTACGAGCGCAGGCTGTTGACCCTTGACTCACCAGGCTATTACTTTATCAAATTCAACACTGCGGTGTTCTTTCTTCTTTCAGTTTTGAATAAAGCAGATGAAAACACCTTTCTAAACAGCGTTCCATATCTCCTCGAATGCCGACAAGGCCAGAGTGATATTGGCGTTGCAAGAGAACCGTGAGAAAAACATCAATAAATGGACAACCATTATAACCATACGCAAGCGAAGCTTGAAGCTACCAAGATGACTTCCAGCCCATAATGGAATTGCGCACATCGTTATTCAAAGGAAGGAAGGTAATACGTAGAACTAAACCAAAGGCTATAAATAACCAATGCTTCAACGTAACTTATGCATCCTAACTTCACGAACAGGCCGTTTATAATACTCTATCACAGTGGACTACTTATAGCATCTATTGGCACCACTGAACAGCTGATCTTCACTACCGCGTTTCACGCGCAGCATTGCGGTTATGTCGCTGCCTGGCAAGACGCGAGAACCCTCTACCAAGCGAACCCCGTGACCGCGGATTACACTGCCTCCATGCATTGGCGCAGTTTATATATACCCAATTTAGTATTGCATGATCTCCAGGATCGGTCCTCCTTATTCCACGAGTGAATAAGGAGGACCGGAGGAGGATTCTAAGTGACAATAATGCACTTACTGTAAACCAACGTTCTTAACCTTAAAAAGAAAACGTACACTTTTAGCAAAGCTACTACTACACACTCGCGTTACAGTAGGCTTTTAACAAATGACCATCACGTTTCAGGTTACTGACGAAAAAGAAAGCCGTACTATTATCACCGAACACTTCGCGAAACCAAAGATTAACGCAAGACCGATATTTCAAACTTCAGAGCTTCTCAAACGCAAACATAAACAAAGATCATAACTTATAAAAGAAGCAAAGGCTAAAAAAAATCAAACTAAACAGAGCGTTTGCTTGTATGAAACCTTTCTTTTTTTCCGGGCGTTCCGAGAATCTCAAAAAAAGAAAAAAAAATATTTTTGAGCCTAAATTGAGGGGGTCAGGGTTTGAAAGCCTTTCTATTGAGCCAGGAACCACGAAAGGTCTGACATTCCATCAGCTCTTTCCAGACGCCACAGTCTCCTGCCAATTTGCATCCTGGCGACGTGTTTTCCTCATGACGCGTCGCGTCTCCCTACCACCTCGTCTCGTCCTGGCACTTTGCGCTCCTTCTTAGTGCATGCTGTGCCCCGAAAAGAACGACGGAACGACTGGAACCATAAATGACCCGTGCCTCATCTCACCCGGGAGCGGCATCACCTAGGCGAGAAGATGTTTCTCGAAGTGTGGGCTCGCCCTGCTGTGATTTTCGATGAGTCAGGTGGAAAGCTTTCCATTAAGTTATGATGCATGCTTCTAAGGTCACTCGACTGGACAGCATGTTCCAGTCGGTCCACGTGTTTCCGTTCGTCTCAGTGGAACACAGAGTTGGAACCGGTGCTGGCGCAACAGAGTGCGCTGCGCCGCGGACGGCTTCTGTTGTCTCCAGGGTTATTTGCCTTGACACTTTTTCCGTCGAGGTAATCCAGGGATCTGATGGGCTCGTGTCCCTGACGACCGACATGGCTGTTTGTGTGAAGCGTGAAATAGCACGGTATGTGCCGCTCCACAGTGGCCCCCTTGTCCGGGAAGGACCGTTGGCCCAAACCAAAGCCCCCCACCCAGTCAGCCCGGGTAGGGGGGGGGGGGGGGGGGGTGCCGGGGCCAATGTACCGAATGATGCTGGGTTGTTGAGTACATGAACGCTCTGGGGCGCGGTAGCTATGGGTGCCAAGTCCCCTTCCCATCTGACAACGGCACCATAAATGACCCGTGCCCTTTGTCCGAGTTCACGCAGACCGTGCTTCTCTGACTCCTTCTGTCCTCTATTTTGTTCTAGCGCAACCTGAACGACTGGGACAACAGAAAGGTACATTTCACACACACACACAGCGCTAACTTTCAACGACAGATTTCTTTCTAGTTCTAGTCACTATACAGACCCTCAAAATATCGTACAACACGTATAAATGCTCTGTAAACACGAAAAAAAAAGCAACCACACGCATGCAGTTTTTTAGCCACACAGATTGACAGACACATACACGTTTAAAGTGAACAAAGATAATCGAGCTCCTTTGTGGATAATTAAATTGAAGTCTTAATGACGCATGCGTCACCAATTGTTGTCATGTTTCTAGCTTCTATTATTAAAAGCGTCATCTCGCACATGCTTCTACTCATGATACTTCATTCTTTTTTAAATCTGGGTTTGCACTTGCATCTTTGGCAATGGAGGGCAAGAAAGCCGTCAGCAACAACGTTATTTACATTGTTACCGTGTTCCGGTATTCTATCATTTATAGATCTACCAGTTTGACCAATGTAGGACCGTCATCACCCGAGAGGAATATGGTATACAACACACGCGATACAATCAATTAATCTTTTTTATGTTCCTTTTAGCATGCCGTATCTGTGATTCTTTCAGGCCTTGCCTTCCTACTCAGGCTCACCAATTTATTTGGCGCCGAAAAAGCAACGTTCGTTTCACTCCTTCCAGCAATCATCTCTAATCTGTGGGCGAAGCTATATGTATGTAGGGGATGACAGCAACCTATCTTTTGTTTATGTCGGTGCTTGTACCATCCACCTGTACGGAACCGTTTTCCTCTGCCTTCTTAAGCAATCCACCTGCGACTGACAAGAGCACGTGGCTCGGCTAACCAGCGCCGCTTAAACGTCAGATTTTCCGTCCGAAGCTATTGTGCCTAAGGTGCTGGCATTACTTCTTGAGCGCTTCACTGAACCACATCTTCGCGATTCCCCTCTTCACGAGTTTTGTAATGCACGGAATGAAATGGTAATAGTGGCTTACTTGCCCTAGCTTCGTAACACCAGCAGGTTTTGTTATCGGTGAGCACAAAATTAATGTCAAGGAATGTAATCTTCCCGTCACACGGTCACTTCTGGTGGGTTAAGAGGATCACGAATAGTGGTAAAAACGGGAGCAGATTGAGTCAATTATAAACTAAAAAGTCATCAACATACCTAGGCACTTTTATAACATTAGATTCGTAAGGACGCTCTGACAAGTCCCTGTCTAATTTGGCTAAAAACATATTACTTAGCACTGGTGCTACACAAGAACCTATACACACTCTCTGTTTGTGCAAATACAGGGTTTTGACGTTAACGACAAATAAAATCTAAGCAATCCTTAAAAAATATCGATAGATGTACCCGCTTCCGTACTAAATCTAACGGCAAGACTACACAACAGGTGGCGTACAGAACAGATGGCAGAGTCAAATTACTGTCGCCCCATACTGTGTAACGCTGCAGTAGTAGTAAGTGGTTCGTATGGAAAGGGAAAGGTTGGCGCTATCTTCTGCAGCCCTTGAGGGAGCACGGCTCCCAATTTGTAAGCGTAACCCTGCAGAGAGAGTGGATGGCACTAAGGAGACACGAATGAGAGGGAAAGTTTTAAATGGTGGTTGAACCACTCTGAGATTTTATTATGTAGTGCCAACAGGTCTACAATGAACTCACAGCCGCAAGATTTTTTTAATGATGCCGTAATAGCAATGTTAGAGGCTGTTGATGAACAACCACGGCTTCCCACTCTCCTTCGCTACCAATCCTACAGGCGCTCTGCTCTCCTCTCTCATGCGCATCCCCGAAAGCTACTGAACTGAACTGAACTGAACTTTATTGGGTCCTGTGAAGAGCAAGTCCCCCTAAGGGGGATCGTCTGCGGGCCGCGTCCACGACGGGACTGGGAGGTGGAACTCCGTGGCCAGGTCGTGGGCTCTCTGGACAGCCCGAAGTTGGTCGTCCTCGTGGGGACTGGTGAGGAGAGTGGTCCATTCTTCTTCCGTGGCTGGAGACCCTACAGCCGCGCGCAGCATGGGGCATTGCCACAGCATATGTGGTAAATTACATCTCGGGAGCTCACATCGAGGGCAACCCGGCTTTATTTCACTTATGAATCGTGAATAAAAGTTAGGTGAAGGGTAAGCGCCTGTTTGTAACAGTCGCAAAGTGAGAGTTTGCGGTCTCGTTAGATGAGGGTGAGGTAGAGGAAACTTTCTGCGCTCAAGGGGGTAGTGATGACAAACTTCGTTGTACGTTAGGAGCGGGTACCGCCGCCATGGCTCGCCCTTGGGCCTCGGGCCGCCCTCTTCCCTCGCGCGGCGAGTAAGGTCTCGCGCCTGGGAGTGAGCTAGCTCGTTGGCGTTAGGGACAAGGGGGTGAGCATCTTGGCCCACGTGGCCGGGGAACCAGATCAAGTGTTTAGTATCGGCCCACGTTGCACGCGAGAGCACGCGGGCTGCCTCTTTACAAACCGAGCCGGCGCGAAAGGCCTGTACTGCGGCTTTGGAGTCTGTGTAGACTGTTGTGCGATCCGTGGTCGCCAGAGCTAATGCTATAGCTACCTGTTCTGCGCGGTCTGCATCCGTGTTGGGGAGTGTTAGAGAAGTGAGGTGTTCGCCTTGCAGCGACGTAACGGCTGCGACGAAGTGCTTAAATTTGTCGTACTGAGCGGCGTCTACGAATGCTATACCGAATCTGGCATTGCAGCAGCCGTTTTGAGGAGGGCGGCTGCTCTAGCCTTACGTCGGCCGGGATTGTATTGCGGGTGCATGTTACGTGGGAGCGGGGGAACGATGAGGCGTTCTCGAAGCTCTGACGGCAGCGTGCACTCTCTTTGGTTGATTATTGGAGAGCGTATTTGGAGGTAGGCCAGGAGTTGCCTTCCCGCCTCAGTCGAGGAGAGTCGAGCAATCTGGGCTAGCTTCTGGGCCTCGACAATCTCACTGAAAGTGTTATGAAGGCCTAGTGCCATAAGTTTCTTTGTGTTCGTTTGAATGGGGAGTCCAAGTACCTGTTTGATAATCTTTCTAATGATCAGATTGAGCTTGTTCTCATCCCCTTTAGTCCAGGGGTGAGCTACAGCTACGTAATTGATGTGGCTCATTAGAGAAGCATGGAAGAGACGCCGTAGATTTTCTTCCGATAGTCCGCCTCGTTTGTTGGCAACGCCTTTGATTAGTTTAGACATGGAGTCTGCTTTAGCGGCTATGCGCTCTATGCTGAGTCCGTTCCTGCCGTGCTCCTGCAGGATCACTCCTAGTATACGAACCGAAGTGACTTGCGGAATTTGCGTACCGTCTTCTGTGTATATTGAAATGGGTGAGTTGGGAAGCCATTTGGGACCTAGTTTCGGTCTGTACAGTAAAAGTTCAGACTTTTCGGCCGATAGCCGTAAACCCGTCTGTCGGAGGTAGGCCTGTACCTTGTCTACCGCCGTCTGTAGATTGCGTTCGATGTCCCCGTCGCTACCACCCCCACACCAGATGGTAATATCATCGGCGTAGAAAGCGTGGCCGAGGCCATCAATGGAGCTCAATTCTCTCGAGAGAGCACTCAAAACTAAGTTGAAGAGAAATGGAGAGAGCACTGCTCCCTGCGGTGTGCCTCTGGGACCCAAGTCTTACGTCTTGGAACCCAAACTTCCTAGTCTAATGGTGGCTTTGCGGTCTTTGAGAAACGACCGCACGTATGCATAGAAGCGGTTGCCGAGTCCAGCGTCGGCAATCGCCTGTAGTATGTGCGAGTGTTTAACGTTATCGAAAGCCTTTTCTAGATCTAGTGCGAGCACGGCCCTGGTGTCCCGGAACTTGCCCGTTAAGATCTTGTGTTTCAGAATAAGCATGACGTCCTGTGTCGACATGGACGGGCGAAAGTCTATTTGATTAAAAGGGAGGAGGTGTTTCTCTTCCGCATGTTTCGTGGCCCGTTTAAGAATGACGTGCTGAGCCACCTTGCCCACACACGAGTTGAGGGAGATGGGCCTGAGCGAGCCAACCTAAAGAGGTTTCCCCGGCTTAGGTATGAGCACGATGGCGGCTTCGCGCCACTCAAGCGGGACTTCGCCGGATTCCCATACCTCGTTGATGTGTTTAGTGAGGAGGTCTATGTCCTCGTCCGCTAGATTTTTGAGCAGCTTATTTGTAATGCCGTCAGGGCCAGGGGCTGATCTACAGTTCATCTCAGCGAGTACTGCCCGCACCTCCGCACTCGTGAAGGCAGAAACCAATGGGTCTCCTTCCGTGTGCATCGGAGGTGGGGGGTAATCCGTGTCTGAGCTCGACTAGGTACAGAGGTAGCGCGACGCGAGCTCGTGTGTAAACTGTTCGTCCGTAAAGTTTTCCTTGCGAAGCTTATGAATTAAGCGGTCTATATGGTGAGTTGCTGATTGGATTTCGTGGGTTTGTCGCCCAACAGATGTTTGAGCAGGTTCCATTTGGATCCTTTACTCATCTGTGCTTCTACCGAATTGCATACTTCGTCTCTTTGCTGCGTAGCTAAAGTGCGACTGTGCTCTTCGATTTGCTTGTTGAGCTCCGCGATCTTTTTGCGAAGACGGCGGTTGAGCTTTTGCGTTTTCCATTTTGCCTGTAAGGCTTGCTGCGCCTCAATGAGGTGAGCAAGTAGGCTATCCATGCGCTCTATACATCACGCATGGTTTCTATTTCTTTTGTGGCTCTCGTTACGTCCTCTTGTAACCGAGCGAACAGGTCTCGAACAGAGGTGTAGGTGCTTTCGTCTTGCTTCCTAAGGGTGCGAAAATGATCCCAGTCGACCACCTTGAATTTACGGGGTGGGGGACTGGATACGGCTAGGGTGATGCTTCTGATGTAGTGATCACTACCTAGGTTGACCTGTGTGTTAATCCACGTACACTCTAAGAAGAAAAGGAGGAAATGGGGTATTGAGGTTACTCCTTTATGGGAGGAACTGATCTGCCACAACCATTCCTCCCTTTAGGGGGTAAGTGAGAGGGGATGAACTGTTACTCCCCATGCGGAGGATAACAGTTGCTCTTTTCCGATGCTCCTCAAGGGAGTAACGGTTATTCTTTCCGGTGCTCCTCGAAGATGGAATTAATTAAATTAACCATTTATTCGCTAATAAAAAAATTACTGGGCGAAAAAAAAAGCGCACCGGCAAGTAGGATTCGAACTCGCGTCCTCTCGCTTACAAGTCGGGTACCCTAACCACTTCACCATGGCAGCTCGGTTGACAATTCAGGTGACCGAGTCGAGGTTAACCAGCTTAACGCAGGTGCGGCAATAACACAAGAGACTCAGCATTTGGTGTATGCTATGCCGGGAGAGTCTAACGTTGCGCATACTTACAAATCTAAGCGACTACATAAAGAAAGCTGCCCGATTATTCTTACGGTGATTTAAACTGAGACATTACGTGATCTTTGTGTATATAACGAGCGCAAACGTTGCACGCAAGACGACAGAGGACAATTTCTCTATCGCTTAGCGTGCCCCTTTTGAGCTACACATCGCTTCAGTTAAGTTTATAATCTCCTTGCAACGAAAGGAACTCCTTAGGTACTAGTGGCCAAGAAAATCTGGCAATCCATTTATGACTTGCGCGCTTAATGCGTATCGTTCACTTATGGTGTGCACGCACACGAAGTGCACGGCTCTTCAGATTCCACCTTTTAAATTTCAGGCAATTTTCTCACGAAGATCCAAAGTGCTGCTTTACATCTAGTTAAGATAGACAGTAGACGAACTTCCAACTATTCATGATATATAGACAATACCGCGTTCGCCGCATCACTCCACGAGACGGACGAAAACAGCAAAGTGCATGGGGAGTAACTGTTGCAGTTCGTCCTCGCCGTTGCTCTCTTTCGGACCAGGGATCGTACACTTACTCTCCAAAATTTGCACACGCCACGCACACTCCTGCAGTTACTCCCTTGAGGGACGAAAGTGCCGTTTTTTGGACTAACTGTGCAGTTACTCCCGTTTTCCCCGGAATACTTCTTAGAGTGTAGAGTTGCGGATGTTTAGAACTAGTGCTAAGTCTGGAGTAGTATCTCTTGTTACCGAGTTACCCGTGTGTGTAGGGAACGCGGGGTCTGTGAGTAGTGTGAGACAGCGGTGTGCTATCTGCGTGGCAAGCGCTTTGCCTTTCGAGTGCAGATATCCGTAACCCCAATCGGGGTGTGCAGCATTAAAATCGCCTGCAAGCAATAGCGCGTTGTCGCCTGCTATCTTGCATGCTTTCTGAAAGAGGGCTATGAAAGTTTCTCTGCTGTCGGCAGGTGAGCTGTATACGTTAAGAAGAAAGACCGACTGTTTGAGGTGTGCGTTCGGAATGAGTTCTATCAAGATGTGTTCGACCTTGAGGTCAGGGCGAACTTCATGCTTTGTGTACGAAAAAGATTTCGCAATACAAGTGGCAATCCCCCGTTTACCCTTCCGAAAGACTGACTCTACGCGGTATCATCACAATGCGGGGCTATCGGTGAGCGTTTCCTGAAGGAGGAGGACAGAAGGGTTCTCAGCATTTGAGCGCAGTAATTGTTGTAAGGCGTCCTTCCGTTTCGGGAAGCTAAGGCAATTCCATTGCCAAATGGTGAGATTGTTTGAGGCAGCCATGTTTAATGATGAAGTGTTGGCCGGCCCTGCATCTGTTGATGCCGGTCGGCTTCGAGGATTTGCACTCGTGCTGTTATTTCAGTCATTTGAAGTTTCAGTCAGTTCATTTCGGACAATATGTCTGCACGGAATTGTTCTAGCAGCGCCGTCAGGTGTGCTATTATGCTCGACATCTTTAGAGGTTCATCGGCCTCTAGCGCGGAGCCAGCGCGCTTTTTCGCGCCGCGTACTGGGTTTGAGGCAGCGGGAGGTTCACTCGCGTTGCCCTCGCGTTTCTCTAGACGCTGGGGCGTTTTAAGGAGCGCCTTGATCTCAGAAAGCTCTTTGCGAAGAAAAGTATTCTCGCGTTCGAGCTACGTGCTGTGGCAATGATCCCGAACGCGCGGGTGCGCGGGTCTCACCTTTACCGGTGACCTTGTCGACCCAAGTGGGCTTGGAGGTGTCCGGGACCCGTGAGCTGCCCGGTGTGGCCTGGTCTTGGGGTTGAACGACCCTTATAGACTGGGTGTATGCTGCAGGCAGGAGGCTTGCAGCGGGCACCGGTGACGAACGGCTCTTGTTGCGACGTCGACGACGGCGCCGCACGAGGTAGGGTACTTGATAGCGGCTCCGGCAGGTCCGGTCGCCCGTTACATGCGCGCCTCCACACAGCGCGCACTTGGGTGCAGAGCATACGTGGTCCGGTCCGAGAGGTCCGTGGCCGATCACACACCTTGTCGGTGGGGTGCGGGCAGACGTCCTGGCGGTGACCCACTCGGCCGCAGTTGCGGCAAGTGTCTATTTGGCGTTTGTAGAGAGTGCAGCGATACATGATCGGTCCGCAGTAAACATAATTTGGTACTTTGAGGCCGTGGAACAGGATGACGACCGTGGTAGTGTTCTTGATTCGGCGTGCGCCGAGCACTGTTGGGTTGCGTGGCGTTCGTAGCATGCGTTGCAAGTCGGCGTCGGTGAAGTCGACGTCGACGCCTCGTATCACCCCGCGGCAGGAGTGACCCGGCGGGGTAAGATAGGTAGCGACTGGGTGTCGCTGATCGGTGAGAATAATTTCTTGAACGGTGCAAGAAGCAAGAGCATTCGTTTCTTGCGGTGTGCTCACCACGAAGATGTTCTGCATCGAGTTCGAGCAGACGATGTCTTCTTCGGTAGCCGATGGCGTCAGGCGTGCGGCCATCGTGAGTGCATTGAAAACCTTGTGTTGACTACAGTGACGTACGTCGAGACCGCCGCCCGGGCGAACGACGATTCTGAAGTGATCCTTGGGTAGATTCGGCAGCTTGCTGGCAGTAGCGAGCCTTTCAAGTGGACCGGGCGGTTTGGCGCCAACTGCGGCGCCATGTTGCCCTACATGCTGCGGCGCCTTGGCAGCGGCCTGTGCTTTGCTTGCGTTGCGACGACGATGGGCTGGGAGCCAGCCACATCCTGCGGCGGCTTCGGGAGAGATTTCTTCGCCTTCGACCATTGATTCTAGTGGCATGCTTGCAGCTGCGGTGGCGAGCGCCGGGCGGCGCGGCGCCGAGAGAGCGTAGTCGTGCTAGGCCTAGGGAACACTAAGGTGCGCATTCGGAACTGAGCTTCAAAAAGAGGTAAAGATGGGGCCTACCAGGATAAATTTGGTATCCAAATACTACCAGTGACTTGCCGGCGATGATCCGGTAGTGCAGAGAGGACGAAACGGGCATCGACCGATTGAAATTGCATCGATGTCGGGAGCCGCGGGGTACACGTCCGCACTATTCGCCGCCACCTAGCGGTCCCCCCCGAAAGCTACACTAGAAAAAAGGCTGCTCCACTGTCCGCCTCTCATCGCCCTGTGCGTGTCTCGCTGATTCGATGGAAGCTACACGGAAGGTCCAGTAGCGCGAAATGGGCGACCCCACCCCCTCTTATCCTAATACACAGTCACCATTCCAAACGTTGGTGCTATCGTGCCCGCTATCGTTAATAACTTTTTCTCTGGCGACGTCACGCGCAGGACTCTGCTGCCATCGTGGCTTGCATACAAGCAATTGCAAAGCCCAAAGAGGGCCCGGCCCACTATCACCCCTCTCGACAAATGACCGCTCGATGCGTATGTCCAGCGGAAATTCTAACAAGAATGTATTGAAGTGAACAGACGTGTGCAAGCCTTTTGCTAATCAGCTAACGTCACAATGAAATTTGTCCTGCTAGTAAATTCCACATCATCAAGTATAATCTTCTTTCCGCTACAGGAGTCACCTGTCGTGATAAAGCGCGTTTTTCTATCTTTTAACAACCGGCCATTTAACGAAATATTGCGATGCCACGCACGGTATTCCAGTGCAATATCAGTGACCCGGTACATGACTGTGAAAAACCCTTAACGCCCAAATACACAGGTAAAGGGCGTCAAAACGTTAATAGCAACCAAAGGAAATATCAGGCAGCGACCACAGGGAAAGAAACGACCGAGCCACGTGTTCAACACAGATGGAATATTACAGAGGGTCAGAAAGTACGCAATCGGAGCGGAAGGTTGGGGTCCGCGGTGGCCATGGGATGTAAAGAAAAACAATTGTTTTTCTTTACATCAACATTTACACATACCTTTAAAGGTATGTGTAAATGTTGCTTGCACAGGTGGTTATGCTCTTTGGCAGACTAAACTTTTGCGCTTACGCAAAGACACCAGATTCATATTTAAACAAAATTTACTAATGATAAAGTAGGCGCTTACGGCATCTTTGTAATAGAAATCCGAAAACAATCATCATCATCAGCCTATATTTATGTCCACTGCAGGACGAAGGCCTCCCCCTGTGATCTCCAATTACCCCTGTCTTGGGCTAGCTGATTCCAACTTACGCCTGCATATTTCCTAGCGTCATCAACCCACCTAGTTTTCTGACAATCATATTAAAAGGCAACTGACACTCGGTGCGCTGATTTCGCACTCATAGGTGGCAGTCTGATGTGATGCACATGCTTGCTGTGGAAAGAGGGAAGCCACTCTTGTTTTTGCCCGCCGTGAGCAAGCGCACAATTGGGACAAGCCCCACCCGGATTATAACAGCTCCCGCCATTCAGTTCGAGGTGATAGCTTACTGATTGTTAAATATGACGACGAATATCTACGCACAGAAGTGCTTTTGAAGCATATATATGTTGCCACAGACCCCGGTGAACGAGGCGCAGACGCCGGACTAAATTCCAAAGCCGAATTATCAGCTTCCGAAAATAATCCCACGAAAGCAAGGACAATTAAGAGTGGGCCCTCTGGTGCGCCAGCGAACGCCGGTTGCTGTCCAAAGACCGAGTCAGAGCCCAGAGTTGTCAAAACTCAACAAAATATATTCTTCACACAAGGCAGTTACACACACACACTTGCACACTTAGGCTAGACACAACACAATACAAATCAGATGGGTATTAACAATCACAGAAAATAACGACAAGCCCAAGAGTCCAACACGTAAAGTACAAAATAAATAGGAACACTAAGTGTCCAATCGTATTCACCGTGCTGGTTGGTCTTGGAGTCAGACGATCTCGGCGTAACTTGGGGGCAAATCTCGAAGAAGGAACTTCTTCCGGAAATGCAGACGCTCGATGAACTCGTTGACTAGCTTGCCGGGGAATCCCCTTCTTCCGCAGACACTCGGTCTTCACGTTACATAACTTCACCGGTGCGGACTCAACTCCTGAATTCTTCACTGGACTCCCGGATTCCTAACTGACAATGCTCGCACGGCGTTTATATAGCCGTCGACGGTCCTTCTCGAACATTCGATCGGAGTTGTGATTCCGTAGCACGGCCAAAGCTTGGGAAGCTTCTACTCTTTTCTCGTACCTTCGACCGCTGCTTTCGGAACATTCTCGAGGGGGGGTGATGATGACTCATGCTGTTCACGCACGCTCACGCTGTTGTTTCTCTCGGCTCGCCGGGTGAGAAGGAGTCTCGGCGCGCGCGTGTGCTTTCTCTCTCTCTCCGGTTAACGTCGCTTCGTCGAACCTCGTTCCAGACGTTTCGGCGCCGTTGTTAGCGTGGTTGCTTGAGGCGTATGCGCTCTCCCCCTCTGTTGAAGTTGCCGCGGGACCGGCGTGTTCTTTCGCTGGCTTGCGCGACACTCGGCGCGCGCTTTGATTACGCGCTCTTTTGTGACACTGCCCCCCACTTTAAGAATATTATGCAATAATATTCAAAGAAACACAAAAGAAGCGCGCACAAAAGTCCACTACACACGAGTCCGTAAGTCCATAAATCAGTCCACCACAATTCACACATCACTCGCGATACATCGAGCACAAACACAAGTCACACAAGCACGCCCGGACCACAGAATAACACATCGCTCGTATAACTAGTACACTTATATTATACAATGATACATCTCTCACGTAACAGTTACACTTGTACTATACAAAAATACATATCTCGCGTAACAAGGCAAATATTTGAAATACAACATGTGCAACAAGTATACAAAACTATGACAGGGTAATTTATAGAACACAAACAAATACATAAACAAACACTCGGTGCACTCAATCAAAACGCTTTGCACCACACACTAATGGTCAATGGTTCTTAAATTTGAACTTCCTGTCCTTGGTCTTTCTATAGTAGTGTTTCGCGTGGTTATGGGTCCCGGTCGGTTTATTTTCGGAATTGGGTCTGGAAGTGAGCTGGGACGGTTTTGCCTGAGCCTTTGCTTGAGCTCGGGTGACAGTTGCCGCGGTGTTTTCGTCAGATGTTGATGGTTTTCCGTGTGGCTCTTCAATCGTCGATGTTTCGATCTTCAACTCTTCTTCCAAAGGTTTCGGATCGTCTGGGGCGCGAACTCCCTCGATGTTTCCTAGAATTAGGTCATACAGTGGGCTGTCCATGCAAAGCGCAGTGACATTCCCACTGTAATAGGGGGTATCGACCTCAATGTTGGCTTCGGCAAGCTTCCTAACCGTACCGTCGATCAGGTAAACTAAAGTGGTTTCGCCCGTGAGCTCCTCGTCTTTTACTAAGTCCCTTCGCACTATCACTGTGCTGGTGCCGGAATCTCGTAACACCGTGATTTGTTTGTCTCCCAATTTTCCGGCAAGTACGGGCATTACCTTATCGGGAAATTCTGGGCGTTGTGTCATCACCGCATTAACGACCGGAATTCTTTTTCCGTCTCGAAGTTCTACAAAGCCGTCGTTTATGTCTTCTTCTTGATGTTTTGGTGGGGCATACACACAGGATGCTTGGGGAGTTTCCTTCACTCCGTTGCGACATGAATCGGCTTTGTGCCCCGTTCGCCCACATTTAAAACATTTAACCTCATTGGTGCGCGTAAAATTGGTCCGACAATTGCTAGCATGGTGGCCTAGTCGGTTACAAAGATAACACCTCGGAACAGGCTTCGGAGGGTTTCTCCTTTCATCGGATGCCGGTTTCTTTGCATCCTCTGGCTCCTCTTTTCTAATCTTGGAAAGATTGGTGCCTCCCTGTGCTTCCAAAAATTGATCTGCCAATTCCAACATATCTTGAAGCGTTTTAGCTTTCCTTTCTTTCAGATAGAGTGACAGGCTCGGGTGGCAACTGATGAGGAACTGCTCCTTGATTAGAAGCTCTCTAAGCGCACCGTACTCCTGTGCAGTCTCTGAAAGTTCGGTCCACCTATCAAAATAGTGACTGAGCCGCGCGGCAAATTGCGTGGCAGTCTCGCCATCGGCTGGCTTTCCAGTCCTAAACTTATCTCGGAAGCCTTCTACGGTGAACCTAAATCTTTTCAGTAAAGCAGCTTTCACCCTTCCATAATTAGAGGCATCGGTTGGCGTCAGCCTACCGTACACACTAAGTGCTTCACCGCTCAAACACGTACTCAACGCAGTGGCCCATTGATCCTCTGGCCAATTCTGGCTTTTAGCAACTGTCTCAAATCTATGCAAATAGGCATCCAGATCATCTTTTCTTTCATCGAATGCCACAAGCAGTTTGCTTGGGTTCAGACGGAAGCTAGTTTCTTCCCTTTCAGTGCTATCGACTCTTGCCTGGGCGGGAGCGTCTGTACGCTGCTGCAATCGAAGTCGTTCGAGTTCTAACTCATGCTGTCTCTGTCTTTCTCTCTCAGCTATTTCAGCTTCTCTTTCCTCTTTGGCCCGTTCGGCCGCTAGCTTCTCTCTTTCTACAGATTCTTTTTCCTTCTGACTAACCCACTTCCGTAATTCCGCTCCGGAAAGACCCATCTTCTCACCAAGGGCAACTAATTTCTCGAGATCCATAATGCCCTTCAAAAATTCTAGCCGCGTGCAAAAAATATCTGCCTAGATTTCAACAATCGAACTGCTCTCTGCACACAAGTTAGCAAAACGTGGTGCAACACTCAAAATCGTTTACAATAGCAATGTAAACGACCCTAGGCTCTTTCTCCCTACTATGGACACACAATTTGCACCAGAAAGGTCCTTGTCGCGGACGCCAGAAATATTGTCACAGACCCCGGTGAACGAGGCGCAGACGCCGGACTAAATTCCAAAGCCGAATTATCAGCTTCCGAAAATAATCCCACGAAAGCAAGGACAATTAAGAGTGGGCCCTCTGGTGCGCCAGCGAACGCCGGTTGCTGTCCAAAGACCGAGTCAGAGCCCAGAGTTGTCAAAACTCAACAAAATATATTCTTCACACAAGGCAGTTACACACACACACTTGCACACTTAGGCTAGACACAACACAATACAAATCAGATGGGTATTAACAATCACAGAAAATAACGACAAGCCCAAGAGTCCAACACGTAAAGTACAAAATAAATAGGAACACTAAGTGTCCAATCGTATTCACCGTGCTGGTTGGTCTTGGAGTCAGACGATCTCGGCGTAACTTGGGGGCAAATCTCGAAGAAGGAACTTCTTCCGGAAATGCAGACGCTCGATGAACTCGTTGACTAGCTTGCCGGGGAATCCCCTTCTTCCGCAGACACTCGGTCTTCACGTTACATAACTTCACCGGTGCGGACTCAACTCCTGAATTCTTCACTGGACTCCCGGATTCCTAACTGACAATGCTCGCACGGCGTTTATATAGCCGTCGACGGTCCTTCTCGAACATTCGATCGGAGTTGTGATTCCGTAGCACGGCCAAAGCTTGGGAAGCTTCTACTCTTTTCTCGTACCTTCGACCGCTGCTTTCGGAACATTCTCGAGGGGGGGTGATGATGACTCATGCTGTTCACGCACGCTCACGCTGTTGTTTCTCTCGGCTCGCCGGGTGAGAAGGAGTCTCGGCGCGCGCGTGTGCTTTCTCTCTCTCTCCGGTTAACGTCGCTTCGTCGAACCTCGTTCCAGACGTTTCGGCGCCGTTGTTAGCGTGGTTGCTTGAGGCGTATGCGCTCTCCCCCTCTGTTGAAGTTGCCGCGGGACCGGCGTGTTCTTTCGCTGGCTTGCGCGACACTCGGCGCGCGCTTTGATTACGCGCTCTTTTGTGACATATGTAAAAAAACTAAGTCGTCTTCGGATAAGAGATCCTTCAAGTTTCTATATATAAACATTTACCAGTCACAATATTCAATAATTTATTCAAGAAAATATTGGTAATGTCATTGAGCATGAGGCTAGGCGAAAGGGAAGCAACCCTAGAAACTGACTAGGTGAGCCTTGCGCCCATAAGGCGAACACTGGTAGTGCCTCTGCCGCCTATTTGAAGCTTATAAGAAAGCAGTGGAAAAGCGGATCCGAAACTAACTACATGCATCTACTCTTAATTCATACTTAGCGGCTCACGTTCCCCCTAGGGGACTCAGCCTTTCAGTAAACGCAGCCATGCACCAGTCAAATGTACGATAAGAATACTGCTCAATGGCATGAAACCCTTCGAACAACCTCTTTAGATCTTACCCGTATTATTCGCAATCATTATCAGCACGCTTTTAAGGACTCGCTAAATACGGAACAATTGTGCGCATGTGGTGACTTCAGCACGCACGAAATCGCTGAGTTAGAAGCTTATAAATTTAAAATAGATAAGTGAGATTCACGAAAAAAAGTGCAAAAAGTTGCTCCGTGATGGCGTGGACCGCTCGTTGTTTCTAGAGTTAATGTATATGCATATACAGTAACTCTAGTTGTTTCCAAGGCAGGTAATAACGGCGGTCCCGATAAAATCCTTTCCTAGGACAGAGCACAGCCCGCCGCCTCTTTCTAACGTGGTTAACCTTTCCCATGTGAGCATAACTGGGGATGAACTTCGCATTTTGTCACGGGACCTAACCTTTTGTCCTGCAACTGGCGGACATGACGACTTTCAATTGGCTAAAGATTTGGACAACATTTCACGCAACATGCGCCTACGGGAATATTTCCACGACCGCCCATCAACTTCTGACACGCCACCAGTTATGCCTTCTAGCAACCGTTGGACCTCTCCGGCCCAGCGTGATAAATGCCTAGACATGTATATCGCCGCCGTCCAACGTGACGTCCTGAAAACTTATGAGAACCAAAATTCATTTAAGCCAAACATTTCATTAGAAGAAAGGAAAGCTACCACCTCATTGGCCAAACGCAGTGATATTGTGATAAAACCAGCGGACAAAGGTGGCGTCGTGGTAATCATGAGCAAAATGGGCTATATAAGCGAAGCCCAGAGACAAATAAATGACCAGACTTTCTATAAGCGTCTAGACGGTGATCCTACCACAAATTTTAAAGCAATAGTCCAAGATAACATTAAAGGTTTCGTAAAAGCGAAGCCATTAAGCGATAACGCAGTAGGTTCACTCGTCCCATCCCGGGCAGGTGCTACTTGCTGCCTAAAATACACAAAGAAAACTTTCCCGGACGCCCTGTTGCTTCGATCGGGCGTTGGCACTGTCACGGAGCAACTTTCGCGCTACGTTGATGTAATAATCAGCAGCCTTCCATGTACCTTCTCATCTTATCTTAAAGATACGAACCATTTTTTGTTGGACATCGACGACCTCCTTATACCGGAGAATTCCCTGCTCGTTACATTAAATGTGCTTTCACTCTATACAAACATCCCTATAATGTTGCCATTCAGTGAGTAGTTCATGCCTATGACAGTTCGTCTGATGATCCAAAAACCATTGGTAGTGACACACTGTCTACATTATTGAAACTAATTTTAGAGCTCAATAATTTTGAATTTGACGGTTCGCACTGCCTTCAAGTAAGCGGCACATCAATGGGCACTCGCATTGGACCTAATTATGCTAGCATTTTTATGTCTGTTCTGGAGAATGACTTTCTTGGCAAGCGCGAACTAAAACATCTGTATTATAAGCGGTTAATAGATGAAATTTTTCTGATTTGGCCTCATGGTGAAAATGAACTGTTATCGTTTATAGCCGATTTCAATACCGTCCATCCATCGATTTCTTTTTCGCATGAATACTCTCGTTCTACGATTAACTTTCTGGACGTTACAGTTTCCCTATCTAACAACAAACTAACCACTGAACTTTACAGAAAACCAACGGACAGGCATCGTTATCTTCACTTTAAATGTTATCACGTAAAACACTGGAAAACCAGTATACCATATAGTCAGGCGCCCCGCTTAAAAACGCTTTGCTCGGAACAGTCGGGCTTTTATGAAAACTGTGAACAACTTCGCGAAGCTTTAATCCAGCAGGAATACCCACGTCACAAAGTGGCTGATGCCGTTAAAAGGGCCGATGCGCTGAATCGGAAGGATTTGTTCCGCGCAAAAAAGCAATCGTCCATTCAGACACAATGTACCCTCGTTGTAACCCACTCAGCATCGGTTCCAAACGTCTCGTCAATCCTTAAACATTTCAATATACTAGCACAGAGTGATCACCTTAAAGTTATCTTCCCAGAACCCCCACGGGTAGTCTTCAGACGGTCTAGTAATCTGCATGACATCTGAACGTCATCTAAAACGTGGATTGCTGAGACAGCGTGTTGTCAACCTTGCAAGAAAACACGTTTAAGGCTTAGAGATTGACGCCAGCCAAATAAGGGAGTTTTATTAGCCCGCCGTTTGGAGCCAATTCGGCTCCTTCTTCAGGGGGTATTCTTCGCAGGTGGCGGCGTGCCGCTTTTAAGAAGTCTATCGTAAGAAAGGAGAGGAATGGGAGAGAGCGTAAGGTGGGGAGACACTTGACAGGGCACCTGTTCTTGACAGACGAAAGAGGTGGTGGGGGGGTGGGGGGGGGGGGCGGGGGGCGACGCGATGTTTTGGTGTTGGTGACCTCGAGCGGGGGGTCCTTTCTTCCCTTCGTCGCATCTGCAAGGCCGTGAACATACAAAGAGGGAAGGATGCCCTTCACGCTGTTTATATTGCCCGCCGTGTTCTGAATGTGCCATGACTCCAGTAGTAGCCTTTTTCGCCAGTTTGTCTCTGTTTGAAGGATTTCGGTTTCTTGGAGCAAATAGGGGAAATCCCGTCTCGTCGGTGTCGGGCACTGTCACCGTCCGGACGACGCTGATGAAAGGGGTGGCATCGGGGGAAGCACCCAAGAATGGGCACTGCCAAGTTTGGGCGCTTGTTTTCCCGTCTCGTCGCTTTAAAGGGGATGCCAATAAATCATCATCACCATCATCGTCGGTGTCTGGCACTGTTGCCGTCTGGGCGACGCTCATGGAAGGGCCTGCCTCGATGGGAAACAAAGAATGCGCCCGGCCAATTCGGGACACACACACACTGAACGAGAAGCGAGGGTCTCGAATCCGGCAGCATTGATGCCTTCAGGTGACATGTGTGGGTTTATATACCAGTTGCCTTCACCCCAAAATGTTTACGTAGACGCGACGCCTGCGGCAGAAAGGGTGTTCCACATCTGCTGCCAAGGCCGTGAGTGATGGCACTGGCTAACACTCCCAGTGTTAGTTCTAGTAGATAAACATAAATACCCCAGAAAGTGGATGGGGATGGGGAGCCAGTAGTTTTTCGTTTGGTGTCATTTTTTCGTTGGCTCCTTATGATACTACAATAAGAAGAAAATAAATATTGTAAGATACGAAGAAACAACATCACAGGGTCAAAAATATACAGTATATAAAAATCTACAGTGTATAACCTTATACACACACACGAACATATACAGATAGAAGGCGAGGACATGTTGCATAACACCGAGTACCTATACGTATACACGTATGCAGAGTTACAAACACATACACGAGACCACGATACAGACTGAGATGAGCGGGTGAACATATGAGGAAGATACACACATGAAATAATGCACGCACAGATATACGAGCGTCAAAACCAAACGTCATCAAAAGACACACACAACCTACATGCGCACATAAATACAAATAATGGCATCTCGGTAAGGATGCCCGTGCCTTCGAAGATATGTTTGAGTGCTTTCAGTGCTTCACGCTGTATCGTTTTCGATGGCCAAGGGCCCACTAATTTAGCGAGAGAGAACGATAGATTAGGATCAGTTGAGTGTAGATGTTATTCTATAGCTGCCATCTACGCGTAGCGCGTCTGGGGCATTCGAGGAGTACAGATGGAGTCGTTGGCACGGGAGCAAGCCGGGGATGAAGCCCGTTTGATGCGATATGGAAAATGCTTCGTATAAGCTGTCCCAAGGCGTAGTCGATGAATTAGTGTCTCGGTACTTTTCGAACGTTCTACATCCAGCTGGTATTTGAGTTGGGGGCCACTTCGTAAAGGACCGATTCCTTAGTATCTTCATTAAACCACGTTGACATACACAATTACTTCTTTAGCACTTTTAATTGGGAAAAGCGAGTGCACAACTAGGTCAAAACCAGTCGATACCCTTTACAAGTGCCAACTTGTCCTAGCTATTACTGGAAATGTTTCATCAACCATAGAAGCTGGAACCACTTGGTACTGGAGAACAGTGCCGGTGGCCGCCACGGTTCTTTTTTTGAATAGTACATAAGGAAATGCACTGGTTAAACTACATGGCATCATGGCTAATACAGATTTAAGAACAACTCCACTTCCGCATTTTTAGGCGTCGATGCACGACTTATTTTTATAGAAAAGACACCGGAAAGCTGACAGATTCCTGGTAGAAGCTACTGTACTTCCAACAGTTTAAAGCGTGCGCTCCGAGCTTGTAGAAGTCTTTATTCCACACGTTGTTGCTAATACTACTATTACTTTTTTTTTTTGCAAGTTGTACATAGGCACTTCGATTCGTGGGCGTTTCACCAATTTTGTCCAAGCTGGGGCCTTGAGATATTCGCCTGACAGTTTAGTATAGCTAAAAATTGTTGCGCAACCCATCATTACCGCATTATATGCGAATCTTGAACTGGTTTTAGAAAACAGTCAGCATCCCAAATACAGCATGGTTAAATTAGCAAAAAAAAAAAGAAAACAGTTAATGAGTTCACTGAACAAGCTAGACAACTGCGCGTTACAGCACTTAAGGTATTTTTTTTTATTACTGAGATTTAATTAGGTGATAATAATTAATTATTATGTAACTCGAGAAGCACTTTTCTAATTATCAAAGTGTAAATGAGAAAATTGTAGAGCAACATGAAAAACTCCCGATACAGCTTGCTGTTGCTCAATACGTGCTACATAAATGTGTTTTTCCGAGCGTGAAAGAAGCCCGCGAATACACGCAGAATTGCCACGCGATTGGCCGCTCGAGACACTTTGCGTGTATTCACGGGCTTCTTTCACGCTCGGAAAAACACATTTATGTAGCACGTATTGAGCAACAGCAAGCTGTATCGGTAGTTGTCATGGTGCTCTACACTTTTCTCATCAGCACTTTGATAATTAGGGCAGTAGTTCTCGAGTTATATAAATAATTATAATCGCCTAACTAAATCTCAGTAACGAAAAAATTACCGGCGGCTACTACACTGTACTGGAAACAATACGAACTAGGTTTGCTTCGCGTAACGCCGTTGCACTTTTTTTAAATCGTGCTGCGTGATAGCTGGGACACCCTGTAAATATATACATACATATCAAGCACGAGAATATGCGGTCGTAGATGCCGTCGCCGCTTGGTTCGCCCCCGTCCCAAACGCACGCTACCAATTTTACGGTCGTCCAGCTGCAGCCGCTAAGTCGGGCCTCAAGGCCATGGCCCTCCCTGCCCCGCCGCGAATCACCGCTGTTGGGCGTTTTCCTAAGAGTGCAGCGCTGGAGGCAGGTGTGGAAGGGAAGTGGGGGGGGGGGGGGGGGGGGGAAGGATCGCTGCGAAGCGCGATACATCCGGGCAGCGCATTTACATTCGCACGCCCGTGCAGCCGGTCGATTGCAGCGCGCCCGCGCGGCGCTAAAGGGAACTACTAATCTAGGTACTTGCTGGCGACGCGTCTCCGCAAACGCCCCTATACTCTGTGAGTCCCTGCGCCCTAGCGCCGCCGCCTCCCCGGCTTCTGCATGGCTCCACGGAGCGCGCCGCGCTAATGGCCGGGCGGCCGCGCCGCCGTGGTCCGTCAGAATGATGCATTGAGTTAACGGTGTTGAAAACTGACTGGCCACAATTTGTCACTTAGCTTGGATCTTAATTTCTTTCCCCTTTTAGTTTTACCATACGTTACCGCATACGGTAAGGTGCGCACCATGTTTTGCAAGCCGAGCCGGACCAAGCCTAAACATAGCGAGCAAGTGGCGTCGGCCACAGAGCCCACGCCGTGCATGTTTCGCGTGCGTTTTTCACCATGGTAGGACCAAGAGACGAGTTAAATTTAATTCACCTTCTGCAACGTGGCGAAGTGGCAGCAAGTATGTCAGTCCCTCTAACCGGAAGCATAACCTTGAGCTGAACTGAACTTGTGGCCGTACCCTTCGTACAGGGGAGTAATATACTCAGGCCGAATGAGAAAAAAAAAATTCAAATAACCGAAAATCAACCAAAGAAACAGAACATAAAACGTGGCAGGAAAAAAAAAACACTTCGGTTTGGTGGCGCCATCTAGTGACGAAGATTGTACTTAGAGGGGGCGCCGAGTTTTTATTGCAGTAACTACAGTGTACTAGAATTCTAGTATACTGTAGCAGTAACTAACTATATTCCACTTATCTGCTGGTGTAAAGTGTCGGCAGCGGTGCAATTTAAAACAAACAGTCCTATTTTTTATACGCAAGGCCTCAAGGTTAACCGCTGTCATCATTAATTATCAAGTTACCGTACGCATCGAGTACACACGCAGCTCAAACGTATTCGGTCATCGCGGTACGTTACCGCACTTACCACACCGTAACACGGCACTACTAAAACTAATTGACTAAACAGTCGTGACAGGAGCAGAGCCGAGCACACACGCAGCTCAAACGTATTCGGTCATCGCGGTACGTTACCGCACTTACCACACCGTAACACGGCACTACTAAAACTAATTGACTAAACAGTCGTGACAGGAGCAGAGCCGAGCACACACGCAGCTCAAACGTATTCGGTCATCGCGGTACGTTACCGCACTTACCACACCGTAACACGGCACTACTAAAACTAATTGACTAAACAGTCGTGACAGGAGCAGAGCCGAGCACACACGCAGCTCAAACGTATTCGGTCATCGCGGTACGTTACCGCACTTACCACACCGTAACACGGCACTACTAAAACTAATTGACTAAACAGTCGTGACAGGAGCAGAGCCGAGCACACACGCAGCTCAAACGTATTCGGTCATCGCGGTACGTTACCGCACTTACCACACCGTAACACGGCACTACTAAAACTAATTGACTAAGCAGTCGTGACAGGAGCAGAGCCGAGCACACACGCAGCTCAAACGTATTCGGTCATCGCGGTACGTTACCGCACTTACCACACCGTAACACGGCACTACTAAAACTAATTGACTAAACAGTCGTGACAGGAGCAGAGCCGAGCACACACGCAGCTCAAACGTATTCGGTCATCGCGGTACGTTACCGCACTTACCACACCGTAACACGGCACTACTAAAACTAATTGACTAAGCAGTCGTGACAGGAGCAGAGCCGAGCACACACGCAGCTCAAACGTATTCGGTCATCGCGGTACGTTACCGCACTTACCACACCGTAACACGGCACTACTAAAACTAATTGACTAAACAGTCGTGACAGGAGCAGAGCCGAGCACACACGCAGCTCAAACGTATTCGGTCATCGCGGTACGTTACCGCACTTACCACACCGTAACACGGCACTACTAAAACTAATTGACTAAACAGTCGCGACAGGAGCAGAGCAGCAATGTATTGTCTTCTCTTGCCTGCTTACTAATGGCAAGAAGTTAGGCTCTAGCACTGTGGCATAATCAGTTCTTTCAGGTATGACTACGAGCTTGATGCTCTACCATTCGTCCACGATCACATGCATACTTCCCTCCGACTTCATGATCGGCCAAATGTAATCACGTTTTAACACTTCGCCAGCGCACAAATGCCATCGTCGTTTTAACATTGACCACATGACACTAACGTAAGTCCGCACGGTTGTATACACTGTCGCTAATCGCGTCAAAATCCCGTGTTTCTCTAGATAATGCCCGTTCAGTACCTGCGCTAGAACCCAACAGTCGGCTCGCGACGGCCGCACTAGAAAACGATCGTCTTCTCAACGTGGTCGTCATCGCGCTGTTTGCGCACGCACAGCTCCGTTCGTGCAAACGCGTTGTTCCACCTTGTAGCGCTTCGTTTTATCTCAAACAATGCAGGACAGACATCGATTCCAGCAGTGTGCACGCCTCCTGCTCGCGGAGAGTTGCCCAGCCTGGTCCAGCGGAGGCGTTCCCGCGGCTATGGCGGCGAGCGGGGACTAGGGGGCTCGACGCAGATAGGTACGCGCGACCCCTAGGACCGAAAAGCACCTAGATGCGTAGTTCCCGTTAGTGCCGCGCGGGTGCGCTGCAGTCATCCGGTTGTACGGGCGCGCGAATGTAAATGCGCATCCGGGCACATGCGAGTAGTGTGTGCTGTGTGAGCTTCCCCTTTGCGTCCACAGTCAGACAGATCAGATACGGAGACGCTACGGCATTGGCATGTTTGGTGTGCAGCGATCGCTCGACCTTTCGCCCGGTTTGTCGGCTCGCTTGCTTTTGTGCGGCAGCGGTGATGGCCAACGTTCAGCGCGCGTCTGCTGGTTGTGCTGGGCGTCTACGCTCGTGGCAACTCCTGTAATGAGTGGTTCTCCGGTTGCTTCTGCGGATCGACCGGACTTTGCAAATGCTCAGCGTTCGAGAACAACAAGGTGAGCTGTACTCTTCGGAAATGCTCTCGTGAACCGTAATTCTATTGAACGTCGCAGCTGTAGCGTGCACGTGGGCACTTCGATGCCTTGGAGGACGGTAAAAAAGAAAGAAAAAACCCGAGGAGGGAGCATGACGCCAAGCAGCTAGTCCCGCTAAGCCAGCCTCTTCTAACGCCGACCCATTGCCCCCTTTTCTGGGCCAGACCTTTTCAAGACACTTTGGGGTACGCGATGACCTGTTAGCGGTGCCCTCATCACAGCTGACCGAGGTCACGCGCTCTCCGTTCTACCCTCTCGCGTACCGTGCTCAGTGCATAGAAATTTCCCCCTTGCGCATCACGCCATGAGCCTTTTCATTTTTATGATGACTAGGCTTCAAGATGGTCACGTGACGCTCCCTCCTAGCTCTTCCGTGTTTGGCGCCCGTGTTCAGCGAGATTGACAGCAGATATGGATGTCAGTAGCGTCACTGATATTGAAGGGAGCATCTATCTGCCCTTATGGCACGTAGTGTGATAGACAACATTAGTGTTGATGGCTGTGGACAAACCAGGAATTAGGACGGCCTACGTCCGACAACACAAAACAGCGAGTCGGACTTTCTGCTGTGCTGTCGTGAATCGTATTTAAAATGTGGCGTTACGTAAAGTCCCGTTTTCCTTGTGCACAATTTTATGAGCGTCCACTTCTGTTTACGAGACAGGCCTTCGTACCACACAGTGCCACAGAGACGGGACCGAGTTCTATCCTGAGCTGCCAAAAAGGCATGCACGCGTACGCCTCCCAAACCAAAGTTCGTGCGCGCCGCTGTGACCTCACGCATGCGCAAACACGCAAATAAGAATTTGCATATTTTTTAAAGAACCCTTTAGCACATTGTATCCTCAGGCGAAATACTTCCAGCAGTGCCAAGATCTCTGGTCGTACTTGTTTGTTTCTTGCAAGGCGTTGTGTTCCACAATAAACAAGGAACCTTCTTGTACGTTGTGGGGTTTCGAGCGCTCGCCGTCGGACGCCGTTCCGTTGCGTTTCCGAGAAGTCGTATGTCACTCGCCTCCCTGCCTGCTGACAGCGGGTCATGAAACACTCCGATGTCAACCGGCCACACGGGAAGGGCTCCGCCCACTGGCCGACTTCCGGGCTGGGTTTCGGGCATTGAGGAGAGACCACGCATCCTGGCGCCACAAGGTGTTGCTCTCTGCCGGCAGCGGCCCCTTTGTCCGCCCCCCCCCCCCCCCCCCCCGGCCGACGATTGCTTCGGCTCGTCCCTGCCTTGGCGTGCACGCGCGCTTTCACGTCGTTTCGATAGCGGCCACCTGCAAACCATTTGGCCATGTTGTCGTGCTTGTTGACCCTGTGTCGAAACCCGGCTTTAAACTGTCGTGTTGTCCTTTCCGGAGAGCTTCGCCTAGTGTCTCCCTTGCTGCGTGCGCGGTCTCGCATTCCCCTAGCTGGGACTGCGGTGGGACGCGTGCACGCAGCGGCGGGTTTGCACACGGAGCGGCCGTGGGGCTCGAACCCGTCCGTGGTGGTCTTCCGGCGGGCGGGTTTGGAGCGTGAGAGCCGTTAGCGTTGTGTGAGACCACAGCGCTTGAGACCCCAATTCAGACTTTTCCCGAAATAATTAGCGTTTGTCGCCCCTCTGCCAGAGCTGTTAATCTCGCCTGGAAGTCTTTTAATCATTGATGTGCTTGGTTCACGATAAAAAAAACTGAGTGATACTGTTTTTGACATGTATAAAAGTGTAAAATGATTATGTTCTGTGTTTTCTGTATTTTTGTTGTGATGAAAGCATGACTGTGCATATTCTTTTTGCTTAAACCGCTTACCAAACTGTAAAGGATCAGAGGCCTTTGACAAGAATGTTAAGCATTTAGCCCCTGCCCCTTTAGCAGGCTCTGTAATAAGTATGTTGAAAAATAAAGGCGAAATTCAAAAAAATTAAACGGAAAACTGCATCACCTACGGCGATAGCTGAAGTACCAAGTCAAGCAATTGTTATTTCGCAATAACGCTACATCATCAAAACGGCCCCGAATAAGTTGTGGAACTTTCTCAGTGAAAAGTGGAGATTGGTGTCGCTGCTGATGGTATTGTAATCACGGGTAGAAAAAGACATTACGCAGCGTCGTAATATTTATTGTAATAGTCTAGTTTCAGCGAACGCTTCATGCACGACCAGTGCCGTAGAGTTGAGTGTTTGGCCAGGATGTGAACTTCATTAATTAAGACTTAGAGATTGACTCCAACCAAATAAGGAAATTTACCAGCCCGACGTTTTGGCACCAATTCGGCTCCTTCTTCAGGGGGTATTCTTCGCAGATGGCGGTGTGCCGCTTTTAAAAGGTCCATCGTAAGAAAGGAGAGGAAGGGGGAGAGAGCGTAAGGTGCGGAGACGCTTGGCAGGGCACCTGCTCTAGACAGACAAAATAGGTGGTGGGGGGGACGAGTTGTTTTGGTGTTGCTGACTTAGGGCGGGGGGTCCTTTCTTCCCTTCGTCGCGTCTGCAAGGCCATGAACATACAAAGAAGGAAGAATGCCCTTCACGATGTTTATATTACCCGCCGTGTTCTGAATGTGCCAAGACTCCAGTAGTAGCCTTTTTCGCCAGTTTGTCTCTGTTTGAAGGATTTGGGTTTCTTGGAAAGAAATCTTGTGGTCGGCGTCTTCGGAATGTTCGGCGACGGCGCTGCGTCATGGTGACGGAAATTGAGGCCCCCATGGGAGTTCCTTTCACCTGCTTGTAGTAGCTGCCTCGGAAGGTGAAGTAGGTATTTAATAGGCATAGCTCGAGAAGGCGGCAGATCTCGTCTACACTCAAGGGGGTTCTATCGTCGAGTGCGTCGTCGCGTTCCAGGGCATCCCTTGTTGCGGATATAGCTAACTGAATGGGTACTCTGGTGAACAAAGAGATCACATCAAAAGAGACCAGGCATTCATTATCTTCGAGGCGTACATTTGATATGAGCTTGATGAAGTTTTCGGGGTTGCGCACGTGGGATGCTGTCCTTCCGGTGAGTGGCGATATAATCTGGTGCAAGTATGCGGATAGTGATCGAAGTGGGGAGCATGAAAAGTCTACGATTGGCCGTAAGGGGATTCCGGGTTTATGGAGTTTTGGTTCCGAAACGTCGGGCTAGTAAATTTCCTTATTTGGTTGGAGTCAATCTCCAAGTCTTAATCAATTTTCCCAACCAGACAGGTAATTCTGTCGAAATGTTTAGCTTCGAACTTGATTAACTATCAGGGAGTGGTCTCCATGTTGCTTGATCTAAGAACGAGTCGCCAAGATGTCTTTCTGCGGCAGTAGTCTCTTGCAACGTTCCTAGCAATAATTTTCGCGCTTCAAATTGGCGATCAATTGTTATTTGAAAACTACAGGCTAATTTCTATTGTAAACTGATTCAACACAGCATGGTTTCAGAAAGGGCTATTCTACAGTTACGTGCGGCTTGTTTCAGTTACACATTCATATGCTTCGATTCTCGATAATAGCGGTGAAATTGATTCTTTTTAGATTTTAGCAAAGCGTTTGCTAAGTGTAAGGCCGAGCATGCGTCACTGAGGTATGCGTCATTTGTAAGGCCGAATGAATGGCAGCAGTGACAGGTTGTGCTCTCTCAGAAAGAACGGCCTAACCCAAGTTAATGACCGGCTCGTCACAGCTCGGCACAAAATGCGTCGCCGGACACGGAACCTTCACTTCCCTTGGCATACGTGAAAGAACGGACCATGAAACCGATTGCCCCCCTCCACTTCGCGCATAATTAGCCGTGACAGCCTTGACCTCTACTGGCAGCGGGGTGGCACGTGACCAACTACAACTGAGCATGCCACGAGCGGGGAGAGGCCGGCTGCACAGCCAGCGCTAGCAGCGAGAGAACTCCATTCTGGCTGGGGTCTTCTGCTTTCTCTTTCCCATTTTTGTTTTTCCTTCTTTTATTGCACGGAGCATCACGGCCTGTGTGGGCTGTAACCACGCAGTGGTAGAACGGTGAGGCTCCGTACTACGTATGTACGTCCTGACCTCGGCTCTAACACCCAGCTAGGTGTAGACGAGTGAGGGCCTGCCCTTCGCACTCTCCGTAAATGCAGTTCGTACAAGTTTTTACCACGTTTCCTGTCTGACACTTCACCCCCGCCGAGCTACATCATAGGGACCTCGTCCCTCAACACCACGGAGAAGAAACTTTACTCTAAGGTCCCTCAGGATAAATTAGTATTCGAGCTTAGAAATTAGTTGGCATTCCTGAGTATATGTATGTCTTGGACTGCAGCACATACCTGAGTAATCGCGAACTTGTGGATGTGTGAGGGCAGCACTCGGACTGTCTTCTTCTGGTCACTTCATAGGGCACTACGTGTTATAGGTCATTTGCTGTTCTTTATTATGTGTAAATGATATTGTGAACCCATGTACTTAAATAAGCTCATTCGCAGATGATTGGAGTTTTCTTCCTTCAGATAACTTGTTCTAGCGACCAGGATCACCTCAACACAATTCCAACTAGTATTTCTCATTTACATATAAGTAAATGCAAGTTTCGGATAAAAATAAATACCTTTAAACATTCCTTATAACCTTCATAGTCGCTCAAACTCTTATTTGCGAGAAAACTCATAAACACAGTTTCCGAAGATTTGAAACTGTAATATTCCGAAAGAAAGCGATGAGTGAATGACATCAAGACTGTCCAAATGGCGGAAGCTCGGTTAGTCGGCAAGATAGACACGAATAACAGCGTGAAAATTTTAGCTTGGAAGTATTTCTCTCAACTTCCCTAAAAAAAGACGAATTCCGCTGTGAACAGCAAAAAGTCGCTGAGTACGCCGGCGGAAAAACAGCCGTCTCAAACCACGCGCAAATACTTGCACATAATAATTATCTAGCATTTTCTTTTTTGAACGGCAACTATAGGATTCGAAAATATTTGGCCAAAATCACTATTTGCTTCGAACTGTGTGTGTGTGTGTGAAAGATGCATTCTGGCGTCTGTGTACAGTGCTCTTTTTGAGTTTAGTTGTTGTTTGCTTCTGCATTACAAACTATGTGTTTCGTATGAAGCTTGTTAGAAAATTTAGCTCGATTTTTCTTTTTTTTTGCGACTATTCTTTCTTTTTCATAATTTGTGCAGCTATTAAACCCTAGTAAAATCTGCACATGGGGGTAAAAATACTGCAAATATCCATACATAAATACTCCGCATCTGCCTTATTCAATTCCAAGCCACCGATGCATGCTTCACGCTTATTGTTCGGAGCCTCTTTTACCGATTGCTATGGAGAATATTTGATTGGCATCAAACAATCGCATCCTGTGAACGTAACAAAAGGCTTTCCCGTGCGGCGGCTGCGCTTTCATAAGTCAGCACTTCCTTTTAACGTTTAATTTCTGAGAGAAAGCAGTCTTAGACGCGGACACGTACCCCCCCCCCCCTTCCCCCCGAAATTAACCGGCATATACCCCTCTCCTTCGTTTACCGGCATAGTCTCCGGCAGAGTGTCCTTCCTGCGTTTCTTTCCTGCGCGAGTGCGTTTGATGTGGTTCCTTGTTTGCCAAATAAACGAGAGGTGTATCTCACAGGCGTACCTGTGAGATACACCTTATTTCAGTTCTCTTTCGCGGGTTTACGCTCCTTTATGGCGAATGGTGGTTATTATTAACGTTTTTACTAATACAGCCCCCCCCCCCCCCCCGCCCCTGATTTGCATAGAAATGTTACCGAAAAAAAACCTGGGTGCGTTCCTCTTTGTGTACGGGATGATGTCCTTGGCATTTCTATTTTTCATGCTTCTTAACAAGCTCAAGAAAATGCATGGCCTGACGCGGAAGCGTAATGATCTCTGGAAATGTGCAGAAATGCGAGTGCAATGCCGAGCGCTCTTGCTAAATTCACCGATGGCATGCGCGTAGCCGAAGCCACTTTTGTCACAGTTTCTCACAATGCCACCTATTTTATTGCTTTCCTTTTTATTTCCTAAAATACTGTAGGCACAATGTGGGCCCTAGCAGCACGGGGGAAGAATGTATGCATTTAATGAAGAGCAAGAATACATTAAAGAAAAATTAGCGTGCATCGAAACTTTTAGTGAGAGAACTGGCGCTGCTACACTTGCATGCATGGAAATGCCGCTACGTGGCGACTTCGGGTTGACATCGTTCTCGGAGAGTCGGGAGACCACGAAGGCACGCCTGGCTGGCACCGCTGCGTCTCTCACAGTGGTTCATTTTATAATAACAGAGCGAGCAAACAGCTCTTCTCTCTTCATTATTGCACAATGACGTGTTTTATTCAATAATGAGGATTCGTGATTTAATGCAAGAGCATATGAAACGCAATTATTCCCGGCGGATCGCTTACGTTGCAGGACGGATGACAAGGCATGCGCTCACTGTGCGACAGTTCGTAGCTTGTTCTTGTTTTCGCTCGCTTGATTAAGCACTATAGGTGAGTAAAATGTATTGACAGATGGAATAACCGCCGCAGTGCCTATATCGTTGTGCTGCTGAGCTCGAGGCCGCGGCTACAATTCCGGCTGTGGCCGCCGTATTTTGAAGGGGGGAGTGATTTGACAGCATATTCGAACTGAACTGCTGCGAACTTCAGCCGCCCCCATTTAGAAAAACATCCCCTGGAATTTATTGATGACGCGTTCCAGGAACACCCGTCGTAACACATCGACCACGCTACTCTCCTTTCGGTTAGTACGCCACTTCAAGCTAGGTCACAAACTAATACCGTTGAACACGTCCCGCTAATGCACACAAACTTCGGGCTGCACTTGGAAAGCATAGCGTAGCGAACGTCCTTCATCAGGCTTCGAGATCGCGAACAGGCATTCACGGTGCATTGATCCCGCGGTGCCGGTCGTGCTGCGGAGCATTAAATCGCTCTTGCAACAGCTAAAGCCCCTCGAAGTTCTAATACAAGCCATCATGCCGACAGCAAGCGGCATGACGTCACAGGCATGGCGCTTCCGCCTCATCTGCAGCGCACAAGTAACTCAAAGCAGAGTGGACAGCTCTGATATTCCCGCGGAACGGAGAGCGCGCAGGACCGCCTCTGAAGATGCGACGTGCAGCGATACAGGAGAAAAGAATTCGGCAGAATCCATCTTGCGATGACTTCGCATTGAAGCACTGCAGCGACAAACCGGACTTCTCAAGACACCTCTACGACACCTGTTCCTGATTCTGGCAATAGGGCCGTCACGCAGAGCCCGCTCATTCATGAAACGAGCTATCGTGGCCCAAAACCGTGGGAACAGCTTCGAGCTCAGTTTCCCAGGTGGCCACGCTTACTCAAGACTGCGGGGGTGCGACATTGGAGATCGGCCCGGCGGTAGGGGGAGTCAACATGAGAGGGATGCTGTGACCGATAGACCTCTCCTGGGGTACGTCACACCGCACCGGCGACGTCACAGCGTGACGGTCACCGGCGCACGTGCGGTGGCCCTGGTTGGCAAAAAACAGCCGCCGCTGACTTCCTGCGTGGTGCTGCAGTGTACTAGAATATTCTAGAACACCATAGTGGTGCAGTCGCGCAGAAGTTGGTGTAGGTATGCGCTACGTGGCCGCGTGTCTTTATTTCTTTTATTTATTTTTTATTTTTATGTGAACTTCCACAATTCACTTGCCAGCCAGATTAGCCGTACTGCTTGTCGGAGAACATTGGCGTGTGGTAAACTGCGTGATGAAAACGTTGCGACGCTGGCCTTTGTTACTTGCGAACGTGAATCTCGTGGTGGTGGTGTGTGATGGATTGTGCGATGAAGAATGTCGGCTTTTCCATGGTATAGTGTGCCACATTTGTTGTGGTAAAGTGTGCGACGAGAACAGCGACGATATCGGCTTACCTTGGCGCAGGGAAACGGCGCACATTGCGTGTGTGTGCGTGCGTGGGGGGGGGGGGGGGGGGGGGGTGCACTACGCGATTAGCAATACATCTCGCTTACGAGAGACTGTGGACGCGTGTTGCGTGTAATAAAACCAGTCGCAGTGATCAGGCTCCGATAGAACTTCAAGTCCCGTCATTATTGAACAGGTGAGAATGAATGAAACACGGCGATTAGTGAACGCATGTATTTCGGGACCATCCACGCTGTGTGCATAAAAAATATGCAAAAAAAAAACTCCGTTTCAGCATAATTTATCGACTGAAAGGTATGACTACAAATGAGCTCCTACGATGTTTTCACCGCTGCCGAAGCTGCGTGTTTGCATTTAACCACGGGGAATGCCCAAAAGGCAAACCACTGAAATTATCGCGATTTAAAGAGATCACGGGTCTTAAGTAAAATTGAACTTTCTTTTTTTTTTTGTTATTGGTGTATTCACCTTTATAGCACGGACTTTATGCCGTGGTAATGCACAAGGACACGCAAAAGTTGGGTCTTGTAAAGTTGAGAGCAGCAAAGCAGGCAGCAGACAGCGAAGTTACCGCGCAACGGATTATGTACTTATGTAAGGTGTTGCTTTCTACATTCACGTGAGCGAGACTAATAATTAAAATTCAATTATGGTGTTTAACATCCCTAAGCTGCCCAGTGGCTTATGGGGGACAGCGTAACGAAAGGCTCCCGATTAATTTTGTCCACATAGGGTATCTTACCATGCTCCTAAAGCAGAGTAATAAGTTTTTCTGCATTTCTCCCTCATCCTATTGTAGGTGCCGCTACTTGGTACGGATCCACTCAGCCGCCCTGTAGTTGTAGACGAAGTTAATCTTATATATCGTTTAAAGCTACAGTGTAAATGGGGTGCAAATCAGTGCATTCACGACAATGCAATACAAAATTGTGTTCGAAGACCAGTAATTTAGCGAAAATGTGCATCATCTGCGATAGAATGTTCGTTTTCGAGGAGTAATACATTTTTGTCGATGTTTGATGTACACGGATGAGGTGCACCTTTAGTAAATCACCACACGCTGACTGACGGGAACCATGCACTCGGCAACAACGCTACGTTGTTGTACCGGTAAAGTGGGGACGATTATACTTCCTAAGCACAGTTCGTAAATGCTGCCACTTCAAAAAATCGCAATAGGCCGGACTTACGATCGCGGCAGTTGATGTACAAGCAGCGCTCTTAAGCAGAGAGCAAACTGGTCGCACGAACGCTTTTTGCCAACCAGCGCCCGCTTCGGCGGCGAAGCAGAGGGGAGGGGCCCCCGCAGTGACGTCATGCTGTTTGCAAACAGGGAGAAGTCTATCGCAATCGACCTCTCCCGCTGTTTATATATATATATATATATATATATATATATATATATATATATAATTTTCCTGCATACAGCGCGGATGGCCCCGAAATACATGCGCTCTCTAATCATCGCGCCTCATTCATTCTCACCTGTTCAATAATTACGGGTCCTGATGTTCTATCGGAGCCTGATTACCACGACTGGTTTTATTACACGCAACACGCGTCCACAGTCTCGTAAGCGAGATGTATTGCTAATCACACACGCACACACACATGTGGTGCGTTTCCCTACGCAAAGGTAAGAAAGTTGATATCGTCGCTGTTCTCGCCGTACACTTTATCACAACAAATGTGGCACACTTCCTTGGAAAAGCCGACATTCTTCATTGCACAATCCATCGAAGACCACCACCTCGTAGTTCGCGTTCGCAAGTAAAAAAGGCCAGCGTCGCCACATTTTCATCACGCAGTGTAATGATCGACTTGGAAATCTGCATCTCAATTATGGGAAACCAAACCCGCGCACGTTCCCCTGTCGGGGCAATTACTTCATCCCCAAGAGGCGGTTATGATCTTCCTGGAAACTGTACCTCTCAAATGTGGGAAACAAGCCCGGGCGCTTTTCCCGTGACGAGATAATCCCCTTCATCCCCGAGAAAGCGTCACACCTCTACGACCTGAGCAGGCGCAAAGGCGAGCAACCAAGAGAGGACCCGAAGGGGAGGAGGTTGTCAACTTGACCACCTGACAGAGGACTGACACTTCCACAAGTTCCCCGAAGGAGACATCGGCTACCACAAGACCACGAGGGGTTATTTAAGGCCTTCCTGGCCCCCGTGTTAAACAGAACCGTTCGAGACTCGGGAGAGTCAAAACCATGTACCAATGAAGTGAGTGCAATCTTTTCCAATTTTTTTCATCATCACGATGCAGTAGCGCACCCAGGATCTCTGCCAGGGGGGGGGGGGGGGGGGGGGTTGATAGTTTGCCAATACCATCCAAACAGCACTAATTTCGATTTCTTCACGGAAAATTGTTTTAAAAATTCGCTTTTTGCGAGTGTGCAGACGATTGCGCGTCTTACATCTTAGTTGCAGTACTCAAATGCGTAAGGAAAGAAAAGGGGTTAAACAAAAGGGGGGGTTAAGTCGGCCTCAGGGGGGGGGGGGTCCAACCCCTGAATCCCCCCCCCCCCCCCTGTCGGTGCGCCACTGTCACGATGACCGCCTTCATCGCCGTCTCCTGATTATTGCGGTGACGACCCACCTCACCCGGTCGAGATTATATCAGCAGTTTACCACACGCCGATGTTCTCCGACAAACATTACTGCTAATCTGACTGACAAGAGAATTGTGGAGGTTCACGTAAAAATATATAAGAAATAAAAAATAAATACTGTAAATTAAAACCTTTTGCCTTCGTTCCTACTGCCAGACGTGCTCATCAGTGGGGTTGGTGATTTCTTGGCCCAAACGCCACCTGGAGCCGCAACAAAACGCTACGCCTTAGGAGGCTACAAATCCTTCTCTTCCCGCAGTATTCGTGACGCAGCGCTATGGCTGTGCTTGAGGAACCACTGTGAAGAGGGTTCGGATTTAAGATAAAAGGCAGAAGCTGTAAATGAAATGTTTCGTGAATATTGTCTTCGAACTGCTATTGTCTACGATTCTGAGTAATAATTCAGCCGACCATGAAATGTGGTCTGAGCAACTGCGTTGTTCGAAGGAGACAGCGCCTTTTTAGCATGTACGTCATTAGATATACTTGTAGCATTCATATATACAGAAATACGCATTCGAACTCATTCATAATGAAGTGCTTGGAACCTCCAAATGTTATACAGGACACTCCGCTGTAAACATCGTGCATCGTACCGCTCACACTAGAGCAGGCTTAGCACCTTCGACAAAAAAGCACTTTATTTAGCATGAATGAGAGAGACTTAGTACAATGAGCGGCAGATGTTCTGGGCACACTTCATATCACGGAATGTGCGACTGCAGCTGACCTTATTGTACCGAAGTACACGGCATGCTTCTCCATAATACGCGCGTGCGACACAAAGTGAAAGCGGTAGATGGTCGAGAATTCGTTTACAGGCTCTTCATTACTGCTGCCTTCGTTGAAATTCGTGGCTTCTCGGCCCTACGTTGCGGGCAGTCAGTGCCGTTCGCATCACCACACCTGTCATGAACTGCGACGCATTCGTCAGCCGTACTTGCACGCTCCTCAAGTGCGTCGTGACTCGCCAGCGCTGCAGTTATCGCTAGCGCAGCTCAGTATAGCGTCTGTGGAGGGCAGTGGCGGCATCGGGTTTTCGTTACAGAGACACAAATAAGCCGCAGGGGCGCCTAAATTGCTTCGTCGTACGGGCAAATTGGTTGTAGCAGTCTTCGTTTGCTGATGTACTTGCAATACGTATGAAGCATGGGAATTCGGCCGAGACGGCATCATTATACAAGTCATTTTGTAGCAGAGACGTTCGACTTGACGGCGACAACCATGGCGAAAATTCGACTGCAGTGGATCTATAAGGCCATAAGTTAAGAATTTGCCTCCAGCAGTACATTAGAATCTTGCTTTCTCCAGTTGTGCAACCTCGTTCATTCGAATCGGACGAGCAGTGGTCAAATGAGAATTCCAGCGGTTTGCATGTATCTGAACAAAGAACTCGTAGTTGGTCTCCAAGTGTTTTCCAACGTCTCCTTTGCGTGACCACCTTTAGCAGTACCAAACCTAGCATGAACCCCCCCCCCCCCCCCCCGCCCCACTCCAGCATTTTAAGCCCTCTGCAAATTTACTGCCGCAGGTACATTTATATTTCAATTTATGTGGAAGCCATTTTTAACACCCCCCCCCCCCCCCGCAAACAGAGCTACCAAAATACTTGTTAATGCTTTTTTTAACCAGAGTTGATTTAATCATGATTTTTTAATGAGAAGGATGGTGTGTGCCACATCTGCTGAACCCCAATTCTACAGTTTCGGTGAGACAAAACTGGCTGCGGTTGGGAGGCCGTGTTCGGTGAAGTTTACTTTGTGCCATCCGCTGGTTTCGATCGCTTTTGTCTTGCCGTTTCAACGTGCATCTTGTGGCCAAAACACTTGGAAAAATTTTCACAGGTTTCCTGTGGCAGATAGCACAATTCTAGTTGATGAGCTGGTCTACTCGAAGAGGCGGGTATGACTTTTAGAAAAAGGATCACTAATGAGGTTTTTAACTAATTACCTTATGGCCCATATTGCAATTTACAAATTCTAGCCGTGGAGTTCGCAAGGCGATCACTTGGAATGAATTCTCAGCATGACACCAGTTTCGAGATATAATTCGAAAGTTAGTACGTAAAAAAAAAAAAAACTCATTTTATGCATTGTAGCACAAAAGTAACTGGAACGCCAATGCGTTTCTCCGCAAAGTTCGGGAATATCCCGAAACCGGTGTCATCCTGAGAGTTCGTTCCAAAAGGATCCATCGCCTAGAGAACTCCACGGCTAAAAATCGTAAATTGCAATATGGCCCACATTGTTAATTGCATACAAGGTAATTTGTTCTAACCAAATTAGCGAAGTTTAGCCAATTAGTCGATTATACATTTCAATATTTTGTGCAAGTAATGTCAGCCTCTTTGACTAGACCAGCTCATTAAAAAGAATTGTGCTATCTGCCATAGGCAACGTTTAAAAATGTTTGAAATCTTGATGCTAGCACCAGTTTCCAGATATCAGTCCCCGTGGTTTGCTATGAAACTGATTGGAGCTCCAATAATAGTTTAGATATTTCGAGAAGCATAACTCAAAATCGGTGGTGACGTCAGCATTTCTCCTCGGGGTTTGTGACTTCATTATTGTAATATCAACGCACACGTTACAATTTACTTGAAATGAATAATTATAAGATAATTCGTAAATATGTTCATAGCAATTCGTAAATATGTTCATAGTAATTTATTATGAGTGCGGTGTCCCAGTTATCCACAGTAATCCGCGTGAGAAGCTGTAACATACATCACTATTTGGCGCAGGAGATAATTACAAAATATTTTCAAACTTGAAAACATTAAAAATAGTTAGCTATATATGCGTTTATCTGAGAAGGCTTTGGCATCCCGAGGAAATCGAGAGTTAGTTTCGATTTTGCGTGTCGGTCGCTGAAGTTATGAAATGGCCTTCCGGCGAAATCAGATCCTGAGGTTGCTTGTGTTGTTCATATGCAGAACTAGTCAATATATGATTCAGTTTATCTAACAGCAAACAACCCCCCCCCCCTCCCCCCAATATCCGCTTTTTTGTTTCTGTGTTCTAACTTCTAAAACACGACGTTGACATTACCAGCTGATTTCTGTGGCGCATATCTTTGCTCGTATTCACCGCACACTTCGATATCGGCGACAGACGTGCTGCTGTGGAGTGCGACGTACGAATCTGTGAAGACTGTAAAGGTTGTGGGCGTTTGAGATGGCTGCGTAATTTACATTCAGTGTGATTATGCTCTAGTTATAGTTTGGCTAAACGGTGTATTAAATTTAGTTGGGTTTTTAGATTCAGTTGCAAGTTAGTTGCACTAGCGGGAATCGCGCTTATCTTAATATCATCCCAACGCTGTGAATGCAGGACATGCTTGGCGCGATTCCACTTCATCCACTGAGCGACGAATGCCGAGGGAAACGGTAGTTTGCTTCGGTTTTCCGACCTCTGTGCGACGTGCCTTGCTAGACCCTCTAGTGTCGTGGACGTCTGGTAAAAAGTGTTGCTAGTTATTGGGGGCGAGCTCGACCACTGGAAAAGCTGGTGCCACCGTCGCCGTGACGTGGCATGAGGCATCACGCAGTGATGTGATTGCTCCAAACTGCTCCAAAAGGCCAATCGTGCTACATTTTCGATAATATGCTCCAAAGCTGCTCCAAAAGGTGTTTTTTGCTACTTTAAAAACACTAATCTAACAAGCGACATCATTCATCACACGCAAAGTCGTGTGGGCACACGGAGGAAGTAAAACGTGGGTGCAATAGTTGGGCTGCCACGCGCTTGGAATGTAGTGGCTTCGGCCATTGCTGAAATGGTGCTTTGAGAGGTGAGAGCAGACAACTTTCTTAGCACTTTATGGAAAAGCGTTCTGCTGGTACAGCAAAGCCTTTTTGCGAGATGTGACTATCCTGTGGTTTGGTCAAGTGGGTACATGACGGCTGAAAATTTTGTTAAATGCGGGCAACTCGTTGCACGAGCTACTGAGCTTGTTTCTCTTCGTTGCCCTGCTGCTATTTTGCTGTTTTCGGCTGGTGTAGCTTAGCGAGCGAGCATTGTACACTCCTAAACCTCTTCCGTAGTTGAGTTCCCCAAATTCCATCCATCATGTGCACTTCTACAGTTTTAGCGCGTCGCCATTTTAGCGCCCAGCCTCCTGCAAACTGGAAAGCTAAAGCAGAGATTAGAGAGGTTTGCGGTCATACTATCATCGTGATGCTGCAGTGGTCGTATTATCCCAGCTTCATCTAATTTTCGTCACACCATTGTCTTCATACAGTTGTCATCCCAATGCCAAAATGTCATCGTAATCACACTGCCGTCGTCATTACTTTGTCATCATGCATGTGATTCGCATGTTTTAGGGCTACAACTTTATGTTGAGCTAAATGATTCTTGGTAAAAATGTGCATGTTTCCCGTTAAATTGGGCCTCCTCCCTCTGTAAGCTCACTTGCTTCTCTCAAAGACGATTTTTCCACTTGGAAATATGCATTTAGATACTCCAAAAGCTCGCTCTTCTGCTCCAAAGCTCACTTTTGGTTGCTCCAAGAAGATGCTCCCAAATGGCTGCGACCAATCACATCACTGCATCACGTCGACACAGCGGCCGCGTCGTCTGCTTCGGAAGCACCGTAGCGAGCTGAAAACTAAAGTTAAGTGTCTCACCTGCGCTACAGTTCTGATTAAGTGGGGATGTTTTCCCGTCCGACGTGGTAGGCTATTGCTCGGTACCGCAGGTCCGGACGCGTACGCAACGGAGCCCGGTGTCAGCCGTACACGTAGGTACACGGAGGCCAAGAAGCGGCATGTAGCTTGGATTGCGAAACTTAGAACCGGCAAGCAGCCATCGGCTACAACTCGGGTGTGTAGCAAGCACTTGCGCGAGTAAGATCTCTGCTACGGCGTTGAGGCTGCGATGTTCGGTGAGTAGCAAAAAGCGCGCACTGAGAAGCTCGCCCTCGCGGGCAGCCCGGTTAATGTCATGAAGACTTGGTCTATGAACTTGTTGATGCTAAAAAATGACAAGTTCACCAGAATGGGAAGGGAACGGTAAGAAGCGCATTCAAAAAAGGCATGGCATATGCTCATGTTTGTGTTAGCACCAAACAATAAATGTACTGGATTAACAAAAAGAAGCAGCGGAAAATTTCTTTGCTGAGAAGACCGATAAACACACAGTGCGATGCAAGTTGAGAAATAGCGATATTGAAACGTCCAAGAATTTAAAAGAAAAAAAAAAGGAATCGTCGCGATGGCACATCACGAGTGGCCGTAGAGCTGCGAATTAAATCGCTAGTTGGAACAAAATTATTTTTGAACAACTCTGATAGCGTCCACGAAACAATGGTTGCTTGTGTACTGCCAAATGGTCATACGCTGCGGCCTAAAGCTCACGGCACGGTGCGAAATCGGGCTCGGGCAGCGAAAGCGAAACATTGTGCGCGAACATGCATGCAGACGCGCAGTCGGTCGCTGCATTGAGGCTTCATTATTTTATGCTCCACTTGGGTATACAGAACATATAACTATAAGAACATATTTCACACAGTCCACTCTCAGCAACTATACCTACCTTTTACGTAATAAGTTGGATAGAGGGAATCCATCGCGGCGACCGCGCGCAATGGGCGTTCACTGTACGTATTCGGGAACGCGATAGCGCCTGTAAACTATTCTGCGCTTTCTGTTTGCCCAAGATTATTATTTTGGCAGTAAGAATCTTCCCTTATTTGGAGAGTACTTACAGAAATGTCCAGGAGGGCTCCCACGTGGTGTTTTTATTGAGCGCCGACAGCCAAACCTATGAGGAGCGCGCCGCGTTATCCCTCGTACTACGCAAGCGAGGGGCTTCCAATAGATGGCGACTCCGTAAGTCCTCGCCCCTAATACCAGAGGGCGACAAAATTGCAGCTACTCCTAGGAACGGCCGGAGTTACAGAAATGCACGCGGCAGAACCTTTTCTTTTTTTGTTTTTTTTTTTTGTTTGTTTTTTTAGCCATGAGCTACATTTGCTAACAGTTATGCAGTCAACACAAAACAATTTCTTTCGGTTTCTTACTTCAGTGAAAATATTGGGCGAACATTATAAAAAGTTTGGCGCGGAAACAAACGATGAATGAAACATGACACTGACAAGAACAATACGTCCAACTGATGCACTGACGGTGTTGAGACCCTCTAGCGATGCATAATTTTACTCGTGGGTGTTGCTCCGATAAGCCGAGTAATTAACAAAAATTGGGAGTGAGACCTCTATAAAGAAACGAAGTAAAATGTTAAAAAATGGTGTAAGAAAAGCGTACCCGCACTGTATTCCAGGCTCTGGATTTATGTACAAGAGGTGAGTGTCCCGTCCCACTCGTCGAAGATCCTTTATGGCTCCAGCGAGCACGTTACCGCCGTGGCAGTGGCAGCTCACAGAATGTTACACGTAGTTTGTTGAGATCGCAAAGCACGCTCCTGACAGACACATTCGACTTCATTTCGCCTCCATCGAAATGCGGCCCGCGATCTCGTGCTCAGCAGCGCAACGCCTTCGCTGACCAGCATGTCATAATGTGCTGGGTGCCTGGGGACAGCCACGACGCAGTTAATACGCTCGGCCGACGAAATCTCCACACCCATAGCAACTTTTTGCGTTGTTTTCTAAGTCAGGTGATTTGCTTTGACTTGTAAATTGGTGTCTTTATCTCCCCTATTAAAGACATGAGTTCGTTGTCTGATGCGATGATTTCATCATCATTGAAAAAGTGTTCGTTCGGGCACTTGATCTCTAAATGAAGTCGTCGGCAATCTTATTCAAATTGATTTTGCGGGAGAGTTCTTTGTGGGCTTGCAAAATTGGCAGATGGTTCAAACGGGCTTGTCAAGTCGTCGACCGCAAGTACATTTTCAGTCGTCGAAGGCAAGAAAAGGACCTCTCGGATGGGGTCGACGAGACCGGTATGGCCAACGCAATTTTTTTAGCTTGGCCATTTCCGGCAAAATGGTTTCGCAGGTGTCACGCGCCTTATTTTGGAGTTAATCTGCGACGAGTTCAAACATGGCTGCATGGGCCATCCGAAATAGCTGGTCCCTTCGCGTGCGCTGTCTCCCCGCTCGCCTATAGTGTTATGTTTCCGCTGGTGCTTATACGGTGGAAAATACGCTTCCTTTTCAGCGTCAGACGGGTTCTGGCGAAGTACCGATGAGGGAGCTGCCCACTATAAGTTTTTTCGTTGGTACTCATGCTGTGTTTGTAGCCGGTGCACATTGCAACGTCCGCAGCCGCGGTAGAAGCGAGCTCGACGCCTGTTTTCTATTTCTACTTTTATTGCGACAGCAATTGTATCGACACTCCAGGCAAATTTTGGCTGTCGTCGTCGCCGTGATATTCCGTATAAAGTCCAAAAGTCATATGAGTAAGCGACCCATGCACTGTGGATGCGAGAAAAAGCCAGTAACACTGAGACGAAAAGGATGGCGGCTTGATGGACATTATCTTCCCATGCGCTCAATATTCGGGTTAGTTGGAGGTCACGTGATCAAATGCGCGCATGGGGAGGAGAGCACGCGTCTTCTCATCTAGTTCTGCCGCAGTTGCGAATGACTGTGCGCGGTTGACGCTTACGGGGCCCGCGTACCGCATCAAATTGTTCGTAATCATTTGGGGAAGGGGGGGGGGGCAATAATGAAGGGCGAGCTGGGATGGCTGCTAACTTCATGCGCGCTGTCTTCCTTCTTAGGCTGTTTTGCCGCGCCCCAAGTGTTGCAGATCGCATAGCCTCAGAGGCAGGAGTAATTAGAGATCGCTGACAAAGGCCGTCCTGTAGTGGACATAAAAAAGTGCAGATGATGATGATGAATCTAATTTTCGGAGTCGCGGGGAATCGCATGGCTGTACGAACCGTTCGTCCCCGCTGCCGGCGTTCTTCATAATGCCAGCGTTGTGATAGCGACTGCTCGTGGTCGTCGAGCGAGATATTTACAGGTTTACATGGTCCGTGCATTGCACGATGTTTGCTATTTTAATTAGTAAGTAAATGTTACTACAATTCATACGGCGATATAACTAACGTACAGACCCGTGTGAGGGCCCCACTTTTATGCCACAATTTTAGCGAACCTTACATGGGACCGGGCCATTTTACATAATTTTTCCAACTACGTGTATGAAATCCGCCGTAAACCTCCGCGATCGCCTCCTCTCACCATCTGTAGTCGTGGACAACTTTAGAAGGCAGCAGCATTTGCCCCTCAAAGGCGAATGTGCACGAGCATCCACCAATCGGCGCGCACTCTAGACTGACGTCATGAGCCGGATGGCCGGTGACGCCGCCGACGGAGGACATGGCAGCCCGCGCTTCGAGCTGGGCCGAGTTACAGTGGCTTGAATGGGAAAGTGTGATGAACGGAAAGAGAAGCAATGCTGAGGCACACATCATTCACGTGCATTTCACACACCGTTGAGAAAAGACTTTGCCGAAGGGGTCACTCAAGTCTGCAGGTCTTTTTCAGTGTCAAGAAAGCGCGCAAAGCAATTTGTAGCAAGTTGAACATACTGCAACATATTCATTCTCTAGACATAGGCTATCCATATCATTAGAAATAATTGTTAGCTGGCTACCTCTTTCTTTTTAAAAATATAATAAACTTTGTCCCGTGTACACATTAAAATATACTGTGTCTGTGCATGGTGTTCACACTGGAAATTAAAATAATATGTTGAAGGGGGGGGGGTGAAAAAATAGGAAAGAGGTAGCCGTTGGTGCTTCTAATGCTCTTGTTCTCCTATTGCGAGGATTTTCAGAAATAAACCGGAAGTATGAAAAAAATCCGTGCACGTCCGCGTCATCAATGATGCAATGAGCTTTTAGCCATATTAATATTTTAAGGGAAAAGGTAGCGGCCACTCAAAAGAAACCATAAATTATTTGGGTAACCGGACTCTGGTAATGACAACTTAGGAGCGGGGGAGGGCATCGCCTGAGAGGAAGCAGACCCCCCCCCCCCCCTCCCGGAAAACTCCGGAGGGCACTCGAGCCCCCCCGTAGTCGGCGCCTATGCCATTTGCCGCCACATACCATCATTAAAACTCGCGTCTTACTCCGTTGCTGGGCGTTTCCGCTTGACTGAGCAGCGGCACGCCATCGGTTTCGATGGTGCTTGGATTGAGCGTTGAAATTCGATAATGGAACCTCGAATTACGCGCGATTTTCAGGAATTAAAACGAAAATGAGGGTGCTATAAAATGTGACGGCCTCCCAATTTGCGATATAAACAACTGTATCCAGGGATCTAATAATTTAAAGCTAATTATTTTTTAATGTTGATCATACTTCTGATACTCACGTTATTAGCGGCGGAACATTCCTGCCTCGCCCAAGAATTTATCTGCAAAAACACCACTTTCGCTGCACTCAAAGCCTTTCCATAAAAACAATCTGCATATGGGTATGGTCTAAAAAAAGAACGTATATTTTACGCACTTTACAGCGACTGGTTTTTGGGCCTCTCTACAGCAATGTACCATTCACTTTTCATTTCTACATTGATTACTCATTACCACTAGCTTGGCACTGTTTGGCGTGTCCGGCCCTTGCGCAACAAAGCACCGCATCATCATCATCACGATAATTGGTAGCGGTGAGTGTTTCTTCGATATATTAAACCACCATTTGTGCCTTAGCTGTAACGTGTTCCTCGCCCTCGCGTTCCAGCTGCACATGATGTTTCACTCGGGGTTGCAAGCAGCACGCAGTGTTCCTGATCGGACTCGGCAGTCTTGGTCGTGTGTCCGCTTAGGCGAAGCTATGCGCTATGCCCCACAGTTTGAGTGGCCTACATGGGCATCGCACACTGTGGGGGTGATGCCTCTGCTCCGAACGATGCGGGGTTTCGTGGCGATGACCGCACGTGTTCTGCTGATTTTCAGCCGACGCCGGATCATCTGCATTGGCTCTCTCAGCCTGCTTTCAAAGCATACTCGGTGCTGCCCGATGACGCTTCCACACTTTTATCGCCGAAAATCCCTGCTAAGGATTCGTTTAAAAGCCAGAATACCGCGCGCGCGAGCGTGCCTCTAATTCGTCCGCAGCGCACGGAACGCAAAGCGCAACCCTTGCTCTCCCTAGCGGCCACCTTCCCCATGGCATGTAGAGAGAGAAAGAGAGAAAAGAGAAAGCGGAATAGATGACGGCAGCAGCTTTAGCTCATGCTTTTCCTGAAAGAAGAGATCCTGCCATGGATCCTGCTGATCGCCGGCGCATCGGGGACGTCATGTGACATCGGCGCGGCGGCGCACTGCCATTTTTCGTTGGCGGCGGCGGCGGCGTGGAAACCGAAACCTTAAATTTAAAGAGCTGTTTAGCTACATCCTTCATTGCAAAACTCATTGAAATTCTGGGCTTTTCATAATACGGGCGGAGAGGACCGAATACAGAGACGTTGAAAGTGAGAGAAACACAAAACCGGGGGGGGGGGGGGGGGGTCCACCCCGCACCTTCCCCATATACCCAACCCTATCCGAGAGGACTGGGAGGCGGCCCTGCTCGGCTGCTTCGACCTGGCGAGCCAGAAGGCCCTGGCCGTGCGTGTCCAAGCCGCGGCTATAGCCAATGGGCTCCTGTAATGAGGAGCCCACCTAGTATTTATAAGGAACGTCCCTTAAGGATCGGCCCACACCCTCCCTGTCAATACTTTGGCCAATAAAGTTTTTCAGTCAGTCAGTCAGTAGTCGCGATTGTTTTCTTTTTTGCTATGCCTCGGTTTATATGAGATATTGTTCCATTGAGCAAATAGTCAGTGAATTTGTCTAGAATTGCTCAGCCAGCACCGGCGCACGTGACACTCTCTAGATATGTTAATCTTGCTTCCATTTGTCCTGAACGCTTTATGTAAAAATAAGTAAAAATATAGAACAGACCTCTTCTATGACCATCTATTGCTGGGTTCAACTCTAAGCTGTCAACCAATCACCAGATGCTACAACACACATTCCCGACTAGACAGTAAGTGAAATCACATGTTCTGAATATTAGTGACCCTTTGCTTAAGTAACTTTTCTTATAACGGCCTTTTTCCCGGAAGAAAAATGAATCAAAATACTTTTTTTTTTGTTGCTTCAAGTGAATATAGTGTTTTTCAGCTGAGATATGTTATGATGCGGTTCAAAACGAATTTTGCTGACTTTGATAACTCGTCATCACCGGGTTGATTGAACCAAGTGCGGATTAGTAGAAATGCAGGCGTTGCTCGGATGCACAATTACTTCAGGGAAATAAAAAAAAAGTTTTTTTTTTTTTAACCTGAACGTCAAAACTGTTTTACAGTTCAGTGGAGCTATCGGTGTCGTTGCATTTCATTTTTCAAATGAATGTTCGAAAGAAAGAGCACCATGCAGCAGAGATGTAGAAATATTTTTATTTAGGAAACAAACAAACTGGGAACAAAACAATGATTGGATCGAACAATTTCGTTCAGAGGCAAGATTTGCAAAGGCTGTAGTCATCAAGGAAATAATCCTTGACCGTCGCGGCTGCCCCCTTCTTGCAGTCGTCTTGCAGTTTGTGAACATCCATCAAGCGTCTCTGCATGTTCGACGTGCGTACTGCGCACGCGTAGCGTTTTACCTTGCAGCTGCGGTGGGAACAGGCGAATATTTAAATTCTCACAATGAAATGATGAAAAGGCTACGACCAACATATTTAGTTTTATAAGAACCAACGGCGCTCTACTCACGATTCGAAAGGCGTCCTCCTTTAATGACTTGGTCAAGCAGCTCTTGCACTAGTAGTCCGTTCCAACTGTCTTCTTCTGCTTTCCCCCAGTGATGTATGGTAAGTGTCCAAAATGTTTCCAAACAAAACTAGACTTCACCTTCGATTGCAACGGAATAATGCGAAAACTTCCAACCGGCATCTTAAACACATCGGGGCCAGAAATTTCTATCTCGCAACAAGTTGCATCTCTCGCGTTGATGCTGTTTTCAGACATATCGCCAATTCTATCCGCAACCACAGCAACCACGACTGTCAAACCGTCATTCCGACGTTCTGAGGCCGCAGTTCCCTCTCGTCGCTCCGTATGGCGCTTTTGAAAGAGGAGTTTCGGAATCCCACCATCCCACGTTGCGCTGACTGGTGAGGACACGCATGCGCAGACGCGCGGAGAGCACGGTTGCTTTTGTTTGTTTTGTGTTGCTTCATTGCTCCCTTACTTGACATGGTACTATGCCTGAGACAGGGAAAAGAATAAACAAGACAACACAAATCTCAAACGAAGCTGGATTTACTTTAAAACAAAAAACTTTATTCCTGCTTAAATGGCGCGCCGATCGCGCCGAGAAAAAACGGCGGCGGCGGCGGCGCGCCGATCAGTTTGCGTCGGCGGCGGCGGCATAGCGGCGCCACAAGAAGTCAGCGGCGGCGCGCAGTCGTCTCGGCGCACATCTCTAGTTGTGAATTCTGTCTGAACAAAGGCTGCTCCTTGAACTTTGTCGTTGCTTGCACTGTGCTTCAGTTCAAGTTGGTCACCACCGGTCGTGCCTTGTGTGGCAAATTGAGCGTCTCGCTGGTGCGGCCACGTCCGACAACCATCAGGCAAGTGTTCGTATTGGTGCTCTAAGCAGTCTCGCCATGAGTTGTGTTCGCCTTTGTTAGCAGCACACGTTGCTACATTGTGACGCGATCACCGTCTCTTCATTCTAGTGAGCTCTCAAAACCTGGCTAGTCGACCGGTTTGCTGCGTGGTTTCGCGTCTCTCGTCGTGGCACTAGACGCGACATAGTCAGTTGGTTCTTTATTCTATGACAGTTTTGAGTTCGCACGACGTCGTGCGTGTCGTTCCTCTCTGGCGCCTTGCTTTCGCTCACCGCAGGCGAGTTATTTCGATCTTTCATTTTATTACTTGCGGTGTGTACGGTACGGCGTCTGTTGTGCGTAAAGTGTATTTGACAACACTAGTGTCGTGCTCGTTCACTTGGAGCATCACGACATTTCGATGCGCGCCGGTGTGTGCTGCCGCGCCGCACATTGGTGGCATGGGCTGTGTTCCAACATTCGCCGTAGACGGCGAAGCGGGCAACGCCATCTTAAATCTCGTTCCAATTCTCGCGAAGACGTCAAAGCAGACAGCTTCGCGAAGGCGGCATCGAAGTGAAATAGGGTGCAGGCTACTTTCCACGAGTGTCTCGTTTCAGCACTACGCAGGTTCTTTGCTCGTTTTGTGTGCCTTTGTCCGTAGGCGTGCCGGCTTTGCTAAGTGAGCTCTGCTGGCGCACTGCAATGGCGTGGACGATTGTTGGCGAAAATACACGCGCTGGGCCATGCTCAAGTTTTTTTACGCTCCAACGCTGGCTGCCGGCGCGGCGAACCAGTGGGCACTGGCGCCCCATTTGGGAAGCTCTGTGTGTCTAAAGGTACTATCGGCCAAAAAAAAAAGGAAACGGCTCCGGCGGCCGGAACGGCTGCCTGGCCACAACTAGAGTGTACTAGACAATGGTCACCATATTCTAGTACACTCTAGCCATAACGGAGCGCTGCTGTCTCGCTCCGCGCGCTTGGGTCGAGAGTGCCGTGGGTGACGTTAAGCTTCTCCCTCACTTTCGCGCTGTGTCTTGTCAGGCTCGATAAAATGTGCCCCCTTTCTCTCCCACTTTCCCCTCCCCGTTGGCGCTGAGCCGTGCTCCCTCAAGGGCTGCAGAAGATAGCGCCAACATTTCCCTTTCCACACGAACCACTTACTACTACTAAAACGTACGTCGAACGGTTGCTCTGCGGCTGGCGGTCGCGATAAAAGGGACCGTGCATAGCCGGTATTCAACACATGGTGCTATCGCGCGCAGTAGCCGACGGCCGCAGGGAGTCCAACCTCGGCGCTGTGAAAGAACAAAGACCTGCTTTTTTTTTTTTTTTTGCCTGTATTGACCTAATCTTTCATACTAGTGTGTGTCGCCTACGTCCCTTGCTGCTCGAGTTTAGGCAACATTGCGCAGTGTGCCGCAGCGGCGGCTGACGCGCGCTCTTTCACGCCTGCGGGAAAATGCATGTTCACGTTAGCTGTACGGCGGCTTGCCGTGCACCGTTTGACGTTCTCAGGCTGACGTGCGCGGGCGGTGGTGCTCGCACCCGTCAAGGTTTCCTTGCCGTGCAGAGCTTTCACTCTGCCTTTCACTCTGCCAACAACCGCGCTCGTCGCTCGCACCGTCTCTTATCTCCACACGGCTCTGACCTTTATTGCATTCGCCGCTCAGTTTCCGTTGAAGCGATAGACCGCACGTACCTTCGCCGCTGCGGCGTATCCGATTGCTGCCAGAGTTTTGACGGTCGTTGTCTGCAGTCATTCAGTGTGATCTATTCATGTTTGTTTGTGCGCGCTCACACCACGCTTGTTCATTCAGTTAGTAATAGTCGGGCAACATTTTCCAATGCACGCTACACATGCAATGCTGCCCGGATAGGCAGTGCAGCGCTACAGGTGTGTCCCTTCGCACGCGCTGCCCACGGGAAGCGCTTCTCATCAACACCACCGTTTCACACGCGCCTTCTCGTGGTCATCGAGTCTCTCTTCATGTCGGTCTACTTACGCCGCAGCACACCTGCTTACTTAATCCGCTCATGTTTACTACAATTCATATTGCTACCAAAGCCGCTCACCTTACTTCGTATGACATTGCTGTGTTGCTATCGCATTCATTGCTTCGCCCTTAGGGCGAAAACTGTGACATTTTTTTTTTTTTTTTTACTTTTTGCTTGCGAAAGCCAAGTCGACGGTGGCGCACCTAGAAAGTCTACGTTGAAGCTTTCAGGCCGGGCCACGGCCGGGCTCGCCTGGCGCGCGCGCTCGCTTCTTACGGCCTTCGGATCGGGGCTAGTTCATGCCTATCGCCGCTGCTTGGAGGGGGGCGCTGCGACCCCACCCTGCTTAAAGTCCCTATATAAGAAAAGTACCGCCATCGTTTGACAAATGCCGCTTCGCTCTCTCCTGTGTTATCCTGTATCTCCGATTGGACGATGATAGCGCGCGCTTTTCACTTCTTTATATTTTCTTTTTTTCCGCCTCAGAGCCATGTTGAAAGTCCTCTGCGCAGCCGCAGTCGCCGGCGGCGCACGCCCGGCCTGAAAGCTTCAACGTGGACTTTCTAGGTGCGCCACCGTCGACTTGGCTTTCGCAAGCAAAAAGTAAAGAAAAAGCAAGCGCTTTAGGAGAGGAGGCGGCGGAGGAAAGAGTAGATGGCGGTACTTTTCTTATATATGTATAGGGACTTTAACCCTGCTCAGCGGTTCCCAGCCGATCTGTGCAGCGCGCGCAACGCTGGAAGATTGGGTCGGGCGCGCTTCTTACCTCACCGTGCATTCAAGAACAAGTCGCCTAATTGTAGAGGACGCGTAAATGGTTCATCTAGGCTTCTTATAAATGGATACAGTGTAACCGTATTAGTACATCGAGCTTCTTTAAATTCACTGGGGATGCGTGCGCCGGGAGAACAGCTCTCCGCCATCAAATGCATTTTGAGGAATGAACATATTTATTGCTCGTATGCACTTACACTGATTGCCATACTTTCAGGCGAAAACTATTACGGACACAGTAGCTCACAAATGTCTTATTCACAATTACAATCTAAAGTGTTTCCTTGGCGGCTTGTGTACAGAGGCCGAAGGCTTGTCGTTTTCGTCAGTCAGTTGTTTTGACTGATTTACAAGGAGTATTCTCAGAAACTTCTCGGAAATTAGATTTGCGGATCGTATCGCATGACTGTCGTCAACACCTTCAGGGCAGCTCAAGATAGGAGCGCGTTGTATACTAGTACTGGACTGCTCTTTCGAGTACTTCTGGCACACTCCTGCGTGGTAGGTGTTCGGAGGCTTTATCGAAAAAAAAAAAACGCTATTTATTTTATAAATACTGCAATCACCATGCGGTGATTTTAGCAGGGTGGTACAAGCATAACGAATACATTGGTATGTACAGAAAATGCACAGGTTAATAAAAAAACTGTTATATGAATAAATACAAAACGTACAGGTTGGGCACACGCGACGTTACACTAAAGAAGTAAAACACTGTCACTGGAAACATGGCACAAACAAAATAATGTCACTGTAAACATGATAAGAAAAAAGTTAATGTTGGCGCAGAGACGTCATTTTTTAGCTGGTCCCAGTGCACTATTGTGCGCAGAAAAAGAGAATGCTTAAAAGATTTGCTGCGTGAGGAAAAAGGAGTTATAGTGAAATTATGTATTTGCCGAGTAGCGTATCCGGAGAAGGCTACGATCTTTGCTATGTCCATCTTATAATTCCCCTTTATTAGTTGACGCTATCTTATCCAAAAGCGCTAGAAACTCGGGCTAGAAACTCGATCATTGCTTGGGAACTGGTGAAAAGAAACACCGGGTGCTTTCCCGGAAGCGCATTTACATTCGCACGCCCGTATAGCCGGTCGATTGCAGCGCGCTCGCGCGGCGCTAAAGGGAACTACGCATCTAGGTGCTTTTCGGTCATAGGGGTCGCGCGTACCTATCTCCGTCGAGCTATGGTGGCATAGTCGATCCCCCTAGTCCCCGCTCGCCGCCATAGCCGCGGGGACGCCTTCGCTCGGCCAGGCTCGGCAACTCGCCGCGAGCAGGTGGTGCGCACACTGCGGGAATCGATGTCTATCCTGCATTGTTTGAGATAAAACGAAGCGATACAAGGTGGAACAACGCGTTTGCGTGAACGGAGCTGTGCGTGCGCAAACAGCGCGACGACGACCACGTTGAGAAGACGATCGTTTTCTAGTGCGGCCGTGGCGAGCCGACTGTTGGGTTCTAGCGCAGGTATTGAACGCGCATTAACTAGAGAAACACTGGATTTTGATACGATTAGCGACAGTGTATACAACCGTACGGACTTACGTTTGTGTCATATGGTCAATGTTAAAACGACGATGGCATTTGTGCGCCGGCGAAGTGTTAAAACGTGATTACATTTCGGAGGGAAGTATGCATGCGATCGTGGACCAATGGTAGAGCATCAAGCTCGGAGTCATACCTCAAAGAACTTTTAACTTTTATTCTGTGATTATGCCACAGTGCTAGAGCCTAATTTCTTGCCATTAGTAAACAGGCAAGAAGACAATACATTGCTGCTCTACTCCTGTCGCGACTGTTTAGTCAAGTTTAAGTAGTGCCGTGTTACGGTACGGTAAGTGCGGTAACGTACCGCGATGACCGAATACGTTTGGGCTGCGTGTGTGCTCGATGCGTACGGTAACTTGATAATGATGATAACGGCTAACATTTAGGCCTTGCAGAATGTAAGAACTATGTGCTGAGTGCGAAATATTAATTTTGGCAGATACTAGAAAGCTTTAGCTTGTCTATACACGTATTATTTACGGAATTGCCTTCAATAACACGTGAAACCTTTTTTTGTTACGTAGGTGTGTTTGTCGAAGCAATAATAAAAATAAGACTCTTTGTTGTAAATTGCACCGCTGTCGACACATTACACCAGCAGATAAGTTGAATATAGTTAGTTACTGCAATAAAAACTCAGCGCCCCCTCTAAGTAAAGTCTGCGTCACTAGATGGCGCCACCAACCTGAAGTGTTTTTTTTTTTTGTGCCACGCTTTATATTCAGTTTTTTTTTTTCGGTTATTTGAATCTTTTTTTCTCATTCGGCCTGAGAATATTACTCGCCTGTACGAAGGGTACGGCCACAAGTTCAGTTCAGCTCAAGGTTATGCTTCCGGTTAGAGGGACTGTCATACTTGCTGCCACTTCGCCACGTCGCAGAAGGTGAATTAAATTTAACTCGTCCCTTGGTCCTACCATGGTGAAAAACGCACGCGAGACGCGGACACGCACGGCGTGGGCTCTGTGGCCGACGCCACTTGCTCGCTATGTTTAGACTTGGTCCGGCTCGGCTCGCAAAACATGGTGCGCACGTTACCGTATGCAGTAACGTATGGTAAAACTAAAAGGGGAAAGAAATTGAGATCCAAGCTAAGTGACAAATTGTGTCCAGTCAGTTTTAAACACCGTTAACTCAATGCATCATTCTGACGGACCACGGCGACGCGCCCGCCTGGCCATTAGCGCGGCGCGCTCCGGGAGGCCATGCAAAAGCTGGGGAGGCGGCGGCTCTAGGGCGCAGGGACTCACAGAGCTAGGGGCGTTCGCGGAGACGCGTCTCCAGCAAGTACCTAGATATGTAGTTCCCTTTAGCGCCGCGCGGGCGCGCTGCCATCGACCGGCTGTACGGGCGTGCGAATGTAAATGCGCTTCCCGGAACGGGACTTGCAATACGGAAGACACCAATACACCATCACACAGCAGTTATATAACGATGTGCAATGAACGGCGCCAAGTCTTGGCTGTGGCAGCGCGTACTAAAAGGCTGTACGCGGAACAGGGGAAGGGTCACGGTCGCAGCGCCCCTACCGTCGACGGGCGGCGAAACGTGCTGAGAAACTCTCCCATTATTTCCCCGACGGGTGAGAAGGCCGTAAGAAGCGAGCGCGCGCGCCAGTCGAGCCCGGCCGTGGCCGGGCGCGCGCCGCCGCCGGCGACTGCGGCTGCGCAGAGGACTTTCGACGTGGCTCTGAGGCGGAAAAAAAAAACAAAATATAAAGTAGTGAGAAGCGCGCGCTATCATCGTCCAATCGGAGATACAGGAGAGAGAGAAGCGGCGTTTATCAAAGGATGGCGGTACTTTTCTTATATAGGGATTTTACGCGGAGCGAGACAGCAGCGCCCCGTTGTGGCCAGGAAGCCGCTCCGGCCGCCGGAGCCATGGTCCGTTTACATTCTTGGCCGATAGTACATACGTCGGACCAGGCTATGGTCGGACGTACGCAAATCCCAGAAGCTAGAGGTACTACATACGTATGTGTGCGTAGTGTTCGCATATCTTTAGAGATGACTTCTTCCGTGCTTGTAGCGCGGCCGTAAAAGCTGGGCTGCTGTTTTTGACGATGCAAAGAAGCATTTACCCTTGCGCCACTTACGTCATATCGTCACTCACTGCCCATGTCGAGCGCGCGATGTGTGAACGTTGCCGCCCCGCCGCAGTCATGCCAATTTGTTGTCGCTTTGTGTTTCGAGTAAACCACAGGAAGCAATTGCCCTTTTATTAGAAGAAATGGGGTTGTTGAAGGGATACGGGGGGAATGCTGCGCTTAGCGACTTGTCGCGATGTGTTCGCCCCGCAATCTCTGTGATATCACGCAGCCTGATCGAGGTTGCGTGAACACCCTTAGTAAAGCAAAAAAAAAAAAAAAAAAAAAAACCTTATCAAATACTCATTGTCGCGTCATATACTTTACAGTATAACTGCGTCATGATAATTTCACAACTTTAGTGGTTATGCGGAGGCCTGAGGTGTTCTCTTATTGTGTAGGGGTTCTGGTACAACCGCGGCGAGGTTGTGTGAGAGCAGTCTCTAGACTCAGGATCGAAGTCGTAACGCTGAGTTGAAAAGGCGGTTACTGTAATTTCCTTTTCGCTCTTCAGTGTGGAGTGGTTAGCTGGACGGAAAACAGCGGCCATTATCAGGTGAAGTAAAGCGATTTTTTAGCCTCTAAAATAATTACGACTTGGCGCGTAACCATGCAGCGGCACTTCGTGCTTAAATCACGCGTGTTACGGCGGTAAAGATATTCTCCTTTGAAGCAACTTGGCGATCCTGATAACGTGCTGTCTCTCGCAGTGGCCTAACTTGTTTGAATGAATTCATGAACTGTTTTCTTTTCGCAGCGAATGAAAGAAAGAAAAAAGGAGCAGACATGTATGCCTAGAAATTGGCGATGTATATACCTTGCTAATTTAACTTCGCTGTATTTGGGATGCTGACTGTTTTCATAAACCAGTTCAAGGTTCGTAGATAATGCGGTAATAAAGTTGCGCAACAATTTTTAGCTATACTAAGCTGTCTGGCCAATATCTCAAGGCCCCAGCTTGGACAAAATTGGTGAAAGGCCCACGAATCGAAGCACCTAAATAGCACAACTTGCAAAAAAAAAAAAAAAAAAAAAGTCTATACTCCCAAGTATAGAGATGGCGTTTCGGCTGGCGAGGCGCGACCGGCGTAACGTGACTGGCCGGAAACGAAGCTGGCCCGCGCGCCGATAACGTCGGACTATAAATGGGCCTGAACCCTTAAACCATAGTAACATACAAGGATAAGAGAGGACACTTCCATAGGCCCCTGCGGCCGATTTTGGTTCGCAGCGCACCTAGCGGGTGTGTGGAATCTACGCAGACTCAGAGATTGGGACCACAGGAAAACTAATCTCGAAGGCTATCTTCTGGTGATTAGAAAAATTACACGGCCTCCAAGATCGCTTCCGTGCGAGTGCTCGTCCCGGAGGCTATATTTCGATTTCTTTAACGCGTTGCTTGCATGCATCGAGTAGCTTTATGTACGCTGTACCGCCAGAGCAGCAAGCACACGGTGCCACTGTGTGTTTGTGCAGACATTTTAAGTAAACATGACAAGTGTTGGAAGAGACGAAACATTTTATTTTCAAGTCATATTCTCAGTAAGCACATGCACATTTCTCTTTCGCAATGTTCGATGAAAGCAAGCACAGAAAGTATTGCACTGCAAAGTGCAAGACATCTCAATACAGGTGCCATATGTTGAGAATAAATTTCACAAAAGGAATAAACAGGCGATATTATGAAAAACCCCACAGAACAGTAAAACTGCAGAAGACAGCATTAGCATCAAAGAGGAAAACAACGCTCGTCCTTTGAAGCCTAACCTTTCTTATTAAGTGGTAGTTTCGGGCTGCATAGCAAACAAGGAATGAAGGCTGCTCACTCCAGTTGTCAGCCAACCACGCTCTCTCCCTGTGCTGCCGTTGTTACTGCACCTCGCAACACAGCAGTAATTCTCGTAGTACTTGACTATGGTCGGCATGACCTGAGGAAAAAAGTATTGGTTATGTCCTCTCTCCCGCCTTCGCACAAATTTTCCCCTACGCACTTCAGATCGCCCTTTCGCGAAAAGCGTCACGTGCAATTGTCGCAGCTAAAAAAAAAAAAAAAAACCTTCTGCGCTACTGAGGCAGGAGTGTTTATTCAGAATACGTCGTAGCCACAGCTTTTAAACATTGTTCTCAATTCGCAAGTTCTCTCTAATCATAACTGCATTATTTCACACAATTACACACGCGTGCATTGAATTCAGACTACGTATACCAGTGTGTGCCGACTCACTTTCTCGCGCCAAGAAACGATTTTCTCACAAACGTGCTGCGCAGCATTCCAAATTGCTGTTACTTATATACATAATGTGAAGCAATCAAAGAACATGCGCGAAGTGAAGAACACAAAAAGCTCTCTGCGCCGAACAGCACAATACGACAAATGTCAACTTACGGCTGAAGTGACAAATACATAAGCAATTTGCAAAGTAACTAAGGGAAAAAAGAACGCAATGAAGGCCTTCTTACCAAGCAGCAGCAAGCAGACAGACGTTCTGGCAGAGGAACCGAGCAAAGACCACGCAGACGTTATCGCACATCTTTTGTAGTAGTTTTGTAGTGCCGCCTTGCCTGATCACACCATGGCCGATATTTTGTAGCGATGACTATAGTGCACTATAGAAAAGTTACTACAGTAGATAACTAGTATGCACGTTCCCTTGGAGACAGGGAGTGTTGTATTGCCCTCTAGCGGGCGGCATGAAGCTGCATAGCTCGGCCGCTTTTAGGCTGGAGTGGCCACTCTTGTAATCCGTATGTTACTCTATGCTTAAACGTTGAAAGCGCAGCGCATACGAATACATTGTAACACCAATTTCTTTCTACTTGCCTTTAGTTTGCAGCATGGACAAAACGCCTTATGTTCTCTTGGAGCGAATCAACGCCTATTCACAGCGGGCGTTCGAGCATGGGCTCCAGCAGATTCCCATCGCCAAAAGGTACTGTTGTAACATTAAACTTCCATGTAGACTGAAGTGAAGTATTCAGTCATATGTGGTGTATGCAAGACAGGTTTTACACGTCGCGCTATCAGCCTTCATGCATTACATTTATGCACGAACAGAACAGCCCGAGTAACTGTCTAAAAGGCATTTCTTGCCTGTTTATTCAGAGCACTCTGCAAACAGTGACGGTGTGCGCAACAGAATTATTAGTCTTCATTTTTTTTTTTTTTTCAAGAATTGTAGCCTTTGCACTTCATTACAGGAGTTTCTTCTACACCTAACAGTCTGTAAGGAACTTGATTATACTGTGCTTTAATACCTGCGGTAAACAATCAATATGACGCGTTCGTGATCAGGACTGGGCTCCATACCCTTCTCGTTTTAAGCTTTTCAAATTCATTACTATGCTTATTTTATGCGAGCAAGTCATTCGGTAGGTGACACACATTATGCCAAGACGGCTGTCACATGTTAGTACCTATTTAAATAGGTTCAGTATGTAGACATGCCTTTTTACTGGCCACATTTCTGATTTGCAGTGGTAGCCTAATGGTCGCAGGACTTCAGCAAGTTGTGGACTTTAATATTTCTGAACTTGAGGCTCGCATAGTGAAATGTTCTACCTAGCACAGAAACAAACGTAAAATAAAAATGATGTCTGACAACATAAGGTGCTCTATGGTGTTCATCTCAGTTTTCTCCATTAGTTTTGTGTGCTAGGTAGAATGTATCGGCTAAGGGCCCATTCACACTTGTGACTAGGTGAGGTCACGCGACCAAGTTAGTCGCAAATCGACCAGTCTCAAGTATGGTCCCAAATGATCGCTTTTCTCGAAAGGCGACCGTTTCGGGCTAGTCGCTCGCTGCTCATTTTTCAGTCGCGCAGTCGCAGAACAACTCAACCAATCAGATGCAAAGGAACAGGACGTCCGTATACGCTGACGCTTATTTTACGTGGCGATTACATTTCAAGCAGATGTGAACGGCATATCGAGAGACATTTCGGTTTAGCGACTCGTCAGTTGCATTTTTCAGTGTGAATGAACATCATTTGTCTCTACTCATTTGTCTTGAGTAGATTTCTGGTCGCCAGTCGCAATTGTGAATGGGCCCTAAGGCAACGCCTCCGACTATGCCTACTTTCTTCGTTAGCCACATTTACCCTACTTTAAATTGAAACTTATAGGTGCGCTTTAAAACAGCACCATTTTGCTGCATCTTGAACGTTTTAAACAGTCAAAAGGGAATAGGCGCACATACATGTAAGGCCAGCACTGGTCCTGGGTGCAAGTACTCCTACTGTTTTTTTGTTTCTCACACTATTTAGCGTTTTTTTTTTTGCACCAACTTGCAGAAGTACTTCTGGGTCACATTGTGTTGCCCCTCAGGCAACAACTAAACACCAGATTTTGAAGCAGATTTTGAAATGTTATAAGCATCTAAAACAGGCACTTAATGCCTCATTTCTACAAAACATATATGGCCCGTTTTTGTGCCATGAAAACTTCAGTAGCATTTACTTGCGAGGTCTGAAAGGTAGCAACCATATTATGCAAGTCATCAGTGTTTCACAGTGCTTAGCTATGCACATTGAGAGGCTGCTTTTCCATCGGTGTACTGCTCTCGACCTGTTGTTTAATGTTCTTGTTCAGTTCAATGAGTGGATAATGTAAATTTAGTAGCCAGACTTTCCTGCTTACAATATGTAGCACATTAGGTGGAGCCATAGGTTGGTGGAATAAATGGAACCCACTCAAAGTATATTTCTTGCTTAGGGCTCCCTCAGACTCAGATTCACCGAAGTTCTACTCTGCCAGGCTTACTCAAACTCGTGCATTGGTCAGTTTGAGTGAGTCGACTCGTGAACTAGTTTGCCGACCTATTCCTGAAAGGCTTCGTGAAGCGAGAAAAGACAGTGGAGACAGTGCTCTAAATAGGTGCCCGACGTGCGAATGCAGCACCTACACATTTAGTGCATGTGCGAGGGACAATGAAGCCCAAATGCAGACGTCGACACGCCTTGGGGTTGGGGTGTCATCGTTTGCTTAATGGTGTTTTTCACTGGTCGATCTGGAGTGGGTTTACGCTTTCTACTGGTTGTTTCAGATCAACTCACTCTGCACCGGATCGCTCTCACTTGCTCCGCTGCCGAGGCGCGGATTTGGGTGGAAATAAGAGGAGAAGCATACGTCATTACCGTTCGCTGGGGGACAGCGATTTTGGTGGCCATGGAAACGCACAGAGCAGAAGTGTGATTTTTGGGACGTGTGCGCACAGACTTCCGGTACAATCCATCACAGAGCATTTTCGCTCTCCGCTGACAGATTAGTATTGGTGAAATGCGAGCACTCGCTCCATGATTTCGTCGGCCGCTCTAGACCGACCAGTGAAAAACACCATAGGACAGATGCCACAGATACAGAGAGCAAGTGTCATTATCATTACGTAGCTGCATTGCTTGGGAGGCTGTTCGCTGTATGCACAGAAAACACGAACGAAAAAAAAAAAAAGAAATGGTCAAGGCATGCTTGCCCATTAGAGTGCCAAAAAAAGCTACTGCTTTTTACATGCGGAGGCACAAACACGGTGATTTTGACAACGAAAAATGGCTTGGAATTGCACACACTGCAAGCGGCGCAAAGAAAGATGAGAGAGAAAGAAAGTCTCGATAATGACCCCAAGAGCAGTGATTCTATAGTTCGCTTTTTACTTTGGCTTCGCTTTCCACTTGGTGCCAGTCTGCTTAGGAGACTGCGTGATAGTATGTGCTGCTAATCTAACCGAAGCTTTGGGGAAAATGGGTGTGAACTTGGGCAGCTGTGGGGGAAACGTTGGCCTTGGGCATCGGTGAAATTTCTTGAAGGGTACACGGTTTAGAGCACGGCATGTGCTTTTTGACCCGGGCCAGGCTCGGACTTTCTGGTGGTGTGCATGTAACGTGCAGCGAGTTATCCTTGCGCGTCTCGACTCTGAAAAACATGTCTTCTTCAGGCCGGGTTTGGGCTTGTTTTGAGCTGGGCTTGGGCCTGAGGTAAAGGGGTGGCGGGCCAGGCCGGGCGGGTAACGTAGATTATTTCCAGGGCCGGGCCCAGGTCTCGCCATAAAATTCTTGGTCGAGCTCGGGCGGGCAGCCCAGCATAAAAACGGGCCTGGGTTGAGAAAGTCTACCTGTGCAGTGTTCTAACACGGCTGACTTGCATATGAGCAATCGCTTTTGTTTATTTGGTACAGCCCTCTATGTATTTTGCAGCAAAGCAGGTAGCAGATGTGGTGAAGAATGTCCGCTGTAGGTGTGGGCAAAAATTTATAAAAAATCTTACAAAATAAAATATAGAAGGAATGTTCGTTTGGGTATAGTCAAGTGCGATTTGTGTGGAAAAGTAGAAGTTTGGGCACGTCTTGTGAATTTGCCGAAATACTTGTAGCATATGTACCAAGATCTTTGTAGCATATGTAGTGTTTAACATTGTGTCATTTCAAGACTATATAAGGTATATGAAGCTGAAATTTGGTGTGAATATTGTGCGTCTTTGGTGGAACAAGGCGGAAGAATTTCAGTGTTGCAGGTGCTTTGCAGCCACTGCAAGAAAATATCAATTTTGTGCCAATTGATGGTCTTGGTGCTTGCTGTCGTAATGAAACGTTTGCTGTTTGCGAACTGCTAAGCATATCCAGTTCAACGTTCGTAGGGATATGCTGTACATTTTGGCGAGCACATTGAATAAATTGGGTAATGTTAGGTGTTTCTAGTTGTGGAATAGGTTTGCAAAATAAATGGAACTCACTCAGGCTCGCTATCAAATTGCTTATTTATCTTGGGGCACAGTTGGACTTCGACTCTCCATTCTGTTCTGCTGTGCTCGCTCAAACTCGCACCCCTAGGACCTGCTTGAGCTTACTCGGGCTCGCGTGTCAGTCCGAATCTGAATGAGTCGACTCATGAGAGTTTGTCAACCTATGGGTAGAGCAATTGCAAAAACGCAAATACACCAGGAAAGCTACTACATACTCGGTGAGAGAAGGTAGTCTGTTCCTAACATATTGATACAAATTTTCCAGTAAGAACCGAAGCATTTAATAGTGTATGTTTACAAATTTTTGTGGAGTTAACGGTAACATGCGACAAACACCTTAGTTTTCAGGTACGCAAATTGTGTGCATGGTGCGTGGGCTATGCTGTGTGAATAACTTAAGATGGTAGTGTGTGTTCAAGAGACTTGTCCTAGGCTAGCGGTCTGGCATAACACAGCACCAACATTCTGAGCAGTTCTCACAAGACCCAAATGGAAAATAACATTGTTCACTACTGTACACTTAGAGTTAATGCTTTATTATGGATGCCATTCCTGCCGAATTCACATACACTTTTTAAAAGAAAGGGTAAGCTAAGGGGCAGGGATTATTGCTTTAGATGAGCTGCTATCCTGATCTACAAAGGAGCAGAAATTTTAAAAGCAGTCCGCCTAACTATAACAGCCTTACACAGGCAGCACTCTCTGCCTGCGCGTAAGATACAGTATGCACTATGCCTTCAAGTTCTTTGCCTTACTCCCGCAGATCTGTCTTCAGTGTCTCTTGCCCATTATCGAAAGAGTAGGCTTTTGGCAACCTTTCTATTTTTTTTTTTTTCGTGACCAACGAGCAACACGAAGGTGTCGAGCTACCCTCGAAATCTCGGCTAACTTTGATAGCGCAAGTGCTTCATTGCTGTGTCACATTGCCAGGTGTGCCGCCATTGTAACGGCGTCTGCCAAGTCTTGTAGAATGTAGTAACCGAAAGTGCCTGTGGGCACCTCTAGTATTGGTAGCTGGGGCTTGGTCCTGTTGGTGTCAGGCTATACTTCACCTCTTTCTTCTATTGCACATTAATCCGAACCAGTGGCGTAGCCAGGGGGGGGTTGGGGGGGTTCAAACCCCCCCCCCCGAAATTTTTTCCGCACCCCCCCCCCCCCCCACTTACCCGCCCTTTGTTTTCGTCGCTTCGCGCTGACATAATTAATTAAACCGGTGCTACTATCACAATTTCATTCCTGGGCACTTCCGTTTGGTTGGTACTTTACAGCGAATCATGTCTGCATATGGAAAAAACTGTCACGGTGTTTGTCAAGGCTTTGACACTCTGTGAAGTTTTGGGCGAGAATGTGGCGGCCGCATTCTGAAGCAATAAATGTGCAACAAATGAAGCAACAAATGCGGCAGCCGCATTTTAGATGATGGCGAAAACGCTCGAGGCCCGTTTACTTAGATTTAGGTGCACGTTAAAGACTGGTGGTCGAAATCTCCAGTATACATTTCCGCCGCTCCCCTTCAGGTGCCGGTTAGGCCGCGCTCGCGCAGGATCTTAGGCTACGTTCACACTTGGTCTCGAAGCTGTAGGAGGCGGCAAAATCTTGCAAAAATCCGCCCGCCTAGGCGGCAAAACAGGCAGAAAAACAGGCTGCGAGCCAAATCAGTCTCGGGCCGATTTTTTCGCCATGGCGAAGCGGAAACGCGGTGGAAAGTTGTTCTGCTTCACTGCAAGCTACACTAGCATGTAAACAACCGGTCGTAAAATTGAACATGGCACCAGAAGTGTAGGCTGTAATGCTGATCGACGCGATCAAGAACCAGCCCTTGCTCTACGACAAGAGTGGCACTAAAACGTACTGTCAGCAATACTCGCGATAGTATTCAACGTCGCGCGACCGGAGGTGCGGCAACGAAGCCTTGGCGTGACCCAACTTCTCGCGCTTTTGCAAAGCCAGGCGAACCCACCACCGCCGTTTCCGAGGTGTCCGCGTCTTCCGTTTATTCATTGTCCATTTCTAGAAAACAAGTAGGTAGAAGTATAAAAGCCATTTCTTCTTCCACTTCCACGGCAGACAATAGTTAGGCAGATTCCTCGTTGGCGCTCCATAATTCTCCTCGCACGTGTACGGTATGTTGCAGAAGTCGCGGGGTGCTTTTCTCGTCGCGACGATAGATTGGGAGCGTAGGTCTCACGTAGGACGCGCAGGCTTTGGCGAGCCCCAACACAAGGGCCAGCCCGGGTTTTAGCTGTGGTGTTCCCGTTGCCCCTTTGGTGTCCTGGAGGCGCCGACAATACGAAATGATGAAATGTTATTACAACTTGTAAATAAAAGCTATTAAAGAAATATTCTCACGCCTAGGCACCAACCTGTGACTCAGCGCTACCGCGCCCGTGTGAGGAGAATTACGGAACGCCAACGCAGAATTTACCGAAGGTCGCAGATGACACGCGAAATTGCGTAAAATGATCACTTTTGATGACGGTACGTGGGTCAAAGAATGAACATACCGCTCGACATAATGCGATAATCAGCGCCACCACGCCGACAAACGTATGCAGACGAGATGGATCTGGACGAAAACGGCAACGGCGGCCGCGGCGGTAGCAAAACAAATGTGAACAACTTGGACAGGCGCGGGAAAAATTTTCCGGCCGCTTTGGCCTTTCCGCCCGTTTGCCGCTTCCAAGGAGGTTATAAAAAAACTTCTGGAGTGGAGATCCCCTATGCGCGCCCATGCGACCGGCTGAAGCCTGGAAAACCGGTTGGCGGCCATCTTGCTCCAGGCAAGAACGAGCGCTGCTTGCGCGCTGGTAGCGTAACCAGTGCGATTTCGTGGTGGCTTTTTATTATGAAAGCGGGAGAATTACTATGATTTATTTAGCGCAGATGTTTTTTTTCTTTAATGCGACAGCCTTTTATGCATAGTTCATGGTGGGGTGTCCGTCTCAAGGCCGTTTCAAAACCGTGCTGTTGACACGAAATGATCCTCTTAGGATAAGAGGTGATAGCGCGCGCAATATCACTATTAAGTGTACAATATTAATTAAGCATGTGAACTGCAGTAACAATGAATATAGATAGGTGAATGAAGTGTGTTGAGACTGTAATAATGTTGAATTAGGAGTAAATAATCATGGATTAAAGGGGTATAGTTGGGCTAATTGATGATGATGGGAAAGCCACATTTAACATTCTAAAAGTGATTACGCGATTTAACTGAGGCGATAATGCGTGCACAGAGAGGTGAATTAGGCGAATTTAGAGTGACTTTTTGCTGAAAGAATTGTGACGAAATAAAGTGACGAAAGCTCCGTAAAAGAAGTGGAAAGCGGCCGTCGTATCATTGAATTAGCGACGCTAGGGCTTTCATGTCGCCTAATTCTATGATCAGGAATCCCCAGTAATCTTTGTCATGTCAGGCTAAGGACAAATGCACAAGGCAGTTGTTAACGCAAGAATACGTGGGCTGAAGCTGTAACGCGTTTCATGCGCATCAGCTTGCCACATTACCGAAGTGACACGAAGTACAAGGTGAAATCAGTAAAGTTGTAAATAAATTTTTATTATGTCCTGGCTATTTTGATAAAAATAAGCATAAAAAACATGGTGGAAAAAATGAATAAAATATTGCATAACTACCTGGTGCATCACAGTGCATACTGCAGGAAAACAATACCAAACAGGCATACATAAAATGCAAACACATGAAAACAAACATATTTTTGGCTGCACAAAAACAAAAAAATTGCACCAAAGCCCAAAATTAAAGGCATGCTGATAATGTCACTTCTTAAGGCGCACGGTTCAGTAACTACGAATAATGGCTTTTAAATATTGTAAAGATCGTGAGTCCGCAATAGACGAATTTGTAGGAACTCTGATTTGTATAGAGCTTTACACGACGGCATGCAACAGCAACTTGATCTCCGAAAACAGTAATATTCACGATCCAGCCTAAGTTAAATTACGCCGAGATAGGATACCTATGGCTGCACAAGAACTGTTGTTGCTCGAGGCACATATCGTGTTGTTACACACACGATATGTGACTGGCAATACTCTTTATTTGCCAGTTAGGTCAGTTATTTTCTTGTTTTGATGCGAAACAGTTGCGTGCCACGCTTATAAACAGTCAACTTGTGAGACGCAGCTACGACGTCCGCCAGGTCTGTGAGCTGTATCATTTTATATAAATAAGTAGTAAATAATTCCTCTCGACATGCGGAATCTCAAATTCAAGCGCACCGGAAATATATACGAACAGCAAGCATTTCTTACGAACTCGCTTTTTTATGCAGATGTGCGGACAACACTAGAAAAATGGTTGGGGTGCTGCCCTGTCGCAGCCTTGTCGTTTGACCAGACCTGTCAAAACAACCCTCTTCAAAGTGCACCGAGCAAAGAACATCCGAATCTTTAGGCGCCCAGCCATCTCTGCGAACAGCGGGCTGCCATGCGTCACGCAGCGCTTTCTCTTTCGGGAACCTGTCGCACAAACATGCAGAAAAAAGCTTGTTTCAGCCTATATTAGCCAATTAAAAGTAGATTTCATGTACAACAGCGCTCCTCGACGGAGATAGTGCACAGCAATGGTCGAGCAATCGAAGGCTTTCTCGCGCTACATATACACGTGAAACGTTACTCCTGACTTTTGCTTCGCACGATTCGTGCGACGCAGGCGTTCACCATCCCGTTCAGCAGAGCTTGGATGTTCCCTTACAAACGCACAACTACCGCTCAGTAGACCGTAACTAAGCACTATAAATGCCGCAACTGCCGAACTACCGCAAGGGCCCAAGTGGCGCAGCTGCGTTTTCTGCCCGGAGCAATATGGCGGTCGCCGGCGTCAGCCGCGGCGCGGCATCTCCACTCCAGAAGTTTTTTTTATAACCTCCTTGGCCGCTTCCCAAGTGTCAACGTAGGCTTAGTCTGCGCGAGAAACGTCTCTTGTTTGCGATTGCGCCCATACGGAAGGCTGGTAATTACTGTTGTGTTGTTGAATCACAAACCAGCAATTACGGAAGGCTGGTAGTTGCTGTTTCAGTTGTGGAATCCCAAACCAGCAATGTACATACGTAGGGGTTGATGACAGCAGTGAAATTGCACCGACTCGTAATAGAATGCACGAAACAGACAGCCGACAAGCATGAATTACTGCTGTGCGCAGTACAGCGTAAGTAAACTCTTGTTGCAGGCGCTGACAGTTCTCGTCGGAGTTCACGCGTCCTGAGAAATTGATTATGTGCACTATGTGCTGAACAATACAGGAGTTCATTCCTGCATCACTAGTACACCAATAAGTCGAGATTCTGTGAGGTACAAAGCCGCTTCCTGTTTGCACCGCCGTAAGTGAAGCAGAAATGAGTTGCACGCACTACTTAAAATGCGTACACATGCCATATCTATGCTGTGGGTGAAATATTCTGTACAATTCTGAATCTGCTGAATCTGTTTACGTAAAGGCAAATGACGGCTGCACGCTCGCACACAGCGGAAGACACAGCGGCCCATGCACTTGCCCCAGGAAATGCAACCCTCTCGTATGAGGGAGCAGGGCGACGAAAGCTTCGGAAAAAAAAAAAAGCCTTACGCGTTTTTGCGCGTATTTAAGTTTTCTAGCGCAAAGACGCAGCGAACAAGCTATTGCTATGGGAGTAGGTATAGCCTGGTCACACGTGCATTTTCACGTCCTTGACTTGTGAAACGCACTTCGCCCCGACGAGGACGACGCCATCTACGCTTAACGGAAATTAACAATTAATGATGTCTTCTCCAATCGCACGGGTCGTCTCAATGATGCGTTTTCCAAGACTGGTCCATTCAGTGGCGCGATGAGAGACCGTTGCTCCAAACGCCCACTGTACCTGTCGTACTTACTGTATTTACTGCGCTTACTTTACTTTTTACCTAATTTCTTCACAAGCACACGCACACGCGAGTGGGGGGGGTCTTTGATATACATGTATAGAGTGTGTTTAAACTACCGACATTTATTATCAATCACGTGACCTAGAGGAAAGCAGAAGCTTGCCCCCCCCCCCCCCCCCCGAAAAACATTTCTGGCTACGCCCCTGATCCGAACACTGGATGATGGCAGATCTAGGAGTCTGCAGTTACCAGCTGTGGAGTGTGTATGGGTTGGATATGTCTTTTAAGAACCTTGTGCTCTTCTTTAGGGCACAAGGTTCTCTTCGTGTTACTCCAAGGTGAGCTGGCTTCAATGTTCATGACCGTGGCACTTCAGCTACACGCATTCCTAAGTTTGGCTCTGGCTCATGGCTTCATCTACCACTGCTCATTTTAGTACTGGTGTGCCTCCACTACTGACTTTCCTACATATATTGTTTGTTTGTTCAAGCCATGCACTACGGCCAATGCAAAATAGCATCAACATAACATTACAAAAGTGCAATTTGAATGATCGCTATTATCGTGAGCTGCAAAAGTTTCCCGAATAGCTCATTACTGGCAAGAGGCGCTGTCTAGCGGTGGTACAATGTAGCACTCGGTGCATGAGGCTGGGCAGCCTGTTGCCTGGAACTTTTGGATTATTCCTCTCACTTGACAAATAGTAGCTTGTTTTAACGCGAATAGCATTCTTTGCCTACTTCAGTTGTTTTGAGGCTATCTCTCTATCTAGCCCAGAGGTTCTTGAGCATGTTGGTCGCAGGTAACCATGCTACTTCATGAAGTGCCAAGGAACCCCCCTCCCCCTAGTAGTGAGGCTAGGCTTGGTGCACAACACGTTTGGGGCCAACAGTGGTAGTGGACAAGCTATTTTGATGGTAACATGCAACCCATGTGGTGCAAACTGGGTGCAATGATCATGAGCCAAGACAAGACAGCATCACTACCCAGGCATGCAGAGAAAGAATGAGTTTTCAGTGAGTATCGCACGGGGACACTTGTAAAGATTTCATTGCAAGAGGCCTTAGAATTAGTGCCGGCTCTACTTTGAGTACAGTAAAACCTCATTAATTCAGATTTCACGGGACTGAAAAAAAAAACCGACCGAATGTTGAATCATCGAGCGTATCAAGAAAACAAACAAATGCTTACTACATCAAGACGCTTTTATTTACTGAATGAATCAGTGAATCCTGTTTCTGTTTTGCACAAAAGCAGTGTGGAAGCTGCTTTTGCTGCAATTCTCGTCATGTTGTGACTGATCTGAGCCACTTGGTGAGCACGGAACCAGGGAAAATTTATCAGTGGCTCGCAGAACCTCGCGGAGGGGGGGGGTTCAGACACTTTGAGTACCCATGATTTAGCCTCTTACGCCGACCCAGTCGCCCAAGTGGTCTACCTGGTCAGGATGCCATCATGGTTGTTCCTTTGTCATCATTCCAGCTTCGTGATATCACTCTTGTCATGTCGTCATCACGCTTTTTCCCTCAACCCAGTGGCCCAAGCTGTCTTATAACGTAGGCCAGTAGGTATGGACTTGTGGTAGTGATGCCGTTGGAGTCATTGCATCGCCGTCATATAGTCATGCATTTGTTCTCACACCACCATAGTAATGCCATCGCGGTTTTTTTCTTTCTTTATTACACATATACTTTTCATTGTACAAGATACGCGCAATCTGTATGGTCCCGTTGGCAATGGCTAGTACAGGGCCCATTTAGACATATACATATAAGAAACTGTCATACTATTTGGTATAAGTGTAGTCAACTTGGTTAACAAAATATACAAGAAAATACAACACTTCACAAAAATAAAACACAAAAATAATTGAGTAGTAGTAGTACTTAGATTTGCCAATAAGAACATGTTGTATATTGACAGAGCGTAAGAGTTGGTATTCCATGTCTTAACCTTAATAGCGCAAGAAAGGGACGAGGCACGGATGGACGACGCGGACACAGCGCTGTGTGTCCGTGTCGTCCATCCGTGCCTCGTCCTTTTTCATGCGCTATTAAGTATAAGACATGTTGTATAGGTATTAGTAATAATCTGTTCGAGAGGTTAACAAAGAAAACAGGAAAATTACGCCACTTCGTAATAAACACATGAAAACCTTGATAAATAATATTTGTACATGGTGTAACAAAAAAACCAGCCGTCGGTGTGCGCAGCCGCAGTGGCATCACCTTGCGGAAGACCGTGTTGGCGTACGCATATTGTCGAAGGCAGTGTCCTGCAGCAAAAAACAGCACAGCGTTAGCGAGCGTGCCCGTGCAGCTGCCGGATCTGCTCTGATGCCAAAGGTTGTTGCTGTCATTCCAACTTCCTGATCTGACTCTCGGCATGCTGTCGCCATCACGCCTTCTACTCTGACCCAGGGTCCAAGTTATCTAATAGCTTGGGCCACTAGGCATGTGTTTGGAGTCGTGATCATGTCCTGATCGTTGCATCGTCGTCATTCCACATTTGTCATCAGACTCTCATCATTCCATCGTCATCATGCCATGACATAGTTGTCGTCATGTCGTCATCGTCGCGCTCTTGCTTTATCATTGTAATAACTTCAGCAATGTTATCCCGTTGTCCTCATGCTATCGTTTTATCGATGTCAATCTTTCTTTGTCATTGCTTTGTAGTCATACTGTTGTCATTATATAATGATTATGCCGCCCTTGTCATTCCGTTGTCATACCTTCATTGTCACACCTCCATTGTCAGACCATTGTCATAATGCAGTCTTAATCATGCCATCATCGTCACTCAAGCTTTGTCATCCAACTCTCATCATGCCATTGTCATCTGTGGGGTCTCACACGTGCTCTTAGGACAAAGGAACGACAACACAGTAGTGCAAACAACCAAAAGGGCATTTATTGCACCTTTCATACACTAATACATTCTAGCCGAATTGCAACCACTAGAACATTCACATGGGCGCGCGACAAATCAAGGAAGTCTGACTCACCGCGACCCGATAGCAAGCGAATATGTTGTCACACCATCGCCTAGTCGTTCACGTGTACGGTCACGCGAACGGTGGCGCGTTTTGAACGATCTGTGTTCGTCCATACCGGGTCCTGCTCTTAGCCTCACGAGACGGTCCCGCGAAGCGGGCCGGCACACGCGAAGCGTTCGTGCATGTTGGTTGCCGATCCCAAACGAAAGAGGAAGCGCACTCGACCTTTCTCTCCCAAGTCACCCCGCCGTTGGGCTGCGTTAGCATCGCGACATTCGCGCCATCTCCTGCAATGCGCCGCAACCACCACGACCGCTGCCGGGCTTAGCCACGCGGAGAAGCCGGACTACAGGAGACATGCGGGGAAAACATCAGGGGACGCGTGAAAGTCGCGCATCCCCACACATCATACACTCCTCTTCATCCCATTGTCCTCATGCCGTTGTCATACTATTGTTGTCGCTGCACAGTCGTCGTACAGTCGTCATGGATTGGTTGTCATACCGTCATCAGGATACTGTCGTGGTTGTTCTGTCGTCATCATTGTAACTGTGACATCCGGCCCTCATCATACCGTTCATATCGTCATGCCACCATCATCATCACTTCACTGTCATCATCCCATTGTCGTCACGCCACATTGTCATACAACCTTTGTAGATCGAATGACGTTGCTCTATCATAATCATGCTGTCATCATTCAATTGTGAAACAGATGCTACCATGCAGCCATTGTCATACAGTTGTCGTCATGCCCTCTTGGTGATGCCATCATCGCGATTCCTGCTTTTTCATCCGGTTGTCATCATACCCTCGTCATCACGCCATCGTTGTCATAGTCGTTGTTATACCATCATCATTATATGCCTTTGTAATTGGATCAATGTCATTCCTTCTTCGTCATTCCATCGTCACTGTGTCGGCGCAATACAGTCGTCGTCATGCCTCCATGCTTATGGGCGACGTTAGCAAGCAATTGCTGTAGCATAGGGGGATGATATCGGAGTATGTAGCATATAGCCGAAGCAACCAAAGTCTCGGAATTATGACTACACATGTCATATAAATGGGACTTCAGAAATATGGTCTGTCGCTACATTGCTTAATTGCTATTTGCATTGCCAACGACAGTCATCGTTGAGATGAGTTTTGGTGTAATTTTTTGAACTTCCCTTTGTTTGCCTGAAAATTCCAGTTGACCTTTGTTGTATAAGTGATCATAACAAAAAAAAAAAATTAAGGGGGGGATTCATGATTGTCTGGATTGACCTTTGCCTGGGGGTGGCTAGATAGTCTACATCTAACAGTAAGCGAGTGTTTTAATTAGCATAACATTGGTTGTTGCGATATTTTTCATCTGTGTTAGCTATTTACAAACTATTGCTGGATACTCTGTGCAGTTTCCCGGAAACGGGCTTTTATTCACGTGGCATTTTTTATAATGTAGGAGGCCAATAGTCCTCGTCGAAAAGCTGCCTGTCGCTGTTGCAAATGGACTGCGACCAAGTGGGGATAACCCAAGTGGAGAGCCAGCAAGAAAAATTCCCAAAAGAAAGCTGTCACCAGGTCCTTCAAGGTGTGTGTTCATGGATATGTTTCAGCAGTATGCCAGAGGCAATAATTACACATGACATCTGGAGAAATCATGCCAGGCTTCCCTCCCATGGTGGCGGCCTACAGCTCCGGTTGACTGCCTACTGCTTTGAGGAGGGACTCTTTATTAGAACAGCCGATTTGGTCAAACGTTTCTGATTCCTTTTTTTTTCCTGCTATCCCCAGGGGTTCCTCTGACATAAAGGGAAAAATTAAAAAGAAATGTGAAGTAGAATTTGAGAAAATTTCACTTTTCTAGTGTGCTCATAACACAAATTGAGTAAAAAGATTGTGCTTCGAGAAGTACCATCACACCTTGGATTGCACAGCTACTAGCCACTGTAGCATGGCTTTTCACTGAAGCAGTGATGCCATCTTTGAACCACTGTTAAGATGAAAGATGAGATCTTTAGATAGCTGCTGCGCCATATTTCACTGTGCAAAAATAGAAGCAAGAGGAGCAAGTGAAAAGACAAAAAAACTAGTCTTGATTCCTTCCTGCTGCCATTTCCACACAGGAAGTGCTTCTATTGGCTGGCCGGCTTGAACTGCTGGCCGGCTTGAACTGCTGGCCGGCTTGAACTGCTGGCCGGCTTGAACTGCTGGCCGGCTTGAACTGCTGGCCGGCTTGAACTGCTGGCCGGCTTGAACTGCTGGCCGGCTTGAACTGCTGGCCGGCTTGAACTGCTGGCCGGCTTGAACTGCTGGCCGGCTTGAACTGCTGGCCGGCTTGAACTGCTGGCCGGCTTGAACTGCTGGCAAGCATTTCGTTCATTTTGACTGTGGCAAGCTGCGTTACTGGCTTGCACTTTGTTAGTTTGTTAAAAATGCAAAATTGTTGGATATATCTTGCAAAATTCAAGGGGCACTTAGTTATTCATACGTGGATGAATGCGACCGCCGAAGGTGAACGGTTCGACTCCCACTGAAGGTTGTGGGTCTGAGTGCCTTAAAGGGACTGACAACCAATATTTATGGACCCACTTTATTATGGCACAATGAAAAGCTCACCCTCGGTAGTGTTTACACCTGCAGCGGTTACATCCAAAAGTGCGTGGATATTTTGTAAGCAGAATTTTTCGCTCTGAGCGATCCGAGTCCCTCCTCCAGCAACGCTGAGAAGTGATAGCGATGCCGATAGCCCGCCTTGCAAATTGTGAAAGCCGCCCATCGTCCTGCTTTCACTGGAGAAAGTGCAACTGTGGTTAACCACCTATATTGTCACCTTTCCAGCCACCTTTAAAGGTAAATAGATTGGTACAATTAGTTTGCGTTGCTGTGCAGACCTTTCTTACAGCTGCACCGCGTTCTTTTCCCAAGTACACGCCTACGTCATGGCTGGTTGGCTCCCGTCGTCGTTATTCAGTCGATAGACGAGCCAAGCCAAGTCATCAAAAACGAAGGCGAAGGCAGCGCCACTTTTCTACTCGCTACAAACAAAGGCTTATCTGCACATTGTAAGTTAGAAAAACACTTATAATATAGAAAGAATGTTACTGCATTTCAATATTAATAAAAAGACCAGGAACAGCATACACTGGTAGAAGGTCACGTGGTAGACCTCTTAAATAGGTTCATGTTTTTGCCACATGGGGCGCCAAAGGTCATTTTTCACGACTTTTAGTGAAAAATTAACAATATAAAACCATGTTTAATGAAAAAAATAGGGCCCGTTCTAGCCAATACGATAGACGATCTTTCCATCCGCGGGGTTATGTCAATTCATGTTCCGAGCGGTTGTCTGTCCCTTTAATTACCTCTGTTAGTTAACACCAATGCCGGACAGAAATTTATGTTTATTGGGGCTTGGAAAACGTTGAAGGGCAAGGAGGAACTTGCCTCCTCTTCTCCGGTCGCTCTGCTCAAGTGGAAAGAGTAGAGGGCTCTGTGGGGGGGGGGAGCTTGTCCTGGGTACTCCCATGTCCTCTTTTTATTGTTTCAGAAAATTTATGCGTGGCCTTAATACTTGGAAACCGTCATGCTGGTAAAGATAGAAGAGAATGGGGCACAGAATTTAAAGGAAATTCAGGGTTTTTCAGTTTTCACCAATTCAGAGGAAACCGCCTCAGGGTTTAATTTTTGGTGTTTATAGGTAAACATACCTAAAACACGGAACCTTAGCTACGATGTTGTGCTGCTGAGTTCGAGGTGACTGGTTTGGTCCCGGCTGCATTTCGATAGGGCCAAAATGTGAAAATGCTTGTGTACTTCGATGTACATGCACATTATAGGCCCCAATTTTTTTCTAAACTAACCAGGCAGGCACTGATGCCAAGTATGATATTGAATGACATAGACCAAGAGGCGCTATCCTGTAGGGAAACTTGAGGGCTTATGAAGCAGCAGTATGTGCATTTTTTTAGGCCGAATAAAAATGCAGGTTACTATATTTTGTTCAGGTATTCGTGACATCATTGTCTAGCAGATAGGTGGTTTTAGCTACCATGTTTGAAAATAGCCACAGGGAGGCCCTTAAACATGGTCTACCTGTCATCTTGGTCAAAATAACAAGGGAAATAAGTCCTGCTAATGCTAACCTTTTTTATTTTCTCTAACGGCATAATTTCATTTCTGCTTAGAAATTCAACTCTTTTTACAATTATCTTTTAGGCGACCCTGCCCCGACACACCGAGCAAACGTGTCTGTTCCAGCACTAAAGGCTCTCGGAAATACCCACAGATGAGGTTGTGGACAGGGCCTAAGGGATCGGCCAAGAAAAAACAGAAAAAGGGATCGGCCAAGAAAAAGTGAGTTGCAACTACTTTCAAACAATGCCGAGACTTCTTTGTTTTAAAGCGAAGCTTTCATTGTGTCTTCTCGGGGGTATGGCATTCGTCGTTTTCTCACCGCATACATTTATGGATATACAGTGGCCGACCGATAAATTGGACACCAATAATCTGGACTTGTTCGGTAATTCGGACAGTGTCTCGGCACCGTTAGGCCCCGTAGACTTAATGTGTGAAGACAACCGATATTCCGAACAGCCGCCAGCTCTATATTCGATTATCTGAACTCTGTCCGTGATTGTAGCGTACCTGAATTCTGCAGCCATAATCTCCTCTGGCAACCTCAATGACACATGAAATATGGCCTCAGAGATACGAGCCATTTCAGGGACACTAAAGAGAAACCGGAAGTTGAGCTTAACTGGTAGATTATCCTTTCACGATCACAGCCATACCATTCTTACTGCAAACAGATGTTTAATAAGCGAGAAAATAGCGAAAAACTGAAGAATAGGTGCTGACGCCCCTTCGAAATTCCTGCACTACACGTTCGTGACGTCGGAGCTTACAAATGCAGGCCGGTCGCGATTGGTTGAGAGCGATTTATCACTGTTAATAAAATGCAAAATGAAATACACCTTAAACAGCATTTGCCAACTTTTTAAACCGTTTCAAGCGAGGAAGTACAAGTTTAGCACAAAGTTAAATAAATAAATAATAAATGGCTTGGCGATACATGCGGCCGTGATAGTTTCGTAGTTTCGTTTTTGGTCAATGCATCGTCGCGCGCACCTGTTCCGCTCAACGGTGTTCGCTGGCTCAAAAAACGTTGACTTCGTGGGAAACAGCCAGAAAATGCCTCGTGTGTAAGTGTTGAGGGCTGTATAAATGGCCAAAGGCGCTTGCTCAGGGGCAGCGGCAGTGTTGACTCGATTGTGTCCTTTCATGTGGTGTCACGCGGAGAGCCCCGGCTCCCCGGCGTTCGCAATGGCTCAGTGCTCTGCCGATGATAAAACGGCAAAAGAGCCAGAGAAACCGATGGTGTGCTCTCTGCATTTCTCGCCCTCGGATTATGTGTATAATCTTGCCCTCGGAAAGTATCTTGGCATGCCCCAGAGGCCAGTCCTTTCTCGAGCAGCTGTTCCCTTTAATGCGGCCTTCATCAAACCCCCTACCTGTGCCCCTGCAGCAACAAACTGGCAGCTCGGTGAGTGCTGAATGTCATTAAATAAAGCCACGAAATAACCATACCGAGTACGTGCGCAACTTTCTACGCTTGTTCTGTCGGGAACATCGTCGCCTGGCGGACCGGACACTTCGCCTTTCGTAGACTAAAATGAAGCTCTGCTTTCCGCCGGTGCGGCCGGCGGCTCACCGCCATCGCACGCGGAAACACCTACCGCTCGAGCACGGAGGATCATTTCGCGCTCCGTTTCACTGAATATCGCTGAAATGCAGTCCTGCTTTCCTGGCGAGCTCTTCGTTGCAAGGTTCAGTGGCAGCAACGGTATCCATCGCGGCGAACGCAAACGCAGCGACCATGCATGCAGCCATGATGCATCCAGCGCCTCGGCCGTTTACGCAAGCGGTGACGTATCATGGCGCATTCTGATTCGCTGAGAGCAATGAAATCTGTGACGACACTGCTTCAGCGCCAAATCTGGGGTGAGAGAAATTGAGGAAGAGATATTTGGTCTTTGTTTACGAATTTCTCCTTTAATAGCTCATATTTTTGCACCCAACAAAAACTGCATGCATTCCTGAAGGTCCCTTTTTTATTCCAGCTGAACTTCCTGTTTCTCTTTAGTGTCCCTTTAAGTATGGCCTCAGGGACCACACATAAAATGGTAATCCCTGAGGCCTTGTCTCGGTCGCAGTACTATGCCTCAGATTAAATTACAAATGCCAATCTTGGAGGCTCTGTTGGAATTGTGAGGTCGCATGAACATCGCGATCATCACATCCTATTTCAGCATCCCAGCACATGGCCTGCTCTGCTCTTTTTGACTGGATATCATTGATAAAAAAAGGCACTATTTGTGCCGGGCAGTATATTAATGTAAAGCTCTTCATAAGGCATTAATGTTGAGAGTCAAAATTACACAAGTCTAGCTCTATGTAGCTGTTCACAGGCACTTTCCACATCATGGGAGCAGCACAGCTGTATGTGCAGAGCAACATTTTATTTACTTCCTATTGACCTTTATTAAGTGCATAAAAATTATTCACATCCTGAAAAGTGAAATGAAATTGACACTCCATGTGTAAGTGGGGGACTCGTCAAAATAAAGAAAAAGCACATTAACAGAAAGTGATTAATAACCTGTAAGAAATGAAACCAAAGCACATTCACATGCTACAATGCATAGTCTAAGCAATTCCAACCATTAGTGGTGCGTGGAATAAAAGAGTATGATTTGAAAGAGTTTTGGCAAAATACAGAGCTATGCTGACAAAAGTGTCGAGTGTGAGGAGTCGAGGGGTAGTTTCTTGGTAATTAGTTGCAGGAAAAATTCAAGGTGCAATTTTTGTAGAAATATATGAACGTGACCCCTTTTTCTGAGATAATAGGGAGGCATACACTTTTTTTTTCACATTGATGTTGCCAAAGTGAAAAATCTTAGACTTCTATTGAGGTGATCTTGGTCGCTACTAGCTATCTGATGGAATAAGGCACAATCATTGGCAAACAACTATACTTGAACAAATGTTTTGATTCCATTAATAATATCATTCGCATATAATATAAATAGCGAAGAGCTTGGAACATTCTATATGGAACACCAGATGTGACTAGAAGACAGTCCGAGCATTGCTCGCCTGCATCCACAAATTGCTTGCAATTAGGTATACTGCAATTCAAAACAGTAATTAAGAAAGTCCAATTTTTCTAAGCTTTAGTGTTACCTTATCGTGAGGAACCTTTTCAAAAGCTTTGATAAAGAATAGGCTTCTTTCAAGCATGGTCAAGCTTTAAGAGAATGCATTTGATATTTGAGTACGAATAAAATGAAACTTTATGTGCAATTTTGTGCAGATATACCAAGCTCCAGCGACTAGTACAGAAAAAAGAAACAAGGTACATACAACTCTGCGTTACTGTTAGTGTGCGTGCCCAGTTATCTGCTACAGTGGCTGCAGCGTGATGACAGCAAGGGCTCCCCCATCTTCTTGTGTACCTCTACTCACTCTTGATTCCCGCTTCTCATTTCAGTCTCGGTATTAGGCAAAATGGACCCTAATAAGAAAGAAAAAAAGATTGATTGCTTGGGCTGCAGGGTCGAAGTACATGTACTTGCAGCTGTGTGTCGATCAATGCTCTCTGGGAAATTTGCTTTCACAAACTGTTTCCTGTTAAAAATAATTTCAAAAAAAGGAAATAAATTTGGCATATCTTTTCAGGTCTTTTTTCTCTCTCTAAACCGAGAATGCTGAACCCTGCACATGGCTTTTGAAAGCTTTTTGATGTGCAAAATGTACACCACTTCACTGTGCGCTTGATCATTGTAGATATACCTTAGTAAGAAAAGCCATGTAGCTGGATCAAAAATATTTTAAATGTGAAATCGTTGGTTGGCACACCTTTTTTTCTGTAGAAGTACGCCGGCCTTCGTCTTTGCCTGTCGAGTTTGCCTGTGCTGCACCCCTGTGCCCATCCCCACCCTTTCCGAGGCCGGTCTGCAGAACAATCATTCTATCCCAGGTTACATTGGTTACAAAAACCCGAGGATTTCATTTTTTCCTAGTGCTTTCCATTTGGCATAAAATTCCATATTCTTCTGCCGGTTCAGTATCTTTGCTGCCCCTGCTGTGGCAGTGGTCAGTGTGCAAGTGCGACCAAACAGAAGGAGGCCTAATGTGATGTCAATGTACATTAGCTTCTTTTAATTTCTGCAGTCACTGCCCCTCTTCTCGGGTTTGTTGTGGCAATGTTTAGTTCTCGCCATTCAATGTGAGGTGGCAAGATTGTCGAAGCTCGGGGAAAGCAGCTTGTTTATACCATGGATGCAGAGAACCTGTGTGTGGCAAATGACAGAAAACCAACCTTCTTCAGGCACCCATGTTATAGCAGGGCCATTGACCTTGTCATACATTCAGTAGATTTCAGTTTCGTTGATGGCAGCTCCATATCGAATGGGCGGCCCCCACTTTCTTATAGTATTCACAAACGTCGCTGGACAATAGAAGAGTAAACAAAGGTGTTACTCTGTCACATGGTGGGATACAAAAAAACAAGTCTTGGAAGAGTACACTCGCGATTCCTTTGCAGACATGCTGCCCAGCAAGAAAGCGGCTGCCAAATCACTGAAATTGCAAGACTGTTACTCTGTACCAGGCTTAAGGTTACCGAACTTTGTGCCACCTGCAGAAGAGCGGAATGTATGCAATAGAGGGAAGGGGGTGATCTATCACTGAACGTTAGGTTTAATTGAAATAGTGCCATTGTAGCTTAATAGCCATCACCATGGCCGAGAAGATGACTTTGAGCTAAGCATGAGCTCTGGTGCCGTGTTTAGAACACCACCTCAGGCTTCACCAGATGATCATAGCCAGACGCCTCCACTCTAAATGACATCTACCAGAGCATTAAAATTGAGAGCATTCCCTTGCATTGATTCATAGGCATTCCCAAACGATAAGAGAACAGCGGGCGGCATTCTATGCAAGCGTGTCAGTGGTTTTACGCTTATAAGAATTGTGTAGACACTTATTGGCATGCTTGCTGGGAAGTCTCCACATGCAGCTCTTTTCAAGCCCTTGCCTTAAAACTGGGAAAGACTCTTGTGAGTCTACTCATCTTATTTGTGAGTCTACTCATCTACTCATTTTGCAGTCTACTCATCTCACAGTTCAAAAGAGGCCGCAAGCCCTCTACCAGAACTTTTTTTATTTTCCCATCAATGCTTCTTTCACCTTTTGGTAGCTAGAATCTGCGCTAAACAGCTCACATTTTGTGCTCCGCCTTGATCTAATCGGCAATCGGATGGCCACGAACCTGCCTAACAGGAGCTCCTTGCCTTCTTCAACATGTGGTACAAAGGGGACCTGCCACAACTGTGCAAGTGGCATGGGTGGCGCCTGTAATGTAGAAAAGATGCTGTCAGTTAAGCCTCATATCACCTTGTCTCCGTAACATTTTGCATGATGAAGGTCGTAAAAAAAATCTGTCTACACCAGGTTGAATTGGTTTGCGGAACAGAAAAAACTTCCAGTATGCATGACTGGTTTTTGACAGCAACTGTGCTATGGTCTCTCAAGCAACTGTGCTATATGCTCATCGCCATTTCTGAGGCCTACTACTGCGCGCTACAGAATATGTAATCAACCAACCGCAATCTCTGGGCATCATGGGCGACGTCTTTGTTCCATGCATGCCTTCCTCTTTGATCTTGTCATTTGTGTTCATCTTGGAAATAATTTTATTGAGGAGACGTATTGCTCAATGTTCTGCTGGGAAGTGTCTTATCTCCCCTGTTGGTTAACATTGCTTTGGTTGCTCTGCCATGACAGTTGGCTATAGCCACACACTCCGAATGTCAGTAGAGTCTGTTTATAGCGGCTATAGTTTGCGAAGTGAAAGATACTGGTTCAGATGCCATGCGACACTTTCAGAGTGCAACTGTATGCCTCGGTCACCGCAAGAGCGGAATGGGCTTGTACTAACTATTCACTGTGCACATGAAGCAGTGTGGCATTGTACAGCAAAAAAAAATATCCTCCGTCATTATGCAATCCTTGGGTACCCTGCAGTATCATGAAAGGGAAATGCAAGTTTGTGCATTGCGCAGACAGTGCCTTTAGCAAATAAATGGTTGTCCATCATACATGAGCATTTTTAAAGTTAGATACTCGGCTTTAAAAAATAAATGTTTGAAACCGATATGAATGCTTTATGAGCGGAATTGCATGCGAGTGAGCTAGGAACTATTGAGTGTCCTTTTGCTTAATTTTAGTGTTGCTGCCCTGCCATGCTTCTTGACGAACATTTTATCTCTGATAATGGGCATTTTATTTGCATGACGAGACGACTAGTCCACGCTCATACAAACGCATAATTACTGCGGACTTTGCACGCATTCATGATGATGAAATGGGAAAGTCCTTGCGGCAGTGGGAAGATATCTTCCTGACTGTTGTGGTCAGTGCTGAATTAAAAAGCAAATTTTGTTCAGAGCATGTGAAGGATAATGAGATATCCTCAACTGACTGCAGTTTCATTGAAGCACAGAGCGCCAAGGCACTCTCTGCACAAAATTTTAATGACTTGTAACCATTGTTTTTTTATCCAGTGACTGATAAGCTAATGTAGTGTAATGAAGTAGGCAGACTATCTCTCTCTCTCTGTGTGTGTGTGTGTGTGGCTTGCATTGTTGTTGCTGCTTATGCATGTTCCAGGATTATCAGTCTCCTGCATGTCAGAAGAATTGATAGTTGCGAGATGCAGTGAAAACAACACTTGTTTTAATGACATTGAAAGCAATATCATCAGAAGATTGCTTACAAATAACCACTGTCACAACAAATTGCATGGTACTACAATAGTAAGAGCTATCTGCTGTTAAGATAAAATAGAAGTATGCGCTCTAAACAGCGTGACGTCACTACGAGTGCTCTTCCTATCTGCCGCACCTCCGAAGTTGTCGCAGATTGGCAGAAAACGTTCCGCCGGCTGCATCTATCTGCGTAGGAGTGCTGCTGGCAGCATCTACGAATTGTACTTTGAAAGTAACCGTCCTCAATATACTAGCACAACAATGTAGTGTTGTTGCCAAGTGCATGGTGCCTTAGCATGTGGCGATTTCATAAGAATGACTCTAACGTATATGAAACAGCCACAATACTTTTTGAAAGTGAATATTTTACCACAGAACAAAAGGACACTTCGCTTAAATGACTGTTCTTTGGAAAAAAATTTTCATTGCATTGATGTACTTTATTGGTGTTCATTTACACTGTAATCTTAAACTACATACAAGATTAGCTTTGTCTGCATTGATAGCGGTGTGCGAATAGTCTCGGCATAATAGACTCTTCTCGGCACTAGGTCTCACTAGGTCTCATTCTCATAACTTGAGCAGCTAGCAATAACCATGTCATCCAGGCCATCCACGTTTTCATTGTACAGTTCGGTCTAAATGGCAGGATGTTTACAAACAATGAAGTGTTTCATTTATAAGTTGTTGTTAGAGGAAGAGAACATTCGAAGCAATTATAGTAGAGCAGCTGCACTGTTCACCTACAGAAAATGCTTGAGGAAAGAAATAATACAGGCACACAAGTGTTGTTGCACTATTGTGCCTAGTGTTTAACTGAGCCCGAGAAGGGAGCCAACAAGTCTTTCTCCGTTCGTTTTCTTGCTTGCTTTTGCTGCTTTCATTCCAGTGTCTTTTGTACGAGCTAGTCCAGAAAAATTTCCTGAAAGCCATAGAATAATGAAACTATATATTTGTTTTTCAGCCTGGCTGTGCTCCTCGGTGTCCGGAGCAGGGGAGTTCCAGTCGTTAAACTTGAGCGTCTCCAGACTGACAGTGTACAAGCATTGTGACATGCCCTTTCAAGACAATGTGACAGCAGATTCCCAATCACCTGGCAACGAGAAAGTAAATTCTGAAGACTCTGATACTGAGTGTGATCTTCCCAAGTTCTCAAAAGCAAGTCGCAGAAGGAAGACTGGCCACAGCCCCCGCAAGATGTCTGCCGTTGGGTACACGGAGAGAGAATCCTCGGACAACTGGTCCGTGTCTTTATTACGAGTGCACATGAAACAAGATCCTAAGGCGCATTTCTGCCAACTTACTTTGGTGGCTGTTCCCTTGACTGCTGTTTGAAGGATACACTACGCAGAATGGGCAAACCTAAGGATGAAGCCTTCTTGGGACTCCCTGGCTTCACATTATGTATGTTGCTGCCATGGTGGTAACTGGTGGGTAATGACGCCTATCAGCTATTGCAAGTGCAGTTGCTCAATCTCTTTCCCCATAGGTATTTCCCCATAGCCCTTTCCCCATAGGTATTTCATTGTGACCAACGTACACCCAGAATAGTAAAGTACGCTCAGTGTTATGATTAACTGTAGGATGAAGCGCTGTACACAAAGTAGTTACAGAGGTAAATCTGAAGGACATGCTAACATTGTTGATCAAGGAACTCATTAGTTTATCTACCGGCATGTCATAATTCGTTGCAGTGAGAGTCACCTGGTAGTTGCTTCTCAAAATAAAAGGTTCAATGCAGGACAAGATGTTTTGTAGTTTTCGGAAAAAAATAAATATTTAGGATTGTGCAACAGTTTTTTTTCTGAGCTGCATGATTGCCTCAAAACTGATGTTCTTACTCCCTCAATGGGGAACCAGGAGGTGCTACGGCAGTTTGGGTGTGCAGCTGAAATATGCTGACACCATCCGATAGGGAGGCCCCGAAAATGGTACGACATTTTGGATGATAGCAGACGCGCACCTGTATCAACATTCGCTTTCGTTTTATGCATCGAGCCAAGCTCTGGCCATACGGCCCTACCTGATGCGCGGTGGAGAAAAGTGCATGCGCTCATACGTTCTGTCACGCCGGTTCCCAGTCAGGCCAAAACCTGGACACATGTACCTCAAGATGAGCGGGGCGAATTGATAACGCGAAATCGCAGCATGTTCAGCTGAAAACTGTAACTTGCGTTCAGCAACTGCATAACTTGCGCAGCAGCGTGCCCTATGCTGAATGTTTTAATATTTTTGGTAAACTTTACCCAGCCTATACTGGAGAAATCTCAGCCGCAGTTGTAAGCGTTCATTTTGTGTTGCGATTTTGAGAAGTTATCAAGGCTAGACATTTTTATAATTGTGATGTACATTTATTTATTGTAAGTGCATAAAACTAGTCATTTTTGGGAATGTTAGAGTAAAAAAACCCTACTTTAGATGCCGCTTTGAGTCCTTGAATAATCTGCGACAGGTCTTGGAAAGTCCTGGAATATCTTGAATTTTTGCCTTGGAAACCTGTACCAACCCTGCATCACCTTCGCTAACATCTCCATGGGCGCTTTCTTCTTCTCGCCGTCTACCTTTCTAGAAGACACATGGACACGATGTCAGTGCCGAACATCGCATTAGTGCTCTTGTTTGAAAACATGTAACTTCCACTCATCGGGACTCTATACTTACCGGGGCATGATGCCCTTCTCCGAAACCTCTTGCAGGACAGTCCCGCAAAGTTTGCGACGCGCGTGCGCGAAACGACTGCGCACTATGCTGACCCCAAGCGAAAGAGGCTACTTAGTTCCTTTTGTGCCTGTGTAATCCCGCTTTTAGGTTACATTAGCAGGGTATGGCTACGTGGGGAAGCCAGATTACAGGAAATGCAAAAGCGATGCGGGGAAAACAACATAAGGGGGTGCAAGAGTCTACCATCCCCACAAACTGCAAGCAGTTGCGCCGGATGGAGCTGATGTCCCTAATGTCCCTCTTAGACCAATCGATAGCTTTTACGCTGGTGATGTTGCAGCATCGCATCACAATGTCAGGCGCGGATCCAGGGGGGATGTCCTGACCCCCCCTCAGATTTCTGCATCGCCCCCTCGCTGAGAGGGGGATGGCCCTGTCGCAAAAAAAATATGGCCACCAGCATTCTTCAAAATTATTTTTCGCGAGCACCAGTGGTATCAGCCATGTAGAAGTAAAGCTAGCTCGCTCACAAGCTTAGTTGTATTTCTTAGGGGTGTGGTGTCGCGAAGTTGCCGTAGTTATTTGTTCTCATGAACACCGTGGACATCCTGGCGCCGGCCGTACCTTACTCGTCCCGTCGGTGGCGTCGCATGAACGAGGGGACGTCCCTTTTGCCAAGCGTCCCGATGGTCGCGCGAGCGTCTTCGCGCCTGATCAACTCAGTTCCCCATTGGGGTGTCATCGGTTGCATCATTGGCTGTCATCGGTTTCGCGACCAACCTGCTTAATGAGAGATCTCTCGAGGAAGTGTTCATATATACATAATAACAACTAACAGCTAAACTAAGAACTACGCATAGGCAACTTTTTTTTTAACTGTAGCACTCGTGATCACAGTGACACATTGACAATATCCAGTACGAGCACAGTGCCGTTCGTACGCTAGAAGGTTTTCATTTTAACTTCGCAGTTTTATTGTCGTACATTAAGCATAAGAGGCTCAAAGCCGCCGGATCCGTTTATTTGAGTGGCCGTTCTCGCGGAGCGGGGCGAAGTCTCGAGCAGCGAATGCGAAGTGGGGAAGCGTGACGTCGGCGGCCAACGCCAGCGCGCGGGCCTAGGATGGCGTTGCGTGGTTAGAGAAACGGGAGAAGATGCGCGCCTTGTGTAAAAGGATGACGTCGCGTGGGAAACAAAACATGAAGACGCTGGCTCGTGCTCTCGGCTACTACGCCACATCGTTCTTCTTGTAGGTGGCGTCCTGAGTCTTCATACGCGGTGATTCGCATATCGCAAACAACCATCGTAGTGGTTGCCGCGTTGGAGCGGAGCATTTCCTCCGAAGCAAACGGAGATGTCTCAGCCGAACACAAAAAATCTTCTTAAGGAAATCAAGGTGTCCCAACAGAACTCCAAAGATGGACCCGTGCTTACACATTTATAACGAACCTGCGACAGATCATCCCAAATTTTATTTTAAGATACAATACAGGCTATAGATATACCGGGTGTTCAAAATTAAGCTTTATGGTTTTTATAAAATTAGGCACTGGAAGGCACGTGAATACCACCTGCGCAAATAAGTTATGTGGCCAGGGGGACACAAAGTGAGATGATAATTATCGCTGTCAGCTGCCGAATTAACAAAAATTGAATAACTTTTTATTGACTGCAGTAAGTGTGTATGTTTGTATTTAAAAGTTGGAGGCAGTCGTGTTTCTTCAGTTTCACTTGGAAGAATTCTTCTAGAATGTCTATGCTCCGAGATATCCAACTCCAAATTTTAATTGTCGTTCGCATGCTTATGCATGCAAGACAGTGAGGATCGGCGCAAAGCTCCTCCCTGATGTGACACGGCTGTTGAGTGCGGCGTTTAGTCTGACAACGCGGTGGAGACATTGGCAAAGATAATAACTGTCCCCATTCCCCTCACGGCTGGCGAAATAAAAAAAAAAATCGGAAGAACCCGTAACCGCTGTCGCAACACGCGACCACTGGGAGGCCTGTAAAGATGGCGGCAGCTGCCATGCCGAGATAATGGCATGCGCGGAGAAGCCGGAGGGCAGTGCGCGTGCGTAATGGTGACTAGACGACCGGGCATGGTCCTTGCCTGGGCTACGCAAATAAGGCGACTGCTGATTTCCAAGTATTGTAAGTTTTATTGATATCAAAAGCAACAACTGCACCATCAACAGCAGCAACCTTTTTAGCTATGCTAACGAATATTTCATACTGCCGCTTTAAGTTTGGTGTTGTCATGCACAAAACTCGTGACAACACTTCACCCATCAAGATGTCAATGCCCTAAAAATGTTCAAAATGCCTCCCTTCCACAGCAACGCAAAGCATAAGCTGCTCTCGCGTCGACTCGATAACTCTGCGCAGTACGACAATTGAAATTTGGAGTCGGATATCTCCGAGCACCAACACGCTAGAATAATTCTTCCGACTGATACTGTTTAGAAACACGACTTCCTCTAAGTTTTCAATACAAACATATCCACTTACTGCAGTCGACAAAAAATAATTGTTCAATTTTAGTTAATTGGGCTGCTCACAGGTGTTATGGACAATACCTGTTACACACTGCATGCATAAGGATGGAAAAAACATCGACGGCCATGACACTACATGAAGGTGCGTGACCAGCGAAGCTCGATAAAAGAATCTGTATCAGTCTCTATTCAATTAATCGTAGGCTCTCTTAAAATATTCTAATTCAGCGGCGTCATGGTACTTGCGTATTTTAGCTGCGGTGTGTGCTTCGCGACATTCGTCACCTTGCATAGTTTGCATAGCTATTATATTGTCACGGGGTCGTGACGTTGACGAAGGCAGCAGTCGGCCGGTAAACTGAAAGTCAGATTACAGCAATACACACTGGCACTGATAGCGGCGAGTACAGCATCAGCCGTGGAAAAGCTCATCATCGTTGGGACGCGCCGTCGTTTATACATCACGCATCGAACTTTCCAGCCTTATCACTGGTGGTCACGCAAACTCTGAAATAAGCTTGACTGTTAGCGTCTTGCGCGTAATCTTCACAAAACGATCTACTACAATTGTGAAGCTTCTCGAACACTGAGGCGCAGTCTGCGCCCATCATTGCTGACAGTCTTTGTGGGCGTAAACCGAGAGAAGACGCGCGTGGCAGGATCGTGCCGCAACCGGCCTTCCATTTCGCCTGTACCAGGGCTTAATACTGTAAACGTTAACATTCGATCACGTGTGGCGTGTACCCGTATATCCTGGGCTGCCACACTTTTTGTTGACTTAACACAGAGCCTAAGCTTCACTGTTATAAAGGCTGAATAATGCTGGGAAAACCTTCTGAAGAGCGGAAAATTTTCTGTGTACCAGTATATATACAGCACAGTAATTAGCTGCATGTATGCACACTCATCAAAGTTTAGCTCTGACGTTCCCATTTTGCATGCATACGTTTTGCTAAACACACTAGCACTGCGAGCTAGCGAAAACTGGAACTGAAATCGGCTGCAAGCTGCCAGACTACTTGCATAGTAACACAAATGTGCGGAGGCCCCGCCTCTGTAGCCTTCGCTCCAATGTCAAGACAAGCTGTCGCCGATATAATTTGATCAGTTTGCTTACTGCCATTTTAGCTCCTAAAGTGATGCACCTCTTTATCGGGCACTACTTTGCAATTACAATAAACTCCCGTTAATTCAGCATAGGTATTTTTTGCATAATTCAAATGCATAGGGAAATTCTGGTAAAGAAAAAGAAAAAACATGCATTCTTTAGAGCGAAAACTTATTTAGTTTGACCTCCAGTGTATACCGATTTGGTTAATTCGACTCCCACTGGTGTCCTCTGCTGCACTCAGCAGTTACAACATTGACAACACAAGAAATTCAGCATCCGGTGTTACTGCGTTCCTAGACGTGAAGCTGTTTTATAAACACGGAAGCTTCATTTGCCTACCATCCTGTGGTGTTGCCTGGGTCAGTTGGTAGCCAGTCAAGTTCTCACCGAGTAGGTTCCTCTATTCTGGCGGTGGGATTTTGACCTCGGCCCTCCAGCCCGATTAGGCCCCAATCACGCGCATACTGTCGACGCCATCTAGCTCTTTCAGATGATCGCCACGTGTTTGATTATGGGGATGATTTCTGCACTGTGGCGCATTCCCACCATCATTGTGGGGGATGTTTGTACAGAGTGAAACCACATGTAATGTAACGAGCCGGGAATTATCTCGTATAAGGAGATCGTCGATGTCCAACAAAAAATGGTTCGTATCTTTTAGATAAGATGAGAATGTACATGTAAGGCTGCTAATTATTACATCAACATAGCGCGAAAGTTGCTCCGTGACTCCCAATGCCCGAAACAATAGGGCGTCCGGGACAGTTTTCTTTGTGTATTTTAGGCAGAAAGTATAACTTGCCCGGGATGGAACTGAGTGGAATGAGTCAACCTACTGCGTTATCGCTTAATAGCTTCGCTTGTACGAAACCTTTAATGTTATTTTGGAGTATTGCTTTAAAATTTGTGGTAGGATCACCGTCTAGACGCTTATAGAAAGTCTGGTCATTTATTTGTCTCTGGGCTTCGCTTATATAGTCCATTTTGCTCATGATTACCACGGCACCACCTTTGTCCGCTGGTTTTATCACAATATCACTGCTTTTGGCCAATGAGGTAGTAGCTTTCCTTTCTTCTAATGAAAAACTATTGCTTTAAAATTTGTGGTAGGATCACCGTCTAGACGCTTATAGAAAGTCTTGTCATTTATTTGTTTCTGGGCTTCGCTTATATAGTCCATTTGGTGCTTTATATAGTCCTTACATGGTCCATATGGTGCTTATAAGACACCACCTTTCTCCGCTGGTTTTATCACAATATCACTGCGTTTGGCCAATGAGGTGATAGCTTTCCTTTCTTCTAATGAAATGTTTAGCTTAAATGAATTTTGGTTCTCATAAGTTTTCAGGACGTCACGTTGGACGGCGGCGATATACATGTCTAGGCATTTATCACGCTGGGCCGGAGAGGTCCAACGGTTGCTAGAAGGCATAACTGGTGGCGTGTCAGAAGTTGATGGGCGGTCGTGTAAATATTCCCGTAGGCGCATGTTGCGTGAAATGTTGTCCAAATCTTTAGCCAATTGAAAGTCGTCATGTCCGCCAGTTGCAGGACAAAAGGTTAGGCCCCGTGATAAAATGCGAAGTTCATCCCCAGTTATGCTCACATGGGAAAGGTTAACCACGTTAGAAAGAGGCGGCGGGCTGTGCTCTGGCCTAGGAGTGAGTGAGTGAACTTTATTGGGTCCACAATAGACGCGAGTAAACTCGACGTCACCTGGCTAGGCCTACTCGGCGACCATCAGGTCAAACCTGACGGCCCTCTTGCGGCGGGCCCTCTGGACTTCCAGAATTTGAGAGGTCTGATTCTGGGCCTTAATAAGCGTCATCATTTGCTTTTGGGTGAAAGGGGGACCGGCAGAGGCACAGCCCCACAGGACATGCTCGAAGTCCGCATTACCACCACAGAGGGGGTAGTCCGGGCTTGGGAACCGTTCGGGGTACATTGTGTGCAGTGCCGCAGAGCTTGGGTAAGTGCTTGTGAGTAGAAGTCTGAGAGTGACCGCCTGGGCCCTGCACAGCAAGGAGTGTGGCAGAGGCAGGAGTCTTCTTGATAGGAAATTGTGTATGCAGATCTCGTTGTACGAGCAGAGAGGCTCGGGTCGCCCGGGATAGGACGCATTACCTGGCGCACGGTCAGTCAAACCTCGTGCAGCCGAGTGTGCCTCCTCGTTGGGGTTGAGCGAGGCACCCTCAATGTTTCCAAGGTGCGCAGGGTACCAGGCCAATGTGTGATGTTTGAGGTCTTTAGCGTTTTGGACGATACGTGGGGCCTGGGGAGCCACCATTCCCATCTGAAAGGCCCTGATAGGGGTCTTGGAGTATGAATAAATCGTGTCATGTACACCGTCCGTCAATGCAAGAGCAATGGCAACCTGTTCTGCAACGTTGGAACTAGAAGTGCGGACGGTAGCGCAGCTGATGATTTTCGAATCGCACTCGATGACCACTGAGGAGAAGGCTTCTTCTTGAGCGAAAAGAATTTATCGGGACCGCCGTTATTACCTGCCTTTGAAACAACGACCGGTCCACGCCATCACGAAGCAACTTTTTGCAATTTTGTTCGTGCATCTCACTTATCTTTTCTTAAATTTATATGCTTCTAACTCAGTGATTTCGTGCGTGCTGAAGTCACCACTGGCGCACAATTGTCGTTCCGTATTTAGCGAGTCCTTAAAAGCGTGCTGATGATTGTGAATAGTACGGGTAAGATCTAAAGAGGTTCTTCTAAGGGTTTCATGTCATTTTCATGTCAAAAAACAAACTACCAGACCTCCAACCGTTTACTTCCCCTCAACCACAGAAACGAGTGTCCATCGTAAACGTCAAAGGTACTAGCGAAGCTCTCAGCCGAATATTAAAAAAAGGCCTCAAGTTCGCACGCAAACCGATGAACACTTTGAATATCCTCCTTCCTAAACCAAAAGACCGTCCACCAAAACAAAAAGGTCAAGGTGCCGTGTATAAAATCAGCTGTGCCGACCGTCCGGCGTCGTATATCGGGGAAACGAAAAATCTAAAAGAAAGAATCGGACAACATGAAAATTATGTCAGAACATTCAACCGAATACGCAGCGCCGTCGCCGAACATTCCACAAGATTTCTTTCCAAGAAACCCAAATCCTTCAAACAGACAAACTGGCGAAAAAGGCTACTACTGGAGTCATGGCACATTCAGAATACGGCAGGTAATATAAACCGCGTGAAGGGCATCCTTGCTCTTTGTATGTTCATGGCCTTGTAGACACGACCAAGGGAAGAAAGGACCCCCTGCTCTAGGCCACCAACACCAAAACATCTCGTCCCCCCCCCCCCCCCACCACCTCTTTCGTCTGTCAAGAACAGGTACCCTGCCAAGTGTCTGCCCACCTTACGCTCTCTCCCCCTTCCTCTCCTTTCTTACGATGGACCATTTAGAAGCGGCACACCACCATCTGCGAAGAATACCCCCTGAAGAAGGAGCCGAATTGGCTCCGACACATCGGGCTAATAACATTCCTCCGCCGAATAACATTTCCTTATTTGGTTGGCGTCAATTTCCAAGTCTTAATCAATTTTCCCAACCAGACAAGCAATTCTGTCGAAATGTTTAGCTTCAAGAAAACACGTTGCAAGGTTCGTGCGCACATGATGTATTGCCAGAAGCACTGCCTCCGATTTCCACATGAAAATTAAAGGTAATTTTACGTGTGGCACTAATAACTGTACATATTTGCTTGAATGTTCTGTTTGCAAATTACAGTACGTTGGACAAAACACGGTTCCGGTATCGTTTTAACAACCATAAGTGCCACGCTGCTACTCTCCCTCATCCTCCGCTATTAAAACACGTGCGCATTCCGGGCCACTCATTTGATAAAATCACCGCAATCATCCTTCAATCTGGTTGTGATGAGTGGTGAGAGGGATTTGGAAAGGGGTGATGGTCCCTAGTTTGACTTTCCGCAATGCGGTCCTGTGCATGAGATCAGAGGTTCGAGCAAGGTTGGAAGTTAAACAGCGAGGGGTAGGTAGACTGGCTCTGGGAGCACACGGAAATACACCAAATCAGGGGGTACAGGGTGACATGGGATGGACGTCATTCGAGGGCAGGGAAGCCAGCAGCAAGATAGAATTTGAGGAGCGATTGAGAGAAATGGCAGAAAAGCGGTGGGCAAGGAGAGTTTTCAGTTATTTGTACATGAGGAATGTTGATACAAAATGGAGGAAGCTGACCAGAAAACTGTCAATCAAATATTTGGACTGCAGGAGAGGTGAAAACCAAGAAACAGCGGTTAAGAAAAAGGTTAAGGAAACAGAGGGGTCTTTGGAAAACAGGGATGCAGACGAAATCAGCATTGGGAACATACCGAACTTTCAAGGAAGAAATTGCCAAAGAAAATATCTACGATAATTCTAGGGGAAGCTCTTTGTTGTTTGAAGCCAGGACGGGAGTATTGCGGACTAAGATGTACCGAGTCAAGTACCAAGGTTTTGCTAAACCAAGGTTTAGACACGTTGTGCTGTGCGTGTGGAGAAGAGGAAACGGCTGGACACCTCATACTTCGCTGAAAGGCCTTCACCCTACAGTGCAAAGCAACGGGGCTGATTTTTTCAAAGCATTGGGGTTTAGGGACAGTGAAGGCAAAATAGACTTTAAGCGGGTAGAAATAACCAAACGGAGGTTTATCTGATTGGTGGATAAAATCAAGGCAGGGGTGAAATTTCACCCACCACAAAGTACAAAATATGTTAATAGTCATGGCTAGGTGGCGTATGCCACCGCCCGATTTAAAGGGTTCAGCCTCATCCATTCATCCATCCATCCATCCGTCCATTGCCACCAACAACATTGAATCACGTGGCTAAAGTGAAAATATGACCCTTTTCGCGGCGATCCCGTGGGCGCTGCCATGTTTGATCACGTGGTGACGCGTCCATTGCTTGCCTCCGTTGCCTCCTTGTTTACAGTGAAAGTGTATGACGCCGGCGCGGCTTAGAAAACCTCTGTTTTCGGAGATATCGTAGACGGTGACTAGGTGGACGACACGAAGCTTTGACCACAGCTTCAAAGAACATGCAAAAGCGATTTCGGAGCTGATTATGCTATGTCCAAACGGCGCAAGCAGCGTATATGGTGCTTGTTCTAAAAGCGGGTCTAAATATGTATTCCAAGCTTTCCGATTATGAATTCAGTCAGGATTAGTGTGTTTTGCTCTTTCTTCTTTATTCGGCAAATATTTTGAAGCAGTGGCTTGTGAGTTTCTGACTCAGTGAAGTTCCTCGGTGCGGCCACTATCTGATTATTTTCTGCCTAATCGCTCGCGGGTGTGCTCAATTCCTATAGATTTGTTCTTGTTGCGCACAAGGCTTGAAACGTAGCTGTTTTGTACATTGGGTACCTTGTAGCAAATATATATTACAGCTAGTAACTCGCTTACTCTTGTGGACCATCAAGGAACATTCAGCTTCGACCATTCGTGCGCCATAGGTGTAGTCCGTCATTTATTATGCGTACACAGTGCGCATATATTCAAGTGTGCGCCCATTCACTTATTCTTGATACGTCGGCGATAGAGTGGGCGTAAGTTTTCCTGCCATTTGGGAAAGATGTGTATAGATAACGTGCGCGAAACTTACTATGACAGGAAGCGGCGCTACTCCCTTTGTCATTGGTTAACGAGTGGTACTCACTCATGCGGACGTTCTGGAGATGAAGCCCTTTCTTTGAAGCAGGGGCGTAGCCAGAAATTTTTTTCGGGGGGGGTTCATCGGCCCGACCGGGGGGGGGGGGGGGGGGGGGGCAAGCGTCTGCTTTCCACTACGTGACGTGATCGATAATAAGTATCGGTAGTTTAAGCACACTATATGCATGTATATCAAAGACATGGGACCCCCCCTCGCGTGTGTGTGTGGCACTGTGTGCTTGTGAAGAAATTAAGTAAAAAGTAATGTAAGCTCACCAAAATACAGTAAGTACGACAGGTACAGTGGGCGTTTGGAGCAACCGTCTCTCATCGCGCCACTGAATGGACCAGTCTTCGAAAACGCATTATTGAGACGACCCGCCCGATCGGAGAAGACATCATTAATTGTTAATCTCCGTTAAGCGTAGATGGCGTCGTGCTCGTCGGGGCGAAGTGCGTTTCACAGGTCAAGGACGGCTATACATGTGAAAATGCACGTGTTACCAGGCTATACCTACTCCCATAGCAATAGCTTGTTCGCTGCGTCTTTGCGCTAGAAAAGTTAAATACGCGCAAAAACGAGTGATGCTTTTTTTTTACGAAGCTTTCGTCGCCTTGCATTTCCTGCGGCAAGTGCATGGGCCGCTGTGTCTTCCGCTGTGTGCGAGCGTGCAGCCGTCATTTGCCTTTACGTCAACAGATTCAGAATTGTACAGAATATTTCACCGCACTGCATAGTTATGGCATGTGTACGCATCTTAAGTAGTGCGTGCGAGTCATTTCTGCTTCACTTAGGCCGGTGCAAACAGGAAGTGGCCTTGTACCTCACAGAATCTCGACTGATTGGTGTACTAGTGATGCAGGAATGAACTCCGGTCTTGTTCAGTGCACAGTGCACATAAACAATTTCTCAGGACGCGTGAATTCCGACGAGAACTGTCAGCGCCTGCAACAAGAGTTTACTTACGCTGTACTGCGCACAGCAGTAATCCATGCTTGTCGGCTGTCTGTTTCGTGCATTCTGTTGCGAGTCGGTGGAATTTCACTGCTGGCATCAACCCTTTCGTGTCTACATTGCTGGTTTGGGATTCCACAACACAACAGCAACTACCAGCCTTTCGTAATTGCTGGTTTGGGATTCAGCAACACAACAGTAACTACCAGCCTTCCGTAGGGGCGCAATCGCAAACGAGAGACGTTTTGCGCTGCAGACTATGGCTACGTTCACATTTGGGAAGCGGCAAGCGGGTGGAGAGGCCAAAGCGGCCGGAAAATCTTTTCCGCGCATGTCCAAGTTCACATTTGTTTTGCTACCACCGCGGCCGCGCTGCCGCTTTCGTCCACATCCATCTGGTCTGCGTACGTTTGTCGGCGTGGTGCACATGGCGCTCATTATCGCATTATTTCGAGCGGTATGTTCATTCACTGACCCACCCGTCATCAAAAGTGATCATCTTGTGCAATTTCGCGTGTCATCTGCGACCTTCGGTAAGTTCCTCGTTGGCGTTCTGTAATTCTCCTCACACGGGCGCGGTAGCGCTGTGTCACAGGTTGCTGCCTATAGGCGTGATTATATTTCTTTAATAGCTTTTATTTACAAGTTGTAATAACATTTCATCATTTCGTATTATTTTCGGCGCCTCCAGGACACGAAAGCGGCAACGGGAACACCAAAGCTAAAACCCGGGCTGGCCCTTGTGTTGAGGCTCGCCGAAGCCTGCGCGTCCTACGTGAGACCTACGCTCCCAATCGACGCGACGAGAAAAGCACCCTGCGACTGCTGCAACATACCGTGCACGTGCGAGGAGAATTATGGAGCGCCAACGAGGAATCTGCCTAACTATTGTCTTCCATGGAAGTGGAAGAAGAAATGGTTTTTATACTTCTACCTACTTGTTTTCTAGAAATCGACAATGAATAAACGGAAGACAAGAAAACCCCGGAAACGACAGTGGTGGGTTCGCCTGGCTTTGCAAAAGTGTAAGAAGTTGGGTCACGCCAAGGCTTCGTTACCGCACCTCCTGTCGCGCGACGTTGAATACTATCGCGAGTATTGCTGACAGTACGTTTGAGTGCCACTCTTTTCGTAGAGGAAGGGGTGGTTCTTGATCGCGTCGATCAGCATTACAGCCTACACTTTTGGTGCCATGTTCAATGTTACGACAGGAAGTTTATATGCTAGTGTAGCTTCCGGTCGAGCAGAACGACTTTCCGCCGCGTTTCCGCTTCGCCATGGCGAAAAAATCGGTCCGAGACCAATTTGGCTCGCCGCCTGTTTTTCTGCCTGTTTTGCCGCCTAGGCGGGCGGATTTTTGCAAGATTTTGCCGCTTCAGACAGCTTCGAGACCAAGTTCCTACGCGAACGCGGCCTAACCGGTACCTGAAGGGAAGCGGCGGAAATGTATACCGGAAATTTCGACCACCTGGGGACTTTAACGTGCACCTAAATCTAAGTAAACGGGCCTCGAGCATTTTCGCCTTCATCTAAAATGCGGCTGCCGCATTTGTTGCTTCATTTGTTGCGCATTTGTTGTTTCAGAATGCGGACGCCACATTCGCGCCCAAAACCTCACAGAGTGTCAAGGCCTTGACAAACACCGTGACAGTTTTTTTCCATATGCAGACATGATTCGCTGTAAATTACCAACCCAAACGGAAGCGCCCAGGAATGAAAGTGTGAAAGTAGCACCGGTTTCTTGAAATATGTCAGCGCGAAGCGACGAAAAAAAAGGTGGGTTAGTGGGGGGGGGGGGGGGCAAAAAATTTCGGGGGGGGTTTGAACCCCCCAACCCCCCCCCCCCCCCCTTGGCTACGCCACTGCTTTGAAGGTTAGCGATACAAGGCTGGCGGATGAGCAAATTTCTGTATCCTCGAGGAAAACCGTACATCACGAAGTGCCGGTAACACGTTCGTACAGTTGCAGCAGCGGTCCGCGAACTTGGCCACACAGATTCATTCTATTCCTTAACATGCCAGTCACTATTTTTGCAGCCAACTACTGCACACGTCTTCAATACACATAAATGAATCCACATGATTCAATCCAACATGGTTGGAGCACAGTGTGTTAGCGAAAACTCAGTTGCATTTCCGACAGCTGATCGCACAGAAGCAAGGTAGAAGCGGTAATAGTTTCGTATTCGTGCGCGGTCGCTGAAGAGAGGTATGGCGCGCCGCCGTGAGCGCCATCTCGTTTCTCTAAACCAAACTGCTCCGCGAAAAGGGTCAATAGACCTTTTCACTAGAGTGTACTAGAATATGGTCGAGTGGGCCGAACGGCGCTCTGCTGCTGAGGCGCCGCGTGTGGAAAAATAGTGCGAGGGCGCTGCGAGCGAACTGGATTGAGGCGGAGACGCGCTCCGTGGCATATTCAAATTACTTTCGCTGCGGGCGCCGAGGCCGATAGCGCATAGTACGCTCTTAAAATAGTGCTTTATTTCAACTGCAAATTTATGTTTACACCATCTTGCCAAACATATATATTTCAGACAGGGATTATACAACGCGACGTCTTCAATTTTGCTGTCGTTGTCAAGTGCGTCGTCTGCTAGCGAGCGCGAGACGCCCAGTTTTTCTCGCAGAACCTCTGTGCAGTACATTTTTTTTAATGTTTTAGTTGCTTCGGTGTTCCCATGACTCTTGACGGCCGGTACCAAATGTAGTTTTAGCCAGGTGAACTGCTGTTTTTACCATTGTCCTCTAAGAGTAACTGGTATCTCCGCACCATGAAGGCTATACGTTGAAAATTTTATTAATCGTATCATCTTGCGCGCGCTTCTTGTTGCTGGATAATGATCAGGGACAATTATCGAAGAAAGCAATATTAGAGTGAAATAAATCAGGTTGATTAAGTGCGTGGCGTGAAGAATGGCCAATGTGTTTCTAGGTAATTAAATGAAAGGGTACATAGACATATATATTCACGATATATATCGATATATATGTAAAGGAAAAGATAACAAATCTTCTAAATGCAATAATTGAAAAAGAGAACTCCCGACCGGGGGGGGGGGGGAATATAAGCGCACGTGTTTGCAGTAACAAACACACTTACTAGTGAATACTGCTGATAAAACTCGCATTCGCAGAAATAATATTCATAGCAGGCAAAACCATCTTTATATATATATATATATATATATATATATATATATATATATATGTGTGTGTGTGTGTGTGTGTGTGTGTGTGTGTGTGTGTGTGTGTGTGTGTGTGTGTGTGTGTGTGTGTGTGTGTGTGTGTGTGTGCAGGCGCGGATCCAGGGGGGATGTCCGGATGTCCTGACCCCCCCCCCTCAGATTTCTGCATCGCCCCCTCGCTGACAGGGGGATCGCCCTGTCGCAAAAAAATGGCCACCAGCATTCTTCAAAAGTATTTTTCGCGAGTACCAATGGTATCAGCCATGCATAGAAGTAAAGCTAGCTCGCTCACTAGCTTAGTTGTATTCCGTAGGAGTGTGGTGTCGCGAAGTTGCCGTAGTTATTTTTTCTCGTGAACACCTTGGACCTCCTTACGCCTGCCGTGCCTTATACTCGTCCCGTCGGTGGCGTCGAATGAACGAGGGGACGTCCCTTTTGGCAAACACGCCGAGGTCCGCACGAGCGCCTTCGTGCCTGATCAACTTAGTTTCCCCTTGGGGTGTCAACGGTTGCCTCATTGGCTGTCATCGGTTCCGCGACCAACCTGCTTAATGAAATAGATCTCTTGGCTGTCATCGGTTCCGCGACCAACCTGCTTAATGAAATAGATCTCTTGCTGAAGTGTTCATATATAAATAATAACAACTAACAGCTAAACTAAGAACTACGCATAGGTAACTTTTTTTAGCTGTAGCACTCATTGTGATCACAGTTACACGTTGACAATATCCAGTACGAGCACAGTAACGTTCGTACGCTACAAGTTTTTCATTGTAACTTCGCAGTTTTATTGTCGTACATTAAGCATACGGAGGCTCAAGCCCACCGGATCCGTTTGTCGGAGTCGGCGTTCTCGCGGAGCGGGGCGAAGCCTCGAGCCGCGGCTGCGAAGTGGGGGAGCGTGACGTCAGCGGCCAGCGCCAACGCGCGGGCCTAGGATGGCATCGCGTGGTTAGAGAAACGGGAGCAGATGCGCGCCTTGTGTAAAAGGATGACGTCGCGTGGGAAACAAAACATGAAGACGCTGGCTCGCGCTCTCGCCTACTACGCCACATCGTTATTCTTGTAGGTGGCGTCGTGAGTCTTCATACGCGGTGATTAGCATATCGTAAACAGCCAGCGCAGTGGCTGCTGCGTTGGAGCGGACCGTTACGCCCGTATTCAAGAACGTCCCTCTAGTCAACACACCACCACGACTCAAGAGAGAAGATGGCACCGCCATCCCTCCACAGAAGTGGTAACTGAGCTTCATGATCATTCACGGGAATTCATGAGAATTGTCGCGTCTTTATTCTCGATTATTCTGCGCAGTACGACAATTGAAATTTGGAGTCTGATATCTCGGAGCACGGACACGCTAGAATAGTTCTTCCGACTGATACTGCGTAGAAACTCGACTGTCTCTAAGTTTTCAATACAAACATACCCACTTACTGCAGTCAACAAAAATAATTGTTCAATATTAGTTAATTGGACTGCTCACACCGATAATTATCATCTCACTTTGTGCCCCCTTAGCCACATAACTTATTTGCACAGGTGGTCTTCGCATGCCTCCCAGTGCCTAATTTAATGAAAACCATAAAGCTTAGTTTTGAACACCCTGTATTATCAGGCGCAGCCGCCAACCACATGGCTGTATTGGGTAACGTCCTTTTTCTATAAGCTCGGAGAAACCGATACCTGGCTTCGCTACAGGTCTTTTTCCTCTTTCTGGGGTTTTACGTGCCTAAACCAGTTCAGATTATGAGGCACGCCGTAGTGGAAGGCTCCGGATTAAATTTGAGCACCTGGGGTTCTTTAACCTGCACTACAACGCACGAACACGGGCGTTTTTGCATTTCGCCTCTATCGAAATGCGGCCGCCGCGGCCGATATTTGATCCCGCTATCTCGTGCTCAACGCCTGAGCTGGCTGAGCCACCACGGAGGGCTACAGGTGTTGCTTTAGCCGTATAAAACGCGGGTTTATCGTGAGGAAAAACGGTAAATTTCGGTATATAAGAAAGACTACTATCATCATCATCATCACCATCATCATCATTGACAGAAGCTGACCCCCCCCCCCCCTCAGAAAAAACCTGGATCCGCCCCTGTGTGTGCGTGCGTGCGTGCGTGCGTGCGTGCGTGTGTGTGTGTGTGTGTGTGTGTGTGTGTGTGTGTGTGTGTGTGTGTGTGTGTGTGTGTGTGTGTGTGTGTGTGTGTGTGTGTGTGTGTGTGTGTGTGTGTGTGTGTGTGTGTGTACGACGCCGAATAGTCCTTTCCGTTCGAATGTAACGCATAACAGCACTATTGAAATCTCAAAGGTGAGTGACTGCATGCAAGTGAGGGCTGTTATTCCGAATGATTTTGCTGCCGGAGAGTAGTGGCTGTTGCGCAGAGGCGCAGTTCCTGAGAGAATTAACGGATGGGTGGTAATAAGTCCTGCTTAACAAGTTCCTAGCTCTCAATCACTATAAACGCCCTGTTTTGGGGCAGCCTGTAAATCTGCTAACTTGATTCAGACAAGGATTTTTGACAGTCTCACCATGTTTTCAACCCATTAAAACTGAGTGTCCCGTGTGGTACCACATTTATCTTCTTCAACGAACGCAACATATCTGCAGACATATCTCTAAGTGTATGTGAGACATGCCGTTCCTTTAATTGTTTTATTATGGTCGTTTGATAGCGCACCGAATAACTGAAAGCTGCCGGTTATAATATACAAGCTGCTGAGTTGAGCGGTCATACATTTGGGAACGGAATTACATTTATGCATGAAATGTAGGATAAGCGTAACATGTTTCTCTCGGAAATCAGACTCGAGAATAATTTCTGTTGTTGACACCCCCAGAAATAAGCCGAAGAACGCAGCCACCTGCTTTTTTTTTTTAATATAAGCAAATTCTTGGGTTTTACGTGGCAAAACCACGATATGATTAAGGTACCCGGCTTATATAGTTTTTGCCACCTGGGGTTCTTTAACGCGCACCTAAATAGAAGTACACGAGTCTTTTTCCATTTCGTTCCCATCGAATTCTGCGACCTGGATTGAACCCGCGAGCTCAAGACCGTATCCACTATACAGTATATAGCCACTAATTAGGCTCCCGCGCAGGCTTTCTTTTCTTTCTCTTTTCTTTCTTTCTTTTCTTTTTTTTTTTTTGAAGTATCGACTGGAAAAAAAAATTCCACGTACGGCTTACGGCCAAAGATTAGCATTGAATGACCGCTTTAGGCTATGGGACCAAATATCTTTGTATGCATTTTTATATTATTGTGTAATAAACTTCCCCTTTGATTTGATTAACTAAAACCGTTTTCGGCGCTCGAGGTCCGACTGCAATAAATGACCCCGTACCAATTACTCCGCATTATGTTACGCGAGAAAGGCAGAAATTTGAATGGAATGTTGCGCTGCAGCTTTTTTTTTTTCTTTTTCTATAACAATACTCCCCGTAAATCTGAGGACAAGGCGCCGGATGAGGCAGCTATGTTTTATTTGTTTGAAGCGGCAAGCAGGAAGGTTGCATATGTTTCTCCTTCTGCGTTTCGCAGGACCTACTGATCAAAAACTTTATGCGCAACAATACACACGAGAGATACATGCTGCTTGAACAACGAGAAAAATATTTGTTCTCCGAAGGGAACCGCACAATAACATAGTAGAATGAAAGCCGACACTGCGGCCGCAATGCACGCGCAATCACCGAGCGCTATTAAAAAAATAATAAAAAATAAATAAAGAAGAGAAACAAAGGAATTTATTCTTAAGGCATAAATTCATGTCATATGCAATTATGAACACCAATTGAGCGGTCTGAACGCAAATACCAGCGCACGAAGTAGTACGAATGACCCTGCCGAGCAGTATCGCCAGCAGTTTCCAACGGCGCGACCTTGATGCGGCCCAATCCACTTCGACCGCAGCGCCGCCCCAGTATTTTTCCACGTCGGGCGCCTCACTGCAAAGCATGCGCCGCCCCAGCCGCTCGTCCCACTCGACCATATTCTAGAACACTCTACTTTTCACCATGATTACAGTGTACAAGAATAAGGGCAGTGTCCTCACTGCCGTATCCCTGGACCGTGCGCCGCGGCGCCGCGGCGCACTCAGCGTCGACTGCTCCGGCGCCCGCCAGAGGCGCTGCCGCCAGTTTCTCAATAGGTATTACAATAGGTACGAAGTGGTGAGAGGGATTTGGAAAGGGGTGATGGTCCCTAGTTTGACTTTCGGCAATGTGGTCCTGTGCATGAGATCAGAGGTTCGAGCAAGGTTGGAAGTTAAGCAGCGAGGGGTAGGTAGACTGGCTCTGGGAGCACACGGAAATACACCAAATCAGGGGGTACAGGGTGACATGGGATGGGCGTCATTCGAGGGCAGGGAAGCCAGCAGCAAGATAGAATTTGAGGAGCGATTGAGAGAGATGGCAGAAAAGCGGTGGGCAAGGAGAGTTTTCAGTTATTTGTACATGAGGAATGTTGATACAAAATGGAGGAAGCTGACCAGAAAACTGTCAATCAAATATTTGGACTGCAGGAGGGGTGCAAACCAGGAAACAGCGGTTAAGAAAAGGTTAAGGAAACAGAGAGGGGTCTGTGGAAAACAGGGATGCAGACGAAATCAGCACTGGGCACATACCGAACTTTCAAGCAAGAAATTGCCAAAGAAAATATCTACGATAATTCTAGGGGAAGCTCTTTGTTGTTTGAAGCCAGGACGGGAGTATTGCGGACTAAGATGTACCGAGTCAAGTACCAAGGTATAGACACGTTGTGCTGTGCGTGTGGAGAAGAAGAGGAAACGGGCGAACACCTCATACTTTTCTGTAAAGGGCTTAACCCTACACTGCAAGGCAACGGGGCTGATTTTTTCAAAGCATTGGGGTTTAGGGACAGTGAAGGCAAAATAGACTTTAAGCGGGTAGAAATAACCAAACAGAGGTTATCTGATTGGTGGATAAAATTAAGGCAGGGGTGAAATTTCACCCACCACAAAGTACAAATTATGTTAATAGCCATGGCTAGGTGGCGTATGCCACCGCCCGATTTAAAGGGTTCAGCCTCATCCATCCATCCATCCATCCATCCATCCATCCATCCATCCATCCTGAAAACTTCCCTTGCTTGGTATGGAGCGCGTTCTGTTGGATCGCGACGTTGACCGTTCTCCCTCAAGGGCTACAGAAGATAGCGCCAACCTTTCCTTACTGAAAATGAACCACTTAATATCGACGTTGTCGGCTCTCGACTGCAAGTCCCGCCGGCGTTTTCAGCAGTATCCTCTGTGCTTGGTCTGTGCTTGACGCTTTACTCAATGTGCACTCTGAGTGAGTGAGAATGGATAGCCGCCGTCGAAATTACTGTTTTGCACCCGAATGCAGAACTGGCTACAGTCGCGTGAAAGATGCACCAAAGGCGTCTTTGCTCAGCGTTCCACGTGATGAAGAATGGCGAAAGGAATGGGAGAGGAACCCCAACCGTGCAGATAAGACACTGGAGGAATCTTGCGCGGTCTGTGAGTAGTTACACTTCAAAGCGCGATTTATAATTAGGGACTTGTGCACCTTATAGAATGCAAAGAGGTGTGCATTCCTCGTGACAATTGCCTCTGCTATCAGAAAACGCTGTTCCCACAATTCTTCCGAATTTACCACAGTACCTGATGAAGACGACACCTAAGCCCAGGAACAAAAGGAAAAGGTGTGAAAGCGACGAAGCACCCGCGAAGAAAAGCCGAAGCGCACAAGACAGTAGCTATTCGGAGTTTTCACCGGCTGCTCCCGGCGCTTCCGGGATCATTCTTTATTTCGTTGTAAATAAACATTGGTATTGCATAAATGTACACCCGCGAGCAAAAGTATACGGACCAGGGATTACGCGATAAAGCCGTTTGTTTCAACTACCTGCGAATGCAACTTGAAATTTAGGACTGCAGTCCAATCTTGGCATTGCGAGCTTTCCAGTGTACTCGTCAATTTCAATTTATGCATGCTAATTACGAAGAAATTGAGTTGTTTCAGCGACCTTGTGGTCCGTACACATTTGCTCACGGGTGTACCTGGTATTTTCATCCTTTCGATTTCATGTCGCATTAACGTTATGAAAGATGTAATACATAAATAACCAGCTAACCAGCTTAACTTGTGCAGCAGGGATATCTAAATATTTCGTGAATAGATGGGGCAACGTGAAAATGTCTAAGGCGAAGCACCCTTACCTGCGAGAAAAAAAAAAACGAAGTGGTGGTTAAATTCGGCGCGGTGGTGTTGGAAACGCCGATGTGCGGTAGTTGTGGCGAAACCACACTGATCATTTTATCGATCAGCTGCAGAAAAAACTCGAGTGCCCCTTGCTACCGTGACTGCAGCGGCCGTATCAAGCCTTTAACAGCCTTTGCAAGCCTTTGCATGAATAGCAAGGCTAGTTCATCCGTGCTACAGTGTACTAGTACACTGTATCCGTGCCTCCGGCTCAAAACAACGCCAACCCTCTGTAGATCAGCCGCAACAATAGTAATTTATTTCACTGCAAACTGCGAAGGTGCACCAAAACAACTTTCGTGCGCTGCACGTCGCGCATTTTAGTTTTACACGGTGAAAACAGCAACACCCGATAGCTGTTCTACCGCGACGCGTAGGAAAGTTTCAGGTGACGCTGCGAACCGCACCACCTGTCGGCGGCGACAGGAAGTGCGTCAAGCTCTGCCGCGTTGTAAGCGCACTACAACTCTTCTAGTACACTCTAACCATGATCCTCCATGCTTACAGTGTACTAGAAGGGTTGTAGTGCGCTCACAACGCGGCAGAGCTTGACGCACTTCGTGTCGCCGCCGACAGGTGGCGCGGTTCGCAGCGTCACCTGAAACTTTCCTACGCGTCGCGGTAGAACAGCTATCGGGTGTTGCTGTTTTCACCGTGTAAAACTAAAATGCGCGACGTGCAGCGCACGAAAGTTCTTTTGGTGCACCTTCGCAGTTTGCAGTGAAATAAATTACTATAGTTGCGGCTGATCTACAGAGGGTTGGCGTTGTTTTGAGCCGGAGGCACGGATGAACTAGCCTTGCTATTCATGCTGTTCTGTTAAAGGCTTGATACGGCCGCTGCAGTCACGGTATAGCAAGGGGCACCTGAGTTTTTTCTGCAGCTGATCGATAAAATGGTCAGTGTGGTTTCGCCACAACGACCGCACATCGGCGTTTCCAGCACCGCCGCGCCTAATTTAACCACCACTTCGTTTTTTTTTTTTTTTTCGCAGGTAAGGCGTGCAGCGCCTTAGAGATTTTCACGTTGCCCCATCTATTCACGAAATATTTAGGTATCACTGCTGCACAAGTTAAGCTGGTTTGCGGGTTATTTATGTATTATATCTTTCGTAACGTTAATGCGACATATGAAATTGAAAGGATGAAAATACCAGGTACACCAGTGAGCAAAAGTATACGGACCACAAGGTCGCTGAAACAACACAATTTCTTCGTAATTAACATGCATAAATTGAAATTGACGAGTACACTGGAAAGCTCGCAATGCCAAGATTGGACTGCAGTCCTAAATTTCAAGTTGCATTCCGAGGTAGTTGAAACAAACGGCTTTATCGCCCTATCCTTGGTCCGTATACTTTTGCTCACGGGTGTACATTTCTGCAAATACCAATGTTTATTTACACCGAAATAAAGAATGATCCCGGAAGCGCCGGGAGCAGCCGGTGAAAACTCCGAATAGCTACTGTCTTGTGCGGTTCGGCTTTTCTTCGCGACCATTTCACACCTTTTCCGTTTGTTCCTGGGCTTAGGTGCCGTCTTCATCAGATACTGTGGTAAATTCGGAAGAATCGTGGGAACAGCGTTTTCTGATAGCAGTGGCAATTATCACAAGGAATGCACACCTCTTTGCAATCTATAAGGTGCACAAGCCCCTAATTATGAATCGTGGTTCGAAGTATAACTCGCAGACCGCGCAAGATTCCTCCAGTGTCTTATCTGCACGGTTGAGGTTCCTCTCCCATTCCTTAATTACGCCATTATTCATCACGTGGAACGCTGAGCAAAGACGCCTTTGGTGCATCTTTCACGCGACTGTAGCCAGTTCTGCACTCGGGTGCAAAACAGTAATTTCGACGGCGGCTAGCCATTCACACTCACTCAGAGTGCACATTGAGTAATGTGTCAAGCACAGAGGAAAACGCCGGTGGGACTTGCAGTCGAGGGCCGACAACGTCGATATTAAGTGGTTCGTTTTCAGTAAATAAAGGTTGGCGCTATCTTCTGCAGCCCTTGAGGGAGAACGGTCAACGTCGCGATCCAACAGAACGCACTCCATACCAAGCGAGGGAAGTTTTCAGGAGAAACTGGCGGCAGCGCCTCTGGCGGGCGCCGGAGCAGTCGACGCTGAGTGCGCCGCGGCGCAGGGATACGGCAGTGAGCACACTGCCCCTATTCTAGTACACTGTATCCATGCTTTTCACAAACCGACGTTTGAGCAGCGCCATTGGCCGACACGGGCGACGCAAGGTATTGGCCTTGGGCGACGTCTAGCGTCAGAACATGTTATGCCGCCATTTCCCAGTGAACCACAAATATCCATTGGATGTACCACAAAAGTATGGTCCCTTACAAAAGACCAAATATCCAAGACATTTAACGACGTCCAGTTTACATCTATAGTATGTTCGACTAGCACCGCAGTGAACCACAAATATCCATTGGATGCAGGGGCGGATCCAGGTTTTTTCTGAGGGGGGGGTCAGCTTCTGTCACTGATGATGATGATGATGATGATGATGATGATGATGATAGTAGCCTTTCTTATTTACCGAAATTCACCGTTTCTGCTCACGACAAACCCGCGTTTCATACGGCTAGAGCAACACCTGTAGCCCGCCGTGGTGGCTCAGTCAGTCCAGGCGTTGCGCTGCTGAGCACGAGATCGCGGGATCGAATCCCGGCTGCCGCGGCCGCATTTCGATGGAGGCGAAATGCAAAAACGCCCGCGTGCTTCCGTTGTAGTGCACGTTAAAGAAACCCAGGTGGTCAAAATTAATCCGGAGCCTTCCACTATGGCGTGCCTCATAATCAGAACTGGTTTTGGCACGTGAAACCCCAGAAAGAGGAAGAAGACCTGTAGCGAAGCCAGGTATCGGTTTCTCCGAGCTTATAGGAAAAGGACGTTACCCAATACAGCCATGTGCATGGCGGCTGTGCCTGATAATACAGGGTGTTCAAAACTAAGCTTTATGGTTTTCTTAAAATTAGGCACTGGGAGGCAAATGAAGACCGCCGGTACAAATAAGTTTGTGGCCAGGGGGAACAAAGTGAGATGATAATTATCGCTGTGAGCAGCCTAATTAACCAAAATTGAACAATTATTTTTTTGTAGACTGCAGTAAGTGGGCATGTTTGTATAGAAAACTTAGAGGCAGTCATGTTTCTACACAGTATCAGTCGGAAGAATTATTGTAGCGTGTCCGTGCTCCGAGATATCCGACTCCAAATTTCAATTGTTGTACTGCGCAGAGTTATCGAGTCGCCGCGAGAGCGGTTTATGCTTTGTGTTGCTGTGGAAGGGAGGCATTTTGAACATTTTTAGGGCATTGACATATTGATGGGTGAAGTGTTGTCATGAGATGTGTGCATGACAACCCCAAAGTTAAAGCGGCAGTATGAAATATTCGTTAGCATAGCTAAAAAGGTTTCTGCTGTTGATGGTGCAGTTGTTGCTTTTGATTTCAATAAAACTTACAATACTTGGAAATCAGTAGTCACTTTATTTGCATAGCCCAAACAAGGACCATGCCCGGTCGTCTAGTCACCATTACGCACGCGCACTGCCCTCCGGCTTCTCCGCTCGCGCCATTATCTCGGCATGGCAGCTGCCGCCATCTTTACAGGCTGCGCGGTCGCGTGTTACGACAGCGGTTACGGGTTCTTCGATATTTTTTTTTTTCATTTTGTCAGCCGTGAGGGGAAGGGGGACAGTTATTATCTTTGCCAATGCCTCCGCCCCGTTGTCAGACTCTACACCTCACGCAACAGCCGCGTCACATCAGGGAGGAGCTTTGCGCCGATCCTCACTCTCTTGCAAGTTGCATGCGTAATCGTGCGAACGACAATTAAAATTTGGAGTTGGATATCTCGTAGCACAGACATGCTAGAAGAATTCTTCCAAGTGAAACTGTGTAGAAACACGACTGCCTCTAACTTTTGAATACAAACATACACACTTACTGCAGTCAATAAAAAGTTAATTATTCAATTTTAGTTGATTCGGCTGCTAACAGCAATAATTATATCATCTCACTTTGTGTCCCCCTGGCCACATAACTTATTTGCGCAGGTGTTCTTCACGTGCCTCCCAGTGCCTAATTTTAAGAACACCATAAAGCTTAATTTTGAACACCCGGTATATCTAGCCTGTTTTGTTTCTTAAAATAAAATTTGGGATGATCTGTGGCAGGTTCGTTATAAATGCGTAAGCACGCGCCCATTTTTGGAGTTCTATTGGGACACCTTGATTGCCTTAAGAAGATCCTTGTGTTCGGCTGAGACACCTTCGTTTGCTTTGGAGGACTAACTCCCCTATTCTCAAACAGCCCTCGACTCGAAGCTCTTCCTCCACTCCACCTTGTTGAGCACAGCGCCGCCTCCCGACTGATAAAGACGCGACAATTCTAAAGAATTCCCGTGAATGGTCATGAAGCTCAGTGAACACTTCTTTGGAGGGATGGCGGTGCTATCTTTCCTCTTGAGTCGACGTGTTGTGTTGACTAGAGGAACATTCTTGAATACGGGCGTAACGCCCCGCTCCAACGCGGCAACCAATACGCTGGGTGTTTACGATATGCGAATCACCGCGTATGAAGACTCACGCTGGGTGTTTACGATATGCGAATCACCGCGTATGAAGACTCACGACGCCACCTACAAGAAGAAGGATGTGGCGTGTTAGCCGAGAGCGCGAGCCAGCGTCTTCATGTTTTGTTTCCCACTCGACGTCATCCTTTTACACAAGGTGCGCATCTGCTCCTGTTTCTCTAACCACGCGACGCCATCCTAGACCAGCGCGCTCGCGTTGGCCGTTGACGTCACGCTCCCGCGAGAACGCTTCGCCCATGCTCCGCGAGAACGCCCACTCAGATAAAAGGATCCGGCGGGTTTGAGCCTCCTATGCTTAATGTACGACAATAAAACTGCGAAGTTACAATGAAAAACTTGTAGCGTACGAACGGTACTGTGCTCGTGCTGGATATTGTCAACGTGTAACTGTGATCACAGTTTAAAAAATGTTGCCTATGAGTAGTTCTTAGTTTAGCTGTTAGTTGTTATTAATTATATATAAACACTTCAGCGAGAGATCTCTTTCATTAAGCAGGTTGGGCGCGGAACCGATGACATCCAATGAGGCAACCGATGACACCCCGAGGGGGAGCTAAGTTAATCAGGTGCGAAGGCGCTCGCGCGCACATCGGCGTGCTTGGCAAAAGGGACATCCCCTCGTTCATTCGACGCACGGCCGGAGCCAGGAGGTCCAAGGTGTTCATGAGAAAAAATAACTACGGCAACTTCGCGAAACCACACCCCTACGGAATACAACTAAGCTTGTGAGTAAGCTAGCTTTACTTCTACATGGCTGCTACAACTGGTACTCGCGAAAAATACTTTTGAAGAATGCTGGTGGAAATATTTTTTTGCGACAGGGCCATCCGCCTGTCAGAGAGCGGGCGATGCAGAAATCTGAGGGGGGGGGTCAGGACATCCGGACATCCCCCCTGGATCCGCGCCTGATTGGATGTACCACAAAAGACCAAATATCCAAGACATTTAACGACGTCCAGTTTACATCTATAGTATGTTCGACTAGTACGTGGCAGTCAAGGGTCGAGTCGAAGGGGTGTCGAAGTCGAGGACGTCGAATGTCCTTATGATTTGGACATCTCTTGCACATTCAAAGCTCTCGTGCATTAATCGTACATTGTGCGTTATGAGTCGATGCACGCACTATGCCGCAGAAATACAAGCAAATTGTCTCTAATGCCTAACAATGGGAAGCTAGGAGAGCAAAATCATTAAATTGATTATTTTGCAATTTAGCACGACCTTTGCACGCACTGCTGGAGGTCTAGTAACGTTGCTGCCGGACACCGCGCGCAAAAGCCAATACTTTCGCCATTTTTTCGCTAAGCTTTCGGTCTCGGTTACGTCATTTTCTTTCTCATACAAAGATGCTTTATTTTTCAGTTATATCTATTAGTACATTGTTGAAAATATGTAACCTTTAACTTGCTGATGTATTGCGACAGTTTATAAAGAAAAAAAGAAGCTTGAACTCGCAATAGCTTTGACTTCGCATCGCCACTGATATCAATTCAGCAACACGCGCCTCGATGCAAGTGCGCAGCAATGTTCTGGGCGCGAGCAGCGTGTGCTTTATTTGTGTCTTTTCGACTTTTGTGCGGTTGACCATGGCCCAAGTACGTATATACTAGGCAGAACTGTACAGTTGCGTGCTAAAATTTAGAGCTGTGCTTCTGACTGCTATTTGTGGTACGTTTGTTCGCCTTGCGGAGCGCTTACGGGAATGCTCTGGAGGCAATGTTTTGATGGTTAATTTTCGCACATGTTTGTATCGCTTGGTTTCCAGCGTTCCTCTTCAAGTGTCAGGGATATTTCTCATTTGCAATGCCTATCTCTATGTCTCTGGCAGCATTATGTTATTGGCACTTTTGTGATCTGAGAAGCTGCCTGACCAAGTTGCCTATCAAGATGAACATTCCATCTCTGGATTCTGCTTGCGTGGAATTTATTTTACCATATATTTTTCAATGCTGCTAGAAAGTACTGCCTTTCTATCTTGAATCCGGTGGCCCCAGAAGCAGGTGCTGGCAAGCAGGCCATGCACTTTTGGTCATTAATTAGTATGTGATACTAACTCTTACTAATCAGTTTTATTCTTTTTAATTATAATTGTGGCACTGTGCCTACTAGTCATTTTGTGCCTACTCGTTACTCATTTTGTGCCTACTCGTTAGTCATTTTGTGCCTACTCGTTACTTGGGTTTTGATCAAGTTTAATTTTCAAGTCTGTTTTTGATTACGTTTTTTCTTTTTTTTAGATACGCGTTTAACCTGTTTGTATACAGCGAGAACATGTAATGCATAATTTCATTTATGTGCGTGGCTGGGGGCCGATCGTTTTTGTAATAAAGCTTTATCAGTTGTATAAATAAAAAAGTAACATTGGTATGACATTGTGAGTTTCACAGGTGTGCTTTACCTAGTGCTTACTGAACTCACTATTTTTCATTTATCCATTGCAGGATTTGTAATGATGCATAATGATCAAAATGCGGATTTACGGTTTTCTTAACACAGTTTTCGCATTTTGATGAGCGCTACAACTATATATAAAAGTTGACAGTCACTTTAGCGAACACTGAAGAGGATGAAGGCAGAAGCCTGCGCACTCACGAAGCATTAATTACATTATTTGTCATTCGCATGCGTTGTTACTTCTATTGTTTTCTCCTACCAAAGTTGTGGGCTCGAGTGCCTTAATTAACTTCGTCATAATTAACACCAATGGTTGCGGGCTCTACTCCCACCAAAGGTCGAGGGTTTGAGTGCCTTAATTGTATCTTAATTAACTTTGTCTTAATTAACACCAAAAGTCGTGGGTTCGACTTCTACCAAAGTTCGAGAGTTCGAGTGCCTTAATTAACTCTGCCGTAATTAACTTGCCTTAAGTAACTTCGCTCTAATGAACACCCAAGGTAGTGGGTGCGACTCTACCTTCACCATGTCAATTGGAATCCAACTTGGAGATAATTTGGAGATGTGGCCGGTTCGCCCATATCTCCAAGTGGTTTCGACTCCCAACAAAGGCCGTTGGTTAGAGTGCCTCAATTAACTCTATCTTAATGAACTGTACCTTAATTCGCTTCGACCTAATTAACACCAAAGGTCGAGGGTTCAATCCCCAATTTTGGTGCCATTGAATTTTGGTGCTGCAACGCTGGACATCGGATTTTTCGACGATTGAGCCATCTAAGGATTTCACCTTAAGTGTTGCGGTTTATATTTTCACCTTCACACGTTTACACGTTAACAAAACATTTCAAGCAAAGTCACCAGCTACATGCCGACAGTGGGGGTAACTGTGCCATTAGTGTGCCTCAGCAGATGTACCATCGAGGACAAATTAAATGCGAACAGCGGAGTGTGTGGCCGAAGCATAACTAAAGGTATACTGTGCATGTCGTCGGCCAGTCGTTGTGCACGTGCGTGGGAATGTAGTTCTCGAGGAAGAGTGCAGCGCTGCTCGCCCTATTGCGATAAACGTCACCCGTATTTTGTCCGAAATTTGTTTTCTCATCTCTTCTCAGGCAGTGCCATACCCACCTGGCAGTACAGTGTTATGGTGACTAGCACCATCGCTACATCTGTAGCGTGATATAGCTGGCATGCACCCAGCTTGCTAACGTGCATTGCTTTGCTTTTGTTACCACCATCAAAGCTGCCAGTGTCTAATCGTAATTTGAATAGTACGAAAAATGTATTGCATTGGATGCGCAACAACAGTGCTAGCCACCGATAGGAATCACAGATAATCACAGATAGGAATGGCACTGCAATGGCGGGGTGAGAATACAAGCTTCCAACAAAATACAGGTGATGTAATACGCACTAGAACAAGCAGCCCCGCACTCCGCATCGAAACCACGTGCATGTGTACAATCATCGCTGGCCGACGCCACACACTGTGCTTTTAGTTACGTTTTGGCCACACACTCTGCTGTTCGCATTTCATTTGTATTCAATAGTACATCTACTGTGGCACTCGCAGGTATACAGCTCATTGTAGCGTCAGCAGGAAAAATCCACTAGATGTTCTATGGACCTCCTGCGTCCCCAAAAAGAACATCTATTAGAGGTTACTTATGTCCAGCTGCGACATCCTTTCAACGTTAGAGCAACGTGATCTGGATGGGGCTTAGATTATCCATGGTACGTAATTGTAACGTTGTTTGGAGAAATATAGATATCTATAGGATGTGTGCAATGTCTCAAACATGATGTTCTATGGACATCTATGGTACATTAATGGTTCACTGGGTTTGGACTGTGCGCCTTGCGAGAGCAGGCCGGCCGCACTTCGGTTGTGTGGTCTTCGCTTCCGCTTCGCTTGTCTTGTGCCGCTTGACTTGTTACATGTTTCACGTGCTCGCGTGAGCGCTCAGTGTAGTGTGCCATGGCAACAGCAAGCCCAGCCAGTGGATGTGGTGTTTCGTCGTCGGTAGCGGCGGCAGCCGCGTCTGCTTCGTCGAGACCTGGCGTGATAATCAGCGGTATATTTAATTGTTATTGCTGGGCACATGTGACCGTATCGTCGATTGAATCTGATCACCATTACGTTTCGCGGTTGAGGGTTGCCTCATTTGGCGAAAGCAGGCGCGTACGTAGCTGTCGGGCAATGCTTAGAACCAGGCGCTTTCGGCACGACGACGCGTGTCAGTGGTTGGTAGATATTCGGTGGTTACTCCATACGCTTCCGACGCAACTGAACAGCTCAATCATGCAAAATTTATTGGATCTGGTGCGGTGCAGGGTGCTTATAACCAAATGTCAAAGAGCGTGGCGATCGAGCAGCGCGGTACCTGCAGCGAACCGACGCGCGACAGTGATCACAGATGCCAGCGCAACTGATACAGCCCAGGTGCTAGATTTTTGTTTTTAGTATTTATTTATTTATACATACTGTCAATCCCAATAGGGATTATAACAGGACTTGTTATAAAGATATATTTGTTTACCTATTTTTTACGTTTGTTTACCTGGAATGGCTTTTCTTTTGAATGTCTGAATTTGGAACAAGCTTCGCTCACGGTGAACCTTAACGTAGATCGTGCGCGAAGTTTGTATTGATAATATCGCGTACGGCAACAATTGTTCGTGTGCGCTATCTCTGAAGCGAAATAAGCCAATAGTATTTCAGCGTTAGGGCCGTCTCTGCTCTTTCTCTTGTTTCCCTTACACTGTCTCACTGTGCTACGTTCATGATAAAGCAATGTCGAGTCTTAACAATTGTTGAATAAATACATATGGATATGACTGTAAACCACTACTGACCGTACGTGAGTGAAAAGCGCTTAGTGGACAGCGAAGCGGTCACTGCACGCACATAAGTATTTCACTTGATCGGCTGTGCGAATTATTTATTCTTTCGTTACTGTTATTCTTGCAAGCATGATTCTATTGTCCGCGTACCCATGCGAATACCGTTTTTTACGTTCTTACTTGCGCGGGCTCACATAGCGCGTTTCTACGCCACGCACAGTTAGCGCATTACGGTTCCCGAACTCTAGCACTGGCGCTAGGCCGCGCTGATGAGGTTGACACGTTCGTTTTTGCACACTCTTGCTGCCCGAGCACATAGACAACGCTCAAAGATGGGTGAGCTCGATGCAGCACAACACTGTTGAAGTTAATTACCTTTATGGGCAGGGCCGCGCAGGGTGCGTGTGAACGCAGAGACAATGTTTTGGTGGACACAGGGTCTGCATACATCTTCCATAGGACACGATTTTTCCAGATCGCTGCGAAGTGTATTTACCGACTAGTTCTCTCGCAGAGTGCTCCAATTTGTCTTATACCGGTGTCACACGGCCACTTTTGATAGCGACCGTGACCGATTCGGAATGTTCGACCGCGATTGGCTCCCTTCCGCAGATTGAGCAAAGAAGCCAATCGCCGCGACCAAGAAATTCGACCCATATCTGGCTCGATCACGATCAAAAGTGCGCCGTGTCACCCCCGTATTAGGCACTGCAATGAAGTCGTGTTTGAAAGAATAACAAATGTAGCCTCTGCCACCACATACGAGAAAATATTGCATCGAAGAGCTGACAATTCTCGCAACTTATTGGTAACTGTGTCGAAAAGAGTTTATTCAAAATGCGTTATTTTACTGATGTATGCATTGGTTCACAACTTCACATTAGAATGAAATGCCAAGTCACCAGGTGATCCAGGAAACCGGCGAAGCGTGAACGAACCACATCGCGGCAGTGATCTCGGGGAGTGCTGTGTTGTGGTCCTCCAAATCGTTATTTTCCGCTGGTTGTTTGTGCACCCATAAACTGCACAGTGCTGGCCTGTAGCCTTTTGATGAGTATATACGCCATTATTTACGAGCGTAAGTCATTCGTGACAAAAATAAACGGAAACATCGAAGGAAAGCTAACACTCCGCAATGCAAGCGCAAGGCAAGCTCACAGTCCAGACCGCACAGGCAACACTGACACATACTCACAGAACACCCATACAAACTTAGGGTACGTTCGATTCGCCTGCACCGCATGAACCAGTTCACGAGGTGCTGCACCTTGCCATTCGTTTCAGCGGTGCAGCAATGGCGCCTGCTGAACCACGCCGTTCGTTTCAAAAGGTGCAGGAAAGGTGCAGGGTTGGTTCATGATTTTGCTGCACCCACTCCGCTGTCGGTGCCGCCTAGGTGCAGGCGTACAGGTGCGCGGCAGCAGCACAGCAGACGACACAGCACATGGGCGCGAGCGCCGTTGAAACCCCGCTTATGCACGTCTGATGTGTCTACGCAAGTGTGGTGTGTATTTACGCCCCAGAATTCGATCATATCTGCAGTTCAGGTCCTCTCAAACTTACGCAGTCCGTGCACATTAGTCGGACATAACATAACGCCTGCACCGCGTCTGCACCTTGGCATTCGTTTCGAGTGTCGCGCTGTGCCTGCACCACAGAAATCGAGCTGCACATTTTCTGAACTTCTCGTGAACCACCGTGAACTGGTTCACAGTGGTGCAGGCGAATCGAACGGACCCTTAGGGCGCGTTCACACTGAGACATTCGGCGTCTGCAGCGGCGCGGAACCCAGTTCGGCGGCGGCGAGATCCGCCGGAATAGCCCTTTCCGCGCCGATCGGTCTCGGACCGATTTTTGCGGCAGCTGCCGCCGGATTCCCTCACCGCGGACCAATCGGAGCGCGCGTAAGAATTTCGAAGATGGCGGCCGAGTCGGACGCGCGCGCGTTGTCGCAGTCGTGTCTGTCGCGACGTCGTAAATGCTGATCGAATTGGTCCGCAACTTAATATTTGTTGTCACGAATAACAATCATCTGAACTTACTCTCTGTAGTACTCCACGTCGCGATCTCGGAGAAGGGGTAGTAGTTTGGTGGCGTGACCAAGCTTTTCGCGCTCTTGCAAAGCAGGACGAACCCACCACCGCCGCTGGCGTCGTCTCTTCTGCGAATGCTTCTGCGCGTCATGCATCGCCACAAAGGTGCTTGCCAACAAGCCTAGCCGTACTGCCTGTTCTTGATCAGGGTTCATTGTCGTTGCTTGCAGCGATGAGGCGCAAAAATAAAAGCACGCGAACTCTACGCGAGTTTCGAGGCTGCTGGCACATCCGGTATATCCGGCGCTTGTTTGGAGGTTAGCGCTTTACACCGCAGATGGCGCTGTATCGCGTTCCGGCGTAGGGTGCCTCGATGCCAGCGCCGCCGTTCAGGGTGGTGCCAACCTTTGACCGCCCCCGCGCCGCCGCTTTCTCGCTGCGACGCCATATTGTGTCACAGCGAGCCGTTGCGATTGCTTGGTGCCGGTGCTGAGTTCGAGGCACAGTGCGCGCGGATGCTTCGCGGACGCTTCTACTTGCTAGACAAGTGTTCAGCCGCATGACTGACAAGCTATCAAGTGCATCGTGTCGACATGACGGGCTGTTGTGTTCCCAAGTGCGCCGGATCGATGCGTAAAGGACTGCGTTGTTTTCGCTTCCCCCGGGACCCAGAGCGACGGAAGAGATGGGAAGCCCAAGTAAAGCGCGATCGCTGGAAGGCAACGGATAACTCCTGCATTTGCGAGGTAAGTGTCAAGAATGTTTAGACTACCGCACCGTGTTTTTCATTTAAATAAGAAAGTATTCTCTGATCCTCGCTCACGTACCTACGTTCGCTCACGAACTAAGTAAGCACTGCACCGATGCTGTCTGAGTAGCGTATGGTTTGCGAGCGCGCGTCGCATAGGCTTTTTTCGTTTTGATGGGCGCAGTCTGTACCCTTATTTTAAGGACTGACGAAGATGCTTAGCCGCGAAATAGTCTTACATTAGCTACGAATCGTCAGGTAAGCCACCTATTTTCCTTTTTCACGGGAAGCACACATCGTGTGTGTCTCTTGTTTCTTTTTCTTTTTTTTTTCTTTTTTCGGTACTGGTTATTTGGGACTAAAGAACGCAGTGCTTCGTCTGGGGAGAGCGGCTGTTTTGCACGTGGTAAGCGAAACATTGTGATTTTCTGATTTCGCAGGAGATATCTTGCGGACCTCAGGGTGTTACGTTACATAGCTGATTTTTTAGACTTGTACATATTTGTAGCGTGGTGATCGTAAGCCGATGGTCATTCGTGCTCATTCCCGATCGTAGTGGGTACTGTGACGGTCTTTAAATGCCTGTGCACGGTATGCCCAGGTGTAGTAGAGTTAAGGGGCATCATGGGACCAAAATGTTTCGGCGCTTTCTGGCATGGTGTCTGTTGTAGCCTGTGCATTTCTTGTGTGTGAAGCGAGGTAATACAGCATTGCTTCTGCTAAAATTTATTTTTAAGCACTGTAATGGGTTCTCTGTATTTACAAGGCAACTTTTCATATCAATAATCACTTTTGTTGTTTTACCTGTACTTAGAAACACTTTGAAGAGGACCAGTACGAGGGAAATCGACAGGATGGGCGCCGTCTGTTAAAGTCAACAGCATTACATCAGCATGGACTATATTTTCGAAGTGAAACACATTGCTAATCTGTATTTGACTGTCTTAGTTTCATTTACGGTTTTTGTACGTGATATGTATGCAGTGTTGTTTATTTTTGCAATGTAGTTATCAGTGTTCTAATGGATATTTATGAAATGTTCTGTACTCGCCATCGATGTGTTTGGCTGATGCGACGTATTCGATGGTAGCTGATGTATGTATTCTGGCTGGATATCTTGATTAATATTACCCGCGGTTGCGTTTTCTTGTTTGCATTCTTGTTTTCGATTTATATTGTGTGTAATAAGGTTGATGTACTCACTTGAACCCCCCCCCATGCAATGAATAAATAAAGAAAAACTCTCTCTATCCCGAATTGTGTGTCGAGCCTACCTTGCGAATTAATTTTTTTATCTCGTCTTTCAACATAACCTTCAGGCGCCACACAGTACATATAATTTTTCATGTACATATCTCTTTCATGATTGATTGTACTAGACATTATAAGTAAATGTATTTGTGCATCGTTTGATTTCTTGTGTGTACTACGCAAGATTGACACAGACAAGTTACGTTACATTTTTCTCTACAGCACTAACTAAACCTTATTTTCACATCGCAGTTATTTTTACACCAGCTTAATCCTGTCAGCACACAGTTTTGTGGGCAAAAAAGCAAAAATTGCGCGTAGATATCGTCAAATAATTGCAACGAACACGAAGAGCACGCGCAACGCAAGGGAAACTAACCGCCGTGCGCGAGTGGCTGGCTACGGTAAAGGAGGCGTGACGTGTAAACCAAAATACAACAGCGAAGAAGAAAAACTTCCACACACAGGGGGTCGCAAACCTTATATACCAAGCATCGAAGCGCAAAAAAAATAGTGCGTATTTTAAACATACACACGACATATTAAATGTGATTGAATTAGGCAACTTGGGGCATGTTCCCGGCGCCATACATTTTCGTCTTCGACCTTCGACGAGTTAACGGTTATTGGTTATAAAGATATGCAGATGGGACACCGATAAAAAAATCCTCATCAAGGCAAAGCACTTGGAAGCGCGCCGCGAGTAACACTTTATGAACGCAAGCGTAGCTGAGTCTCAGCTCGTGTGACACAATATGGCGGCGCCAGCGGGGTTGTCTCCACCCTGGACGGCGGCGCTGGGCATCGAGGCACCCTATTCCGGCGGCGCGGTGGGCTAGCAGTGTGACCGGCGCGAATTTCGGCGGCAGGAGAATTCCGTTCGCTGTAGACGCCAGATTCCCCAGTGTGAACGTGCCCTTAGAGAAGGGAAACTGTACCTTCCACAGTGCAACGAAAATAAGCGTAGCGGTGGCGTTGCATGTGAACTAAAGTATGCGACCAAGAGATGGCGCTGGCAAAATCAAAACTAATATCATCATCATTAGGTAGTGAACAATATGGCCGTTACGGTAGCGGTTCGTAGGGCTGGTCGCGCTGCCACAGAACACCCATACAAACTTAGAGAAGGGAAACTGTACCTTCCACAGTGCAACGGAAATAAGCGTAGCGGTGGCGTTGTGAACTAAAGTATGCGACCGAGAGATGGCGGTGGCAGAATCGAAACTAACATCATCATCATTACGTAGTGAGCAATATGGCCGCTACGGTAGCGGTTCGTAGGGCTGGTCGCGCTGCTCGCTCGCTGGTTTTGGACGTTTTGTTACCGCTTTCGGGGCGGTATTCGTGTGTACTGTACTATAACATGACTACAGATATCTGTATATGTCGCCAGGTGACCGAGAGGCATCAACTGGCAATAAAACACTTCAAACAAGTAAGCTTACATTGTTTATTGTCAATGGTGAATGAGGCAGTACATGCTCACAATTTTCGTACAGCTCAGGTGGACTTAATGTTGTCCGTCACCGAGTTTACAACATACAGAAACACAAATAACCATCTATTTAATGGAACGCAAAGCTGAAATCGAGCGAAGTTTTCTCATCGTGTTCGGCGTGCCGTAAAGCAGGGCGAACGAAGGTTCAGACAGTGATATGTATGCTGAGCTGCCCTCGTACTTGTATTGCGTACAGTGCTGCTTGACGTTTTACATTCTCTGCGTTCGACGATTTCAGCTAGAGTAAAGAAAGGAACAGAAAAAAATGCTCGGCAAAAACGTACTGTCAGCAAGATGAGCTCGAGCTGCAATGTCCCATTGCTCTCGTAGCACGAAGTGTAGGGGGGGGGGGGGGGGGGGGGGGCGTTATGCTAAATTTTACACCACATATTTTGTGCTCTGAATATTCTTCTGCTGCACATTTAGTGCTCAGGTGAGGTTTCCCGTGCTCGTCCACTGTTGATTAGCTGGATGTTAAGCTGAACTTATTCTGCGAGTACATTTCAAAATCTTTTTGGGAGCACACGGCGCTCAGGTTTGTCATCTGCTGTTTGAAGAGAAACAATATTTGTTTTTAGTGATTTCTCAAGTTTGTGAAGTGTGAAATAGGCTGGCCGGTTGTGTGAGCTTGCCTTTTCTAGATATCTCTTATGGTGCAGTACTAGCCTAGTTATTGATTTCATGCAAACTGTATATGAGCCTCTTGTAGTAAACAAATGTAAAAAATGCGTATTTCCAGATCTAATTCTAATCCTAGCACTTGCCATGTTAACGTTCCCTTAGATTTTGTCATGCCATATAAATATATCGGTGTAAACATTACAAATAACTTAAATTGGACCATTAATATAGAGTGCATCATTAGCAATGCTAATAACATGCTCGGGTACTTATGGCGCAACTTTTCCAAAGCACTGTCTACTTTAGAACTACAGCTTTACAAGACTAATTCGCTCGAAACTTGAATATGCATCTGCAATACGGGATGCCAGTCGCGTTAATCTTATTACTTCACTTGAACTAGTACACAGTAACTCTACTCGTTTCATTATTTCTAATTATAACCGTACCGCAAGTATAACTTCAATGTAAACTAGTCTAGCACTCATTCCACTAGCTAATCGCCGCAGAGTCGGCCATCTTTTGCTATTTCATAAAATTTTTTATCGCACCACACTTCATGACGACTTCATACTGCGGCCTCAGTGCATTTCAAATTGCGTCGATCATCGCAGTAAGGTAGGGATTGATTCAGGTAACACGAAGCCTTTCTTTCATGCCCCGTACATCTCAGAAATGTAACCACCAAGTATCGTAGCCATCACAGATAACAAACTTTTTACAAAACATTAGCTAACATTGTATAATCAGGAGAATCATTATGTTACAAGAACTCACTGGACTTGTTTTACTCTACTGCTTTGTAACCACTCACCTTTTTAATGCCATGTGGTCCTGAGGGTACTTTAATTAAAAATGAAATATTAAAATGAAGAGTGACTGCCACAGTTTCGGTCAACGTGAAGTATCATTTACTTAAAATTGCATTAGGCGCTTTTGATCATTTTAAAATTCTTTGCATTTTCATGTAACAAAGTATGGTTGTGAGGGAGCATGTGATACTTCATGGTACTAATGCCCGTCAAATTGATTTGCACAGAGCAGATGACAGAGTTTGTGCATTAGCAAGTAGGAGCTTGCTACATTGTTTCTATTCTGGTCGTCACGGCTATAATGACTGGAAAAGAAACAAGTTGGGACTCAACATGTTACTTCCCCGATTGTCATAAAACGCCCTTAAAAGCAACTAAGCTTGTATGTGAAATTTCTCATTCCCGCTCGGTACGATACAGAACTGTAGACTGCTGCTTTCCTAACAGGGCTCACACCTCTCTATCTGGTAAACTTCCAAACATTTCATAGTGAGGCACGTAGTTCAAGAGGACCTGTTGTCATTATGGTGACAGTTGAGCATCTTGTGGCTTAGCGTGGGCAGCTTGCAGACAAATAATCTCTCTTTTGTCCGTCTTCCTGAAAAGAGAAATGACAAAGCCATGACACACATGCAAGCAAAAAATGGTGAAACAAAAGTTTGTCCTATAATGAATAAACCACGGTTCTAGTTGAAGTGTTCAAATACATACCCTGTGATGATGCTGGCCCTTGATGTTACTTCCAGTGGTGACACATTCACGGTTGACTTGTATGTTCAGAGACAATAGAGTCCAAAGGGATGAGTCCAAATATGAGCAGCGTCTTGGAGGCTGGAATCGAAAGAAAAAAGAGCCTCAATTACTATGGTGGAAGTGTGCCTGAGTTTGTGATTCATGTATGACAGAGAACAATGCACGAAACGCTCCATGACAGAAAAACACACACACCAACACTGTTTTGAGTGTGCATTTCTTTCAGTGGTGTCCTTGTGTGGGCTGTGCTTAGTCAAGCCTCGATTAGATGACAATTGTTTTTGCCAGATACTAGTAATAAACACAGTCATTTTATTATGTCTCAAATGCAGTTAATCTAACTGTATCACCGGAAGTACACTTCTCACTAATGTGCAGTGAACTTATCGCGGTGTATCATTTATGCAGAAACAGCCAAAACTTTATTATCTATGCCGTACTCATGTTAGCAATTTTAGCAACTTGGCAAAATAGCAAGAGCCTCGTTTGAATTGCTTTGGAGGGGCAATAACTTTATAATTATTACTATTTTCTACTTTTAAGAAATGACGACAGGAATCTGCTTTATCCGCCTCGCACGCAAAGAAATTCAAAGTTGAAAATGCGAAGCACTGCTTTTTTACTCACCGGCGCACAAGCCCAGGGGCTGCAAGGTTAATCCGCTTTCGTGGGTAGTCTTCAAGCAGACTGTGCTCAGTTCCAGCGATGAATTTTCGTGCTGGCCAGCACTTTCTTTTTCGAGTAACACGTCATTACGCGGCCAGACGCGGCAGATCACAAACGGCGGAAGCCGTGCATGCAGCCGTTATGCTAGTGAAACGCCGCCAGCTGATAAAGTTTACCGTCTTTAAACAACTTCGCTTGGTGGCAGCTATCGAATTTTATACGCATAAACTGGCTGAGATATTACTGATAACTAATTAAAACGAACCTGCGTGATGCTGCTCAACATAAACGACCACCCCGCTCGCAAATACTACCGCCGTACAATTTGAATCGATAAACGGCACGGACTGCAATCGATACCAGTGGGCTGCTGCTGATCACACGTGAGTGAGGCCTCAAAACCTTTATTCAAGAAACAAAGCAAGGAATTTAATAACAGAAGTCAAATAAAAACAATACACTACTTATTTTGTAAACAAATGACACCGTAACTGTGTTTGTTGGTTATTATATGTACATTAATAGATCAAATACTGAGCCCCGTTGAGCGCCCCTAGCAGAAAAAACACAAACTAAAGTATGCGACCAAATTACAGTAGCTCCACTTGCGCGCTTATGCTGGAACGCGCCGCGGTTGATTTTTCGCCCTCTGTGGCCATTTGGTGAACTCGAGAGTTTCCGGGGCCTGGCGCTGCTCGCTCGCTGGTTTGGGGCGTTTTGTTACCACTTTCGGGGAGGTATTCGTGTGTACTGTACTCTAGCATGACTACAGATATCTTCATTATGTCGCCAGGTGACCGAGAGGCCTCAACTGACAATAAAACACTTCAAACAAGTAAGCTCACATTGTTTATTGTCAATGGTGAATGAGGCAGTACAGTCGAGTGCAAAATATTAGAGACCACGGGAGCGGCGACTGAACTGCATGGCTGCGCCTTCTGACGGCTGCACGTCGAAGTTTGAGAGCGCGTACTGCGCACGCGCGTCCTTTCTTACCTGCCAGCCTGCTCGTTCGCTGGCTTCAACCGCGCGCGCACCGGAACGCGTGAGAGAGCGCAAGGTGTCACTTCTGGAGTCGCCGTCGAATCGCCCGAGTGATGATGTCGTCATATCGTGACGAAAACACTTCATTTGCACTGGCAGCGCTCAGAGCGCACCATTTTCTGCGCCTTGCTTCTTGACGCTCCGCGGCGCGAAAAACATGCTTTGCGTCACTTTTTCTGAAATCGAGTTTTGTGATAAGGTCCGAAAGCAGCGATGTCTTTTGCGCTCCATTTCCTGAAACTTAAGCATGATGCAATTATTTGTGGTACTCAGTCCAAATATCATGTGCCCAGACACATGCGTGAAACCACCGAATACCGAGCAGCTGGAGAGAAGAGCCAGGAAAGAGAACGGGGAATCATCGCAGATTTGTTCTAAGAAACAGTAAATAAAAAAAAAAATCCCCGACGATTACGATAATTCCTAATGCGAAATTTGAGCGCACCTCTATACGTGTTTTCATTTCGCGATATATTAGATGGCGCCTCATGCGGCGCCTTGCAAACGATCGAAGTTTGGCGCGACTGCCTCGCATAATTTGGAGATCGCGAGGGCCAGCGCGTGGGTGACGCGTGGGTGCGATTCAGACCTGCTGCCGCCGAGTGACCTCCCAGACGACGCGCGCTACTCTGCCCATACCTACTTCACCGTAGCCTCCTGCACTTTCCTCCTCGCGTCTTTCATTACCCCACCCCGCGGCGCTCCGCGTGCGCTCTTTCATACTTCGCTCGTTCGCTCGGTTACGCCACCGGAAAACGCCGACGTCGACGATGGCCGCAGGAACGGGCGCCTAATTAAGAGCCGTGCTCTGAAAAAGTGGATGATGGAGGTGCTAGGTGGTTTAGCGTTTTCAATAAATGGTCAGATGTCCATTTTCCGCGTTGAATCGTTGAAACCTGTTCCATTTAACCATTAAGAGAGGTTTACAAGCGTCCTTGTGTTTTTCGCTTGCCTTGTTCTGTAACATAGCTTACCGAATTCCATGTAAACATAATTCAATTCAAAGTGCTTAATGAAATTGAAGTCCCATGTAAAAACAAAACAAATTTTAAAAACTCCTTAGTTAGACTCAATACATTGCGACATTCCGTGTTGCGGCACAAAGCGTGTCTGGCGTTTCACAGCCCCGTAGCTGAGCGGGACTCTTTATTCTTTCCAATAAAGTATGCATTGCATTGCATTGAAACCCGGCAGATTGGACACTCGGTACTTGTCCGCGTGCCTTCTGCGATAATTCCCCGTTCTCTTCCCTGACTCTTCTATCCAGCTGCTCGATAATCAGTGGTTTCACGCATGTGTCTGGGCACATGATATTTGGACTGCGTACCACAAATAATTGCATCATGCTTAAGTTTCAGGAAGTGGAACGCAAAAGACATCGCTACTTTCTGACCTTATCACAAAACTCGATTTCAGAAAAAGTGACGCAAAGCATGTTTTTCGCGCCGCGGAGCGTCAAGAAGCAAGGCGCCGAGAGTGGTGCGCTCTGAGCGCTGCCAGTGCAAATGAAATGTTTTCGTCACGATATGACGACATCATCACTCGGGCGATTCGACGGCGACTGCAGAAGTGACACCTTGAGCTCTCTCACGCGTTCCGGTGCGCGCGCGGTTGAAGCGAGCGAACGAGCAGGCTGACAGGTAAGAAAGGACGCGCGTGCGCAGTCGCGCTCTCGAACTTCGGCGCGCAGCCGTCAGAAGGCGCAGCCATGCAGTTCAGTCTAGAGTTACTGTATATGCTACCAAAGGTAGCAGAGTTGCGCGTCTGATTTATGAACGCCGATCGTGCCTCCATTGGCCGAACGCCATTACGTGGGTTCCAAGCAACCGCGCACTGAGGAGAAGCTGATGCTCCGGCCAGTTTCTTGTATTTCCCGACGCCGCCGCTGCAGCGAACTGGATTGACGCAAGTTAACGCTAGCCAAGTTCAAATCGAATCTGGTCGATCTTGGCGTTCGCTGTAACGTGCGTGTCAGCTGCGGAACAACACAACGTGCGCAGCTGATCTCACAGGTGTTCAATCGTAGTTCCATCGAAATTCCACCGTAATCAGACAAAAACAGCTAATATTGCAGTAACCAAGTGATTTCTACTTCGCTGCTGGTGTAAATTTTCGGCAGTGGCGTAATCGTGTTGCTGCCGAAAACTTACGCCAGCAGCGAAGTAAAATACACTTGGTTACTGCCGTATTAGCTGTTTTTGTCTGTTTGCGCTCTGCGCCACCAGATGGCAGCACCATACAGGCCGCTCACGTTTACGGTTCCGCCAACAGGCCCCAACGCTCGGTCCGCCTGCGTTTACCCGATAACCGGACAAGCTAAACCTCTCTAATTGACCGGGTGCTCTGCTCCCAACTGCACCAATCGCTCGGAAAGCGGAAAGTTCCGAGAAGGTGCACAGGTAAACGCACAAGTCCAAAAAACAACTAATATTATTCGCGCTCCATCTCACGCCGCGCCTTAAAAATCAGCAGTGCCTTTTTTCTTCTTGACTATTTTATCTAGTGAGCTGTTTCCATGCGCTTTGTTTACGATTAGACGGAAAAGCGGTCCACACGCGATGGAAAAGCGCCCATGGTCGACCGACGACACGGTAGGCATGTCGCCTGCAAAAACGGAGTTCGGCTTCACCACATAGGTTTGGTTGCTTGCCAGGCAAGATGGCGGACCTACGCGCAACTCTGCTCCCGTAGGGAGCATATACAGTAACTCTAGTTCAGTCGCCGCTCCCGTGGTCTCTAATATTTTGCACTCGACTGTACATGATCACAATTTTCGTACAACTCAGGTGGACTTAATGTTGTCCGTCACTGAGTTTACAACGTACAGAAACACAGATAACCATCTATTTATTGGGACCCAAAGCTGAAATCGAGCGAAGTTTTCTCATCGTGTTCGGCGTGCCGTATAGCAGGGAGAACGAAGGTTCAGACAGTGATATTAATGCCGAGCTGCCCTCGTACTTGTATTGCGTACAGTGCTGCTTGACGTTTTATATTCTCTGCGTTTGACGATTTCCGATAGATTAAAGAAAGGAACACAAAAAATTACTCGGCAAAAATGTACTGTCAGCAAGATAAGCTCGAGCTGCAATGTCTCATTGCTCTCATAACACATTGGCGAGAGGCACGAAGTGTAGGAGGGGGGCGTTATGCTAAATTTTACATCACATTTTCTGCTCTTGATATTTTTCTGCGGCACATTTAGTGTTCAGGTGCGGCAGCAAAGGCTTTGACACAAGTGGAGTACTCGTAGGGAAACCAAGGAACGTTATGGAGACAGCAGTGCTTACAAGGATTTCTGGAAATATTGTGTGAATAAAACAAGGACACTAAATCAACATATAAGCAAGCCCAATTAATGCTCATAGATCCTTGGAAAATGGAATTTGTGGTTTCATGTTGAAAAAGAATCTCGGTATAGGTATTCAAACACAGCAAAGAGGTTGCAAGGAGATGAACACTTCAGTTGAGTAACAGAGGTGACCAAGGGAAGCCTCAGCTTGAAGCCAACGTTTCACCAAGCAAACATATTTGTGAGGGCCGAGACGAAGACAAGTTCCCACGCTGAGGTTTCCCTTGCTCGTTCACTGTTGATTAGCTGAATGTTAAGCTGATCTGAACTTATTCTGCGAGTACATTTCAAAATATTTTTGGGAGCACACTGTGCGCAGGCTTTGTCATCTGCTGTTTGAAGAGACAGAAAATTTGCTTTTAGTGATTTCTCAAGTTTGAGAAGTGTGAAATAGGCTGGCCGGTTGTGTGAGCTTGCCTTTTCTAGCTATCTCTTATGGTGCAGTACTAGCCTAGTTATTGATTTCATGCAAACTGTATATGAGCCTCTTGTAGTAAACAAATGTAAAATCATGCGCATTTCTAATCCTAGCACTTGCCATGCTAACGTTCCCTTAGATTTTGTCGTGTCATATAAATAACTCAGATTGGACCAATAATATAGAGTACATCATTAGCAGTGCTAATCACATGCTCGGGTACTTATGGCGCAACCTTTCCAAAGCACCGTCTACTTTAGAACTACAGCTTTACAAGACTAATTCGCTGGAAACATGAATATGCATCTGCAATATGGGATCCCAGTCGTGTTATTCTCATTACTTCACTTGAACTAGTACAAAATAACTATACTTTTATTTCTAATTATAACCGTACCACGAGTATAACTTCAATGTAAACTGGCCTAGCACTCATTCCACTAGCTAATCGCCGCAAAGTCGGCCATCTTTTGCTATTTCATAAAATTTTCTATCACACCACACTTCATGACGACTTCATACTGCGGCCTCAGTGCATTTGAAACTGCGTCGATCATCGCAGTAAGGTAGGAAATGATTTATGGAACACGAAGTCTTTCTTTCATGCCCCGTACATCTCAGAAATGAAACCACCAAGTATCGCAGCCATCACAGATAACAAACTTTTTTGCAAAACATTAGCTAACATTGTATAATCAGGAGAATCATTGTTACAAGAACTCACTGCAGGTGTTTGTTTTACTCTACTACTTTGTAACCACTCCCCTCTTTAATACCTGTGGCCCTGAGGGTACTTTAAGCAAAAAATAAAATGAGTTTCACGCAACAGGAAGTGTCATTTCCTTAAAATTGCATTAAGCGCTTAATTTTAAAATTCTTTGCATTTTCATGTAACAAATTATCGTTGTGAGGGAGCATGTGATACTTCGTGGTACTAATGCCCGTCAAATTGATTTGCAAAGAGCAGATGACACAGTTTGTGCATTAGCAAGTAGGAGCTTGCTACATTGTTTCTGTTCTGGTCGTCATGGCTATAATGACTGCAAAAGAAACAAGTTGGGACTGAACATGTTACTTCTCCAATTGTCATAAAGAGCCCTAGAGTTCTAAGCTAACTAGAGTTCTAAAGCTAGAACTGCCTACAGAGGTGGGCATGCATTTACAATTGTTGTGGTTGACGTTAAACAAAATGTGTCTAATGCTGCCTTGGTTCTAGCGGAAAATTCTGAAGTGGCTGAACAAATGGCAATTGCCTTAGCTTTATTAGATCTAAGTTCTAAGCTAGAGTTCTAAACGCAACTAAGCTTGTATGTCAAATTTCTCACTCCCGCTCAGTATGATACAGAACTGTAGACTGCTGTTTTCCTAATAGGGCTCACACCTCTCTATCTGGTAAACTTTCAAACATTTCATAGTGAGGCACGTAGTTCAAGAGGACCTGTTGTCATTGTGGTGACAGTTGAGCATCTTGTGGCTTAGCGTGGGCAGCTTGCAGACCAATAATCTCTCTTTTGTCCGTCTTCCTGAAAAGAGAAATGACAAAGCCATGACACACATGTAAGCAAAAAATGGTGAAACAAAAGTTAGTCCCATAAATGAAGAAAAATCACAGTTCTAGTTGAAGTGTTCAGAAACATACCCTGTGAGGATTCTGGCCCTTGATGTTACTTCCAGTGGAGACACGTTCACGGTTGACTTCTATGTCCAGAGACAATAGAGTCCAAAGGGATGAGTCCAAATATGAGCAGCGTCTTGGAGGCTGGAGTCGAAAGAAAAAAGAGCCTCAATTACTATGCTGGAAGTGTGCGTGAGTTTGTGATTCATGTATGACAGAGAACAGTGCACGAAACGCTTCATGACAAAAAAACGCACAAACACACACACACAACACTGTTTTGAGTTTGCATTTCTTTCAGTGGTGTCCTTGTGTGGGCTGTGCTTAGTCAAGTCTCGATTAGATGACAATTGTTTCTGCCAGATATTAGTATAAACACAGTCATTTTATTATGTCTCAAATGCAGTTAATCTAACTGTATCACCGGAAGTACACTTGTCACTAATGTGCAGTGAATTCATCGCGGTGTATCATTTATGCAGAAACAGCCAAAACTTTATTATTTATGCTGTACTCATGTTAGCAATTTTAGCAACTTGGCAAAGTCGCAAGAGCCTCGTTTGAATTGCTTTGGAAGGGCAATAACTTTAGAATTATTACTATTTTCTACTTTTAAGAAATGACGACAGGAATCTGCTTTATTTGCCTCGCATGCAAAGAAATTCAAAGTTGAAAATGCGAAGCACTGCTTTTTTACTCACCGGCGCACAAGCCCAGGGGCTGCAAGGTTAATCCGCTTTCGTGGGTAGTCTTCAAGCAGACTGTGCTCGGTTCCAGCGATGAATTTTCGTGCTGGCCAGCACTTTTTTTTCGAGCAAACAGACGCAACGCGGCCAGACGCGGCAGATCACAAACGGCGGAAGCCGTGCATGCAGCCGCCAGTGAAACGCCGCAGCTGAGAAAGTTCACAGTCTTTAAACACGTTCGCTTGGTGGCAGCTATCGAATGTTGGACGCATAAACTGGCTGAGGTATTATTGATATCTAATTAAAATGAACCTGCGTGGTGCTGCTCAAAGGAAACGACCACCCCGTTCGCAAATATAACCGCCGTACAATTTGAATCGATAAACGGCACAGACTGCAATCGATACCAGTGGGCTGCCGCTAATCACATGTCAGTGAGGCCTCAAAGCCTTTATTCAAGTAACAAAGCACGGACTTTAATTACAGAAGTCCTATAAAAACAATAGACTCCTTATTTTGTCATAACATTAGACTGTATTTGTGTTTGTCGGTTACTATATGTACATTAATAGCTCAAATATTGAGTAGAGTTACTGTATATGCTCCCTACGGGAGCAGAGTTGCGCGTAGGTCCGCCATCTTGCCTGGCAAGCAACCAAACCTATGTGGTGAAGCCGAACTCCGTTTTTGCAGGCGACATGCCTACCGTGTCGTCGGTCGACCATGGGCGCTTTTCCATCGCGTGTGGACCGCTTTTCCGTCTAATCGTAAACAAAGCGCATGGAAACAGCTCACTAGATAAAATAGTCAAGAAGAAAAAAGGCACTGCTGATTTTTAACGCGCGGCGTGAGATGGAGCGCGAATAATATTAGTTGTTTTTTTGGACTTGTGCGTTTACCTGTGCACCTTCTCGGAACTTTCCGCTTTCCGAGCGATTGGTGCAGTTGGGAGCAGAGCACCCGGTCAATTAGAGAGGTTTAGCTTGTCCGGTTATCGGGTAAACGCAGGCGGACCGAGCGTTGGGGCCTGTTGGCGGAACCGTAAACGTGAGCGGCCTGTATGGTGCTGCCATCTGGTGGCGCAGAGCGCAAACAGACAAAAACAGCTAATACGGCAGTAACCAAGTGTATTTTACTTCGCTGCTGGCGTAAGTTTTCGGCAGCAACACGATTACGCCACTGCCGAAAATTTACACCAGCAGCGAAGTAGAAATCACTTGGTTACTGCAATATTAGCTGTTTTTGTCTGATTACGGTGGAATTTCGATGGAACTACGATTGAACACCTGTGAGATCAGCTGCGCACGTTGTGTTGTTCCGCAGCTGACACGCACGTAACAGCGAACGCCAAGATCGACCAGATTCGATTTGAACTTGGCTAGCGTTAACTTGCGTCAATCCAGTTCGCTGCAGCGGCGGCGTCGGGAAATACAAGAAACTGGCCGGAGCATCAGCTTCTCCTCAGTGCACGGTTGCTTGGAACCCACGTGATGGCGTTCGGCCAATGGAGGTACGATCGGCGTTCATAAATCAGACGCGCAACTCTGCTACCTTTGGTAGCATATACAGTAACTCTAATATTGAGTCGTGTTGAGCGCCCCTAGCAGAAAAAATACAAACTAAAGTATTCGACCAAATTACAGTAGCTCCACTTGCGCGCTTAGGCTGGAACGCGCCGCGGTAAAGTCCCTAAAAAAAGGGACTTTAATGGGAGAGTGTCCAAAGCGCCGCGCGAATGCATGAGAGGAGCGAGGACCTTTTTGTGTGAACTCCCGCGCCGCAGCGCTGCTGTACCGGACCCGTGGGCTTTCTCCGCTGCGGAAGCCGCGCCAAGGTGGCGGGCGTCTGCTACGAGCCTGATTTTTTGGTTGCTATTAGCCAACATCGCGATAATTTAGAATATATTAAGTACCACGTCACCGCAAGGTAATACCGCAGTGACTCACCACACAGAGAACGCGTTTGCCGGCTGTGAATACGGGTATTTTGTCTCTTTCCTTCTAGCTCGCTTGGTCCGCGCTTACGCGGCTGTTTGAGTAACGCATTCCGCGCGCTTACTTCATTTAGTTATGCGTGGAATGAGCAACGTGAACGTGCTGTAGAAGAAAATAAGCTGGATACCACGATAATAACCAAGAGAACGCAGCAGATATGGCTAGCTCGTGCTAACGCTTTTACACCCTATCGTTTCCTTTCTTTTATTTCATGCATTCGGTTTGCTTTACAAGACTGCATCCCGCGCTCTGTTGTTTCTTTATTAAGGCGAAATCCTTAACTGGACTCTTGGGAAGCGGAATGTGACTGTTGGCCGATGCCGCGGTACCAAAAATAAATACAAAACGCGTAACCCTCGCGGCTCGTTCACTTGGTATATATACCAAAGTATAGTGTGGAAAGGTACAAATGTGGGACTAAGATGACTGATGGGTCATGAAATTAGTAACTTGACATACTTGCACTCACGTCACGATTAACGATAAGAATATGACGTCTGGTTATATGACGACGGCCACAAATCCCTCTGATGCTGTGGGTGTGACGATAAAAACGTGTTGAATGCCAATCTCGATCTCAACGTGTTGAACTTACCCATATATCATGAAGATTCAGAGAACATGTAAAGGGTAATAATAATAATGATAATTTCTGGGGTTTTATACCGCAAAATTACAATATGGCTATGAGAGACGCCGCAGTGGAGGGCTCCGTTAATTTCGACCACCTGGGGTTCTTTAACGTGCGCCTAAATCTATGTACACGGTTGTTTTATGCATTTCGCCTCCATCGAAATGTAAGCCGCCGTGGCCGGGAATTGAACCCGCGTCCTCGAACTTAGCAGTACAACCTACCAAAGCCACAAGCTATAGCACGACGTGTGCAGGTAAAGGGTACGGGAAAAATATACGCGGCAAAAAAACAACACCAACCAAAATAAATGAAACGCTAACAGTGCAACATTGTATACGTATGCCTCATTTCATAATTACGAGCAAGCGTCAGAAAACGAACATGATGGATTATGTATGTGCAACTCATCTTCCATCTTCAATTGTGTTAGAAGAGCGCAAACACTAAGCGAATTTTAACATGAAAGTAACTTTGGGAATTTGTATTGCGTATGCTCGCTCGTTCGTACACAGCAAATATATACTTACTGTTCAATAACTACGTACTCGTAGTTACGTAATGAAAGAGAGAACAAATCATCAGAACACAAACTTATAATTTCTTGCTGTTATTGAAAGTAACTATTTTAGGGATATGTAGAATCAATAGCGATATTTGTAGTGCATCAAAGACAGTAATTTTCAAGACGATTTTCCACTCAATATAATGCAAGCACAAACGTCGTCACGCGCCATGAATGCTTGTTAGTTTACGTAAAAACTCACACGTTACGCAATAACTATGATATAATGAGAAGTTACATGTTGGTAATTTCAGAGAGGATTCACGGATTATTAAAACAAGGCTATTGCAGTAATAACGTTTACATAACAAATTAGTAAATGGCTAGGCCAGTAGTAGCTATCTATTCATTTCAATGTAGAAAAAAATATATATTTGTTTAGCTATATTGGCTGGATCGAATGACTTTTCTTTCGAATGTTTGAATTTGAAAAAAGCTTGGCTCACGGTGAACATTAAGGTACATCATGCGCAAAGTTTGTATTGAAGAGATAGCGTACACCAAGAATTGTTCCTGTACGCAATCTCTGAAGCGAAATAGGCCAACAATATTGCGGCGTTAGGGCCGCCTCTGCTCCTTCTCTTGTTTCCCTTACACCTTCTTACTGCGCTCTGTTCATAATCAACTTTTGTCGAGGCTAAAAAATGCATGAATAAATACATATGCATATGACTCTAAACCATTACTGACCGTGAGTGAAAAGCGCGTAGTGGGAGCGAAGCGGTCACTGCACGCGTATTCACTAGTCACTGCACGGTCACCGCACGCGCAGTCAAGTATTTCACTTGACTGGGCGAGTAATTTACTTTTTCGTTACTCTTATTCTTGCAAGCATGGTGCTATTGCCCGCGTACCTATGCGAATAACGTTTCTTTTTTTACGTTCTTTCCTTGCGCGGGCTCATTTAGCGCGTTTCTACGCACGCACAGTTACCGTAATACCGTTCTCGAACTCTAGCACCGGAGCTAGGCCGCGCTGATGAGTTTGATAGGTTAGTTTTTGCATTATCTTGATGCCCAAGCACAAAGAAACCCTCAAAGATGGGTAAGCTACATGCATCACCACACTGTTGAAGGTAAATAGAGTTTAAGTGCTTTGCGTGGAAAATGAACGCAAAAAACTATAGCGCGTAGCAGACGACCCTCGCTTCCCGCGCGCTTCGCGGGCGCGAAAAGCCCATTTTTCCTTCCTCCATGGAAAAGCCCACGATGGATGGATGGATGGATGGATGGATGGATGGATGGATGGATGGATGGATGGATGGATGGATGGATGGATGGATGGATGGATGAGGCTGAACCCTTTAAATCGGGCGGTGGCATACGCCACCTAGCCATGACTAATAACATAATTTGTACTTTGTGGTGGGTGAAATTTCACCCCTGCCTTGATTTTATCCACATTTCAGATACCCTCCGTTTGGTTATTTCTACCCGCTTAAAATCTATTTTGCCTTCACTGTCCCTAAACCCCAATGCTTTGAAAAAATCAGCCCCGTTGCCTTGCACTGTAGGGTTAAGCCCTTTACAGAAAAGTATGAGGTGTTCGCCCGTTTCCTCTTCTTCTCCACACGCACAGCACAACGTGTCTATACCTTGGTACTTGACTCGGTACATCTTAGTCCGCAATACTCCCGTCCTGGCTTCAAACAACAAAGAGCTTCCCCTAGAATTATCGTAGATATTTTCTTTGGCAATTTCTTGCTTGAAAGTTCGGTATGTTCCCAGTGCTGATTTCGTCTGCATCCCCGTTTTCCACAGACCCCTCTCTGTTTCCTTAACCTTTTTCTTAACCGCTGTTTCCTGGTTTGCACCCCTCCTGCAGTCCAAATATTTGATTGACAGTTTTCTGGTCAGCTTCCTCCATTTTGTATCAACATTCCTCATGTACAAATAACTGAAAACTCTACTTGCCCACCGCTTTTCTGCCATTTCTCTCAAACGTTCCTCAAATTCTATCTTGCTGCTGGCTTCCCTGCCCTCGAATGACGTCCATCCCATGTCACCCTGTACCCCCTGATTTGGTGTATTTCCGTGTGCTCCCAGAGCCAGTCTACCTACCCCCTCGCTGCTTAACTTCCAACCTTGCTCGAACCTCTGATCTCATGCACAGGACCGCATTGCCGAAAGTCAAACTAGGGACCATCACCCCTTTCCAAATCCCTCTCACCACTTCGTACCTATTGTAATTCCACAGTGCCCTATTTTTCATCACAGCTGCATTTCTGCTACCTTTAGCCGTCACATATTTTTCATGTTTCGTTAGGTACTCAGCCCCATTGTTTATCCACACTCCAAGATATTTGTACTTATCCACCACCTCCAGCGTAACCTCCTGTATCCTATGCTCGCTGCCCTGATTATCATTAAAAGTCATGACTGCCGATTTTTCTTTACTAAACTTCAAACCTAAGCTATCTCCCTCTTTACCACAGATGTCCGTTAATCTCTGCAAGTCTTCCTTGCTGTCAGCCATAAGTACAATGTCATCCGCATACATCAGTCCTGGTAATGACTGTTTAATCCATTCTCCTTGCTTGAAATAGGAAAGGTTGAAGCCAAGTCCGCTCCTCTCTAATTTTTTCTCTAATCCTTGTAAATACAGCATGAACAACAGAGGTGACAGAGGGCACCCCTGCCTAAGCCCCTGCTGTATCTCTATAGGCCCAGATACCTTGTTTTCCCATTTTATACGCACCTTGTTACTTTTATAGATATCTTTTAAAAGATTTCTTACTCCATCTTCTACATCTAGAGTGTCCAGTATGTCCCACAAATCCTTTTGGATTACACTGTCATAGGCTCCCTTGATATCCAGAAAGGCAAGCCATAGGGGCCTGTGTTCCTTTTCTGCTATTTGAATACACTGTGTCAATGAGAACAGATTATCTTCTAACCTTCTTTGTTTTCGGAACCCATTTTGTAGTTCCCCCAGCACCTCCTCGCTCTCCACCCATGCCTGCAGTCAGTCCTTTATAATCTGCATCACCACCCTGTAAACCACTGACGTCACTGTTATGGGACGGTAGTTGTTTATGTCGGCTTTGTCCCCCTTTCTCTTATACATCATGCTCATCCTGCTCAGTCTCCACCCGTCGGGGGCTTTACCGTCCATTATCATTTTGCTCACTGCCTCTCTTAATGCTTTCTTAGATTTTGGGCCCAATATCTTTATCAACATAATTGGGATGCCATCAGGACCTGTCAACGTGTTACTAGGAACCCTCTTCTCTGCCGTTTCCCACTCGCTTTGTGCCAGTGGAGCCACTGCACTGACTAGTCCATCCTCACCTGATTGAGCACATGCTATGTTTCGTTCTTTAAATTTTTCTGTCATCATTGTTCTTATATGTTCCATTGCCTCATCTCCCTCTAGTCGAACACCTTGAGCTGTAACTATAAACCTCTGCTCTAGGCTAGTCTTATTACTCAAGGAGTTGAGATATTTCCAAAATTTCTTCGCTGCTTTTCTATCCTTTTTGTTTACTTCTGACAACCATTGGCTCCCCTTTCTTCTGATCTTCTCATTGATCAAATTGGATGCTTCCCTTTTACAGTTTAAAAAGTTATTCCATTTTCTGCCTACATCAGCTTCTGGTTCACCCCTCTCCTTTGAATATCTGTGTTCCCTGGATGCTTCCTGACGTTTCTCTATGGCCTTCTTAACCTCCTCATCCCACCAGCTCTTGGGTTTACGTCTTCTTTTCCCTTTTGTCCTGACTCGTACCTTAGTAAGCTCTAGCTCAAATAGTCCTGTTAAATTTGCATATGTCCATTCTGTTTTTGTATCCTCTGAAATTACTTCCTCAATTTGCTGGGTTGCAATTTCAAGCTGCTTTTCCGAGTAAAATATCCCACCTGGTTGTTCATCTTGCCTCCTACCTACTTTCATTTCCCTTCTAAAACTCGCCTTAATACGTTTGTGATCACTACCTAGACTTCTGGAGCCATATTCATCTATGCTCATTACATTTAGCCTATCGTGCATCCTGTGTGACATTAGTGCATAATCTATCGTCGACTGCAGGCTCCCTACCTCCCATGTTATGTGCCCTTCACACTTCTCAGTACTGTTGCATACAACTAAGTCATGCATTTCACACATATACAGCATCATGTTGCCTGTTGAGTCTGTGTACCCGTCCATGTCTTCTATGTGTGCGTTCATATCTCCTAGTATAATAATCTCGCACCCTTCTCCTAGCTCATTAATGTCACTTGATATGCATTCCAGCATTTTTTTTGTTTTCCTCTTTGGCATTTGCTCCTGTCCACAGGTATACAAAACCAAGGAGTGTGCTCTCCTACAACTTTCCCTTTTAGCCATAAATGCTCCTTGCATTCCTGTTTGACCCTTTGCCAGTTCATACTTTTATGAATGAATGCACCAATTCCACCCCCTTTTCTGCTGCCCTCTGTTCTATTGCAATATTCCCATGCATAGTCAGGATTACAGGGAGGTTGCTCCATGTCCCTCAGATGTGTCTCCACAAACCCGTATACCATCAGCTTTTCTTGCCTTAGTTGCTCGTCTATCTCCTCCTACTTCAGCCTATTCCTGCCACCTTGCATGTTAATGTACCCTATGTCAGAATGACCTTGCCCCTGGTGCTTACGTCTATTTCTTCTACCTACGTTTCTTGAATCTCGGAGCCTCTCTGGGTCCGTCTTCGTCTACACTGGTGGTCTTAGGGCTCTGGGTCCCCCCAAAAAAGCCGTAGCTTGGCGCCCTATCCTACTACCTACGCTCCCGCCCGTGGCACCACTGTAGTGAATGCCATCCTGTGCAAAAGGGTGGGAGCCAGACTCGTACACTTCCCGGTTTACCTCCATTATGCCGTACCCAAGTGGTCGGCTCAGACCCCTAATGACCCGGTTAGCCTCAAGCACACTCCGTTCCATCCCGCTAGCCTGGCCCCGGACCTGTGGGATTGTGCATAAGGTCACATGCACATTCGCAGAGGTTTCTCCGAGTTTACGCAACCCAACCTCTAACTGTCTGTTTAGGTTCTGGCTCCTTCCCTTCAGCACATCGTTGAGACCAGCATGGATAACGACCAGATGTTCATGCTCCAGGTTGTCCCATACCACCTTCTGAGCTTTTGCCATTGCGTCAACCATGCACTTCCCTGACTGGGCCTCCACCCTCCCCCGCCCGTCTGACTTCACTGTTGTAAGGACGCCCTCCTTAACCCTAGCTACGTTGGAGTACCCCACCACTAGGACCCTTCGCTCTACATGTTTGCCTCCCGCCTGCGATTGTCGTCCTCCAGTTCGCGCTAGCTGGTTCTCCACCCGCCGTGCGCCACTGACACGTGACGATGTGCTCCCTGGCGTTCGTCCCTTCCCACCCGAAGCCTGCCGCACTACCTCGCTGTAGAGTTGTGGAACCGCCGTGTTGCCGCCGGCTCTCGCCTGCTGTTCAACGGCCCCTAGGCGTCCCTCCCTGCTCTCATGGCATGCCTCTGCCTGAGTCTCCGCGCTGTCCCCGCCGCCCGCCTGAGCTGACCCGCGATTACGCGCCGCCTGTACCATTAGCGCCTCCATCCGCTCTTCCAGCACGGCCCGCTTTTCCCGTTCTTCTTGTAGCTCGCAAGCTATTCGCTTTACCAGGACGGCCTCGGCCCCCTCCCTGTGAAGCAACTCGCCGATCCGAGTTTCGAGCTCAATTCGCCGCTCTCGCTCCACCTTCAGCTCCCCTTTGAGCTCTTCCACACTGGCTGCCCATTCCCCTTCCATCCACCGCACAGCTCCCTTAAATCCTTCACACGACCTGCACGCGAAGCTAGCCTCCTCAGCGTCGGCTAAACTGGCGAAGTGCGTCTCGTCCAAATAACACCAACGTTTGCACTCCTCGCACTGCACCAGCTCGTCATCACCCCTGTCCTTCCTAGCCTGCCGCACCATTGTCCACCCGTCCACCTAACGAGAAAGCCCACCAAAATACCTGAACAAAGCCCCACGGTAAGCCGTACGGCAAACTCGCTATCCGGCTACCTCTGCTAGCTTCCCTAACGCGGTTTAAAACTGCCGCTCTACACTGCTTTCACCACGCAACACGTGCGCCACAACCCGCTTCCAAAAAAATTAAAAAAAATTGATCTATTCGCTACCTACTAACGTCCTACCAAACTAAACAAGAAACTAAAAAAGCATGAAAAACAATATATATAGATAGCTCGGGTACCCTAACACTTCTATCAACCAAATAAGAATAAACAGAAATTGAACTTATTCACTGCTCCTGCTGCGCTGAGCTCCACTCGGCAACGACTCCACTCGGCCGGTGCCGGCGCTTTGGACACTCTCCGATATTCTAGGTCACTCTACCCACACTTTGCTCAAAGACGGAGGTAGCGCCACGTTTGAGAGTCCGGAAACGCAAGAATGTATGTTAACCTCGGAGCCAACCGGCGTTTTTTTTTTTTTTTTCGCTCACTACGTGGCATCACATTTATATAAGCTCTGTACTGAAAAAGTAGCAGCTTTTGCTTTCGTTTCAGTAGAAAAGCAAGAAAGTCAGTAGATTCAAGCGCTTTATCACTGAATCAGCTGAAAATTAAAAAAAAAATCAGTAGATCTACTGATACATCAGCAGCCGTGGCTCGGGGCCGGCTGCGACTGACGAGAAAAATAAAGTTGGGCGGCGCGTGCCAGCAAGCACGGCACGCGCTAGTCCGTTCTGAAAGCCTGCTGAGCTGGTCCTCTTGTTCTGGCGCTCCGCTGCGACCCCTCGGTTCCCGACAATGTAATCGTATAACATGTTTTTCCTCCACAATTGTTATCTGTACCGCCCCCGTCACGCAACACTCCTTCTGGAGCCTGTAAGGTATATGAAATAAATAAAAAAATATTTTAATTATTAGCTATGGTCATGTGAACGTACGAACCAAAAGCGTACAGAACTACATAATCCGTTGCGTAGTAACTTCGTTGTGTCTGCTATCTCCCTTTGCTGTTCTCAACTTTATAAGCCCCAACCTTTGCATGTTTATGTGCGTCATCACAGCATGAAGTCCGTGGCGTGAAGGTGAGTATAAAAAAAAAAAAAGAAAGCTCAGTTTTTCTTAATCTGCGTTAAAACGTGATGATTTCGCTGGTTTGCCAATGCCCGTGGTGAATTGTACACACGCAGCTTCGACAGTGGCCAAAACATGCTAGGAGTTCATTTATAGTCATACCTTTCCGTCGTTAGATCATGCTAAAACGAAGTTTTTTTCTTTTGTTTTATTGTCCTTTCACCACACAGCGCAGATGACACTGAAATAACCATCGCGTCTCATTTATTCTCACCTGTTCAAGAATTACGGTCCTGAAGTTCTATCGGCGCCTGATCACTACGACTGACCTTATTACACGCAACACGCGTTCACAGTCTCTCAGGCGAGATCTATTGCTAATCGCGTAATACACCACACACACATAATGTGGTCCGTTTCTCTACGCAAAGATGAGCCGATATCGTCGCTGTTTTTCGCCGCAAACTTTACCGCTACAAATGTGGCACGCTTCCATGCAAGAAAGCCGATATTATTCATCGGACAATCCATCACAGACCACCACGTGGTTCACGTTCGCAAGTAAAAAAGGGCCAGCGTCGCCAAATTTTCATCATGCAGTTTACCACGAGCCGATGTTCTCCGACACACATTACGGCTATCCTGCTGGCAAGGGCATTGTGGAGGTTCGCGTAGAAAAAGAAAAACGAAAACCACGCATGGACGTGGCACCCAGCTCTCGCTCTTCACAGGTCGACCAAGAACAAGACTTGTCACCGGGCACACTGAACCCTTTCTTCCCTTGTCATACGAGTAGAACAGACGGCGAAACCGATTCCCTCCCCCCTTCCCAATAGCAGCGCCTTAATGCCCGACGGCCTTGGCCGCTACTGGCGACTGTAGGGGTGAAAAAGGGGTCAGCGCCCGTACGCATCGACAATGGTGCATCGAAATGTGGGATGCGCGAGCATAGAAAGGAATAGGCCGGTTACTCAACCAGCCCTGATTAAGATTTGGAGAGTGACTCCAACCAAGTAAGGGGATTTATTAGCGCGACGTTTCGGAGCCAATTCAGCTCCTTCTTCAGGGGATATTCTTCGGCGGTGGCGGTGTGCAGCTTTGAAAAGGGCCATCGTAAGAAAGGAGGAAGGGAGAGAGAGAGGAAGCTGGCGAGACACTTCACCTTGACAGGGCACCTGTTCTTGACCGCCGAAAGAGGCGGAAGGGGGGGGGGGGGTAAATGTTTTGGTGTTGGTGACCTACAGCGGGGGTTCCTTTCTTCCCTTCTTCTGCAGCCCTTGAGGGAGCACGGACCAACGCTAGCGGTTTAAAAGCAATTAAAGGAAACACGAAAAGGAGAAGAGAAAACCGTAGAGCCCGGCTCGAATGGAGTAGTGCTCTCCTTCTCGCTGCCAGGGCTGGTTAAGTAACTGGCCTATTCCTTTCTATGCTCGTGACTCTCACGGTCCGATGCACCATTTCGATGTGGTCAGAATTATTCCTGTAGGAAGCCCCATACAGCATGCCTCTTGCTGTATGATCGTCATTTCGGCACGTATAGCACGATAATTTATTTTTCGAACCATCAAGGCGATACATGCGTATACGAACCAGAGTGTCTCTTGTAACCACCTAGAGGTATATTTCTGTTCGTGCTTCAGTAATCAGTTTCATACCGTGTGTCACCTGCACTTCCGAAGTAATGAGAGCAAGACAGTTGCGAACTCATGCTGACCTGAAGCTAATTGAAGCTTAAGCTGAACTCATGCTGAAGTCAAATTAAAGAGTGTAATGCAGGCTACGTATGCTGCACTTTGAAATCATTGGCCCGAGTTCTTTGTTCGCTAAATTAGTGCGGAAAGTACCGCCAAATTGCCACAGCTTAGTACAACACGAGGCTGAGCGCTAACCAGTATATGCAGCGCCGATGGTTAAGTCTGCCTAGTGGCCCTGCAGCTTCCATCAACTGGAGGCGCTACGCTGTTCGGAATGTCTCTAATAACGGTACGGATTGCAACACTGCCATATGGGCTCCACATATTGGAGGCTCGAGGTATGATGACATGTGACTATAGCAGACGCCAAGCTCTGCTGGACGGCCCAGTTCGGAGGAAATTGACGAGATATATATCTGCACGATACCGTTCCAACGAGATGTGCACTCGGGATTCATCGCGCGTGCCTTCATCACAGGGTTCCAGAACAGATGGAGACGGGGGACGCTATATCGCGGCACATATAATGGCAGTGGCGAGTTGATGAATGCCATAGTGTGATGTGAAGACAAACACAGCAATAAATACGACCGGGTATACATAGCCTTCACTCTGCGCGTGGCTTTCGAAAGCGGGCTGCCCACAAACCCACGCGCAGTGTTCACATAAAAGCTGCGAGTAATTGGTCGCAATTTTTGTACGAGCGTTCGTGTCGTGCAGTTAAAGCTACTTGAACGCGTTCTTTCTAACTTGTAACGGGAACTCGTTCCAAGATGGGAAAGGAACGAGCTTTCGTTCCTGTTTTCGAGGAGAACGTGTACAAAACGTACTGCTTCGAACAACTACGTACTTTGCGCCAGTGCGGGCTGCCACGCGAGCGTATCTTGAAAAGCGATATCCAGACGGCTCTGACCTTTGTATGCGCTGTGCTTTCGCCGCTCACTTTCCGTTGAAGCGATGGACCGCACGAACCTTCGCTCGCTGCGGCGGCCGCGCTCGTTCGCGCCAGCGTTCTGACAGGGGTTGTCTGCGGTCATCGAGTGTGATCTATTCATGTTTGCTTGCGCGCGCTGACACCACAAACACGCTTGTTAATTCAGTTAGTAGGCGAATGTGTCCAAGTTTATGCAGCCGATAAATCTACTATCCCTACTCAGTATAGCTCTCCACTAATTTGCTATCGCAATTGATGCTTCGCCTTTCGCGCGAAACTGCGAATTTTTTTCTCCTGCGTGCTTCTATTTGAAATATTTCTGTGCCGGTTCCTGTGATTCATTGCTTTATATATATATATATATATATATATATATATATATATATATCAGTGAAGCAAGGAATCACAGGAGCCGGCACAGAAGTAGTTCAAAAAATAGAAGCACGTAGGGAAAACATAACAGGACTTTACTGACGTTTCGGCCGGGGTCTGTGTGGGGCTCAGGAGCTCATCAAGCTGCGGATTTTTCACCTCTAGCGTTCGGCTTGTGGCGGAAATTAAGGATTGATTGATGGATAATAAAGTACGAAATATGCAATATCCACGTGCAGGGCCGTGTATACAAAGTGTTCCGATATTTCACAACATACTTTACCGAAGAACCGTAGTGAACTGTTTTAAGGGGCGCTATAACGTAAAATGATTCCAAACTGTTTTGATTCCAATTTATGCAATCAGCCTCCACGGTTGGTCAAAACATTTTAGGGCCATGCACTCCCAACTTCGCCTGTCTGTCACGCGACGTCACGAAAACCGCGATAGCTCCCCTTCTGATATAACGTGTACACACTGATTATGCATGATTACACCGCAAAAAAGAAAAATAATCATCCTGATTCGACGCCTTTTCACCATTAGCCCTCTGCTATTGGTCCAATGTTTTCTGGCTACGCCCACTTCGCCTGTCTGTCACGCGACCTCACAAAACCGCGAAAACTCACCACGTCAAAATGCATTAATGCAAAAAATGCATTGATATGCCGAACAAAACTGAAAATATTTCTGAATAGCCAAAAGGGAATAGAAGCTGGCTGCCCGCCGATCGCTCAGGCCCTCGCTACTCGCATCTGCCGGTGAGCATATATTTATCTGTGCATGATAAACCTTTTTGCGTGGCAGTAAAACGTTATCGAGCCCTTTCGGCATGCATACGACATCGATCTGCCAAGTCTTCCTTGCTGAGGATCCGTTTTTGCGGCATTCTTATCCTTCCGTTGCACCACGCCGCGATTTTCGACCAGTCACCGCAAGCTAAGTAAGGCGAAGCGGACCAATCGGAGAAGCCGACTCCACCCTCTTCATGCGGTTATCTATTTTCACTGTACCGGCTCGGCCCCATAGGAAACCCTCTCCACTAGAGCGTGCTCCTCGCCTCTTGTCAGCCAATTAGATAAGAAAAACCGCTGAGTGTAGACAATGTTATTGGTTTTGAATGTGAACAAAGGTGACCTCCTATAAAGGAGGAGGGTGTTTGATTGGGCTGTTCAGACAACGCTGCGGGTCACCGCCCGATGCTTGCCTCGGTGGTTACGTAAATTTCACGTCAGGAGTTTGGAATCAAAACAGTTCGGAATCATTTTACGTTATAGCGCCCAAGGTGACTTGCTTATATAAATGAAAACAAAAGAAATATATTTATTCTCATTGCATATGTGGCAACTACTCCATTTTTCATATAGTGAGAAAATATATGATAAGGAACACCACATCTCGAGATGTAAGAGCAGAGTGAGCTGGAAAGAGTAAGCAAAGTCCCACCGCAGACACATTAGAACATTAAAAGAAAAATGGTGAGGACGCCCTTATTTACACTTGTGAGAACAAGTTGCACCATCTTACTACACCGCAATGCAGCCCCGCGTGTATAAGCCGAAGGCTGAGTAAAATATAGAGGCTACTTAACTTTACACGCGTTTTTTTTTATTTATTGATATTTTGCAACTATTCTTTGCCTGGTCACACAGCTCCCTTGCAGTAACGTAAGTTGAGTAAAATTTGTAGCTTCTTCCTAAGTGTTGTGCGTAAAAAAGAAGCATATTATAAAGAATTCCGCACATGACACCAGATTAGACATAAAAATTAACAGCTGTCAAACTTGTGGCATCATGTGTGGGGTTGCCTACATTTTGGGTTGCCTAAATTTGACCTACAATGATTAAGACGGCGTTTTCTTAATGAAGTAAGGAAAGTAACAGCGGATTTTAGTGCAGGTACGGCTTTTCTATCTCAATGCTGCTGATAGTTGGAAAATTTGTTCCATGTGGAGCTGCGCAAGAGCTTGTTGGCTTCCATTAAAATTCCAGCCGTAAAGTAAATATTTATTCGTAAAGTACAGATATTACTTTCGTGAAGCTAATTTCACCTTTTCGAATAATTTAGGTCGACGGTTAGTTACAATTGTGTTATCCACCACGCACGACTTAAGAAATTAAGTCAAGATTACAAACCATAAAATGAAATTCCTGGTATATAGAGATCTGCTTTGGGGGGGTGCCTAACCGCGTTATTTGTAGCGGTGTTCCGAGTACAGAAATTTCTGAATCAAACACAACGATTTGAGAGAAAAACTACATCCTAGTATAAAATCAAGTCTTGAATATTTTCCTATTTCTTAACGAAGTGGTACATAAGTTCTGAGTGGACTTCGCGTAGTAAAAAAAAATGAATTAGGAAGCAGCTTTCAGCAATCTGGAGCACCATGACAATTGCAACAATGAAACAAGGGAACAGTCCGTCACCAGATGCACAGAAGTTGCGTGCCTCCGGCGAAAACACCCCGGGAGGAACAAAAGCTTCCTCGATGCTGGAGACTTGAGAAGAGACAGCGCATACTCGCCCACCAAATTAAGCAGAATAAAACTGGGTCGAAGCAACCATACTCAAGCGTACAAACTTGCGGTCATGGCTGGTTGAGATCGGCGGACTGGCCATACGCTGCCAATTACACCAGCTGCGTTGAACGAACATTTCAGAGAATTCTGCCACTCAAGAAAGCAGCCCGAAGTCAGCTTTGTGCAGGCAACTCGCACCAGATCTATTGGCGTAGCCGCTAGTGCTTCCGGGACGAGAAGAGAGTGACAGCTAGAGCACGCGTGTTTCTCTTCCGAACGCGCCCATTCATGGCGCCGTTCTGGTCCGTCTCAACCCCGATGCGTCACCGAAGGCTCCCGACTGGTTTCGAGGAACGCACTGCCGAGCGGGTGATTCCGTTATCTCAAAAAAAAAAAAAAAAGAAACCTCGGTCTTCTCTTCGTGCGGCTCCCGGATCTAACAGTGCTCTACGCAGTCAACAAGCTTTGAATCGTTCCGGGCTGCTCATGCATTTTAGACTACCGCGCGTTAGCCTATACACCTGTGTGGCACCATCCAGGGACGTAAGAAATTATTTGTTCGGCGTGATTTTATGCTATCAGGAGTGTCTGTTAACCAGGTTTGTTCGACAAGCGAGGTTGGGAGAACGGCACATGTTGGGTGAAGTGCCTGTCTTCATTCACAGTGTTGGCAGTGTCCTGTGTTCGAGCCGAACAGCTCGCGTCATACAGCCTTTTTTGTAACCTTACCGTCTCGTAACATTTAGGTAGTGCGGCGGCTGTCTGGCATGCATAACAGACGGATGACCAGAAAGTTGTCAAAGAGTGTACGTTTGGAGAAGACTGTTGATCGTGTCTTAGTACTGGATTAAATTAAGGTTTGGACTCTGGGAAGATACGTGCCAAAACCACGATTTGATTCTGAAGCCCGCCGCAGTGAGGAACTTCGTATTAATTTTGGCCACCTAGGGTTCTTTAACGTGCACCCAATGCATGGTACACTGGTGTTTTTGAATTTAATCCCCATCGAAATGCGGCCGCCGCCGGGATTCGATCCCGCGACCTCGGGCTTAATAAGCGCAACGCCACAGCTGCTACGCCATTACGGCGACTCTTAGTATACTGGATCCTCTGAAGTATTAACTAGCTTTGGAAGCAGCATTGCGTCGTTAACGGTGTGGTTCAGCTTCAAAGTAAATCTTGGTCGCGACAAACATGAAAGGTTGATGATGCAGGTTCTTTTAGTCACAAACCAGAAACGACATGGAACACTGGGATGTCTGCGAAATGCTAGAAACTGCTAGCTAATTTTAACGCGACAGCGTTAAGCGTCCCGTGTCACAAGAAATCCTGCGTCGGCGTTAAGCATCGGCGTCTGGCGGAAATAATCATGCCGAACCACTTCATCCCGAACCGACCATACAGGCTCTCCGCGTGGCGCAAGGCTTTAGTGAACAAAAATTGAATTTCTCAAAGTAAAATCCGTCACCCTGATAAGCAGCCTGATAAAAGCCTGATATTAAGCCTCCGGGGATCTTTGAATGCTATCACGTTCCACTCTTAAAGGCGAAGCTTAAGCGTCCTCCAATTGTGATGCTGTTTCACTGTACTTTGGTTCCAAGCAACATTTTGAGGGGAATATTGAAAAGCGAGCCTTTCTAAATTTTGATCGGGCTCCATGTCGCAGATAATACGGCGTCGGTGTCGGCATCAAGGGCGTCCAATAACGCTATCGCGTTCCACTCTCAAAGGTGAAGCTTAAGCGTACTCCAAGTTTTTTATTTACTTACAGTATACATCAGAATGAGTATAAGTAGTACGGCTTGTGTTCCCTGAACCTGTCTGTCCAGCGATGACTTCGTGAGATAGCGAGGGCTCAGTAAAGGCTCTTTTCCTGTAGTGTTGAGCGACAAGGTCCCTATGATACAGCTCGGCGGGGGTGAAGTAGCAGTCAGGAAGCGTTGCACAAGTATGACAAACTATATTTACGGGCGAAACATTTACAGAGAGTTCGATGAACAGGCCCACACTCTTCTACACCTAGCGGGGTGTTGGAGCCCAGGGAACTGCTAGGGCGTACGTAGTACGGAGCCTCACCGTTCTACCACTGCGTGGTTACAGCCCAGAGTGCCCGTGAGTGCTTCGTACTGTGGTTGTAAAGAGAAGTGGCTTGGTATGAGACAAGGAAAGGTTGGCGCTATCTTCTGCAGCCCTTGAGGGAGCACGGCTCAACGCCAGGGCTTATAATAGCAATTAAAAAAAAAACGAAAAGAAGAAGAGAAAACCGTAGAGCCCGGCACAAAGGCAGTTGTGCTCTCTCTGTCGCCGCCAGGGCTGGCTGAGCAACTGGCCTGTTCCTTTATATGCTCGCGGCTCTCACATTCTGATGCACCATTGTCGATGCTTACGTGCACTGCCCCTTTTTTCACCCCTACAGTCGCCAGTAGCGGCCAAGGCGATCGGGCATTACGGCTCTGCTATTGGGGAGGGGGGTATCGGTTTCGCGGTCTCTCGTATGACAAGGGAAGAAAGGGTTCAGTGTGCCCGGTGACAAGTCTTGGTCGACCTGTGAACAGCGAGAGCCGGCCGCCACGTGCACGCGTGTTTTTCGTTTTTTACGCGAAACTCCACAATGCTCTCGTCAGCAGGATACCAGTATTGTGTGTTGGAGAAAATCGGCTTGTGGTAAACTGCGTGATGAAAATTAGCGACGCTGGCGCCTTTTTTACTTGCGAACGTGAACCACGTGGTGGTCTGTGATGGACTGTCCGATGAATAATATCGGCTTTTTTGCATGTAAGTTTTATTTTATTTTATTTACACGATACTGGAGACCTCATTGGTCCAAGCAGGGTGGGCAAAAATAAAACAGAATATTCGGAACGCCAAGACTGTCAATGAACTACAGGGTTGGTCACTAACAGCAGCAGGACATGGAAAACGTGAATAGGACCCAATTATACAATGTTGGCAGTGGTATTTACAAAATGTTCATGTTGAAACACATCTTCTGGTAATGAATTCCATTCCGTGATTGTTCGTGGGAAATATGAATATTTATATTGGTTTCTCCGAGCAAAGTAGGGGTTAAGGAGAAATTACGTTTGTGTCGGGTTTTCCGTGTAACTGAGGGCGTGACGTAAGGGTCTGGAGAGATTCCAAATTTTCTATGAAGAAGTGAATGAAGAAAGCTTAATCGTGAAATTTTTCGCCTTATGTGGAGGGGCTCAATTTGGTTAGCTACCGTTATGGAGTGTCAGTACTTTGAAATTTGTTGCAGATGAAACGCACGGCACGTCTCTGCACGTTTTACAGTTCTGAAATGTCTTTTTTTTGTATGTGGATCCCAGAATGTTTCTGCATATTCGAGTTTATGCACTTACTGGAAACCAATGCTCTTAACCTTAAAAAGAAAACGGAACCGTTTAACAACGTTTAACAATACACACGCGTGTTGCTAAAGGCTTTTAACAAATAACATTGACGTTTCAGGTTACTCACGAAAAAGAAAGCCGAATTAATTATCACCGAACTCTTTGCGAAACTTAAGATTCTAATGCAAAACACATATTTCAAACTTCAGAGCTTCTCAAGCGAAAACATAAAGAAACATCATAACTTATAAAAGAAGCAAACGCTAAAAAAAAAAAAAAATCAGACAAACAGAACACAACGCTTGTTTTTAAAGAACCTTCTAAAAGCGTTCCGAGAATCTCAGAAAAAGAAAGAAAAAAATATTTTTGAGCTTAACTCTAGGGGGTCGCAGTATGAAAGCTTTCCTATCGAACCAGGAACAGCGAAAGGCCTGACATTCCATCAGCTTTTTCCAGATGTCAAAGTCTCCTGCCCATTTGCGTTCTGGTGAATTGCTTCCATAATGACCTCGTCTGACCTCGTCGCGTCTCACTGCAACCTCATCTCGTCCTGCCACCTTGCACACCTGCGGAATGCATGCTGCACTCCGAAAAGATCGACGGGAACGATAATTGCCCTTTGTCCGAGTTCGCGCAGACCATGCTTCTCTGACTTGTTCTGTCCTCTATTTTGTTGTAGGGCAAGCTGAACGACAGGGACTACCGAAAGGCACATTTGACACACACACACACACCACTAACTTTCAACGACAGATTTATTTCCAGTTCTCGTCACTATGTAGCCCCTCCAAATGTCGTAGAACACGTGTAAAAGCTCGGTAAACATGAACATAAAAAAATCATGAAACCACACGCATTGGACGCCGTTGACGCCGACACCGTATTTTCTGCGACATGGGGCCCGATCAAAATTAAGAAAGGCTCGGTTTTAAACATTCCCCTCAATGTTGCATAAAACCAAAGTACAGCGAAACACCATCAAATTTGGAGGGCGCCTAAGCTTCACACTAAAGGGTTGAACGCGATAGCATTCAAAGATCCCTGGTTGCTTATCAGGCTTTTTTTCTCGTATAATCAAATTACTATCTGACGCTGTCACGCCTGTGGGTTGTGATTAAGTCGTACTTAGATTTTTCTGACGGATTTTACTTTGAAAAATTCAATTCGCTAACGTCTTGCGCCACGCGGAGTGCCTGTGTGGTCGGGGTGGTTCAGGATGATGCGGTTCGGCATGATTATTTCCGCCAGACGCTGATGCTTAACGCCGACGTCGGATTTTCTGCGACACGGGGCCCTTAACTCTGTCGCGTTACACTCTCAGTCAGCGAACACAGAGAAAGAAATAACCGAGTCTCGCGTCCAACACAGGTGGCATTACAGAGGGTCAGAAAGTACGCAAGGTAGCTTAGCGGAGCATAAGATCGTGGTCCGCGGTGGCTATGGGATATAAAGATAAAAGAACGGTATCTGTAATTATAATAAAAGCTATGCTGGCTGCGTAAATGTTGCTTGCAGAGGTGCTTATGCGCTTTGGTAGACTAAATTTTCGCGCTTACGCAAAGGCGCCTGATTTATATTGAAACAAAATCTACAAAGGAACTTTTAAAGTAGGCGATTATGACATCTTTGTAATAGAAATCCGAGGACAATCATATTAGAAGCCAACTGACACTCGGTGCGCTGATTTCGCACTCAATATTCAAGAATTTATTCTAGGAAATACGGGAAATTATGTACTTATTTAGTGTAATTTACGTAAGATCTCTATTATAAATCCGTGGATACATACGGAAAGAACATAGCATCAGTAAAGAAAGACAACGCAATTGAGAATATTTTTAAATATAGAATGAAATATCGAATGCGGAGGTGGCTTGACTAACGTGTGAATAGCTTTTTTCCCGTGAGTGTTGATAATGTACAGATGGGAGCTTATAAATGGAGTAACGCCGGGCTGGCTGTGTTGTACGGGGGAAATCGTACATGAATCGCAATAAAAGAATGGTCGATTGATTGGTGAGCTTTAATGTCCACCGTAATAAAGGCTCCGCAATATATCACCGTAATAAAGGCTCTTTTTTTCTTCTCGTTTTCTATTTCGCCTTCATCTGAAAGCGGCCACCGCTCTTCGGAATAGAATCTGCGACGTCGTGGTCGGCAACAGAACGTAATAGCCACTGAGCCACGACGCTGGGTAAACGAAATATTCGAATGAAGACGTTTAGTACGCTTAAAACCGCTTAGCGCTGTTGCGTTCCTCCAAGGCTCTATATATTGCGCAAATGCTACCCTTGTCTTTTCCACAATGAGGCAGGGAGAATATAGGATGCTCGGGGTCGTGTAGAAATGAAAGACGTTTAAATATCTATTAGTGAGGAAGACACAGCCACCACGAATAGAAGAAAAAAAAACAGGTCCTCTGATGACGCAATGCCTAAATTCACGCGCGTGAGCATTCGTTCGATGATACATTCACTCATTATCCGTCTTTGTTTCATTTACGAATCGGTCCTCCGTAGGCTTTGTAACTCTTTGTGAACAAAGACAGAAAATGTGACATCGACACATGATCGGATGCCATTATCGAGGTATAGAAAGAAAGTAGAAAAATAATATAGTTCAGGTATCAAGCGTTTCATTGCCCTGTACCTTTGAAACTGCATTCCATCGTGTTCCGACGGCTGATCGAAACCCTGACCTTATATACTTATATCGGAAAGCATCAAAGGTGAACACATTGTCTCCTGTCATGAAAACATATCGTTGGCAAAGCTTACCGCAAGTTAGTAATGTGTGAAATAATAACATGTCATTGCTGTTTTATAGGCACACGCTAAATGTTCTGCCTCTCTCTATTTTCTTTTTGCCTGCTACTTAGATTTGCATTTCTGCAATTGCCAAGTGAACATAAGGTGTACACATACATAAACGATGCCGCTAAGTAAAGAGGTGTATAATTACAAAATTTTATCATTTCAACCGCAGAATACCTGCAGGGCATAATTATATAACATTTTTCAGATTACAGCGTGCCGATTGTAAAATCAAACCCTAGAATGCAGCAGTGCCTGGCTAGTGTGAGACTGCGTAAGATGGCCACTAAAATTAACACCCTTCAGTAAAAAATTACTCTCAGAATTTAGCATGCAACACTTTGAATCGTCCGTCTAGGACTCCCGTCTCATAGCTGCTCTCCGCTATGCAACAGCACTGTTGTCTATCGCAGAGATAGTTGCACATCTAATTGGTTCTCTCTGCGCTCATTCTTTCCGTGTGTCTCTTCTTGTGTGTTGTCCTGTTTCCCAATTTTGCGCATTTAGCACTCAGTCATAAGAATTGACCAACTAGACTCTCAAGACATTCCAATTAACTACGTAAAGGACTTTCCAAATATTCTGCATATTAAAATGATGAAATGTTACTTTCAAAAGTTGCTTAACAAATCATGTCTATTAAATTGTTGTAATAGTAATTATTGCGCTTTCATTTCCTTTGAGGTATGCAGGCGTTTGGTACTTATCCAATTACATATTCAAAGATATATAAATTCAGGTCGGGTAAGTTGGTCGTGATTTATCTTCAAAGAATAAAATGTGACTGACAAACGTGTGATAATAGATAAGGTGTAATTGCGAATCCCGCATTAATTAATTACTCGCGGATCATAGTTTTGAAGAAAGAAAAGTGGCGACATGTTATTGCCGAATTAAGCCAGCTTATACTTGCAGCATATTTTTCAGCACTCACGTTTTCCTGAAAGCAAACATCAAATTGACTCAAAAATTTATTCTTTACGACGATCAGAAGGGAACAACACTGCCCTCTGTTTAACAGAACGTTCGTAAAAGTTGTTCCAAAGTATCCTCAGAGAAATGAAGAATAATGAATGCGACTTACCAAACGTGCCTCAAACGAAATGCACCGCTCTCAACCAGACCACGACTGGCCACCTACTCGCGCAGAAGCGTCGCTCGTCACTGTAGAATATGGGCAGAAAGTTCCTGTTCTTGACAGACAAGAAGGCGGAAGGGGGGGGGGGGGGGGGTTGGGCATAGCTGCGGCGTTGCTGTTTGGTTGGCTTGACCGATGCTCGGGGCGCTTCGCGGGATATCCGTTGAAGGGGGGGAGACGGCTAAATGACCGTCACGAAGAGGCGACTAATTTTTGAAAGGGGCCAGCGTCGAGCATCCCCGTGGGAAACACGTCAACGTTCGGTTCTCAATGTGTCGCCCGTTATCTGGTGTGCGGGGGCGATCAGGCGACATTGGAGGCGGAGCCCGGCGGGAGATTACGAACTGATCGAAGATTGTGATTAGGGACGGTCGATTAACTTTTTTATTCGATTAACGATTAATCATTCATCATTTTAGCCTTTAATCGACTAATCGCTTTCGATGCAGGGTTTTTCATCGATTAATCGAAAATTTTGCCGGGCACCTTAAAAAGGTTAAAACAGTGTTATCTACTTTTCTAGAACCCTATTTTAATGTTTGGGAGGTTGAACCAAGTAATAAATGCAAGTGTATAAAGTTTTCTCTTTAATTTATTAAAGACCAAATAAGAGTTGGCACTAGTAGCCTTTGAAAATATAAACATGTGTTATAAAATGGCACTAACAGCAGCATTAAATACAAGACAAATGGCACTAGTGAATCTCTGTACGATACAGCTAAACAAAAATAATAAAAATGGCAGAAATGAAAGGTCAAGTCCAACTAAAATATGCAAGTAATTGCAATATCACTGGAGTCAGGCGGGAGTCAACACGCCTGACGCTGGATATCAGAGGCCATCCAATTATTCGTGAAACTATATTGTTCGTTTCCTGGGCGTCACCATAGACAGCCAGCAGCTGTGGCGATGCGTGGTCGAAAATGTTCTGGCTGCATCAGTGCAAAGAATCAAGGCACTTCGTCGCATGGCAGGTGTACGTTGGGAAAACAATCCAACGTTCATGGTTACACCGAACGCTGCACTCATAAGCCGAATTCTCCATAAGCGGCTCTCATATCACCATGTTTACTTTGCCCGTGCTATCCCTGAACCCAAGGACTTCAAGGAGGTCAGATGAGCCTAGACTTGCAGCTTCGTAGATTTCTTCACATTACAATAAAACATGTCACACTGTTTCTTTTGCTTTATTTTATAAGTACTTCCACGCACTAAATGAAACTCAAAAGCTGCCGTCTTCTAAATACACGTGCGAGACACGCACAGCTTTAGACATACCCTGCATAATACGTCGAAGAGAAAATAAATCTGTAGAGTATACCATTACTAAAACGATCCGCGCAGCCCGTTTCTAAGGCGCGTAGATGTTTTGCTGTTGGTGACCTAGTTCTCCACACTCTCTCTCTACCCTCTTTCTACTCTCCCTCACCCCCTCCCCCGTACAGCGCTGTTGAGGTGCCCTCACGAGAGGCAATTACGGCGTTGTACTTTTCCCTTCCCCTCCTGTTTAATAATCACTCATACATACATACATAACCTAGAGTAGGGGGGGGGGGGGGGTCGCGTCTCCAAGACCATGGACATGTACAGAAGGTAGGAGGCCCTTCACGCGGTTTGTATTAGCCGCCGTATCTGAATGTGCCATGACTCCAACAGCAAACTTTTTCGCCAGTTTGTCTCTGTTTGAAGGATTTGGGTTTCTCGGAAAGAAATATTGTGGTCGGCGCCTCCGGAATGTTAGGCGACGGCGCTGCGTATTCGGTTGAATGTTGTGACGTCATTTTCATGCTGTCTGATTCTTTCTTTTAGATTTTTGGTTTCCCCGATGTACGACGCCGCATAGTCGGCACAGCTGATTTTATAGCCGACCCATTGAGCTTTTTTCTTTTGGTGGACGGTCTTTTGGTTTAGGAATGAGAATATTCAATCTGTTCATCGGTTTGTGCGCGACTTTGAGGCCTTCTTTTTTTAGTATTCGGCTGAGAGCTTCGCTACTACCTTTGACATATGGGATGGACACTCGTTTCTGTGGTCGGGGGAAAGTCAATGATTGGAGATCTAGTAGTTTGTTTATTCTAGTGTGTCATGAGCCTGTCTAACGAGCGGCGCAGAATTGAGTCCACTGCCCTGACAGAACTATAAATGCCACCAAGACAAAATGTTGTGAAAATGAGGGGCACGGTATGAAAACTATCTCTGCGAAGTTAAATGAGGATGTAAGTGCTCATGGTAAGTGCCATGTTTGACAAAATGTTTACTTTCCTGGTCTAGTTATAAGCGATGGAAATAATTACTGAGTCGTCGTTTTCCCCCCTATTTTTCATGCGTCATAAGGAGTTCCTAGTTGGTTTCAGCGATGAACCGGTGGACAAAACTAAGACACATTGTTGATATCAGGCGAAAATAATGGGCGCGGTAAGGGCACTATGTAAGTAAACGTCCAACATAGGTGACTAATTATGATGTTTGCAATAAATAACGCAAGCACGCGATCCGGAGCTTTGTGAATGTGTTTTATGAACAAAGCAGAATTTATCCCGCTGCCCTAGGAGAACTGTGAACTCAACCGATATCAATTCTGGCGAAAATACGGTGGGGTGGAGTGGATGTAGCTAGGGAGGACACCATGGTAAATATTCTGGTGAAGTAACACGTGCGTTGGTGAGTTACTGACTTTCAATTTCCGAACAAGGAGTGCACCTAAGCATTACATGCTGCAAGGTTAAAACAGAACAGTCCATAACGGACAACTTTTTAAAGTATGCGATATAATTACAGAAACAAAGTTTTTTGGAAGTACTCGAAACAGCTTTGCTAGAAATTTGGTTGTAATTCTCCAAGGTCGCACACATCTGCTGTCTTTTTTTCTTGTGAATATTGCAAGCCATTCATGTTGATTCTACTGCGTAGGTGTATAACCTCGACCAATATACTATTACCCCAGCTACGATACATTTGTACTGTATATAGGCTTAAACACTAAGTACAATTCTTTGTTTAATTAGCAAATTGTCCGTAACAAATGTGCATTTTTTGTATGTGCGGTTACGTCTCAACTTAGGCCAGGTCGGTCCGCTCCCTAAGTGAGTAGTGGACATTCTTCCTCATCATCGGCCGTATTCGGTTTGATGTGCGCTGATTCCATTATGATTTAGTTACTGTAATCTGCGGATACTCTTTGAAATATTTCTCTCGCTGGCCACTACGCGGAGTGACCGTCTGTGTGCATTGCGAATACCTTGGACGTTTACCACGAGGCAGCCCCTTTCGTCAGCGTGGCCCAGACGGCGACAGTGCTCGACACTGACGGTGGCGGGCAGACAAGCGTCCCAAATCGGGAGTGGGCATCCTTTGTTGCTGCCCCGAGGCAGCCCCTTTCATCAGCGTCGCCCAGACAAGCTGACCGTCACGAAGATGCCACGGATTGAGGCGAGAGGCCGACTTCGAGGAATTACTACCGTGGGAACGACAACGATCTCGGTTTCCTAGATGACCACGCAGTGGCAGCAAAGGCAGGGCGAGGATGCGACAGTAGAGGCGGGTTGGGTGAACAATGCAAC